>NC_081861.1:65320715-66001361 GCF_963259705.1 Myotis daubentonii | reverse complement strand
TTTCTGTTCTCACTAAGATTAAGAAAATTGACATGAATTGAGTAGAGTTTATTTTTATGATGCCAACAATTAGTAAAAAAAAAAATTGTTAGTTATTACCAATTTTACCAACTTGCCCCTAGTGAGACAGAAATTAATTGGGCAGACAATTAACCTGGTAGTAAAATGAATCCAAGATTATACACTTACAGCCTTGTCATCTTATTAATAATTTAAAGAGCATGCTAAGGTTACATTTGAGCCTTATATAAATGTGTGTACCATTTTATTTGTGATCTATCTTGACACTTGACAAAAAATGACAGATTTAAGACTAGTCAGGGATATCTTTTTATCTCTAGTCCAAGGTACTGTTCATTATACTATGCTTCCATAAAGCCTTCAAAAGAGTCAGATCTGGACTATTGACATCAGTCAAGAAAGAGAGTATTTTCATTTACTAGATGGGGTGCCTGAGGACCAAATGTTATATTACTTCTCAACATCTAGCTCTAGATCTCATAGCTAACTCCTAGGGAAGGGTTATACCCACTACCCCATGATGCTTTATCTTAAACAAATCCTTACACCTTTCCAGACCCAGTATTGTTAATTTATCTAGTAGCACAAACACTGTATTTTATAAATATGATTTTTTTGTTGAAAATATATTCAAATTATAGAAAGTCCACAGTTTTCATATCTAGAGGCTCTTATAATTTCATGGCTATCTAAAGGACACTGTATTTGTCACAGGTTATATAAATTCCAGTCATTATGATCTCTGATGTCTTCCCTATCCATTGTAATATTGCTGTATATAAGTCAGGTGGGACAGTGCTAGAACGTGATGTATAGCACTTGATTTCTATGTGTAAATACTCCCACCATTGCTGACTTCAAGCTACCAATGAGACTCTGTGAACACAGAATTGAGAAGAGATGTACACAATTAGCTCTTGTAAGCTGGTACCAGCTGGCTCTAGAACACTATATAGAGGGAATTCCAGAAATTGAAATTGTGGGGACATGGACAGACAGGTGAAATGTTTATTAATTCATTGATTCAAACATGTACTCAGCACCTACTTTATAACTGGGGTTCTGTTAAGTGATTGTGGGGGAAGACAGAGATAATGTTTGCCTTTTTTGTAGGCATACTATGTGTTTAGCAAAATGTGAGGCCCTTTAAGTACATATCATCATCATTTCACTTTCATATCAAACATCAATAATTACCCTCTTCATATGAAGAAACTGATGATCACTGAAATTAAGTGATCTTTCCAGCGAGCATTCATCTAAGGCAAAATTCTACCTATCTGTGTCTACAAGACACTTTATATTGTTCCCTCCTAGAACAAAACATAAGCAATAAACTCTTTGACATTGGTCTCAACAATATAACTTTAGATATGTCTCTTAAGGCAAAGGCAACAAAAGCAAAAATAAATGGAACCACATCAAACTTAAAAAGCTTTTGTACCACAAAGGAAATCACTAACAAAACAAAAAAGATATTTACAAATAATATATATAATAAGAGATAAATATCCAAAATATATAAAGAAGTCATACAGCTCAACATACAAAAAAATAAGTTGGGAAAAGTGGGGTGATGAAGACATCTGTAACAGTGTTAAACAATAAAAATAAAGTTTAAAAAGTGTTTACCAACATAAAAAAGATTTAAATTATTTTGTTCATATAATATCAGGTGCAGGCACCTTTATATTATCCTATCTAATAAAAGAGAAAAATGGTAATTGGCGTACGACGATACCCTTTTCATTGGCTAATCAGGGCTATATGCAAATTAACTGCCAACTATGATTGGCAGTTAACTGCCAACTAAGATTGGCAGTTAACTGCCAACAAGATGGCGGTTAATTTGCATATGTAGGCACAATGCAGGGAGGCGAAAGGGAAAGCAGGAAGAAGCCCCCTGCCACTGACAGTGATCGGAAACCCAGGGGGGAGCTAAGAGCTGGGAGGCAGGGCAAAGGCGGCCCTGGGGCCGCCTTTGCCCTGGCCCCCAGCCATGATCGGAGAATCAGGCGCCTTTGCCACCCTGGCCAGTGATAGCAGGAAGTGGGGTGGAGCCAGCGATGGGAGCTGGACACGGTCGAAGCTGGCAGTCCCGGGAGCTAGGGGTCCCTTGCCTGGGCCTAAAGCGGAGCCCACGATCGCGGGGCCGCTGCAGCTGGGGGTCCCCTGCCCAGGCCTGACACCTCTGCCGGAGGCCTCAGGCTTGGTCAAGGGGCCGATCCGGTGATTGGTGATCGGAGGGTGATGAGGGTCAACTCCTCTGGCCGAGGCATCAGGCCTGGGTGGGGGGCGGAGCCGGGGATTGGGGGGATATTATGGTCCCCTTGCCCAGGCCTGAAGCCTGGGTCAGAGGCGTCAGGCTTGGGCGGGGGGTGGAGCAAGCGATCAGAGGGAGATGGGGGTCCCCTGCCCAGGAATGATTCCTGGGCCAGAGGCCTCAGGCCTGGGCGGGGGCCAGAGCCAGTGATCAGGGGGAGATGGGGGTCCCCTGTCCAAGCCTGACACCTCTGGCGGAGGCGTCAGGCCTGGGCAAGGGGCCGATCCTGCGATTGGAGGGTGATGGGGTCAACGCCTGAGGGCTCCCAGTATGTGAGAGGGGGCAGGCTGGGCTGAGGAACACTCCCCCACACACACACCCAGTGCACGAATTTCGTGCACCGGGCCCCTAGTGTTACTATAATAAAATATGTTCTTTATATTAAGTCAATTTATGATTTTTTGTTACATTAAATGTTTGTCATAGTAAACTTCTCATTTTAAAAATAAATACCAAGCAAGATTGTGCAACTTGAAAAAAAAACCAAAAACACTATTTGATTAAAAATGGGCAGAGGTCATGGATAGCCATTTCTCCAAAGAGGATATACTGATGGCCAACAGATACATGAAAAGATGCTCAATATCACTAATCAACAGAGAGATGCAGGTTAAAACTACAATGAGATATCTCCTCGCACCTGCTAGAATGGCTATCATCAATAAATCCTCAAATGACAAGTGTTGGTGAGGATTTGGAGAAAAGTGAACCCTGGTGCACTACTGGTGGGAATGCAGGCTGGTGCAGCCACTGTGAAGAATAGTATGGAGTTTCCTCAAAAATTTAAAAATGGAAACTGCCATTTGACCCAGTGATCCTACTCCTAGGAAAATATCTAAGGAGCCAGAAACACCAATTGGAAAGAATATAGGCACCGCTATGTTCATAGAAGTGCTATTTACAATAGCTAAGATCAGGAAACAGCCCAAGTGCCCATCAATAGATGAGTGGATAAAAAAGATGTGGTACATTTACACAACGGAGCACCATTGGGTTGTAAAAAAAAGAAGGATCGCTTATTCTTTGAGACAGCATGGAGGAAGCTGGAGAGCATTATGCTAAGTGAAATATAAGGTTTATCGGTTAATAATGGCGGATTTTGTAATCAAAGAAAACACGATAATTTCAAGAGAAACATCAAAAGTGCTTTATTCAAAGTAATGTCCTTCGCCAACTACACATTTCCCCCATCTTTCCGGTAATTGTGGATACTGTCCCAATAGAACTTTTCTAGTTTTGAGGCAAATCATTCAGAGACCCAATCTTCCACTTCTTCATACGTTTTGAAGTGCTGCTCAGAAAGTGCGTGTGCCATCGATCAGGACAAGGGGTAATCTGAAGGAGCAAGGTCTGGTGAATACAGCGGGTGGGTTAATATTTCCCAGGCAAGATCTTTTAACGTGTCTTTAACTGGTTTTGAAGTGTGTGATGGTGCATCATCATGAAGCAAAATTACTTTGCTGTGTCTTCTGGCCCATTCTGGTCATTTTATGATCAAAAGCGTGGTTCAAATTGATTATTTGTTGTTGGGAGTGATCAGTATTAATGGTTTCACCTGGTTTTAGAAGCTCATAATACACCACACCTTCCTGATTCCACCAAACGCAGAGCATTGTCTTCTTTCTGAAGCAATTTGGTCTTGCAGTCCATGTTGATGGTTGACCTGGATCAACCCATGATTTTGTGCATTTGGGATTCTCAAAATAAACCCACTTTTCATCGCCAGTCACAATTCGATGCAAAAAAGACTTTCTTTCGTGCCATCGAAGCAAGATACCACTGATGACTTTTCGGTTTTCCATTTGTCTTTCGTTCAGTTGATGTGGCACCCATTTCCCTTCCTTTAAAATCCTTCCCATTGCTTGTAAATGGTCAGAAATTGTTTGCTGAGCAACTTTCAATCTTTCTGCACGTTGTTTTTGAGTTTGACACGCATGTTCATCCAATAATGCTTGTAATTGTTGGTTTCCAAACTTTTTCATTTGACCTGGATTTTCTTTGTCTTTCACATTGAAATCATCACTTTTAAAGCATTTAAACCAGTGTTGACAAGTACCTTGAGATGCAGCATGTTCACCATAAGCTTCCCAAAGTATTCAGCAGCACTTTTCTTCAAAATAAAGTAATGTATTAAAACATTCTGCAAATGCTCTTTTTTTGGCACAAATTTGACATTTTTAAGCATAAAAAGATCTATGATGTTAACAGCTTCAGCAAATTTGACATATGAAGTTTTGAAGCTTGCTATCAATACCACAAAATAGCATACATATCAAATCGCATATGTATCAACATGTGTGTAACTCCATCTATTGAAAAACCCACATTATTAACTAGTACACCTAGTAAGCCAGTCACAGAAAGACAAGTATCACATGATCTCACTTATATGTGGAATCTAATGAACTAAATAAACTGACGAACAAAATAGATCCAGAGACATGGAAGCATGCAACAGACTGATTAATTTCAGAGGAAAGTGTGTGTGTGGGGGGAAGATTATCCAAAGAAATGATATGCATAAATGCATAACCCATGGACAGACAATAGTGAGGTGAAGGCCTGGGAGGGGATAGGAGTGGGGTAGTGGGGGATAATGGAGAGAGAGGGGACATCTGTAATACTTTCAGCAATAAAGATAAATGAAAAAATTTAAAAAAGAAATATAAATGAACAAAACAGAAGCACACTTGTAGATAAACAGAGCAAATTGATGGTTTCCAGGTGGGAGAGGGGCTGGAGGGATGCATCAAAAAGGTAAAAGGGATTCAGAAGTACAAATTGGCAGCGATAAAAATAGTCACGGGGATGTAAAATACAGCATAAGGAACATAAGCAGTAATATTACAACAACTAGGTATGGTGCCAGATGGATTCTAGATTTATTGAAGTGACTACTTTGTAAGGCATATAAATATCTAATCAATATGTTGCACACTTGAAACTAATATAATGTGTATGTCAACTGTAACTAAAATGTAAATTAATAAAAAACACTTTATATTACACCGAGCTATTCTGATCAGAGATTCATTGCCTTGAAGGGACTCACAAACTTGTTGAGACTACAGACAAGAAACACAATCATAATATTCTGTGACAACATAAGAATTACAGAAGGGTGACAATTAATTAAGCTTAATGTGATTCAAAGAATGCTTCCAAATAAAGTGACTCTTCAGACTATTTGTAAGCCCTTAAAGGGTAATGTGGCCTATTGAAGTAGGGAGGACATTACTGGCAGAGGGAACAAACAGCATATGCAAGTCATGGAGAGGATGTGGTAAAAATTGCAGGTAGGTTTGTACTATTCTCATTCAACAGATGTTCAACACCTACGTTCCAGATACTATTTTAGGCACTAGATATACAACAGTTAACAAAACATAAGGAAAATCTCTGTCCTTATGAGCTTACATTGTATTGGGGAAAAGACAAAATGTATATTATGTCTACAGTATATATATAAACACTGTGTGGCCAGATTATTATGACCACCTGATGTTTGTAGGCAAATTAGCTATAATTTTGCGCTGAAGTTGCTAGAGGACCAGACCATTTTAAATAGGGAAGCAGGTTGTTTACCACGACAGTAGAAGTTTGTGTGTTTTTTTTTCCTGAAGATATGGGTAAACAATGCGATTTAACAGACTTTGAATGTGGGATATATATATATAGTGTCCAGATTATTATGACCACCCCATCAGTACTTTGTTGGCCACCTTTTGCCTTCAATACTGCGGTAATTCTTCTTGGCATTGCCTCCACAAGATGTTGAAAGGTGATGCGAGGAATCTGACACCATGTCTGATGAGTAGCACTGTCCAGTTCTGTGAGATTTGATGGTTGTGGAACCAGCTGCCTGATGGCTCTTTTAACTTCATCCCACAAATGCTCAATTGGATTGAAATCTGGTGATTGTGGGGGCCACCTAAGCAAGGCAAAATCTCCCTCATGTTCTTGAAAGCACTCCTGCACAATATGAGCACCGTGGCATGGCACATTGTCTTGTTGGAAGAGCCATCTCCATTGGGATACACCATCAACATGATAGGATGAACTTGATCAGTAAAGATACTTAGGTATGTTGTGCTATTCAGACGTTGTTCCACACGAATTAAAGGGCCCAAAATCATGCCAGGAAAACATGTCCCAAACCATAACACTGCCCCCACCAGCTTGAAGGGTTGTACTCATGCATGTGGGGTGCATGCTTTCATGCTGTTTCTGCCAAATTCTCACTCTGCCATCTGCATGATGCAACTGGAAACGTGATTCATCAGACCACATGACTTTTTTCCAATGCTCTACTGTCCAATCCTCGTGTTCCTGTGCACATTGGAGACATCTTGGTAACTGCAGACAGCAAAGGTGTTCGAACAGGCCTTCGGCTTCCATATCCCATATGATGCAGTGTACTGCTAATTTGCCTGCAAACGTCAGGTGGTCATAATAATCTGGCCACTCATGTTCCAACATATCCCATGTTCAAAGGTTGTTAAATCCCATTGTTTACCCATATCTTCAGAAAAAAAAATCACTTCTACTGTCGTGGTAAACAACCTACTTCCCTATTTATAATGGTCTGGTCCCCTAGCAACTTCAGAGCGAAATTATAGCTAATTTGCCTACAAACATCAGGTGGTCATAATAATCTGGCCACTCAGTGTGTGTGTGTGTGTGTGTGTGTGTGTGTGTGTGTGTATACTAGAGGCCCGGTGCATGAAAATTCATGCACTGGAGGGGGGGGGTCCCTCATCCCAGCCTACCCACTCTCACACTCGGGGAGCCTTCAGGGGAGGGAGGCGACCTGGCAATCAGGGGAAGGTAACGCCCCATCACACCTCTGCTGCTGCCACTGCTGACAGCGCCAGCCTCAGCCGGCCCCGGTTATCTCTGCCTCTGGCCAGCCCTGGGCAGCTGGGGGGGCTGAGGGGACTGGGGTACTCCAGAGGCAGGCACATGGCAAGGTAGCCCCAACGGGACTGAGGGGACTGGGTGCCCCCATCTTGTGACTGTGGGCATTGCCCTCTTTGAGGGTGTGGCAGTCAATTAGCATATTCCCTCCTTATTGGCTCTGAGCACCACCATCTTTGAGGGCAGGGCGGTCAATTAGATTACTCCCTCTTTATTGGCTGTGGGTGCCACCATCTTTGCAATGGCGTGAGGGTCAAATTGCATATTCCCTCTTTATTAGATAGGACTAGAGTCCCAGTGCACAAAATTCATTCACAGGATCGGTGTCCCTCAGCCCAGCCTGCAACCTCTCCAATCTGGGACCCCTAGGGGATGTCTGACTTCTGGTTTAAACCAGGGTTGGACATCCCTCTCACATTCCAGTACTGGTGGCTCCCGATCACTCGCCTGCCTGCCAGCCTGATCACCCCCTATCCACTCCCCTGACAGCCTGATTGATGCCTAACTGCTCCCGTGGTGGCCTGATTGCCCCCAACTTCCCTCCCATGCTGGCCTGGTTGCCCCCAACTTCCCTCCCATGCTGGCCTGGTCACCCCCAACTTCCCTCCCCTGCCAGCTATCTTGTGGTGGCCATCTTGTGCAAGGGCATGATGGTCAATTTGCATATTACCTCTTTATTATATAGGAGATATATATATATCAGATGGTGATTAATACTAAGGGGAAATAAAGCAAGGAAGGAGGGATAGTTTGTGTCGGGGGATTGGTTACAATAATAAGGGATGTAGACTGGGAAGGCTGGGAGGCTGCCAGTAAGGTGAAGCATGGGAGGCACCCAGAGTACAAAATTTAAGGAAGCGCTCACTCTCATTTGCTTAGTCTGCACTTGACTAAGCCTGAGAGTTAAGTGTCTCTTTAAATATTGAATCCTGGGTATCTTGCTTGCCTCCCTTTAGTATCAGTCCTGTGTCCTGTCAAGTGGTATTTGACTAGAAAACTAGATGAGGGTGCAAGAAATTCTGACATCTGAAGGAGAGCATTCCAGAAAATGTGAAATCTCTCAGAGAATGTTTTTAGGGGTATGATGAGACCTGCAGGAGGTATAAGCAGGAGTGAGAACATAGAGAGCCCTGTTTGCTAACTGATGATTTTGAACTTGATCCTGAAGACAATAATGAGGGGTGTTTAACAGGTTTTAAATGTTGTAGACCTGTGGTCAGAATTGAATTTCAGAGATATCATTGTGATTAACATATGGATGATATTGTGAATGGAAAAGAGAATATATAGGTGTTTAAGAGGTAAAAGAAATTAGTCACCATAGAAGAAGGATATTAGCATAGGATCAAAGCAAGGACAGAGGATGAGCAGAAATAAAAATTGGTTTTCCTGAAAATGTTCTTGTGTTCAGTCTTAATCTTCAAACATTTACACTGTGCTGGAAGAGATGAAAAGGAGTAAGATCTGTCAACAAAATGTCATCTGGGTGGAATGTGATATTCAAGGTGGTGGGAGATGTAAATGACTTGATAACAATCACATAATATGTGGATTACACACCTCTTCTTATTTAGAATGAGCAATAATTTTTTTAATTCAGTCTACTGTGTTCACACTAAGTATTCAATATTGGAAATGGGACTTAATAGGAAGGCAAATTATAATATTTTACTGAAGGAAAAACAGAAGCTCTAAAAATAAAGAAAAATAAATTTTCTAACAATGAAAAGACACCTTTTGCTTCATGTATGTAATTCTGAATGTAACCCATCTTTGTTTTTTGAAATTAAATTTATTGAAGGAATGTTAGTTAATAACATTATATAAATTTCAGGTGTGCAATATTATAATTTGATGTCTATATACACTATTAAGTGCTCACCACCAAAAATCTAGTTTCCTTCCATTACCATGTATTTGACCTCCTTTACCCTACATTTTCTCCCCCACCCTCCTTCCCCTCTGGTAACCACCATTGTGTTGTTTCTATCTATGAGTTTGTTTTTGTTTTGTTTTGTCAGTTAGTTTGCACT
This sequence comes from Myotis daubentonii, assembly GCF_963259705.1. NCBI lineage: Eukaryota > Metazoa > Chordata > Mammalia > Chiroptera > Vespertilionidae > Myotis > Myotis daubentonii. The sequence goes on along the minus strand of NC_081861.1, from coordinate 65,992,067 downwards.
TTATTGTTTTATATTCTATGTATGCATGAAATCATATCATTTTTGTTCTTTTCTGTCTGACTTATTTCACGTAGCTTAATACCTTCAAGATCCATCCATGTTGTTGCAAATGGCAATATTTTAGCTTTTTATGGCTGAGTAGTGTTCCATACCTTTTTTTATCCATTCATTTATTGATGGAGACTTAGGACATTTCCATATCTCCTCATTGTAAATAAAGCTGCAGTGAATATATGGGTGCATATATCTGGAGCCAGCTCTCAGGTCCAGTGACAGCTATAGAAGGTAAGTAAATCCCAGAATATAAAAGAAAAAAAAAAAGAAAAAGGAAGAGGCTGGGAGCTTCAGTCACCTGCCAGCCTGAAAACGGCCCTCAGTCCCTCACCCAGACTGGCCAGGCACCCCAGTGGGGACCCCCACCCTGAAGGGGGTGTGACCAGCTGCAAACAGCCATCATCCCATCATCCAGGCTGGCCAGGCACCCAAGTGGGACCCCCACCCTGATCCAGATCACCCTTCAGGGCAAACCAGCCAGGCCCCACCCGTGCACCAGGACTCTATCCTATATAGTAAAAGGGTAATATGAAAACTGACCCTAACAACAGAAAGACTGGGAATGGCTGGTCACTATGACACACACTGACCACCAGGAGCAGACACTCAATGCAAGAGCTGCCCTCTGGTGGTCAGTGCACTCTTACGGGGGGAGCTCTGCTCAGCCACAGGCCAGGCTGATGGCTGCCAGTACAGCAGTGGTGGTGGTGGGAGCCTCTCCTGCCTCCTCAGCAGCGCTAAGGATGTCTGACTGTAGCTTAGGTCTGCTCCCTGCTGGCAAGTGGACGTCCCGCGAGTGCTGCCGGGCTGCCAGAGGGATGTCTGATTGCCATCTTAGGCCCAATCCCCCGGGGAGCAGGCCTAAGCCAGCAGGTGGTCATCCCCCGAGGGTTCCCAGACTGCGAAAGGGCACAGGCCTGGCTGAGGGACCCCCTACTCCGGAGTGCACAAATTTTTGTGCACCAGGCCTCTAGTATATAAATAATGGTGGTCTTCTTTTGCATAAGAAAATACTTTTGTGTCGTTAGATTCAAAATGAGAATAAAATATATTTAGAAAAATTACACTTTATTTAGTGGACACTTTGTCACAAATTATATTCCTATCATAATGTTAAAAAATTGACAACTTTAATAATAAAGGTTCTTTGGCAACAAGATAAAGAAGGCCATATTGTTCTAGCTTGTGAAAAATAAAGAGAATATATTAAGCCATTTGAAATGTACTTTTTTATTGTAATACCTTGATATGAACTTTTTAAAAATTAAATCTAATAAGACAGGTTAAATATTTAGCACACTGTGTGGGTCTTAGTAAACCTGATGAGATGCTTATTATCATCCCCATTTTTCAGGTCAAGAAACTGCAATTCTGGTGTTTTGACTATCTTAACCAAGGTCACATAGATACTAAGTGGCAGAGTGGGGATAAAAGAACAAAACAGGTGATTTCAGTACATTATGCTATCTATATTTTGCTTGTGATAATTGACTTCTTAATGAAATAGGAAGTTAGGTAAGTTAAGTGCTTAAAAATAATCTAGTAAGGGGCGTTGTTAGGGGCTGAACTGTGCTCCTCCAAATAAGTCCTAAGCCCTAGTAAGCAGAATGTGACTATGTTAAGAAAAAGGGTATTTAAAGTGGTAAAGAAGTTAAAATGAGATCATTAATGTGGATCTTAACTAAGATATGTACATGTACAGAGGGAACACCATGTGAAGTCACAGGGAGAAGAAAGAAAGGCATCTACAAGCCCAAAAGAGAGGCCTCAGAAAGGAACCAACCTTGCCAACACCTTGATTTTTGACTTCTAGCCTCCAGAACTATGAGAAAATGAATTTGTTGTTTAAGCCACCTAGTATCTAATAGTTTCTTATGGCAGCCCTAGCAGACTAATGCTGGTATTGACAGTAATATACAGGTAAAATCAGACTATCTGAGATAGACAGTTTGTACTGTTCTGTATTTATTTTTAATAGTGTTTAATTATAAAAGATATATATATGTATATATAGTTCTTATTGAAAATTTGAACATTAAAGGAAAGTTTCTATCTAAATACAATCACCCTATTTCCTTCCACTCAAAGCAATTGTTAGTATTTTACCATATCTTTCCAGTTGTTTGTAATGAATTCGGTTCTTATATTTATCTTATGTTTTGAAAATTACAAATTTAAAATAATCTCGTGCTGCCCTAACCAGTTTGGCTCAGTGGATAGAGCATCAGCCTGCGAACTCAAGGGTCCCAGGTTCAATTCTGGTCAAAGACATGTACCTTGGTTGAGGGTACATCCCCAGTAGGGGGTGTGCCAGAGGCAGCTGATCAATGTTTCTCTCTCATCGATGTTTCTAACTCTCTATCCCTCCCTTCCTCTCTGTAAAAAATCAATAAAAATATTTTTTAAAAAATAAAATAATCTCATGCTATTGAACACTTGTCATAATCATATTTTAATGGCCTTGTTTTATTTCCTCATATTTGTCTACTTTTGCACATTTAAAATATATACATTTTTACTCATAAATAACATTGCAGAAAACATCTATGTGAGTTAAGAGATGATTATTTCATTAAACTAGATTCCTGGACAGAAGATTATTAGGTCACAGTTCTAGGCATATATGTCCAATATATACTATGTACACAGTAATGCTGCAAAGGTGGTTAATATATGCCACAAGAAGAAAACATAATATATATTTTTAAATATTTTTACTGATTTTTAGAGAGAGAAGAAGGGAAAGGGAGAGAAAGATAAAAATGATGAGAGAGAAACATCAATCAGTTGCCTCCTGCAAGCCCCCTACTGGGGATCCAGCCCACCACCAGGCATGTGCCCTGACCAGAAATAGAACCAGCGGCCTCTTGGTGCATGGTATGACACTCAACCGAGTCACACCGGTGGGGGGAGGAAAAATAGTATTCATTAGGCACTTCATATAAGCCTAATTCTATATTAGGCATTTTGATATATATTACTCATTATTCACATGAGATTGGGAGTAATTTTATATTCATGTTAAAGATGAAACAGACTCAGAAGAGTTAACTAACTTGCTCAAGGTCACAGCTAGTGAGTGGCAGAGCAGTAGGTCATCAAAACGCACAACTCTATTGATCTGAGGGAAAGACTATTCTGTCTTTACTGTGCAGGTTTTTATTTGCTTGTTTGTTTGTTGTTTGTTTGCTGTGAGAACAAGTTATATCCCAGGAAGTACATCCTTCTTCTTTGACTATATTCAGTTTGTAGAAAGACTGCAATCCCTAGTATGCTCTGCTTCTATGGCCCTCATCTCTGTATGGTATATTGGGAATTGAATTTTCCAGTTGGATGGAGGAAGAGAGTCACCTTTGGGCTTGTGAAAATGAGGCAGTTCTGGCTGCTTCTGGAATTTTTTGAATAGATGGCTGCTACAAACTTACGGGTGATATAGAAGGGGCCAAACCTCTTCATGACTACACTTTTGCTGCCAGTGTTGTTTTTCTTCAGTGGGGGACTAATTTAGATATGTTTCTGTCTACTGTTGTAAGAGTTAGTGGGAGTTCTCCCCATACCCTGGCAAGTGACTGCATTGTTTTACATCCTTAATTTTCAATGCTTTTGCCAGTTTTTGCCTTTTATTGATCTGCTTAATGAAACTTGGGAGATGACAGACCAAGGGATGATGACCTAATTATCATCAATAATCTTTATACAGAAATCTAATTCATAAATATTAAGTATATCTCTTGTAAAAGGTGTCGTCTTTATAATGCATGCATATTAACTCAACTTGGTCAAAAAATAAAATGTGTAGCATTTTATAGCTGGAACAACATAGTTGTAAATGGCTTCTGAGCTGAATACATGTGCCTTTTTATAGTTTTCTAAAAGTAAGATCCTATCCTTTAGTGGCTTTACATATGATATGGCCTTAACAATTTGCATGGCTAAAGTCATATAGGAGCAGTCCAATATTTTAGCTCTGACAAGAATTAGCCTGGGCTTATATATAAATTACAAGTCAAGAATTCCTAAACCAAAGAAATATAGGTGTTCTCTAGCATTTTGCTTGGATCCCATGGTTATTTTTATAATATCTAACATCATATTCTCATTTTGACATTTTCCAATTTTACTATAGAATAATTTGCAGGGCGTTCATCTGTGACATTGCCTGAGGCTATAACTCTATTTTCAAAGAGTAAATTCATGAAGTAAGCAAAGTATTGTGTGGCAATTTGCTACATGCCCATAAATTGTACATACATTCTGGGCTAAATGCTCATTTGTCTACTCCTAGAATGTGCCTCTGAAATTATCTGTAAGTTAAAGATTTCTATGTACAAATACATTAAAATGAGAATGTTTAAGTAAAAAAGATTTTTTAGGCCATTTCTTAGACAGAGAGGCAATTGGTGCATTTTTCAATTAAGTTGTTTCATTATTATGGTCTAATACAGATTTTGATCAAAATTGAGGAGTAATTTAAGCTCTAGGAAACATGGCACACTTTAAATTTCAACTAATTTAAATGTCTAAAACTGCTCCTCTCAATGGATCCAAAATCAACTTGATTCTTCATTGCCAGAAATGGTGCAAATGAAATGGGAACCAAGAGTGATTTATATCATGTGTAATGCATACTGCCTTAAGAAGGTAACAAGAAAGCAGGGGAAGAGAAATAATTTGATCTTAAAATCATACTTAAAAAATGTAGAAAAGTGAAAAAAAACACACACACACTCTCCCATTACTGCAGAAAATTAGGTAAGCCTCTTTAATGGATTGAGTCAGCAGAAAAACTGCTTCAAAAAACCAGATTAGTTGGTTATAGCATGACATCATCAGTAAGATGTTGCCAGAAAAGTGCTCAGTCTACTGACAAAAATCAAGGATTTCTAGAATAATGTAGGCATGCTAGGTTTTGAACCAGGATACAGGGAGCAAAATCATACCAGTATAAATGATGACTGAATTATATGTTTTATTTCTTAATGAATACACACACTCACACATTATATGTGGGAAAACTGTCAGAAACAAAATGGCATGGCTTGCAAGCTCAGTGAGAGATCATGTGTTAACACAGCTGAAGGAAAATTACATGCCAGGTACACAAATATTTATTTTAAAAAGTGGAAACTATTCTAAAGTGGTATAAAAATATTGATCTATTTTGAAAAATGTTTTATTTTATTTTTTGCTGTTGCTAATCATTCATTTATTAGCAAACCACAAAGTTGTGCATTCAAAAATTAGAGCAAGAACAAATGCTATAAAATGTATTACTTCCACAAGCTTAAGACAATATTATTATTCTAAGGCATTTGCTAATTAATACAGCAGTAATCAGATACATTGACAATTAACAGAAGAAAATAATTAATAATAATCATAATTTGTCCATTTAGTGAAAAGACTTTGATCATTGATAAAAACTTTTTTACATATCAATTAAGCTTTATCCTTTCACTGTGTTTTGGGACAAAAGGGTGGGAGGAGGTCAATGGGATAAAAGGGGGACATATGTAATACTTTCAACGATAAAGATAAAAAAATAATAATAGTAATAATAAATAAAGTGGGCCTCCCAAGTAATAAAACTAAGAAACAAAAAAATGAAAACAGAAAGATAGATTTCTTTCTCATCAAATAGAAACTATATAGTGTTTTGTGTGTTTTTTAGTCCAGTTTTTTGCCATAGTTTCTGAATATAAGCTTAGGTCAGTTACCTTGCCATATTATACTTCTTATCAGAAAGCTTGACAATTCATACATCACTTTGGAGTTGGTGATAGATAACAAAAAGATGTTGTGCTTTTTATTGTGGTAATTTTATTTGCAATCATAAAATATTTTTTAAATTACAATGTAAGTCACGGTCATAACAAAAAAGAATATGTAAATATGTGTAAATTAAGAAGCGAAAACACTCCTCCATTATCTCATCCCTCAGAGTGTATCACAATTAAATGTTTGTCATGGATCCTTTTTGACCTTTTGTGCTTATATGAACATATACACAGAGGCATACATACTACAGTATGTAGAATCCAATTACACATCTGATTTGTGGGTAATTTTTCTCTTATTAATATAGTTCTGGATGTTTAAGTAGTCTTGGAATTGTTGCCTTACAAAAAAAGGCTGAAATGAACATCCTTATACACATATCTTTTTGCAAACTTGCAAGAATAAATATCCTAGAATATAATTGCTGAGTCAAAGGGAGAATGCATTTTAAATTAGGATTGAAACTGCTGAATTGACTTCAAAATATGTACACCAGCAAAGAGTTCATGAGTGTACCTTTTACTCTCACCAACTCTGAATACAATCAATTTTTGTTTTATTTTTTTTCCATTTTACAGGGGAAAATGCAATTTCAATAAACTTTAAGTATTTTTTTAAAATATATTTTATTGATTTTTTACAGAGAGGAAGGGAGAGAGATAGAGAGTTAGAAACATCGATGAGAGAGAAACATCGATCAGCTGCCTCCTGCACATCTCCCACTGGGGATGTGCCCGCAACCCAGGTACATGCCCTTGACCGGAATCGAACCTGGGACCCTTCAGTCCGCAGGCCGACGCTCTATCCACTGAGCCAAACCGGTTTTGGCAACTTTAAGTATTTTATATAAAATATTCTATTGCTTCCATTATTAGTTCAAACTCTTGCCTCTTCAGAAACCTTATTTATTGAATTCTCCACTTCCATGAATCTAACTTTTCTCCTGAGAATTCTTTTAAAAATAATAATAACACATGGTCAACAATGCGTTACACTTCTTCATGCCTCAGTCTAATTTCTCCATTAAATTAAAATGAAAAGTTTATCTAAAAGCATATGTGAATAAAAAGACCTGCAATTCTTGATGCTTAAAAACATTTTACATTTTAGCCCTGACTGGTATGGTTCAGTTAGTTGAGCATAGTCCTGTGCACCAAAAGGTTGCTGGTTTGATTCCTGGTCAGGGCATATGCCCAGGTTGCATTTCAATCCCTGGTAAGAGTGCGTATGTGCATATGTTCGTGAGGCAACTGATTGATGTTTCTCTCTCTCTTTATCCCTCTCTATAGTTACTTAAAATGTAAATGGATCAAATGCTCCAATCAAAAGACGTAGGGTAGCTAAATGGATTAGAAAAACAGGAACCCACATATATGTTGTCTACAAAAGACCCACTTCAGATAGAGAGACACAAACAGACTAAAAGTTAATGAATGGAAAAATATATTTCCTGAAAATTGCAACAACAATAAGTTGGAGTAACAATGCGTATATCAGACAAAAGGACTTTAAAACGAAGGCTATAATAGAGACAAAGAAGGACAGTGCATAATGATGAAGAGATTAATCCAAGAAGAGGATATAACCCTTGGAATCATTTATGTACTTAACATAGGAGCAACTAAATATATAAAGTAAATATTAAAGGAAAAAAAGGGAGAGATTAACATGCAGTCATAGTAGGGAATTTCAGCACCCCATTTATATCAATGGATATATCTCCCAGACAGAAAATTAACAAAGAAATAGTGGCCTTAAAGGAGACATTAGACCAAATGGTTTTTATTGATATTTTTGAACATTTAAAGCCAAAGCAACAGAATATGCATTCTTTTAAAGTACATGTGAAATATTTTCCAAAAGAGACTACATGTTGGGCCATAAAACAAGTCTCATCACTTAATTAAAGTCATATCAAGCATCTTTTCAGATCACAATAGCATGAAACTAGAAATTAAATAGAAGAAAATATTGGAAAGCACAAAAACAAATGTAGGCTAAATAACATGTTTCTAAATAATGAATAGGTTAACAATTAGAACAAGGAAGAAATCAAAGGATACCTTGAGATAAATGAAAATGAAAGCAAAACAACCTAAAACCTATGGCACACAGTGAAAGCAGTCTAAAGAGGGAAATTGATAGCATACAAGCCTACCTCACGAAACAAGAAAACGCTCAAATAAACAATGTAAACTTGTACCTACAGAAACTAGAAAAAGAACAACAAAGCCCAAAGTGAGTAGAAAGGAGGAAGTAATAAAGATTGAAGCAGAAATAAACAAAATAGAATCTAAAAAAATAATAATACAAAAGATCTAGGAAACCAAGAGCTGGTTCTTTGAAAAGATAAGTGAACCTTTAACCAGACTCATCAAGAAAATAAGAGAGAGGACTAAAATAAATAAAATCATAAATGAAAGAGGAGAAGCAACAACTGACACTACCGTAATACAAATAATTATAAGAAAATATTGCAAGCAACTATATGCCAACAAATTGGACAATCTAGATGAAATGGATAAATTCCTAGAAACATACAATTCTCTAAAACTAAATCAAAGAAACAGAAAATCTGAAAGTACACATTAAACCATCTAAATTGAAGCAGTCACTTAAAAACATAAATAAAACCACAGATGTCAAGTGTTGACAAGGATACGGAGAACAGACAACGTTTGTGCACTGTTAATGGGAATACAGACTGATGCAGCCACTATGTAAAACAGTATGGAGTTTCCTCAAAAAATTTAAAATGAAACCACCTTATGACCAACTGATTCCACTTCTGGGGATTTATCCAAAGAACCAAAACACTAATTTGAAATAATATGTGCACCCTTAAGTTCATTGAAGCATTATTTACAATAACCAATATATGGAAAGAACCCAAGTGTCCATCAATAAATGATTGGTTAAAAAGTAGTGGTACATATCTATAATGGAATATTACTCAACATTTAAAAAAAAGAATGAAACCTTACCATTGTGACCATGTGGATAGACCTACTAGGTATTATGCTAACTGAAATAAGTCAGACAGAGAAAAACAAATATTATATGATTTCACTTATATATGGAATCTAAAGAATAAAATAAATAACAAACAAAACATCAACAGACTCATCGTTACAGAGAACAGAATGAGGGTCCCCAGAGGAAAAAGGGTTGGGAGTTGCGTGAAAAAGGTGGAGGGATTAAAAAGTACAAACTGATTATCACAAAATATTTATAGAGATGTAAAAGTACAGCATAGGGAACATAGCCAATCATATTGTAGTAACTATGTATGGTGCCAGGTAGATACTTGAAATTTTGGGGGGAACACTTTGTAAAGTATATGATTGTCTAACCACTATGATGTACTTCTTAAACTTAAACTAATACAAAGTAATATTGAATTTCAACTTTAATTGCAAAATAAAATTTAAAAAAATTATTAAACCTTCTCATTGGGAGTAATATAAACAAAACGATGGATTCGGCAGCTCCAAACTCTAGTTACTCCACAGAAATACAAAAAAAGAGCAGAAACTGTCAGAAGTAACTTTTTCAAAATTCTGGAAAATAGTCAAAGATTTACAGCAATCAAGTGAATGCTGAATCAAGAAGTAGGCGACTTAAAATAGTAAGAAAGCTTTGTGCCATTTTTTACTTGCATTTGCTCCATCCTGTTTCTAGCTTAGAGATGATCTTGGAAACAACAGACTATACTCCCAATGTCGGACACTGGTACCCAGTTCCAAAGGAAGCAGATTATACATTATTCACAAATTATTGTGTTTGTTCTAACCTGTCAGGAAGCTATCCAAAGTACTGACGGAAGGCACTTATGTATGCATTGCATCACTCAGAACTCAGCCAGGGCCTGAGGAGGGGGCAGCAGCAGAGTGGAGGGGGACAATGGGAAGAAAGGAGACATCAATAATGCTTTCAACAATAAAGATAAATTTTTAAAAAAGAAATGGCCTTTGAATTTGTATTAAAAAAAAAAAGAACTCAGGCTGAAATGTGGCAATTTTCATTTGATTGCATTGCTCAAGATCATTGTAAGGTGAACTAAAAAACAGTGCTACCTGGTGCTAATATTTCAATTGAGGCAATGGACTACCTAAAGCACTGAAAGAAAAGCTGGGGACAGAACGTCTTTGGGAAATTATGGTGTTCTAACTTGTCTGTGTAATATTAAAGAATTTACACACATGTCAGTGCAGGACACCTGCTAAGAAAAGACCTGAGAAGACCTTAAAGTTTTACCTCTGGCTGATTTCTAAGCTCAATTCAAGTAGAAAATAAAGGCTAAGAGTGGGGAAATGTTAGAGGCAAAAATAGAATGTTGGGGACTAGCTATGGTTATGGGAAATATTAATCATGCTCTGTTAACCATAATTGCCTTGTGTTGGTTAAAGAAAGGACATTATGACCTGGCTGGGAGTTGTGTACCCCCGGGACCTGGGAGTCAACCTTGGACCAGGGAGTCAACCTTAAACCTGGGAGTCAACCTTTGAATGTGGTCCATTCTCATTCAAGAACTGTCTATTATCATGGAAAGATTAACAACCTTGTTGCTCAAATGATGGAGTCCCACCCCAGGCTCCTACTTCTCTATGCCTGTAATCCCTACTCCCCCATGCCTGTAATCCCTACTCTCCTGTGTAATCTTTGTCTAACCCAATATAAGCAGCTGTCTTATCGGGGGCTACAGAGCAGATTTTTGTGGATGACCTGCTGTTCTCCCATACTGCCGGCAGTATTGGAATAAATGGTCATATATGATTCAAAAATAAAATAAAGGCTAAGGCAAATTTTCAAATAGCTTGGCTAATTGGTTTATTATTATTATTGTCATTATTATTATTATTGTAAGAACACTTAACATGAGATATACCATGTTAACAAGTATTGTTAACTATAGGAATTATGTTTGTGGATGAAAGGGGCCACATGCTAACCTGACCAGCTCATGGGAGGCCTGCATGGTGGTCTTGCAAACTCAGAGACCTAAAGTAACCACGAAGGATGGTCTGAAATTAAACTTTAACTAAAGCAATTATGGTGGGTAGTCACCTCCTAGGCCGGTATCTTCACTGACAAGGTCAACCTTTACCTTAACTGAGCCTATCTGTCTTTTTGCATCTATGGTAACATACCCTTTGAAATGTCTGGGTCATTTGTAACTTCCCTTTTTCTGGACCCCCTTGGGGCACAAGCTAATGTGCTGGGCACCAGGACAGATACCACAAACTCCTTCATTGTTATCATGTGAATTGTTCCTGCACCCACCTAAGTATGTGTCTATCATTTTGCTTTTTACCCAATCCCAGGAGTTTCCCCGCTTTGCTTTCTCCCACCTCTCTAGTCTATCACACAATGGATTTCATGTAACCCATCTATGTCCCTTTCCTTTGATTGCAATGTATAAATACAGATGTAACCCTCCATTCTCCAGAACATTATCTCAATTCGTTGAGGTTCTGCTTCCCAGCATATGTCGACAGTTTGGCTCAAATAAAATCACAAAATTCTTTACAGGTTTCAATGTTTTTTTTATGTTAACACTAGAGGTCCGGTGCACAAAAATTTGTGCACTCGGTGGGGGGGGGGGTTCCTCAGCCTGGCCTGTGCCCTCTCACAGTCTGGGACCCCTCTAGGGATGACCACCTGCTGGCTTAGGCCTGCTCCCCGGGGGATTGGGCCTAAGATGGCAATCAGACATCCCTCTGGCAGCCTGGGAGCCCTCGGGGGATGTCCACATGCCAGCGGGGAGCAGACCTAAGCTGCAGTCAGACATCCTTAGTGCTGCTGAGGAGGCAGGAGAGCCTCCCACCACCACTGCTGTACTGGCAGCCATCAGCCTGGCTTCTGGCTGAGCAGATCTCCCCCATGTGGGAGCACACTGACCACCAGAGGGCAGCTCCTGCATTGAGGGTCTGCCCCCTGGTGGTCAGTGTGTGTCATAGTGACCAGTCATTCCTAGTCTTTCTGCTGTTAGGGTCAGTTTGCATATTACCCTTTTATTATATAGGATAGAGGCCTGGGGTGGGGGTCCTGCTTGGGTGCCTGGCCAGCCTGGGTGAGGGGCTGATGGCTGTTTTCAGGCTGGCCACACCCCCTTCAGGGTGGGGGTCCCCACTGGGGTGCCTGGACAGTCTGGGTGAGGGGCTGAGGGTCATTTTCAGGCTGGTGGGCGACTGAAGCTCCCAGCCTCTCTTTTTTTTCTTTTTTTTTATTCTGGGATTTGCTTACCTTCTATAATTGAAACATTGTTGCCGTCCTGCTTGCTCCAGCTCTGAGGCCGAGGCCGGCTGAAAGCAGGTATCTGGGTTTGTTTACCTTCTATAATTGAAACTCTGTTGCCATCACCGGCACTCTAAGCTCTGAGGCCCTGGCTGGCTGAAAGCAGGTATCTGGGGTTTGTTTAGCTTCAATAATTGAAACATTGTTGCTTTCAGGCTCAGAGCTGGGCCGCGGCAGGCGGGGAACCTTGGCTTCCTCCATCACTGGAGCAAGCAAGCCTCCTGCTCACTTCAGCTGTGTGGCTGCCCTCCGCCATCTTTGTTGGCAGTTAATTTGCATATCGCCCTGATTAGCCAATGGGAAGCGTAGCAGAGGTACGGTTAATTACCCTTTTTTGTCTTTTATTAGATAGGATGTTGTACAGGGGATCTTAAGCTCTTCCTTCTCTTGTGTAAACTGAAACTTTGTGCCATTTGACTATTTTAGATTCTTCATATAAGTTATATAATGTAGTTTATATGCTTTTTTATCTGGCTTATTTCACTTAGCCCAATGTCTCCTAGTTCATACATTTTTTAAAAAACAGCAGGATTTCCTTTTTTTGAAGGCTGAATAATAATATTCTCTGTTTGTACATAACACATTTTCTTAAGCTATTTATTCCTTGATGGGCATTTATTTTATTTCCATCTCTTGGATACTGTAAATAATGATGCAATGAACATGGAAATCTTTTGGAGATCCTGATTTCAATTCTTTTGGATATATATCCAGAAGTAGGATTGCTTTTCCATATAGTGTTCTAGTTTTATTTTATGAGGCATCTCCAAACTGTTTCCTATACTATAGTGATTGCACCAATTTACATTCCCACCAACTTTACAAGGTATCTATTTCCTTTGCTAAGCAGAAGATTTGTACTTTATTTAGTTCCATTTGTCCATGTTCTTATAGTTTTCTGTGCTTTTTGGGTAATATCCAAGAAATAAATGCCAAGACCAACATCAAGAAGTTTTGCCCCTGTGCTTTCTTCTAGGAGTTTTACAGTTTCATCTCTTACTATCAAATCATTAATCTGCTTAGAGTTGAATTTGTGGTGTAGTGTGAGGTAAGGGCCAAATATTATTCTTTTGTAGGTGGATATCCAGTTTTCCCACCCAGCAATAATTGTTGAAGAGACTATCCTTTTCTGATTGTGCATCCTTGGCACCTTTGCCGAAGATCAGTTGATTTTATGCAAGTGGCATTAATTATGGACTCTTATTCTGTTCCATTGGTCTATATGTCTGTCCTTATGCCAATACTACATTGTTTAAATTACAGTAGATATAAAGAATATATTTTCAAATCAGGAAATGTAATGCTTCCCCCTTTGTTCTTCTTTCTCGAGATCTTTTTTTTTTTTTTTTTTTGGCTATTTGGGGTCCTTTGTTGTTTTATATGAATTTCAGGATTTTAAAATCTATTTCTGTAAAAAGTTGCTGTTGAAATTATCATATAGATTGCATTGACTGTGTAGACCATTTTGGGTAGTATGAACACACAAGCACTATTAAGACTTTCTATCTATGTACATGGCTTTTATTTATTTATTGTGCTTTTCATTTCTCTCATCAATGTTTTGTAGTTTTCACTATACAAGTTTTTCACCTTCTTGGTTAACTACATTCTAAATATTTTTTATCCTAATGTAAATGATATTATTTTCTTAATTTCTTTTTTGGATAGTTCCTCTTTGGGTTTGATATTGCATGTTATTTGTGTTTGATATTGTATATTGTTGTATGTTGATATTGCATCCTGTAAATTTACTGAATTTATTTACTAGTTCTAAGAGGCTTTTTTGTAGAGTTGTTATGGTTTTTTATGTAAAACAGCATGCCACTTACAACCAAAAATAATTTTATCTTTTTCTCTCCAATTTGGAAAACATTTTGTCAGTTCTTCAAAAAAGTTGAACATAGAATTACCACATGGCCCTAAAATTCTATCCCTAGGTATATAACCTAAACAATAAAAACAAATACTCAAACAAATATAAGATATGCATGATCATGGCAACACTATTCACAATAGCCAAGAGGTACTGTAGACATAGCCTTAGTGTCCATTAATAGATGAATGGATAAACAAATTGTGGTATATACATACAGTGGAATATTACTAAGCCATAAAATGAAGTCCTGATAACTCTACAATGTAGATACTAAAAAAATGGTATTAAGTAAAAATCTAGGCACAAGAGGTCAAATATTATATGATTTCATTTATATTAAATATATAAAATTGATAAATTAGTAGTGAGAAGATACACATTGGTGATTGCTAAGGGTTTGGGGATAGAGCAATGGGGCAAAACTGCTTCATGGTTAGAGGGATTTATTTTGGAATGGTTATAATGTTTTGGAACTAAATACAGGTTATGATTGTACAGCATTGTAAATGTACTAAATGCCACTGAATTGTTAATTTAAATTGATGAATTTTGTGTTATATAAATTTCACCTCAAAAACATATTTTTTAAAATTCTTTATTTTTTAACATTTACATGAGTCTCCTTTTTCCTGCATTGACCTCTCTCCCGCATAACTCTATTGTGACCCTCCGTGTCCCGGTATTTCTCCTTTTCTTCTTAGTAAAACTTCTGAAAAAGTAGTTTGAGAAAACTACTGAGTTTTCTCACACTAAATGATCTTTTTCTCTCCAATTTGGAAAACATTTTGTCAGTTCTTCAAAAAAGTTGAACATAGAATCAGATGCTATGGATTTACCTTAAACATCTCCTGACATCCAATTAATAGCCAGTCTGATTGATTTTCCTTCTCAGTGTATCTCAAATTTTAATTTAAATTCTTTAAATCCTCACTTTAGTTTTTAAATTTATTGTTTATTGTTGATACTATTACAGATGTCCCAAATTTTCCCCCTCCTCCCCCCCAACCCCCCCCCCCCCAATTCCCCTGCCTTTTCCACACTGTTGTCTGTGTCCATGGGCTATGCATATATGCATAAATGTTCTTTGGCTAACCTTTTCACTTTCTATCACTTCTTAAACCACAGCAATCTGACTTCCACTTCAACAAAACCCCTGCTGAAAACTGCTCTTACAAAAGTTTCCAATGACTGCCATATTACTCAACTGGACATTTTCCATTGTCTTGCTAGACTTCTCTTGCATTTTATATTCTGTCCTCTATTCTCATTAACTTTCCATCTCCCTGTTTCTCCTTGTGCTTTTATAGTTGTTCCCTCTTGTTCATTTTCATGGGTTTCTCACCTCTATACCTTAACCATGAGAATTGCCCAGGGCTCCATGCTTAACAATGCTTTTCTCTCCCAATCTTATCGACTCCCATGAATCTAAAAAGAATTTGACTGGATAACCTCTAAATCTATATTGCCAGAATTAATCCCACTCCTGAGGTCATATAAATAACCAATTGCCTGTTTGTTTGTTTGTTTATTTGTTTGTTTTCATTACAGTTGAATTCAATATTATATTCAATATTATATTATATTCAAAATTATATTATATTGTACAGTTTTAGATGTACAACATAGTGGTTAGACATTTATATAACTTATGAAGTGTTCCCCCTGATAAGTCTAGTACCTATCTGGCACTATACATAGTTATTACAATATAGTTGACTATATTTCCTATGCCATACATTATATCTCCATGACTATTTTATAACTACCGATTTATACTTTTTAATCCCTTCACCTTTTTCATCCAACCCCCAACCCCTTTCCTCTGGAGACCATCAGTGTGCTCTCTGTGTCTATGAATGTTTCTATTTTGTTTGTTCATATTCTTTAGATTGCGCATATAAGTGACATAATATGATATGTATCTTTCTTTGACTGACCTATTTCACTTAGCATAATACCCTCTAGGTTTATCCATGCTACCATAAATGGTAAGATTTATTTTTTATGGCCAAGTAGTATTCCATTGTATATATGTATCACTTTTCTTTATCCATGTATCTATTGGTGGGCACTTGGTCTGCTTCCACATCTTGGCTATGGTAAATAATGCTGCAGTTAACATAGGGGGTGTGTATATCTTTTCCCATTAGTGGTTGTTGTGTGTGTGGTTGTGTGTGTGTGTGTGTGTGTGTGTGTGCGTGTGCGTGTTTTGTATAAATATCCTGAAGTGGAATTGCTGGATCATAAGGTAGTCCTATTTTTAATTTTTTGAGGAAATTCCATACTGTTCTTATAGTGGCTATACCAATCTGTATCCCCACCAACAGTTTATGAGGGTTCCCTTTTCTCTACATCCTTGCTAACACTTGCTATTTATTGATTAATTGATAATAGACACTCTGACAAATGTGAGGTGACATGTCATTGTGGTTTTAATTTGCATTTCTCTGATTAGTGACATTGAGCATATTTTTATATATGTACTGGTCATCTGTATGTTTTCTTTGCCCATTTTTTCAGTGGGATCATTTAGTGTGTGGTTGTGTGTGTGTGTGTGTGTATGTGTGTGTGTGTTGAATTGTATAAGTTCTTTATAATTTTTTGATATTGATCCATTATCATATGTATCACTGGAAAATATCTGCTCCAATTCAGTAGGTTATCTTTTTTGTTTTATTGATGGTTCCTTTGCTGTGCAAAGACTGTTGATCATATATACTTTGCTATATGTTATAGGTTCCTCAAATTCCAAATATCCAAAACTGAAATCTCATACCACTGCTTAAGTCTACTTCTGCTCCTGTATTCTAGAATAGATCACTGTAAATAGCATCACTGTGCAGCCAGCTACCAAAATCAGATGCTATGGATTTACCTTAAACATCTCCTGACATCCAATTAATAGCCAGTCTGATTGATTTTCCTTCTCAGTGTATCTCAAATTTTTTTCATCCTCTTCATCTCTACTCCCAGTTAGCATAACTGAGTTCTTTCTCTAGTCTACTAATCACTTACCCTACTTCCTGACTAATTCAACCATCAACCATTATTCATAGGGATAATGGTAAATATAAACCAGATTATACTACTTCTGTGTTTAGAATACTTTTGGGCTTTTTCATTGCTTACATAATAAAGCTCACATCATTTGCTTGCTACTACAGGTTGCCAGACACATCCCTCACTTAACTTTGATGATATAATAACAAACTGCTTTATAGATCTCCAACATATTACACTATTTCTCACCTCCTTTTTTACCCTCATACTCCTTCCTCTCCCTGGAAATGTGCTTCCTATCTTTCAATTACTTTCTGATATACCTTTAGACATCTTTTACTGTTCAACTAAGTTATCAGCTACTGCCAGGTCAGGGACAAATGTACCTTTTTTGTGTTGCTATAGGACAGTGATGGCGAACCTTTTGAGCTTGGCATGTCAGCATTTTGAAAAACCCTAACTTAACTCTGGTGCCGTATCACATATACAAATTTTTTTGATATTTTCAACCATAGTAAAACAAAGACTTATATTTTTGATATTTATTTTATATATATAAATGCCATTTAACAAAGAAAAATCAACCAAAAAAATGAGTTTGCTTGTCACCTCTGACACGTGTGTCATAGGTTCACCATCACTGCTATAGGACCTTATACATATATCTGTCTTAGTACTAATGTTAATTGAAACCATGTGATTCTCATTGTCTCCCTCATCCTATATAATAAAAGGGTAATATGCAAATAGATCGGGGAGTGGGCCTAAGTCCTCAGTTGGACGTCCCCTGAGGGCTCCCAGACTGCTAAAGGTTGCAGGCCGGGCTGAAGGACCCCCCCCCCTCCTGCCCCCAGTGCATGAATGCCATGCACCGGGCCTCTAGTCCTATATAATAAAACCCTAATATGCAAATTGACCGAATGGTGAAGCGACTGGTCACTATGACCTGAACTGACCACCAGGGGGCAGACACTCAAAGCAGGAGCTGCCCCCGGTGGTCAGTACACTCCCACAGGGGGAGCACCGCTCAGACTGAAGCTGGGCTCATGGCTATCCCTCTCCCGCCCCCAAGGCAGTGCAAAGGAGCAGCGAGCCTGGCTTCTGGTTGAGCGGTGCTCTGGGGAGCACAGTGGCAGTGGTGGGAGACTCTCCTGCCTCTGCTGCAGGTGAGCAGTAAGGAGCGAGGGGTCCCAGACTGCAAGAGTCCCTGACTGCGAGAGGAATGTCTGACTGCCAGCTTAGACCCGAACCAGGGGTAGGGGTGAGGGAACAGGCCTAAACTGGCAGGCGGACATCCCCTGAGGGGTCCCGAGAGGGCGCAGGCTGGGCTTAAGGACCGCCCTGTCTCTCCCCTCAGTGCATGATTTTCATGCACCAGGCCTCTAGTTTGACTATAAGATCCTTGAGACAGACTGCATAGCTTACTTACCTGTGTCCCAATTGCCTTTTGAATTCAGTGCATATTTATTGTACCAAAGGACAAAAAAAAAGCCTCTTAAAGATAGAAGTAGCATCCTTAAATATTTGAAGTGCATATCTTAAATATATTTTTTGTTATTTGTTGTCCCATAGCTTTATTGAGATGCTGGCATGTCTTGCCAGAATTCTCTTTACTGGCTGTTTTCTGATTCATGTTTCAGACATGGTATTGTTTCTTTGCTAACTTATTTAAGAGAGAAGAGATTTCTATAGGAAGGCCCTGATGAAAGTTGTCTTCAATTTTGCAGCATCCCTCTGGCAGAACTATTAACTAAGGGACACTACTGTGGATTTGGTATTTTTCCCCACTTCCTTGTAGCCTCTGGCTACATAGAAAATATCATGACAGAAATAAAGAAGCAACTTTAGACAAGTGTGACATAGTATCACTTATATGCGGAATCTAATGAACAAAATAAACTGACAAAATAGATCCAGAAATATTGAAGCAGAGGGAAGGGGGAGGGGAGCGGGAAGAGATAAACCAAAGAATTTATATGCTTATATGCATAGCCTATGGACAGACAATAGTGAGGTGAAGGCCTGGTGAGGGGACAGAGCAGGGTGGAGTGGGTCAAAGGAGGAATAAAAAAGGGACATCTGTAATACTTTAAAAATAAAGATAAATTTAAAAAAGCAACTTTTGTATTAGTGATGTGCACTCCTTACTTATTAACTCACGTAGACAGAAATGCAGATGCATTCTATAGAAAATGCATATAGAGAACTATTTAAATAATAGAACCAAGAATATCTAGATCTTATTAGATAAATCTGCTAACCCAACAGAATGGTGAAAGACTCATCCTCCCTTTTACACATAAGTATCAGAAACTTGAGAAGAAAAATCTCAAACTTAGAAAGTTTATTTTTAGATATTGCTCTTCTTGTTTGTGTATTCCATTGTGGAATAATCAAGCTATGTCCCAAAATTTTGGATTCCACCAAACATTTCGAATTTTTCTTTTGATCAGTACTTTTTGGTGATGTGCAAAAGTCTCTTATCTCCTTACTGATGCTAAATATGAACCAGGAAAATTAGGGCTGTCTTCCATCAAATTATACATTGTGCTTTTCCACCCATTAGTAATGTAATTGGTTGGATTTGCGTTGTTATTTTCACAACATTAACAAGATAGGCATTATTTTACCTCTTGTGCTGTATAACTTTGTATAAATCAGTTGCTTTTTAGCATTTTGTTTTCCACTGTTAAGTGCATGCTATTTTTGATTCTTGTTTATAACTCTGACAATTTGCACCATAGAGTATCAATGAGTAATCATTTAGACTATAATTATTGCTTTTAAAACATCCCAGCTATTTTATTATATATATATATATACATATATATATATGTATATGTATATATACATATATATATGTATATATATACACATATATATATGTATATATACATATATAGACTTATAATGCATGTATATTGTATTTTGTAACTATTATACCACATGGTCAGTATTTCTCCCACATCATTAGACCTTTTCCTTGGGGGAAAAAAAAATCCCTAGAAGTGGAAGAATAGCTGACTCTGAGAGCAGATGCCTTGTCAAGGATGCATTCTATTTAATCTTGAGAAAATTCCAAAAGTATTCTATTTTATATAATCTTCTAATGTAGTTTGCATTTTGTCTACAAAAATAATTACTTTTAAGGGTTATTTTTTCCTTTGCATAATCTTCTTCAAGGATAGTTCAATCTGATAACAGATATAGATAAGAAAATGCTTAAGAATATAATAATTTAGATAGTCTTATAGTGATAGTGATAAAAAATAGATTTTATTGTATGTTCAAACAGATTTGGCCAAAATAAGAGGATAAGGGAGATATATCATTGAAAATTAGAGTCATTTTTCTCAGACCTGGTAATTATTGAATCAGTCATTTTCAAAGCCAATGCCATTTCTTAAGTACACATTTAATTTTAAGCTCACTGATGAAAATATTAACTTCATTAGTTACTATAATATTACAAGACCGAAGAGATATTAGTTTAAAAAAACAACTAACAAATCAATCAAACATAAAACCTTAGAAAGCCCTTGAATTTAATCTCTAAGTGTATTTTTATATATCCGATTATTTACTGTGGGCATTTGCACATATTAAATGGTATCTTTGACTTCCTCGCTATCTCCCCCAATAATTACCTTAATAGTTTTGTTGAAATTATGCTGAGAAGTCCTTCCTCTGATAGTCCTGTACGAAGGTGATATGGGCTTTAAATACTACTGCTGTAGATTTTTACCTAAAATTGATTTTTTTTAACCTGAACATAGTTATTTATGAATTTATTGCTAACAGCAGCAAAATTATACACTGGTTTAAACATTACAGTTAGATATATGTATATAAAACCAAAATAGAACCATCAAATGTACTTCTTTATAATCTAACATAAACTTCAGTTTTTTGTGGCAATCCCTTTTCAACCTTATCTCTTTATCTTAAAGTGGGATAATGGCAGGAGGAGCGGATTCATAGTACTGGATGATTTCCTAATAGTTAACTAAATTCAATAATCTTGATGTTTCCTGGATTCTGAGGTCTGTTTCTTGAATGTGAATGCAGCACTCCCTATTGCAGAGAATCCTTTGAAAATGGTGGTTGCTTACTTTGTACATTGAATGCTGGATGGTTATGGTAGATTTCCAATGGAAATCTGCTAGAAAAGGAGTATGCAGAGTATGTGTTCTCATTTGGGAGCACATAAGAAACAATGCCTGGGAACTCTCAGGAATGCTTTCCTAGGAGGGGCAGATCATGCAGCATCAATCTGGATAGGTAAGAACCCAAATGCAAGATAATTTGAGTCACGATGCTAATGTGAATTTGCTTATTCTAGTTGGCTTTGGGGACCTGGGTAGATTAAGGTTAAATGTGGACACTGAAAATGCTATAACAATTTATGGTATCATCTCACTACATCTTCACTAGCACTGAGCAATAGCAATTATTTTCATATTTAAAAGGTGTAAATTTGAATCAACATATTTTCTTATGTTTATTGTCAGCTATATTTCTTCTTATGGAAATTGCCCTTTGCTTATTTTATTATAGTGTTGTTAGAACATATTTACAATCACATATATTTTGTTATTTTTTGAGAAAATATTCCTACAATTTCCCACTTGACCTTTAATTTTATTCAAAAAGCACTGAATTAGGATATCTACAAGTCTGAAGCTTTATATGTGTGACTTCTTCCATTGAAATTATCAAAGATTATTCTACTTGACTCAAAGTTCATTTGAAATTTACTTCATTACAGATATTTTAAAATAGCTTTAAAACATATTTTAGAAAGCAAGATTTCATTTTTAAGTAATACGAGCAGGGGGAAACTTTCAACACATGACACAACGCCATAAGGAAGACAAAAATAACTGAAGCTATTTTAACTAATTTCGTTTGAACAACTCACCAGATTACACATTTCTCTTCATTTCTTACATAAAACATACCAATAGATGCACCTGGCATACTGAATGTTCGTGGCAGTAGATTACCCTGCAGCATTGGGGAGAGTGTGAAGACGTACCACTCATCTGATGCTTCCAGGAATGTAAATTTGTGTAACCTATTTTGGAGTGCAATCTGGCAACAAGCATTTTTTTTTAAATACATATTTTCCCTCTGTAAGAAATTTACATATATATATATATATGCAAGCAAATACTTGCAAACATACACATTAAAAGATCTTTATCATAACACCTCTGTATTTATAATTGTTAAAAAATGGCAAAAATTAATGTCCATCATTAAGAAGAAGACGGATTTAGCACATTGATGATATAGGGACACAATTGAAATGAATGAAGCAAAAGTATATTTCATGATATGGAAGATGTCCAATACCTGTTGCCATTGAAAAAAAACAAGCAAGTTTCAGAGCAGAATGCATTGTTAGAATCTATTTAAAGGGAAATTTCTGAAAGGATTTGTAAGAGACTTGATAATGGATATTTCTGGTGAGAGAAACTAAAAGTTCAGTGTGGGGAATTTTTTTTGCTTCTATTTTTATACAGCATGTACCAATTGTATTTTATTATGAGAATGTAATTTCTGTTAGATATTTAGGTAAAAACTAGAGGCCCGGTGCATGAAATTCGTGCACTGGGGAGGGGGAAGTGTCCCTCAGGCCAGACTGCACCGTCTCCAATCTGGGACCCCTCGGGGGATGTCCCTGTGGGATCGGGCCTAAACTAGAAGTCAGACATCCCTCTCACAATCCAGGACTGCTGGCTCCCAACCGCTCACCTGCCTGCCTGCCTGATTTCCCCCTAAGCACTCCCCTGCCAGCCTAATAACCCCTTAACCACTCCCCTGACGGCCTGATTGACTCGTAACTGCTCCCCTGACAGCACGATTGCTCTCAACTGCCCTCCCCTGCCAGCCTGGTTGCCCCCAACTGCCTTCCCCTGCCAGCCCAGTCACCCCTAACTTCCCTCCCCTGCTGGCATGGTTGCCCACAACTTCCCTCCCCTTCTGGCCTGGCCCCCCCAACTGCCCTCCCCTGCAGGCCTGGTAGCCCCCAATTTCCCTCCTTCCCCTTCTGGCCCGATCACCCACAACTGCCCTCCCCTGCTGGCCATTGTGGCGGCAATCTTGTGCCCACATGCAGCCAGCCATCTTATGCGAGGGCATGATGGTCAATTTGCATATTACCTCATTATTACATAGGATTCCAGTATTGTTTAATTCATATTCTTTTTATTATATGCTAAAATTTCTAAAGACAAAAATATGGTAACATAGACAAATTAGTCTTCATTCCTATATAAATTTGTCTGGGTAATTTGTGTGACTACACAGGTCTCAATTATACTTCTACTTCAGTGGGGAAAATATGTGTTTTAAGTTGAAGAAAATATTCTAAAAAGAGACTAAAATTTCTTTTTCTTTTTATACATTTATTTTTTAATGTATACATGTACACTGATAGTCTGACAGAAAACTTTATGACTCTGTTTGATATTATCAGTGGGACTTTTGCTGCTGCATCACTGATGACAAGAGATTTTACATCAGGTTTATATTTCGTGACCTTCAGAGATATGCATGAGCTACTACTTTCATCCGTTAGGCAACTCCTATTACGAGACTTAACAAAATTCATCACTGAGAGCAAAGATTTACAAGCGTATGTGGATGAAACCAAAACACTGGTCGGATCTAGGAAGGCAGGGAGAGTTAAAGCAGAGGCATAGAAATTGCTCTTCCCCTTTCTCATCAACCCATGTCTATGGTCTTTAAGATAACTTGTTATGTAAAATTATTTATCTAAGATGCACCTACACTGAATTTATCTGAAAAATAAAAAAGTCGATATTAAGAAAAAAATTGTAAATGGAAAATTATAAGAGAAGGTTTCGCATGCCAGCAAAAATTAAAGGTGTGTCATGTTTGGCACGCGTGCCAGGGGTTGCCCACCCCCGCCCTAAGAAATTCATTAACTTTCCCCAAACCTTAATGTTAGTAAGTGGCTATGTCAGAATTCAAATCCAAATCTGTTTGACACCAAAGTCATGCTATAGCTAGATCACAGTTGTACAACAGAAACTTTTGCAGTGATGAAAATATTCTGTGTCTGGCTGATGTGCCTCAGGGGTTGAGCATCAGCCCACACACCAGGAGGTCACCAGTTCTATTCCCAGTCATGGCATATGCAAGGATTGTGGGCTTGATCCCCCACAGGGGGCATGCAGGAGCAGCCAATCGATGTTATTATTTCTCATTGATGTTTCTATCTTTCCCACGCCCTTCCTCTCTCTCTCTAAATATCAATAAAAACATTTTTATTTTGTTTTTTGTTTGTTTGTTTTTTTTCTGCAAGTGAAAGCGAGTTTATTAAATGCATTTTTTTTCCATTTTATCCCCCCGCCCTAGACAGTCCCCTAGCCTCCCCTATCACCCAGTGTCTTATGTCCATTGGTTATGCTTATATGCATGCATAGAAGTCCTTTAGTTGATCTCTTACCCCCCTACCTCCTGCCCCCCAACCCTCCCCGGCCTTCCCGCTGCAGTTTGACAATCTGTTTGAGGCAGCTCTGCCTCTGTATCTATTATTGTTCAAAAGTTTATAATGGTCTCTATTGTCCATGAATGAGTGAGATCATGTGGTATTTTTCCTTTATTGACTGGCTTATTTCACTTAGCATAATGCTCTCCAGTTCCATCCATGACGTTGCAAATGGTAAGAGTTCCTTCCTTTTTACAGCAGCATAGTATTCCATCGTGTAGATGTACCACGGTTTTCTAATCCATTCATCTACTGATGGGCACTTAGGCTGTTTCCAGATCTTAGCTATGGTGAATTGTGCTGCTATGAACATAGGGGTGCATATATCCTTTCTGATTGGTGTTTCTGGTTTCTTGGGATATATTCCTAGAAGTGGGATCACAGGGTCAAATGGGAGTTCCATTTTCAGTTTTTTAAGGAAACTCCATACTGTCTTCCATAGTGGCTGCACCAGTCTGCATTCCCACCAGCAGTGCACAAGTGTTCCTTTTTCTCCACATCCTCTCCAGCACTTGTCGTTTGTTGATTTGTTGATGATAGCCAGTCTGACAGGTGTGAGATAGTACCTCATTGCTGTTTTGATTTGCATCTCTCGGATGATTAGTGACTTTGAGCATGTTTTCATATGAGAGACTAAAATTTCTAATTAATTCGTGGCCTGAATCTGGCTCACAGGCATGTCTTGAAACAAATATTTGTAAAATTAATTGTAAACATTCCAAAAATTATGACTTTAAATTTAAAAATTGCATTATCTACTTCTTATGAAAAAACGAGAGGCCCGGTGCATAAAAATTTGTGCACTCAGGTGGGGGAGGGGGCGATCCCCTCAGCCTGGCCTGTGCCCTCTCGCAGTCTGGGACCCCTCCTGGGTGACCACCTGCTGGCTTAGGCCTGCTCCCCAGGGGATTGGGCCTAAGCTGGCAATCAGTCATCCCTCTGGCAGCCTGGGAGCCCTTGGGGGATGTCCACTTGACAGCGGGGAGCAGGCCTAAGCTGCAGTCAGACATCCTTAGCACTGCTGAGGAGGCGGGAGAGGCTCCCACCACCACCATCGCTGTACTGGCAGCCATCAGCCTGGCTTGTGGCTGAGCAGAGCTCCCCTTGTGGGAGCACACTGACCACCAGCGGGCAGCTGCTGCATTGAATGTCTGCCCCCTGGTGGTGAGTGTGTGTCATAATGACCAGTCATTCCCAATCTTTCTGCTGTTAGGGTCAGTTTACATATTACCCTTTTATTATATAGGATAGAGGCCTGGTGCACAGGTGGGGGCTGGCTGGTTTGCGCTGAATGGTGTCCCAGATCATGGTGGGGGTCCCGCTGGGGTGTCTGGCCAGTCTGGTTGAGGGACTTATGGCTGTTTGCAGCTGGTCACACCCCCTTTAGGGTGGGGGTCCCCACTGGGGTGCCTGGCCAGCCTGGGTGAGGGGCTGATGGCTCTTTGCAGCTGGTCACACCCCCTTCAGGGTGGGGGTCCCCACTAGGGTGCCTGGCCAGCCTGGGTGAGGGCAGATGGCTGTTTGCAGGCTGGTCAAACGCCCCCCCCCAGTGGGGACCCTCACTCCATGGAGGTTTGGCCAGCCTGGGTGAGGGGATGATGGCTATTTTCAGGCTGGCCACACCCCCTTTAGGGTGGAGCCTGGCCAGTCTGGGTGAGGGGCTGAGGGCCGTTTCCAGGCTGGCCAAGCCCCCCGGAGACAGAAGCTCTCAGCCTCTATTTTTTTTTTCTTTTTTCTTTTTTTATTCTGGGATTTATTTACCTTCTATAATTGAAACTTTGTTGCCTTCAATGGAGGTCAGAGCTGGCCATGGCAGGGGGGAAGCTTGGCTTCCTCAATCACTGGAGCAACCAAGCCTCCTGCTCGCTCCAGCTCTGTGGCCACGGCCAGCTGAAAGCAGGTATCTGGGCTTTATTTATCTTCTATAATTGAAACTTTGTTGCCTTCAGTGGAGCTCAGAGCTGGCCGCAGCAGGGGGGAAGCCTGGCTTCCTCCAGCACTCGAGTAACCAAGCCTCCTGCTTGCTCCAGCTCTGTGGCTGCTGGCCACAATCTTGGTTGGGTTAATTTGCATATAGTCGCTCTGATTGGTTGGTGGGCTTGCCTTAAGGCATAGCGAAGGTATGGTCAATTTGCATGTTTGTCTTTTATTAGAGTAGACTAGAGGCCCGGTGCACAAAAATTTGTACACTCGGGGGGGAGGGGGTGTCCCTCAGCCCGGCCTATGCCCTCTCGCAGTCTGGGACCCCTCGGGAGATAACGACCTGCTGGCTTAGGCCTGCTCCTGGGTGGCAGAGGGCAGGCCCAATCCCTAGGTGCAGCCCCTGGTCGGGCACAGAGCAGGGCCGATTGGGGAGTTGGGTCGCTGCCCCGTCATGCACAGAGAAGGGTAGATTGGGAGGTTGTGATGCCACCCTCAGTCACGCTCAGGGTAGGGCCAGTTGGGGGGTTGGGGCACTGTCCCCTGTCACACTCAAGGCAGGGTCGATGGGGAGATGTGGCGCCACCCCCTGTCACACACAGAGCAGGGCCAATCAGGGGGTTGGGGTGCTGCCCCCGTCACACACAGAGCAGGGCCCATCAGGGGGTTGGGGCACCGCCCTCTATCACCCACAGAGCAGGGCCGATGGGGAGGTTATGGCTCTACCCCATCACACACAGAGCAGGGCCCATGGGGGGGGGTGTTGGGGAGCTCCCCCCTTCAGGCACAGAGCAGGGCTGCTCAGGGGGTTGGGGCCCCGCCTCCTGTCACACACAGAGCCGCAGGGCGATCAGGGGGTTTGGGCTCTGCCCCCTGTCACGCTGATCCCAGTGCCGGGAGGCATATTACCCTTTTACTATATAGGGTAGAGGCCTGGTGCATGGGTGGAGTCGGCTGGTTTGCCCTGAAGGGTGTCCTGGATCAGGGTGGGGGTCCCCACTGGGGTGCCTGGCCAGTCTTGGTGAGGGGCTGAGGGCTGTTTTCAGGCTGTGGGTGACTGAAGTTCCCAACCGCTCCATTTTTTCTTTTTTATTTTTTTTAATTCTGGGCCAGCTTTACCTTGAGGCTTGGCTCCAGCTCTTAGGTCTCCAGCTGAAAGTAGGTTTCTGGCCTTTGCTTACAATGTTGCCAATCTGCTGGCTGAAGTCCGGCGGTATTTGTTACAATGTTTCTTAAACTGCAGGCTCAGAGGCCTGCAGCCGAAGGCGGGGAACGTTGATTTCCTCCGTCACTGAGGCAAGGAAGCCTCATGTTAGTTTCAAGCTGCCTGGCTGCCGGCCGCCATCTTGGCTGACAGTTAATTTGCATATCTTGCTGATTAGCCAATGAAAAGGGTAGCGGTCGTACGCCAATTACCATGTTTCTCTTTTATTAGTGTAGATAAGATGTAATAATACTGAGAATCATGAAAACAATCTGCTTGAACTATTATCTACCATCTTCATATAGGGCTTGTGACTTAATGTGTCACAGTCTTACCACTCAAGTACTATATATGAAGAACTGAAACCTGCATAGCACCTGTAGATAAAAGATGACTCATGCTCTAGAACTTGTGGGATGATCATGTCTTAAAAGTACATTTCCTCTTTATTATTAGGTTAATAGAAGGATAGCAAATCATTTTTAAAAGTTTAAGCAAGAGCAATGGCACCTTTTGTGTGAATTCACAATGGTCCACTGTGGAGTTTGATCAAAGTGAGATAAAACCACAGCAGCCCCTGTCAGGCTCTTAAGACTAATGACATAAGTCAAATTGATTTTGGGAAGAAATGGGGAAAAATAGATAAATGAGACACCAGCATAGTTAGGATAAGATAAAGACCTATTTATACTGAACAAAAACAATAAAACTAAAACTATAGAAAGAATACGAGTTACTTAAGACTTTATTTTGAGGATCATGACAGACAGAAAACCTATGAAGCAGACACTAATTAGCAGTACATGTCATTTGTGTTTCCCAGAAGGTTAGAAACAGAATAAAAGTTTCTTGTTCAAGGTTACTAAGATCATTTGGAAAAAGATCAAGAATGGAAACAAAGCTTTTCAATTCTGTGCCATAGTCCAAGGCATGTCATTTTTCATCAGAGCTTTGTTAATTGAAATAAAAACAATGAATCATAAACAGCTGATGATCTATCTCTTTTCTCTGTATCTTTTTCTCTCTTATCCTTCCTCCCTTTCTAAAATAAATAAAAATAAAAAGAGCAGTTTTAAGTTTACTAAAAATAATTAAACAAAAAGTGCAGAGAGCTCCTGCATGCCACTCCCCCCTCCTCCCTAGTTTCCCCTATTAACATCTTGCATTAGTGTGGTACCTTTGTTACAATTGATGGGTCAGTATTGATACTGTACTTTCTTAACCTCCCCAGGGATAAACGGGGAAAAGGGAGTTTTTGCTTGCTCTCTCACATTTAATCCAGGGGAGGAGCTGTAGTATTAGAATGCTAGTTCAAACTGTCATTGTTTTCAGTGGCATATGCTAGGCCCTGTGAGCACTACAAATGAGGTGATAGAAAAGGAATTGTTCTTGTAGATAGCAAAAAATGGGTCATGTTTTCTTATCCATTCAGCTGCCCCCTCTATTTTGATTGGAAAATTTAAGCCATTTGCATTTAAGGTTATTATTATTGGTAGGTACTTATTTATTGCCATTCTTATTCTTTATGCCTGTGTTCTTTTCTTTCTCTTCATTTCTTCATCTTACTACAGTCCCATTATCATTTCTTGCAGTGCTGGCTTGGTGGTAATAAACTCTATAACCTTTTTTTTGTCTGTAAAGCTCTTTATTTCACCTTTGATTTTGAATGATAGCCTTACTGCAAAGAATTGTCTTGGTTTCAGTCCCTAGGTTTTCATTGCTTTGTATACTTCATGCCATTTCCTTCTGGCCTGAAGTGTTTGTATTGAGTGTCAGTTGATAGTCTAAAGGGAGCTCCCCTATAGATAAATTTCTGTCTCTGTCTTGCAGCTTTAAGATACTTTCTTTGACTTTAATTTTTGCCATTATAATTAATATGTGCTTGGTGTGGGTCTTTGGGGGTTCATCTTGATTGGATCTCTCTGTATTTCCTGAACTTGAGTGACTTTTCCCTTCACCATGTTAGGGAAATTTTCTGCCAGTATTTCTTCAAACAGCTTCTCTTTTCTTTTCTCAGATTCTGCATCTTCTAGTACCCCTATAATAAGAATGTTGTTATGTTTCATGTTGTCCCAAAACTCCCTTAGACTCTCCTTCTACTTTTTAATTTTTTTTCTCTTTTTCCATTTGCTGCTCTGAATGTGTTGTGTATGTTTTGTTTTGTTTTTTTCCTACCTAGTCTTCTAATTTACTGATTCGGCCCTCAGCTTCTTCTAGCCTATTGTTGAACCCTTCCAGGGTGTTCTTTATTTCAGCTATGTCATACAGTATTTCTAATTGAGACTTATTTATTGTTTCAAGCTTCAAGCAGTCCTGAGAGGGAAATTCACAGCATTACAGGCCTATATCAAAAGATAAGAAAAACTTGCCCTAGCCAGTTTTGCTCAGTGGGTAGAGCATCAGCCTGTGGACTGAAGTGTCCTGGATTCAATTCTGGTCAATGGAACATGCCCAGGTTGCAGGCTAGATCCCCTGTAGGGGGTGTGCAGGAGGAAGCCAATCAATGCTTCTCTCTCATCATTGATCTTTCTATCTCTCTCCCTCTCCTTTCCTCTCTGAAATCAATAAAAATATATTTTTAAAAGAGAAAAACTTTTAATAAGTTATCTAACCCTACAACTTAAACAATTAGAAAGAGAACTACAAGAAAAGCCCACAGTAAGTAGAAGGAAGGTAATAATAAAGATCAGAGCGAAGCCATAGCTGGTTTGGCTCAGTGAATAGAGCATTGGCCCATGGGCTAAAAGGTCCTGAGTTTGATTCCAGTCATGGACACATGCCAAGGTTGCGGGCTATATCCCCAGTAGGAGCCATGCAGGAGGCAACCCATCAATGATTCTCTCTCATCATTGATGTTTCTATCTCTCTCCCTCTCCCTTCATCTCTGAAATCAATAAAAAATATATTAAAAAAGAGAGAAAGAAGAAAGAAAGAAAGAAAGAAAGAAAGAAAGAAAGAAAGAAAGAAGAAAGAAAGAAAGAAAGAAAGAAAGAAAGAAAGAAAGAAAGAAAGAAAGAAAGAAAGAAAGAAAGAAAGAAGAAAGAAGGAAAGATCAGAAGGGTGATAAATGACATTGAGACTAAAATAATTATAAAAAATCAATAAAACCAAGAGCTCATTCTTTGAAAGGACAAACAAGATTGATGAACCTCTAGCCAGACTCATTAAGAAACAAAGAGAAAGGACCCAAATAAACAAAATAACAAATTAAAGAGGTGAAGTAACAACTGACCCCACTGATATACAAAGGATCATAAAAAAATGCTATGAATGATTATATTCCAAAAAAATGGACAATCTGGATAAAATGGACATATTCCTAGAAAAATACAATTTCCCAAAGTGAATCAGAAAACCTGAATATGTCAATAAATACTGAAGAAATTGAAGCAGTAATAAAAAAATAAAAAATAAAAAAGTTCCAGCAAACAAAAGCCCATGTCTGGGTGGCTTCACAGGAGAGTTTTAACAAGTATTCAAAGAACAAACACCTATCCTCCTCAAACTATTCCAAAAAATTCAAGAGGAAAGAACACTTCCAAGTTCTTTCTATGAGCATTACCCTAATTCCAAAACCAGAAAAAGATACTAAAAAGAAAGAGAATTCCAAGCTAATATCCCTGATGCACATAGGTGCTAAAATTCTTAACAAATATTAGCAAATCGAATCCAACCATACAATCAAAAGATCATACACTATGACCAAGTGGGATTTATTTTGGGGACGCAAGTCTTGTTCAATATTCACAAATCAATAAATGTGATACATCACATAAACAGATTGCAAAACAAAAATCATATCAATTGATGCAGAATAAGCATTCGACAAGATCCAAGACCCTTTTTTATTTTGTTTGTTTTTTTGTTTTTGTTTCTTAATTCTCAACTGAGGATATTTATCCATTGATTTTTAGAGAGAGTGGAAGAGAGAGGGAAAGACAGAGAGAAATATCAATGTGAGAGAAACACATGAATTGTTTGCCTCTTGCATCCACCTGACCAGGGTCTGAGCTGGGGAGGAGCCTACAACTGAAGAATTCAACTGGGACCCTTCAGTCCACAGGCTGACACTCTACCCACTAAACCAGTGGTTCTCAACCTTCCTAATGCCACTACCCTATAATACAGTTCCTCATGTTGTGGTGACCCCCAACCATAAAATTATTTTTGTTGCTACTTCATAACTGTAATTTTGCTACTGTTATGAATCATAATGTAAATATCTGATATGCTATATGTGTTTTCCGATGGTTGCGACCCGCAGGTTGAGAACCTCTTTAGTAAGCCCAATCAGCTAGGGCATAAAGCCCTTTTTAGATTAAAAAAAAAATCCAACAACAACTCAGGAAAGTGGGAATAGAGGGATCACACCTCAACATAATAAATACTTATTCACAAACCTACAGCCAACATCATACTCAATAGACAAAAACTGAAAACATTTCCCCTAAGAACAGGGACAAAACAGGGATGTCTGATTTCACCACTTTTGTTCAACATAGTACTAGAAGTCCTAGCCATAGCTATCAGACAAGAAGAAAAAATAAAAGGAACCCAAATTGGAAAAGAGGAAGTAAAACTCTCATTGTTTGAAGATGACATGATATAGTACATAGAAATCCCTGAAGACTCCACCAAAAATCTACTCGATTTAATAAATGAATCCAGCAATGTAGCAGAAAACAAAATTAAGAGCCTGAAATCTAAGGCATTTTTGTACACAAATAATAAACTCTCTAAAAGAGAAACTTTAAAAAATAGTCCTATTTACCATTGCAACAAAAAATTAAGATACCTAGAAATAAACTTAACCAAGGAAGTAAAAGATCTGTACTCAGAAAACTATGGGACATTGAAAAAAAAACAGATAGAGAAAGATATAAACAAGTGGAAGAATATAATGTGTTCATGGATTGGTAGATTAACATCATTAAAATGTCCATACAACACAAGGCAATCTACAGATTTAATGCAATCCCTATTAAAATACCAATAGCATATTTCACATATCTAGACTAAACATGCCAAAACTTTATATGGAACCAAAAAAAAAAAAAAAAAAAAACCAACCCAGAATAGCTGCAGCAATCTTGAGAAAAAAGAACAAAGTTGGAGGAATCACAATACCAGATATCGTTATACTACAAAGCCACTGTACTCCAAACAGCCTGGTACTGACAAAAGTACAGGCAAATAGATCAATGTAACAGAACAGAGAACCCAGACATTGACCCAAGCCATTATGCTCAATTAACATTTGACAAAGGAGGCAAGAGCAAACAATGGTATCAAGACAGTCTCTTTAATAAATGGTGTTGGGAAAATTGGACAGATACAGGCAAAAGAAAAATGAAACTAGACCACCAACTTACACCATACACAAAAATAAACTCAAAATAGATAAAAGACTTAAATGTAAGTCGTGAAACCATAAAAATCTTAAAAGAAACCGTAGGCAGCAAAATCTCAGACATCTCTCATAGCAATATGTTTACTGATACCTCTCCTAGGACAAAGGAAACTAAAGAGTAATAAACAAATGGGACTACATCAAAATAAAAAGCTTCTGCACAGCCAAAGAAACCATTAACAGAATGAAATGAGAACCCACTGCATGGGAGAATGTATTTTCCAAAGATACATTGGATAAGGGGTTACTTTCCAAAATATATAGGGAACTCATATAACTTAACAAAAATAATAAGACAAATAATCCAATTAAATACAGGCAAACAACCTAAATAAAAACTTCTCCAAAGTGGACATACAGAAGGCCAAGAGACATATGAAAAATGCACAAAGTCACTGATCATCAGAGAGATGCAAATTAAAATGTCATGAGGTATCACCTCACACCTATCAGAATGGTTACCACCAACAAATCAATAAAAGACAAGTGTTGGCAAGTATGTGAAGAAAAGGGAACCCTCGTGCACTGCTGGTGGGAATGCAGACTGGTACAACCCTATGGAAAACAGTGTGGAGTTTCCTCAAAAAATTAAAAATGGGACTCCCATTTGACCCAGTAATCCCACTTTTATTTATTTTTTACTTTTTTTTAAATTTTATTTAATTGTTTAAGGTATTACAAATAGTAGTACATATGTCTCCTTTTTTTTCCCCATGGATCTCCCCCCACCCCCACCCTGACCTCCCACTTTTATCCTATATAATAAAAGCCTAATATGCTAAGTGTCTGACCATTCAACTGTTGAACCAGTCACTATAAGGCACACTGACCACCAGGGGGCAGACACTCCAACCAGTAAGTTAGCTTGCTTCTGGGGTCTGGCCAATCAAGACTGGGCAAGACGGGCTGGACACACCCTAGAGCCCTCCTGCAGTCCTTCCCCAGCCCTAAGCATACACCAATGGGGTCACTTGGCCTAGCCTGGGACCCCTCAGGGGATGTTGGAGAGCCAGATTCAGCCTGATCCCCACAGGCCAGGCGGAGGGACCCCACCAGTGCACGAATCTGTGCACCGGGCCTCTAGTTAAGATATATTTCCTTAAGATATATTCTTAAGAAATAAGAAAGAATATATGCACCCCTCTGTTCAGAGCAATGCAATTTGCAATAGCTAAGATCTAGAAACAGCCCAAGTGCCCATCAGCAGATGAGTGGGTAAGAAAGCTGTGGTACAGTTGCACAATGGAATACTACACAGCTGTAAAAAAAAAACAAAGAACTATTACCATTTGCAACAGCTTGGATGGACCTAGAGAATATTATGTTAAGTAAATAAGCCAATGAGAAAAAGACAAGTATCACATGATCTCACTCATATGTGGAATCTAATGAACAAAACAGACTGATAAATTAAATAGAACCAAAGACATAGAAGCATGGAACAGACTGATGAATTTCAGAGGGAAGACAGGAGTGGGGGCTTGGGAAGAGAGTGATTAACTAGGGAACTTATATGCATATGTGCATTACCCATGGACACAGACAATAGTGTGGTGAAGACCTGGGAGGGCCGGGTACGGGTGGAGGGGATCAATAGGAAAAAACACACAAAGGGGACATCTGCAATACTTCCAACAATAAAGATAAATGTTTAAAAAGAGAAGCAATTACTTCAGGTTACCCCCTGAAAATTCAGAGTGTTGGGTATATGGTCCAGTCTTTATATTCCTTCTGCAAGGAGAAGCTGAGAGCTAGTATTTTTCTTCTAATTGTTTGATGCTATATCAGATGTAAAGATTATGTTTCAAATCTCTCTCCAGGTTCCATGTAGCTGATTGTATGCTTACTTGCAATGCAGGAGCCTCTCAAGTAATTTCCGGATTTCTTACAAAGGTAATTGGTCTGTGTGTCATTGCATTGTTTGTCCATGGCAGAGAGAGAGGGTCCAGGACTTTATAAGATGCCATCTTACTGATATCGCTACCTGGAAATTTTTAATAGATTCCTGGGCTCATCCCAGATCACCCATATGTAGCTGGAATTTTATGTTCTAATTTAAACTTGAAGCAAGTAAAGAGTGCATTCGCTCTTTAAATAAGATCTATACTTGATTCTTAAGCACACTAAAGTTTGATTAACTTTTATCTGAGGACCAAAGAAACCTGGCTGGGAAATGCATTTCAATCAATAAAAAAAATCTTCTGCAGTGACTTTGTATTTCAGGTGTCTGTGGTTATTTGCTCTAGCTTTGAGTAAAAATTAGGTGGACTTTGTCTTTGATACCCTAACACTTCCCTCTTAGTATGGCCCTAGTATCACTCCCCAAATTCCTTTTCTCACAGATCCCAACTCTCTCTTTTCTTCTTTTTATTTTTTACTTTCAATTTTATTTTGTATTAGTTTCAGGTGTACAGCTTAGTGGTTAGACAATCATATACTTTGCCTACTGTTCCCCTTGATATTTCCAGTACCCAATTGATACTATACAGAGTTATTGCAACATTATTGACTATATTCCCTTTGCTGTACTTTACATCTCCATAATTAATTTGTAACAACCAATATTTACTTTATAATCTCTCCACCACTTTATCTCAGTACCCTGACCTCCTCCACTCTGGCAGCCATTAGTCTGTTCTCTGTACCTATGGATATGTTTCC
Source organism: Myotis daubentonii (assembly GCF_963259705.1). Classification (NCBI taxonomy): domain Eukaryota; kingdom Metazoa; phylum Chordata; class Mammalia; order Chiroptera; family Vespertilionidae; genus Myotis; species Myotis daubentonii. The sequence continues at coordinate 65,956,345 of NC_081861.1, read as the reverse complement.
GTTTCTGTTTCTTCATTTATATTGTTCTTTAGATTCCACATATAAGTGAAGTCATACAGTATTTGTCTTTCTCTGTGTGCCTTATTTCACTGAGCATAATACCCTCTAGGTTATGTTTGATTCTATCTAGTGTTAAACTAGTATCTACATTTTAATTGATATTTTGCAATATTAAAAGGAGGAATCTTTATAAACAATAGCCCTGCAAACACAAAAAGAATGATTTTACACTAGAGAAGTTTTAGATCCTGTGGTGGGCAAATAAAGAGAGATTAGAGTGCTAGGAGACTTCTTCTGGCACATCTCAATGACACTCTCTAGATAAATTGAGGCTATATCCCAGGATAGCTGCGCTCAGAATTTGTAGCCACTTCTGCAAAATGTCATATAATTTAGAAAAGTTCACAGATATTTTCAAGAGAAGGGTTTGAAGCTCTGAATATTATGCTTGTCTAAATGACTCATGAGATTCACTGCAACTCAGTGATTTAAAAATATTCTGTGATCTTTCTCAGATGTTTTCCCTGTGGAGTTTGAAAATTCAAGTACAATTTGGAAGAACAGAAAAGGCAAAGTTTCACAAATCTCACACTATACATTTTCACACTTTTACAAACATAGAACTAAAAAGACAAAAGACAGAAACATCAGACAGACAAGTTTCAAAACTGTTTCAGCCAGATGTGAGGATTAAGATGTGCAGCAATACAAGATAAAGATAAATTTCAAAATATTAAATTCCCAATAAACATAAAATTTAAATTCAATAAAGAACCATTTTGCTTTATTTAGTAATGTGGATTAATGCTCCTAAAGCTAAAAATAAAATATTTGCAGTTCCCTTGTAAATGTTGATCTTTAGTATTAGCATTAATATTTGTTTTTACTTTTTGTTGTTTCTTCTTTTTAAAAAAATCTTTATTGCTGAAATTAATACATATGTCCCCCTATTTCCTTCATTAACTCCCTCCAGCCCTCTCCCACCCTCCAACACAGGCTTTCACCACCTAATTGTCCATATCCATGGGTTATGCATATATATACACAAAGTCTTTGGTTGATTACCACCCACCCACCCACTCTCCCCCGCTTCCCTCTGAGATTCCGTACTCTGCTCCATATTTCCATGTCTCTGGACCCTCTGTTAATCAGTTTATTTTGTCAATTAGATTCCACATGTGAGTGCGATCATGTGGTACTTTCTCTGACTGATTCATTTCACTTAGCATGATACTCTCCAGGTCACTCCATGCTGCTTCAAATGGTAAAAGATCCTTCTTTTATACTGCTGCATAGTATTCCATGATATAAATGTACCACACCTTTTTAATCCATTCATCTACTGATGGACACTTGGGCTGTTTCCAGATCTTAGCTATTGTAAATTGTGCTGCAATAAACATAAAGGTGCATACATTATTTCTGATTGGTGTTTCATGTTTCTTAGGATATGTTCCTAGAAGTGGGATTACTGGGTCAAATGGCAGTTCCATATTTACTTTTTTGAGGAAACTCCATACTGTTTTCCATAATGGCTGCACCAGTCTGCATTCCCACCAGCAGTGTACTAGGGTTCCCTTTTCTCCACATCCTCACCAGGACTTGTCATTTGTTGATTTCTTGATGGTAGCCTTTCTGACAGGTGTGAGGTGATAGCTCATTGCCATTTTAATTTGCATCACTCTGATGATTAGTGACACTGAGTATTTTTTCATATGTCTCTTGGCTTTTGTATGTCCACTTTGGAGAAGTGTCTATTTATGTCCTTTGCCCATTTTTTAATTGGATTGTTTGTCTTCCTTTTGTTAAGTTGTATGAGTTTCTTATATATTGTGAATATTAACCCTTTATCAGATGTATCATTGCCAGATATGCTCTCCCATAGAGTGGGCTCCCTTTTCATTTTCTTTGGCTGTGCAGAGGCTTTTTATTTTGATGTTGTCCCATTTATTTATTTTATCCTTAGTTTCCATTGTCCTAGGAGATGTATCAGTAATCACATTGCTATGAGAGATGTCTGAGATTTTGCTGCCTACGGTTTCTTCTAGGATTGCTATGGTTTCCAACTTATATTTAAGTTTTCTTTTATCCATTTTGAGTTTATTCTTGTGTATGGTATAAATTGTTGGTCTAGTTTCATTTTATTGTATATATCAGTCCAATTTTACCAATACCATTTATTGAAGAGACTGTCTTAACTCCATTGTATAGCTCTTGCCTCCTTTGTCAAATATTAAATGAGCAATGGAGCTTAATGGCTTGGATTGATTTCTGGGTTCTCTGTTCTGTTCCATTGGTCTACTAGTATATGCCTGTTCTTGTGCCAGTACCAGTCTGTTTTGATTACAGTGGCTTTGCACTATAACTTGATATCTGGTATTGTGGTTCCTCCAACTTTGTTTCTCTCTCTCTCTCTCTCTCTCTCTCTCTCTCTCTCTCTCTCTCTCTCTCTCGATTGCTGCAGCTATTCTGGATCCTTTTTGGTTCCATATAAATTTTGGAGCATTTGTTCCAGATCTGTGAACTATATATGCTGTTGTGTTTTGGGGTTTTTTTCTTTGTTTCTTTCTCCAGGTTTTGGGTTTTGTTTTATTTATTTATTTTTTAGATCCTGTTTACAAGAACAGCACTGGAACATAGAGAAACTATCATGCATATGTATAAGAAGACATTGTAGAAGAAACATTCAGAATCCACACCTTATTAAATTTTAATATGGTGTTCATTTCAGGACATGATTTTTATTAGATCCTGTTGGTATTTTAATAGGGATGGCATTGAATCTGTATATTGCCTTGGGTAGTATGGACATTTTTATGATGTTGATTCTACCAATCCATGGGCACAGTATATTCTTCCACTTATTTATATCTTCTTCTATCTCTTTTTTCAATGTCCTTTAGTTTTATGAGTACAACTCTTTTACCTCCTTGGTTAAGTTTATTTCTAATTATCTTAATTATTTTGTTGCAATGGTAAATGGGATTATTTTAAGTTTCTCTTTCTGAGAATTCATAATTGGTGTTTTAAAAAAGCCATCAAATTTTGGGTGTTGATTTTGTATCCTGCTACATTGCCAAATTCATTTATTAAATCTAGTAGTTTTTTGGTGGAGTCTTTAGGATTTTCTAGGTACAATATTATGTCATCAATGAATAATGAGAGTTTTATTTCCTCCTTTCCAATTTGGATGCCTTTTATTTCTTCTTGTAGTCTCATCACTGTGGCTAGGATTTCCAGTACTATGTTGAATAAGAGTGGTGAAAGCAGACATCCCTGTCTTGTTACTGTTCTTAAAAGAAATGGTTTTATTTTTTGTCCATTGAGTATGATGTTGGCTGTAGGTTTGTCATACATGGCCCTTATCATGTTGAGATATGCTCCCTCTATTTCCATTTTGCTGAGAGCTTTTATCAAAAATGGATCTTGTCAAATGCTTTTTTGTGTCTATGGATATGACTGTGATTTTTATCTTTCAATTTGTTTATGTGACGTATCACATTTATTGATTTGTGAATATTGTACCACTCTTGCATCTCTGGTGTACATCCCACTTGGTCATGGTGTATGATCCTTTTAATATATTGCTGGATCTGATTGCTAATATTTTGTTGAGGATTTTAGCATCTGTGTTCATCAGGGATTTTGACCTGATAATAATTATCTTTCTTTGTAGTGTCTTTATCTGGTTTTAGAATTAGGATTATTCTGGTCTCATAAAAAGAACTTGTAAGTGTTCCTTCCTCTTGGATTTTTTGGAATAGTTTGAGAGGTATAGGTGTTAGTTCTTTTTTGAATGTTTGGTAAAACTCCCCTGTAAAGCCATCTAGACACAAGCTTTTGTTTGATGGGAGTTTTTTGAGTACTGCTTCTATTTCCTCAGTTGTTATTGGCCTATTCAGGTTTCCTGATTCTTTCTAATTCCGTTTTGGGAAATTGTATTTTTCTAGGAATTTATCCATTTCATCCACATGGTCTGGTTTGTTGGCATATATTTGTTCATAGTATTTTCTTACAATTCTTTGTATTTCTGTGGTGTCAGTGGTTACTTCTCCACTTTTGTTTCTGATTTCATTTATTTGGGCCCTCTCTCTTTGTTTCTTGATGTGTCTGGCTAATGGTTCATCAATCTTGTTTATCCTTTCAAAGAATCAACTCTTGGTTTCATTGATTTTTTTGTATTTTTTTTTTAGTCACTATGTCATTTATTTCTGCTCTAATCTTTATTATTTTCATCCTTCTACTTACTCTGGGATTGTCTAGTTCTCTTTCTAGTTCTTTTAGTTGTAGGGTTAAATATTTATTGTTAATTTTTCTTCTTTTTTGAGATAGGCCTGTAGTGCTAGAAACTTCCCTCTCAGAAAGAAAGTTTAACAAAACGTTTAATCTATTTATATTTAAGGTTATTATTGATAGGTACTTATTTTGCTGTATCCCAGAGACTTGGGGTTGTTGTGTGTTCTTTTTCATTTGTTTACAGGAAGTTTTTTATTTCTTTCTTGATCTCATTGATAACCCTTTCATCCTATATAATCCTATATAATAAAGCATTATATGCAAACTGACCAAACGGCCGAACAGCAGAACGGCCATCTGGACAACCATCTAGGACCACATTATGACATCCACTGGTACAATGCCAGCCAAGGTGGATGCAATGAGATTAGCAGGGTGCCAGGCCATCACCCCATGATTGCCCCGCAGAGGGAGGTGCCAGAGTCCATTCATTGTCTTTACTAGCTGAGTTTAGACAGAGACCCCCCAAGAAAGGCTAGTAACCTTTGAAGTTCTAGTAGAAGGTCAGAACTGTGAACTACCCAGTTAATTTGAGTGATGATGGTTGAAGCATCTCCACTTTAGTTCACTTAGTTCCTTGGGTGCTTATGTAGATCTTTGCTGATTGTTGTTGATCAGATACTCCTGGAGATCTGTTGATAAGCTAATCAGAAAATTGTCTGCTGATGTGTGTCATTAAAACCTCCTTACCCTAAGGGCTACTCCAGATGAATAAAAGCTTGGTGAGACCTGAGCACGGGGGAGGAAGTCTTTCCGGACTTGCCCGCCTGGTCCCCCGGTATTGCAAAATTATCTTGTGTCTCTTTCTTTCATTTGTTGTGCGGCTCTTCTTTCAGATACCGAACCCTACTCCACGCGGGTCGTGGAAGGAATCACTCAGCAGGGAGGCCCAGGCCACCAGCCAGTGGGGCTATCAACTGGGGGGTTCCATGATCATACCAAAGAGGGAGGTCCAGGCCAACAACCGGTGGGCTGCAGCAGGTGGGCAGGGCCTCCCTCTGTGAAGGAAACCTGGGTCCCAGGTGCCGGTGGCCAGAGGGAAGCCCACTTTCTGGGTGCCAGTGGCTGGAGGGAAGCCTGGGTCCCATGTGCCAGAGGAAAGCCAGTGCCAGCAGCCTGGGAAAGAAAGGCCTACTCTTGCACAAATTTCATGCAGCGGGCCTCTAGTTGTTTAATAACATGCTATTTAGCTTCCATGTGTTTGAATGTTTTGGGGTGTTTTTACTGTTGTTGGTTTCTAATTTCATTCCCCTGTGATCTGAAAAGATGCTTGATATGCTTGCTATCTTCTTGAACTTGTAGGGACTTGTTTTATGTCCTAACATGTGGCTTATCTTTGTGAATGACCCATGTGCACTTGAGAAGAATGTATATTCTGCAACCTTGAGGTGAAATGTTCTATAAATGTCAATTAAATCCATCTTATCCAGTGTGATCTTTAGGGTCACTGTTTTCTTGTTAAATGTTTGTCTGGATGATCTATCCAGTGAAGTCACCAGGGTATTAAAGTCCCCTACTATGACTGTGTCTTTGTCAATCTCTCCCTTAAAGTCCTCTAGAAGATTTCTTATATATTTAGGTGCTCCTATATTGGGTTGCATATATGTTTACCAGGGTTCAATCCTCTTGTTGCATCAATCTCTTTAGTATTATGTAGTGATCTTTGTTGTCTCTTGTCATGGCCTTCATTTTGAAGTCTATTTTGTCAGATATTAGTATTGCTACCCCAGCTTTTTTTTTTTTCTTTCCACCTGCATGGAAACTTTTTTTCTATCCCTTCATTCTCATCCTGTGTGAGTATTTTGTTCTCCTGAGGGTCTCTTATAAACAGCATATAGTTGGTTCATGTTTTAGTATCCATTAAGCTACCCTATGCCTTTTGATGGGAGCATTTAATCCATTTATATTTCAGGTTATTATTGATAGGCATTTATTTGTTGCCATTTTAATTCCATATGCTTTGGTTTCTCTCTCTCTCTTCTCATTGCAGCAGTCCTTTTAGCATTTTTTGTAATGCTGGCTTGGTGGTGATGTACTCCTTTAGCCTTTTTTTTTCCAGGAAGCTCTTTATTTGCCTGTCTGTTTTGAATGATAGACTTGCTGGATATAGTAATCTTGGTTTCAGATCCTGTTTTCCATTACCTTGAGTACTTCATGCCTTTCCCTACTGGCCTGAAGGGTTTCTGATGAGAAATCAGGTATCAGCCTTATGGGAGATCCTTTGTATGTAACAGTTTGCTTTTCTCTTGCTGCCTTTAAGATTCTCTCTTCGTCTTAAATTTTGGCATTTTAATAATGATGTGTCTGGTCCTGGACCTGTTTGGGTTCTTCTTGCTTGGGACTCTGTGCCTCCTGAACTTGTGTGACTTTTTCCTTCACTAGGTTAGGGAAGTTTTCTGCCATTATTTCTTCAAACACGTTCTCTATCCCTTTCTCTTTTTCTGCCTCTTCTGGCATACTATGCAATATTGTTATGTTTCACTTTGTCCCACAGGTCCGTTAAGCTATCCTCCTGTTTTTTAATTGTGTTTTTCTTTTTGGTTCTCTGATTGGGTGATTTTTTTCAACTCTGTCTTCTAATTCACTGATCTGATCCTTAACTTCCCATATCTGCTGTGTATTCCTTCCAGAGTATTCTTTATTTGTGCTATATCATTATTTATTTCTGTTTTCATAGTTACTATATCTTTTCTCATGCTATACCATCATTATTCTGAACTCTATATCAGATAAATTTCTCATCACCATTTCATTTATCTCTTCTTCTGGACAGCTCTCGTTCTTTCATTTGGGGATTGTTTCTTTGTATCCTCATTTTGGGTGCCAGCCTCTATTCAGTCTCCACTTTCCATTTCAGTTATCAGGGTTCTCTCCAGTGAGTCTTCAGTTTCTTATTTAGGAAGAGTTTTCTGTATTTTAGTTATAATTCCAGTTTGGTCCTGAGAGTGTGTCTGTGCAGCATCCACTTACTCTGCCGCCATTTTTAATCTTCTCCTCATTGATTTTTCTATCTCTCTTTCCCTCTCCCTTCCTCTCTTGATGTCATCTATGTGGATGACACTCAGTTTGAGTGGTTCGACAGTGACTCCAAGAGTCAGAGACTTAATAATCATTTGAAAGAGTCTGCTTCTTAGAATTCTTATACTCTCTCAAAAGGAACTCAGATTAAATTAAAATGTCTTCATTAATTAGCTTTAACACTAAATTTCCTCTCCCTATTGCATTGCAGAATTGTTTTCCTTTTCTGTCTTTTTTTTTTAAGTACAGGGAATAATCCCTCCAACTCTTTAATTTTTGATATCATTCAAAATTATTTTAACTTCAAGTATCAGAAAACACAATTTAAAATTGTTTAGATAATAAGTTACAGAAGACTTATCCTATCTAATAAAAGAGAAAAATGGTAATTGGCGTACGACGATACCCTTTTCATTGGCTAATCAGGGCTATATGCAAATTAACTGCCAACTATGATTGGCAGTTAACTGCCAACTAAGATTGGCAGTTAACTGCCAACAAGATGGCGGTTAATTTGCATATGTAGGCACAATGCAGGGAGGCGAAAGGGAAAGCAGGAAGAAGCCCCCTGCCACTGACAGTGATCAGAAACCCAGGGGGGAGATAAGAGCTGGGGGGCAGGGCAAAGGCGGCCCCGGGGCCGCCTTTGCCCTGCCCCCCAGCCATGATCGGAGAATCAGGCGCCTTTGCCGCCCTGGCCAGTGATAGCAGGAAGTAGGGGTGGAGCCAGCGATGGGAGCTGGGCACGGTCGAAGCTGGCAGTCCCGGGAGCTAGGGGTCCCTTGCCTGGGCCTAAAGCGTAGCCCACAGTCACGGGGCCGCTGCAGCTGCGGGTCCCCGCTGCCCGGGCTGGATGCCTAGGCCAGAGGTGTTAGGCCTGGGCAGGGGTGGAGCCTGCAACCACGGGGAGCTGGGGGTCCCCCGCCCAGGCCTGACACCTCTGCTGGAGGCCTCAGGCCTGGTCAAGGGGCCGATCCAGTGATTGGTGATCGGAGGGTGATGAGGGTCAACTCCTCTGGCCGAGGCATCAGGCCTGGGCGGGGGGCGGAGCCGGGGATTGGGGGGGATATGATGGTCCCCTCGCCCAGGCCTGAAGCCTGGGTCAGAGGCGTCAGGCTTGGGCGGGGGGTGGAGCAAGCGATCAGAGGGAGATGGGGGTCCCCTGCCCAGGCATGATTCCTGGGCCAGAGGCCTCAGGCCTGGGTGGGGGCCAGAGCCAGTGATCGGGGGAGATGGGGGTCCCCTGTCCAAGCCTGACACCTCACACCCAGTGCACGAATTTCGTGCACTGGGCCCCTAGTATTACATAAGTTTAAATAAGAAGATTTATTAATTCACTCAATGAAAAATCTAAAAATATGGCAGTTACAAGGCTAGTTAATTCAGTGGCTCTATAATATCAGCAAGAATACAATTCTTTAATTATTTTTACTTTCTTTATCCTAGTGAACTTTTAAATTTTTTAAATCTTTATTATTGAGAGTATTACATTTGTACCCCTTTTTCTCTCTATTGCCCCCCCCTTCACCCAGTTCCCGCTCTGCCCCAGGCCTTCAACATCCTATTTTCTGTCTCTATAGGTAATACATATATGCATATAGGATCTTTGGTCAATCTCTTTCTGCTCTGCCAGCTCCCCACTTACTTCTGAGAGTCTGTTCCATGTTTCCATGCCTCTGGTTCTATTTTATTAATCAGTTTATTTTGTTCATTAGATTCCTAGTTCACTTATTTTTATTTTTAGATTCAAATGTTGATGATATGTATTTACTGCCATTTTATTTTTCACTTCTTCTTCTTCTTCTTCTTCTTCTTCTTCTTCTTCTTCTTCTTCTTCTTCTTCTTCTTCTTCTTCTCCTTCTCCTTCTCCTTCCCCTTCCCCTTCCCCTTCCCCTTCCCCTTCCCCTTCCCCTTCTCCTTCTCCTCTTCCTCTTTTCCTTCTCCTTCTCATTCTCCTTCTTTTCTTCTTTTTTCTTCTCCTTCCTCTTTAAAAATACCCTATAACATTTCTTGTAATACTAGTTTGATGGTGATGAACTCCTTTAGTTTTTTCTTGTCTGTGAAGCTCTGTATCTGACCTTCAATTCTAAGTGGTAACTTTTCTGAGTAGAGTAATCTTGGTTGTAGGTCCTTGCTATTTATCACTTTGAATACTTATTGCTACTCCCTTCTGGTCTGCAAAGTTTCTATTCAGAAATCAGCTAATAGTCATATGGGTGCTCCCTTATAGGTAACTAACTCTTTTTCTCTTACTGCTTTTAAGATTCTCTCTTTGTCTTTAACCTTTGGCATTTTTTTAAATCATCTGAAATTCTTTAGCATATTACCTTTTGTCTTCTGGCTTGTTCCTTTAGAATTACAGGATGGCTGTTGCAACTACGGATATCATCATATACTCACACTTTCTTATAAGTCTTTTCAAGACTGAGAAAATCTTTTCCAAAAGTTACTTGTGTAGAATTTCCCTTTTGGCTCATTAGCCATGTTTTTGTCAATGAATGACTAAAGAAAATGGGATTACCATAGTTGATTTAAACTAATAAAGATTAATCTCATAGGCTGGGGAAGGGGGAATATTTTTTCCTAATGCACATGATTTCACTGAACCTGATCCAAATTAGGGTGATGTTACTAAAGAATGTGCAGAATTATGAGAAATATAAAATGACTATTGTGAGACCAAAATGTCTGCATTATGAAATTTCAATATGATATATTGAAAAAAGGGGCTCAAAAACAACTTTTCAGCAAATAGCTGTTTTAGTGATTGATTTGTTCTCTTGGTTTCTAGTTGAATAAATTACAGACTTTGACTAAATCAGTGATTCTTATGTTGAGACTGGCATTAACAGGGGCATCTATCAGAAGTACCCTGGAGAATCTCAAAATACATACCCAAATGGCACTGCTCCTCAGAATATGAATACAAAACAGTATTGTTAGTAATAGTCATTGTGTTGTTTATTAATATCCCTAGAACTTATTTTATAATGGAAGATTATACCTTTCAACAACCTTGACCCAATTCCTCCACAACTTTAACCCCCACCTCTGGCAGCCACAAATCTGATTTCTGTTTGCTTAGATAACACATATAAATGAAATCATACAATATTTGTCTTTCTGTAACTTTGTTCAGTTAGCATAGTGCTCCAAGGTTAATCCATATTCAACAAATGGCAGGATTGTCTCATGTTTATGAACATAATGTTTTCTCCATTAATTTGTCAGCGAACTCTTCGGTTGTTTCCATGTCTTGACTGTTGTATATAATGCTGCAATGAATATGTGGGTGCAGATATTTCTTTGGGATACTATTTCATTTCAGTTTGATATATACCCAAGAGTAGAATTACTGAAACATACGACAGTTTTATTTTTAATTTTTTGAGGAAACTTCATATATCATTCAATGGCTGCACCATTTTACATTCCCACCAACAGTATATAAGAGTACTCTTTAACTCATGTAGTTACCAGAATTTATTTCTTGGTTTTTTGTTTTGTTTTGTTTTGTTTGTTTTTGTTTTGTTTGTTTGTTTTTTGTAATAGCCATTCTAACAGGTATGAGGTGATATCTCATTGTGGTTTTGATTTGCATTTTCCTAATGATTAATAATGCTGAGCACCAAAAAGTACTTTTGAGAACTAATGAGAAATATATTGCGACAGGAAAAATATTTGAGAACTCTTGGACTAGATGATTTCTAGGTCTTTGTTCAGTATTATTCTACTTGTGTGTATATTCTAAAGCATAATGTACTTTCCATAAAGGGTTTATATTTTATGTCAGTTAACAAAATATGATTACGTTTAAATCAGTAAAAACTGTTATAAAATTGACATTGTGCAGTTATGCATTCCTTTACATTCACTATCCTGAAGTATTTCATACAGTTGAATGCACTTTATTTTATACAGCTTTATACTATATTTCCAACAGTTTAATGCAGCTATTTTTGCTAAAGTAAAAAATTTCCAGAATTTTCTCCAAAATACCAATTTACTTAAAATAAAAAGATAAACTAAAATAAGAGTTCCATACACAATATCTGACATGAGAAATAATATTGCAAATATAAAGTAATATGTTACCTTTTAACCCTTGCCCAATTTTCAAGTTCTTTACATCTAGGTGTCAACCAAAGAAAATTTTTTAAATGTTCAGTGTCATTTTTGACCACCAAATCAGAAGTAAATATTAAGTTGTTATGGTCTGTTGGTTTGAAAATGCTGTACTATAATCTCATGCCCAATTCAATACCAATTCTTCAATATGTGGGCCTTAAATTAAGTCTATATAAACTCTGTGAAATAAATCTCCATCATGTATATTTCTAATATTTAGGTACTAAAAAAATAGAAATAGATGATCTTCAGAATCTGATTCTGTGAGAAAGAAAAAAGATAAAGAGGGATTTGAATATTTTGAAAGTTCATGTTAATTGAGCACCTACTATGTGTCAGTCATTAGACTAAACAGTTTACATGCATTATCTTATTTTCCTCACAATAAAATTGAACAGATGGGGAAAAAGAAAAGTAATAAAGAAATGACCAAGGAAATATACTGCTTTCAAGTGGAAACAAGCTCAAAACAAAATAAAAACCCTCTGCCCCTTGATTAATATTGGCTGCTCTCTACATTTCCCATTGAACCCCATAATGAGATAGGTGTTCTTCTTAAAAGAGGATCACAGTATATCCTCAAGTAAAACTCTCATAATTTACTATGTCGCTATGTCTGAGGCCATCTGAAGGTTAGTTAGTGTTTGAATTCCAGCTGACTGATTCCTCAATTAGCTCCTTTGCTTCGCATTTGATCATTTCATTGCTTGTTAGCCTCCTGAGAATGTTGAGGAAGTATTTATTGAGGAAAGAGCTTGGGCTTTGAAATATTAGGTTTAAATCTTGGTTCTGTCATTTCACTAGCTGAATCATTTAAAGAATGTCTTGTTATCTCTATGATGATTAGGATAATAACAATAATAGACTTACCTCATGGGGCTATTATGGAGAATAATGAAATAATATGTGAAAAAATATTATAGATATGCTAGTTATTACCATCATCAACCTAAATCCAGAAAACTATTAACTAGTAACAATATGAGTACAACAATGTTTGAGATTGGATAAGATTTAAAATTAAGATTAGCCCTAACCAGTTTGGCTCAGTGGATAGAGAGTCAGCCTATGGACTGAAAGGTCCCAGGTTTGATTCCGGTCATGGGCATGTGCCTTGGTTGCAGGCATATCCCCAGTAGGGGGTGTGCAGGAGGCAGCTGATCAATGTTTCTCTCTAATCGATGTTTTTAACTCTCTATCCCTCTCCCTTCCTCTCTGTAAAAAACCAATAAAATATATTTTAAAAAATAAAAATTAAATTAAAATTAATGGTTGAAAGGAATATATAGTCATGTGTGGTAATATTAATGAGACTGTTTCCTCAAGTCTTATTATAATTATACTCAAATAGTTGTCTATATACTGATAATAATTGGTACAATTTAGAATTAACAAATGGTATAAATAACTGCCATAGGATAGAATTAGAGTCTTAAAATTGGAGATATATAAAAACTATATAGTAGAACTGGAGATTAAATTATTTGTTAGGAAATGGTATGTAGTCTCAACATTTTTTAAAGTTGTATTAGTTATAATGAGCATCAAATATTAAGCAAATTTAATTTGTATAATAGACCCAAGACCTTGAAATAATAATAAAATATTTTAATATAGATGAAGTTGTCAATTGAACCAAAAATTATACTTCTGATAATTCAAAGGAATAACCCAGTAGAAGTATAGTATAGTGTTTTATAGCACAGAATTTGGAGCATGATTATTTAAGTTGATATCTTTGTTTGCCAGCTCCTATAAGATTGTGGATAAATAGCATAATCTGTTTTCCCTGACTCTGAGAATTTTTTAAAAAATATTTATAAAGTACTTCAGAGCAGTACATGGTATACTGTAAGCATTTGAAAAAATGATAGTGTTTTTATTTGTCTATTCCTTTATATGAGGATGACTTTAAGAATGGAGCTAACCAAAAAATAAGAACAATATATTTTAGAATAATAGGAGATAAAAGGATAGAGTCAGTGCAGCCATAGCTATGACCAAAAGGCAAGCATTTCTTTTTATTCAACTGCTCAACTAAAGTGTCGTAAGTGAAATGGATACTCTCATGCACTACTGGTGAGAGTGTAAGTTGCAACCATTTTGGATAGAAATTAGTAACATTACAAAAGCCTCGTAAATGCATACACCCTTGAATCACAAATTCCAATATAGGCAGTTATTCTAAGGAAATTATATTTTTCCTAATCAGTGTCACAGATTTTCACCATTATGTTCTCCCCTATCCCTGTGGACTATGTCATGCCCCTCTGTCACTCTCAAATTTGTATTCCATTACTTGCTGAGACATAGTCTCCTAAAGCCCTAAGGATTAAAATTTCAATAACTTAACTCTATTACCTCTATTGCTTGTTTTTCTCCCAAAAAGATTTCCAAGGCAAAGATAATGGAGGTTTGACAGAGTGATACTTTGAGGTCCTCGCCCTTGATGCAGAGCTCCACAAACATACTGCTTGACTTCCCCTGCTAGGTGACTTAGTACTCTTGTGTCTTCTTTATTGCCTCGCGCCTTCATTTTTTAATGAAAGCGAAAGATTAGGCAAGAAGTCTAATTGGTGGAAGTGTCTAGTCTAATGCCACCATTGTTACTCATCTTTATGTAGGAAACATGAAGACATCTGTGATCTTATGAAGTTGAACATGTTTCACTTTAAAGACACATGTGACATAAGCAATACAAAAAAAGCATATGGATACAGGAATACTAATTCAGCTCTGTTGCAGTAAATGAGGGATGATAGTGGATTAGATTAGACTGTTGTTAGTGTAGATTAAGATAATTGGACAATGTTAAAAATTATTTTGAAATAGGATCAACAATACTTGGTTGACTAATTTGCTATAATGGGTATGACAATGGAAGATGATATCAAGAATGCCTTTTAAGAGCCTGGCAAAAGGCAAGCATTCAATATATGTTGGCCATTATTAGTTTTCAATCTTTATCCAACTTAATTCCTTTTGCTCTTGATACTACTCATATAATGTTCTTATTTGCATTTGCCTTATATATATTTGCCTGTGTGTTCGTTTTTTATTTTTGGTAATATTTTGTATGTTTCCCAAAAATAGTATTTTGTTGGCAAAAAAAATAATGACTTTTAGCTTTCTGATTTAAGCAAACTAGATGAATAATGGTATCATTTCCAAAGTTGGGCAACATTTTTTGGTGGGAATAAGATGAAGGACAAGAACAGTTAAATTTTGTTGATGTCTATTTGAGATACACATTAATTATACCACCAAGAATGTTAGGTAGAGAGTTACATGTGTTAATCATGGAAGTTTTACAATTTTGCAGTATAAAATTGAGATATAGCAAAATATAGATAGCATGTAAAGCCATGAGACTGTATAAGCTAGTCAAGGAATAGTAGGGACCCTAGGAAGAAAATAGGACTTAACATACTATCATAAAGTCTGTTTAAAAAATGTTTTCGTTGATTTTAAAGAGAGAAAGGAAAAGAGAGAGAAATATTGATGTGAGAAAGAAACATTGGTGGCTTCCTCTTGCATGCCCCTTCCTGTAGATCTAGACTGCAATCCCAGGCATGTGCCTTGACCTAGAATCAAACTGGTGATCTTTTAGTGCATGGGATGATGCTCAACCAACTGAGACACACTGGCCAACCAGGGCTTAACATAGAATCTTGCGTAAATTTACCAATTAAGAGCTCAGTCTAATAGAAGAAGATAAACTTGCAAAGGGCATTAAGAGGGAAAGTTAAAGAGGTAAAGGAAATTTAGGCAATAGCAGTCAAAAGAAAATAATTCTTTCAGAAGTACAGTGTTTTCAATACCATCAAATGTTTAGAGGCCAAAAGTGGAACAACTAGCCTGTATATAGTGATATGCATATCATTGGTAAATTTATAATGAGTAATTTTGGTGAAATATTGGTGACAGAAATCAAATAAATGGATTCAATAATGTACAAGAGGTATAAGAGGCAAAGAAATGGCGATAAAGAGCACAAACAACTCATTCTACAAGTTTGGCTATGAAAGGCAGGATATAGAGCAGTAGCTGGAAGAGGATATAGAGACAAAGGAATTATTATTATTTGTATTATTCATTAAAGAAGGAAGAGTAAGAATTGAAAGTTGGTGGGGAGTATAAAAAATAAGCTAAAGATATGAGGATGGGTTGGTAACTGATAGGGTCTCTCAGTCTCTGATAAAGTTGGGCGGGTAGAGAATAAACAGCATAGAAAAAAATGTTGGAGTCATTCTTTGGTTTACATTCTTTCCATGATCCTTACAACAATATTCTTACCATTTCCCTTCCTTTCAGCCATCTCAGGGTCCCATTAGCCTGGTCTGTAAATTTTGTATGTATTATAACCCTGGGGTTCCTAAAAAGTTTGTATGGTAGAATCATTATGAGATAAGCTTTGGAATCTGTCAGATCCCATTTGAATCCTTTTCTATACTTTATTAATGTTTAAAATTGGGGTAATGATAACTAACTAGTAAGACAGAAACAGAAAAATACTGTATGATGTCACTTATATGTGGAATCTAAAAAAGCCTAACTCTTAGAAACAGAGAGTAGAGTGATGGATACCAAGGGAGGTTGAGCTGGGGGAAATGGGAAGATATTGGTCAAAGAGTACAAATTTCTTGTTATAAGAATAAGAAGTTCTAGGGACTTAATGTACAGCGTGGTGAGTATAGCAAATAATAATACTGTATTACCTATTTAAAAGATGCTAAGAGAGGAGATCTTAAATGTTCTCACGACAAAAACAAATGGTAACTATGTGACTTGATGGAGCTGTTACCTAATGCTGTGGTGGTAATCAGTTTTGCAATATAGAAATGTATCAAATCAACACACAGTCATACACAATGTTATATATCAATTATTTCTCAATAAAGCTGAAAAAATAAATAAAACATTGAACATTAACTAAATAGTAAGAATCATGTTTTAAGAACAGTGGCTTTGTAGTACATCTTGATATCTGGTATTGAGATCCCACCTACTTTGTTCTTTTTCAGGATCGCTGCAGCTATTCGGGGTCTTTTTTTATTCCACATGAATTTTTGAAGAGTTCGTTCTATATCTGTGAAGTATGCTGTTGGTATTTTAATGGGAAGTGCATTGAATTTATAGATTGCTTTGGGTAGTACAGACATTTTAATGATGTTGATTCTACCAATCCATGAACACAGTATGTTCTTCCATCTGTTTATGTCTTCCTCTACAAGAACAGGCATATAGATCAATGGAATAGAATAGAGAGCCCAGAAATCGGCCCGAACCAATATGCTCAATTAATATTTGACAAAGGAGGCAAGAACATACAATGGAGCCAAGATAGTCTCTTCAATAAATGGTGTTGGGAAAATTGGACAGATATATGCAAGAAAATGAAACTGGATCACCATCTTACACCATACACAAAAATAAACTCAAAATGGATAAAGGACTTAAATGTACGACAGGAAACCATAAAAATTCTAGAAGAAGCCAAAGGTAACAAAATCTCAGACATATGCCGAAGCAATTTCTTCACTGATACAGCTCCTAGGGCACTTGAAACTAAAGAGAAAATGAACAAATGGGACTACATCAAAATAAAAAGCTTCTGCACAGCAAAAGAAACCATCAACAAAACAATGAGAAAACCCACTGCGTGGGAAAACATATTTGCCAATGTCATATCTGAAAAGGGCCTAATCTCCAAAATTTATAGGGAACTCATACAACTTAACAAAAGGAAGATAAATAATCCAATAAAAAAAATGGGCAAAGGACCTAAATAGACACCTTTCAAAAGAGGACATTCAGAAAGCCAAGAGACATATGAAAACATGCTCAAAGTCACTAATCATCCAAGAGATGCAAATCAAAACAACAATGAGGTACCATCTCACACCTGTCAGACTGGCTATCATCAACAAATCAACAAACGACAAGTGCTGGAGAGGATGTGGAGAAAAAGGAACACTTGTGCACTGCTGGTGGGAATGCAGACTGGTGCAGCCACTATGGAAGACAGTATGGAGTTTCCTCAAAAAACTAAAAATGGAACTCCCATTTGACCCTGTGATCCCACTTCTAGGAATATATCCCAAGAAACCAGAAACAACAATCAGAAAGGATATATGCACCCATATGTTTATAGCAGCACAATTCACCATAGCTAGAATCTGGAAACAGCCTAAGTGCCCATCAGTAGATGAATGGATTAGAAAACTGTGGTACATCTACATGATGGAATACTATGCTGCTGTAAAAAAGAAGGAACTCTTACCATTTGAAACAGCATGGATGGAACTGGAGAGCATTATGCTAAGTGAAATAAGCCAGTCAATGAAGGAAAAATACCACATGATCTCACTCATTCATGGATAATAGAGACCATTATAAACTTTTGAACAATAATAGATACAGAGGCAGAGTAGCCTCAAACAGATTGTCAAACTGTAGCAGGAAGGCCGGGGAGGGGTGGGGGGCAGGATGGAGGGGTGTAAGAGATCAACCAAAGGACTTGTATGCATGCATATAAGCATAAACAATGGACATAAGACACTGGGGGGTAGGGGAGGCCAGGGGATTGTCAAGGGCGGGAGCAAAAAAAAAAGGACACATATGTAATACCCTTTGTAAGACTGTAAGCAATAAAATAAAATTTAAAAAAAGAATCATGTTTTAAACAAGTTAATGCATGTGAAACACAGCATAATATCTGATATATAGTGAGTGTTTATTTCATGCAATGCAAGAGGCTTGTTGTCAGCTCAAAATAATGGATCCTGAGCAAGGTCAGTTGGATACATGAGCCATCAGTTTACACCCTGCATCCTATTCCATCTACATTATCAGCAGTTTGCAAGCCGGGTCCTGTGAGCCAAATCCAAACCACTAAATATATTTTGTTTATTCCACGGTAGTTTTAAAAATACCTTAAGCTTCTTGTCCAACATTTAAAAGTCATGAGATTTTACATATACATTTGTATTTCTTTAAATATTGGTAGATATGCACATATATATGAAAATATAAGACTCTGCCAAAAGTTTCATTGATTCTATTCACCTGTTTTCCTCCTATAGGCACCTGAGTTTACAATCCCTGTGATAAGGCATAGCTAAACCTTGAGGTTGCTATGCAGCAAGGGATCAAATCTATGCCTTTAACAAAACTTCCATCAACATTTATTCAGCTATCAAAAAACAATTTAAGACAAAGTTCCAACTCTTTTAGACTTATTTAGGTCTAATGTACAGTCATTTATAAATGTATAAGGGATCTCAGAAACCAAATTGTCTCCTCAGACACTTTCTAATTTTGTTCAGGATATTTACAAGTGGGAGGATTGACAAGGCAGAAAGAACTGTTGACTTAAGGGGGAAATCTCTCCATCTAGCTTTATGTCTCCATTTAAAATAACTTTTATAGGCTCACTCAGTAAATCATTTAGCCAAAATTAAACCTCAAAGCTATCATACCAGAATTTTCAGGCCTATTGCTCAGCTACTGAGCCTTGCTATCCATTAAAAAATGACCAGTTTCCAATGAATGACCTTAAATGAAATGAAGGAATAGAGACCAAAGGTTAAGCAAGTTTTTCTTTTATTTAATAAAGTATCCTTATACTAATATTATATTAGCAGCTAAATGATGCCCAGTGCCTTTGGAAATCAATACTGTTGTTCAAATTGATTTTAATTGAAGATGTTTCAGTTTATTCCTCGATAATAGATTGTTGTCGTATTTTAAAAAAGTAGTTTACTATGTGTCTTCTTGGCTTTCTGAATGTCCTCTTTCAAAAAGTGTCTATTTAGGTCCTTTGCCCATTTTTTTTTTATTGGATTGTTTATCTTCCTTTTGTTGAGGTATATGAGTTCCTGTAAATGTTGGAGATTAAACCCTTATCAGAAATAACGTTGGCAAATATGTTCTCCCATGCAGTGGGCTTTCTTGTTGTTTTGTTGATGGTTTCTTTTGCTGTGCAGAAACTTTTTACTTTGATGTAGTCCCATTTGTTTATTTTCTCCTTAGTCTCTCTTGCCCTAGGATCTGTGTCTGTAAAGATACTGCTACAACATATGTCTGCAATTCAGAAAGCCAAGAGACACATGAAAACATGCTCAAAGTCACTAATCCAAGATATTCAAATCAAAACAACAATGAGGTACCACCTCACACCTGTCAGAATGGCTATCATCAAAAAATCAACAAATGACAAGTACTGGAGAGGATGTGGAGAAAAAGGAACCCTCCTTCACTGCTGGTGGGAATGCAGACTGGTGCAGCCACTGTGGAAAACAGTATGGCATTTTCTCAAAAATTTAAAAATGGAACTGCCATTTGACCCAGAAATCCCACTTTTAGGAATATATCCCAAGAAAACAGAAACACCAATCAGAAAGGATATATGCACCCCTATGGTCATAGCAGCACAAAATTTACAAGATAAGATTTTGAAACAGCCTAAAGCCCATCAGCAGATGAGTGGATTAGAAAACTACGGTACATCTACAAGATGGAATACTAAGCTGCTGTAAAAATGAAGGAATTCTTCCCATTTACAGCAGCATGGATAGAACTGGACAGCAGTATGCTAAGTGAAATAAGCCAAGCAGTGAAAGAAAAATACCACATGAACTCACTCATTTATGAATAATAAAGAACATTATAACCTGATGAACGAAAAGATAGATACAGAGGCCTTGAAGCATCAAGCAGACTGTCAAAGTACAGCAGGAAGCCCTAACCGGTTTGGCTCAGTGGATAGAGCATCGGCCTGTGGACTGAAAGGTCCCAGGTTCGATTCCGGTCAAGGGCATGTACCTTGATTGCTGGCACATCCCCAGTGAGTGGTGTGCAGGAGGCAGCTGATCAATGTTTCTCTCTCATTGATATGTCTTACTCTCTATCCCTCTCCCTTCCTCTCTGTAAACAATTAATAAAATATAAAAAATAAAGTACAGCAGGAAGGCTGGGGAATGTTGAGGGGCGGGGAGACAATGTGCTGAATATAGGAACTCTAAATCAGAGATAAACCAAAGGACTTGTATGCATACATATAAGCATAACCAATGGACACAAGACAGTAGGGGGTGGGGTGAGGGCATGTGTCAGGGGGTAGGTAGGGTAGGCTGGGGGAAGATAAATGGGGAAAAAAAGGAGACATATGTACTACTATTTGTAATACTTTAAACAATAAAATAAAATTTAAAAAAGAAAAAAAGTACTTTACTAGCTGGATATATATGCCAAAATAAAAATTAACAGAGCTTTTCAACTATAAAAACATAACCTCCCATCCCACTCTAAAATTCCTAGTCCTGTGTTCACATCAGCAGCATACCTACTAAAATTGGAATGATGCAGAGAAAATTAACATGGCCCCTGCACAAGGATGACCTGCAAATTCATGAAACATTCCATATTTAGAAAGAAAAAAAAATAAAATTCCTAGGATAGAAGAGACAATCATATCTGAGGCTAGAGAAGCAAAAAGAAAAATGGTGTTACCTAGAGCCCTTGGTGGTTTTTAGCTCTTCCAATACATATTACCAAGTCTCTAAATTAAATTACCATTGCTTGAAATACCTATAGTGGTTTCTATTTTCCTGACCAGATAATGACTGATGATGCTGATGACAACAGGAAGTAGATATTGTAGTAATGTAGCATTAGTTACAATGAGATGCCTCCTACTCCTTTTAAGTACTGACCTTCAAATCTGAGATCAACACATATCTATAGAAGCAGACATATGAAAATTTGAACTATACAAAATGATGAGCCACAGAGGCCAACACTGACCCTATATGTTGAAAACTGTATAAGAAATAGAGAATCTTAACCATCACAGTTTGAGCATTTCCAGTTACACTTGCAAGAATGTATCAACTACTTTAAACTGATACCACTTAATATTTTAATTGTTTAACTCCCTTTTGTTTGATTCAAAGCTCAGAAAGCAAGCTTTCATGATTTATTACATGATTTATCTTCCAATGTTTGGCTACCGGCTGGAGAGACAATGTGCTGAATATAGGAACTCTAAATAACAGACTCTTTTGCGGGGGTTGAATAAAATAGTATTTGCTGATGCAGATTTGTTTCCTGTGTGACTTGATTACAAGGAGATAATGTATTGAACAGGACAACATGAGTAATTTAACCTGTATGACAATTATAATCCTCATTGTAAGTTAATAATTTGGAATTTTGTTGTTTACAAGGTCATGTATGCATATGAATAGTTGAATCATGTATTCAGGTCCTGATTAGATCTGGGCACTGACAAGAGTGAGAGAAGCAACCTAAGTGTCTTTGGAGGGATGATTGGATAAAGAAGCTGTGGTACATATACTGCCTCTGTGACAACATGTGTAAATATTGAGAATATCATGCTAAACAAAATAATTCAGACAGAAACAATAAGAATCATATGATTTCACTCAGATGTGGGATATAAAAAAGGAATCAACAAATACAACAAAACAAAACAAACAAAAAAACTGGTAGACAAAGACAATAGTATGGTGGTTACCAGAGAGGAAGCAGAGTTAGGAGAGGTAAAACAGGATAAAGGGTGTCAAATATATGGTGACAGAAGAACACTTGACTTTGAGTGATAAACACAGTGCCTTATACAGATGATGTATCACAGAAATGTACGCTTGAAACTTATATGATCTTACTAGAGGCCTGGTGCAAAAAAATTTGTGCACTGGGAGGGCGGTCCCTTAGCCCGGTCTGTGCCCTTTCACAGTCTGGGACCCCTGGGGGGATGACCACTTGCTGGCTTAGTCCCGCTCCCCAGGGGATTGGGCCTAAACTTGCAATCAGACATCCCTCTGGCAGCCCGGGAGCCCTAGGAGGATGTGCACTTGCCAGCAGGGAGCAGGCCTAAGCAGCAGTCGGACATCCTTAGTGCTGCTGAGGAGGCAGGAGAGGCTCCCACCACCACTCTACTGGCAGCCATCAGCCTGGCTTGTGGCTGAGCAGAGCTCCCCCTGTGGGAGCACACTGACCACCAGGGGGAAGCTCCTGCATTGAGCATCTGGCCCCTGGTAGTCAGTGTGTGTCATAGTGACCTGTCATTTCCAGTCGTTCTGCTATTAAGGACAGTTTGCATATTACCCTTTTATTATATAGGATAGAGGCCTGGTGCATGGGTGGGGGCAGGCTGGTTTGCCCTGAAGAGTGTCCCAGATCAGGATGGGGGTCCCGCTTGGGTGCCTGGCCAGCCTGGGTGAGGGGCTGATGGCAGTTTTCAGGCTGGCCACACCCCGTTTAGGGTGGGGGGTCCCCACTGGGGTGCCTAGGCCAGTCTGGGTGAGGGGCTGAGGACCGTTTCCAGGCTGGCCAAGCCCCCCCAACCCCCAGTGATGGAAGTTCACAGCCACTCCTTTTTTTTTTTTTATTCTGAGATTTATTTACCTTCTATAATTGAAACTTTGTAGCCTTGAAAGGAGCTCAGAGCTGGCCAGGGCGGGCTGGTGGGAAGCTTGGCTTCCTCCATTGCCAGGAGCAACCCACTCCTGCTCGCTCCAGCTCCATGGCCACTGCCCGCTGAAAGCAGGTATCTGGGGTTTATTGACCTTCTATAATTGAAACTTTGTTGCTTTGAGTGGAGCTTAGAGCCAGGGCGGTGGCAGGAGGGAAGCTTGGCTTCCTCTATCATTGGGGCAACCAAGCCTCCTGCTTGCTCCAGCTCCATGGCTGCCAGCGGCCATCTTGGTTGGGTTAATTTGCATATAGCTGCTCTGATTGGCTGGTGGGTGTGGCTTAAGGCATAGCGAAGGTATAGTCAATTTGCATGTTTTTCTTTTATTAGTGTAGATTAACTAATGTGATTTTTGTCTTGCAATATGTTCATGTACTATATCACATTTATTGATTTGTAGATATTGTACAAATTTTGCATCCCTGGAATAAATCCCACTTGGTCATGGTGTATGATTTTTTTAATGTATTGCTGGGTCTGATTTGCTAAAGTTTTTTTGAGGATTTTAGCATCTATGCTCATCATGGATATTGGCTCATAATTACCTTTCTCTGTAGTATCTTTATCTGGTTTTAAAATTAGAATTATTCTGGTCTCATAAAAAGAGCTTGGAAGTGTTCCTTCCTCTTGAATTTTTTGAATAGCTTGAGGAGGATAGGTGTTAGTTCTTCTTTGAATGATTGGTAAAACTACCCTGTGAATCTGCACAGAACAGGGCTTTTGTTTGCTGGATTTTTTTATTATTATTATTACTGCTTCAATTTCATCAATAGTTATCAGCCTATTCAGATTTTCTGATTCTTCCTGAGTTTTGGAAGAATTTATTTTTCTAGGAATATGTCCATTTCGTCAAGGCTGTCCAGTTTGTTGGAGTAGAGTTGTTCATAGTATTTTTTTACAATCCTTTGTATTTCTGTGGAGTCAGTTGTTACTTCACCTCTTTCATTTCTGATTTTGTTTATTTGGGTCCTCTCCCTTTGTTTCTTGGTGAGTCTGGCTAGAGGTTCATCAATATTGTTTATTCTTTCAAAGAACCATCTCTTGGTTTTATTGATCTTTGGTATACATTTTTTTTTATCTCTATGTCATATATTTCCACTCTGATCTTTATTATTTCCATCCTTCTGCTTACTCTGGGCTTTTCTTGTTGCTCTTTTTCTAATTCTTTAAATTGTAGGGTTATAACTTATTACAAGTTTTTCTTGTTTTTTGAGGTGGGCCTGTAGTGCTATGAACTTCCCTCTCAGGACTGCTTTCATTGTGTCTCATAGATTTTGGATTGTTGTGTTTTCATTGTCATTTGTTTCTAGGATGCTTTTTATTTCTTCTTTGATCTCTTTGGTAACCCAATCATTGTATTATAGCATGCTATTTTCTCTCCATGTGTTTGATTGTTTTTTATTGCTTTTATTGTAGTTGATTTCTAATTTTATGCCACTATAATCTGAGAAGATACTTGATATGATTTCAGTCTTCTTGAATTTGTAAAGACTTAGCTTGTATTCTTTTTTCTCTATTTATTTTGTTTATCACTAACATGTATATGTCTTCTAACAGATATAAAGAAAATCAGAATCAAATTTTTGGGGGGACATCCAAGGATCTTATGCAGCCACTGGATCTATGCTTTTAAACAATGCTATGAATACTTGTTAAATCAATGAAACACTGGTGACACGTTGCAACTACTTTGTGAATAAACATGGTTTTTAAATTAAACATCATGTGTTATCACTGTTATTTTCTTTCTTTGATTTAGACAATGCTTAAATAGAATGCTACAACTTGGCATAGTTGCAAAAGCAAAGGTTTTGAGTCCAAACATGGATTGAAATCTCCTCTTTCTCAATTAGCAATTGTAAACTAGAGATAATAATGTTCACCTTATAGGACTTTATTATAATTTTAAAAATAAGGTGTGGAAGATGCCTGGTGTTTTTCCTGGCACATAAGAAATATTCTATAATTGGTAATAATTACACACTAGATAGCAAGAATTTTGTCTTTACACTTAAAATATCAATGGTAACTGTTTGTTGTCTTGTAGTCAGATATTTTTATGCAGCTATTGCCAGGATTCCTCAGATAGTGGCCAAAAGAAACTAACTAACCTTCATAAAGATTTATTTATAGTTCCTGTGTTAGGAGGACAGAGCCAAACATTTCAGTGATATAAGATTTCTAAAGTTATTGAAATATTCAATTTCTATAAAACTTACAATGTTTTGTGTGGCTCTACATTTCAAAAGCACAGGTTCTATAAGTCAGTGTTTATGTATTAATATATACACAGTACCTCTTACACTGAAATGAGGATTTGTCATTCAAGACAAATAAAAAACATGAATTTTGAGTAATGTTATAAGCCTGACAAACATACTTGTAAAATGCTACTTATCACAAATGCATGTTGCATAAATAGCCATTTCCTGACTTTTATGGTTTAATTTTTGACCCACAGAATTTAATACCATGTTAGGATGAGCAGTGAATAAATAAGATTTTGTATTATAAGCCTATCTTTTGAATATTAAGGTTTCATTTGACAGAAACTTATGATTATGCCCATCTCAATAATATTTAAATTGTAAGATGAATGTCAGAAGCTATTATTAAGTGTACTATAGCAAATTTGTTATATAAAAGGTTACTTGAGATTTGTTGTAAACACGTAATGTTAGAAATACAGATTATATGTATATATTTTTTAATTTATACAGAGAAATAAATTACCTTTGTTTTAGAGCCCTTAAACTTGAAAATGCAATAAAAACCTAATTAACTAATTTATCACAAATACCAAACAGGCCAATGATTTTGGTAATTATCAAGAGAACTCAATTTTTGCTTTACTATGCAGATCTTATTTGCTGAACTGAATTGGAGATCATTAAAATTATGTATAATATACTACTTATTGAAGCATGACAAAATCAGACTGTTATAACCAATTAATTGAACTTAATAAAGTTTTCAATTATTTTTTCTTTATTAGCATTCCCTTGAGGTTAATGATGTGTTCTTTCTTTTGACTAGGAGGAATCAGTAAAAATTTTAGAAGAAAATTAAATTTCAATGGTTTGAAATAACCAGGACTTCCTAACAGCTAAACAAATTATTTTCCTGACCCAAATCTGACTAAAAGAGCCCCACAATAAATTATTTATACACTTTGTCAAACAATTTCCAACCAAAACTTTTTGTACATTAAATAAGTTTGAAATTCCAGGTGTCTGCATTGATTTGATTTTCTGCTCTACCAGGAAAATATGTAAAAGAAATCACTGCTTTCTAGACCAGTTCAATGTCCTGACTAGGGCAGATATTGCACCATCTGTCGTACACTCTGTGGTGCCTGTGAATGTCTTTTTTTATCTCTTTTCTCTATAGAGAAAACCTGCCAAGAGTCACCTATGAAATGACCTGTTGCTCTTTGCTCTTTCACTTGCATATGAAAAGGTGGTTATATTAGTAAGGGTATCTTCTACTTCTCATTAAATTTGAGAAGAAAGCATGTGGGTAATTGAGATGTTCTGGGGAGTAGTTAACTGGTTGCCTGGTATGGCCTTTATAAAATGACATTTATTGTGGCGAATTCAGCCCAGCCTACGGTCTGATTCTAAGACTAGTAGGTGTAGAGTATTGATTTGTTAATATTCTGAAATTGCTGTGTACTCAAATTCTCAATACTTAAACCAGAAAACAAACATATTATTGATAATTTATAATTGTTATATAGACTTTATTAGCATTCCTTTGAGGTTAATGATGTGATCTTTCTTTTGACCTGAACAGTGATTAAACTAACAAGTCTTTGGAGTTAGTGCCAGTGCTCAAACCTCAAATCTGCTATTCCCTGCCACTGATATATCTGTCAATTTATGTAATGTCTCAGCTTCTTCAACTGCAACTGAGAATGATTATATTGGCCTCATAAAATGGTTACAAGTTTTATGGTCTCAGGTCTTCCATAGAAGACTTTAATCTATTTTGAGTTTATTTTGGTATATGGTGAAAGAAAGTAGTCCAATTTCGTCTTTTCCAGTTTCCCCAACACCACTTATTGAAGAGACTGCATTTATCCCATTTAATATACTTGCCTCCTTGGTAGTAGATTAATTGACCGTATAAATGAGGATTTATTCATGAGCTTTCTATTGTATTCCATTGATCTATATTTCTGTTTTTATTCCAATACCCTACTGTTTTGATTATTGTAGCTTGCAGCATAGTTTGATACCCCACACACACTTTGTTCTTTCTCAAGTTCTATTTGGCTATTTAGGGCCTTTTATGGTTCTATATAAATTTTAAAGTTAGTTGTTCTCTCATGAATGTCATAACAAAATTACACTGAGCAAATTGATGTTATTGGAGGACGTGCTGTATAAAGTCAACAATGACAATAACAAATCTAAAGATAGTGTTTTAATACAGAAAGACACTCTAAAACAATCCTTAATAAATTGCATAGATGAATTTATAAGCACAATTATATAAAAGATAATTTTAAAAATTACATTTGCTATAAATTATCACAGTAAAAAATAGAAACAACTTGAATGCCTATATATCAGGATATTAAATAAATTATGCATGCTATATTAATATAAAATACTAGGACCTTAAAATTATCATAAATACCTCTTTTTTGGAAATGCTTAGTGGCATAAGATGTATTTATTAAAAGAAAATATGTTCCAAAACAATGTGATATCACAATTGTGTTTTTTTATTATTTTTATTTATTTATTATTAAATCTTTATTGTTGAAAGTATTACATATGTCCCCCTTTTTCCCCCATTGACCCATTCTAGCCCATCCCAAACCCCCGCCTCAGGTCTTCACCCCCTTATTGTCTGTGTCCATAGGTTATGCATATATGCATACAAGTTCTTTGGTTGATCTCTTCCCACCCAACTACCCATGTTTTTTAAAAGTTTATATAAATACAGAGAACAATCATTGATGAAAGTATACAAAAAGGGTAACAAGTGATATCTCTCTGTTGTTTTTATCTTATTTTCTCTATTTTCCAAATTTTCTGCAATGAACATACATTACTGTTGTTATTAAAAGGCAATAAATATAAAATCATTTTTGCATTTATATGCAGCAAATTGAATTGAAAAATCAACTAGAAAATGACAGCTCATGAGCAAGGCATGGAATTTGAGTGAACCTACTGCCACAAATTTTGTTCAAAGATCAAGTTCTAATCATAACAACAAACACCTTTAAAACTTCACTCTGTAGGATCAGATCCTCTTGATTTATCTATTTTACATGTTAAAGGAAATTGTCAGTATCAAGTAGAAAAGAAAGTAAGAGCAATATTGTGGTGAGCACATTGGTACAATATTATTAAAAATCTCTTCAATAAATGTATTCCCTGAAAGCCAGGTACAGAGGTTTTAAATAAGGATACGACCTGCTTTGAAGAAGACTATACCTTATTAGTGAATAAGAAAGGACTCTTGTCCCAACTACTTGAAAAGTAAAAGCAGTGTGTTATAGCTAGTACTTCCATTTAAAGATTATATTTTAAATAGGCTAGACAAGTAGTCTGGCCTATAAAAGTTAGACATGAATATTCAGAAATATAGGTAAGAAAGGCCAAATAAAATTATTTTTGATATTGAAGTGTTTAAGAATTAAAAGAACTTGATAAGGTAGAATGCAACTGTCTCATGTCTTGCAATTGCTTCCAACCTCTGGTTCAATATGCAACAGAAAAATAGATGACTTATGATATAAATGTTCAAATCCAATATGTATTTCTTAAGCTTGCTACATTTACATTATATAAAAGGATTTTTTAGTCTACTTAAAGAAAACAATATTTAACATTATTAAGCAGGAATCTCTGACAATTGACCTCTGAACCATTTTTTAAAATATATTTTAATTGATTTCAGAGAAAGGAAGGGAGCAGGAGGGAAGGATAGAAACATCTTATAAAATAAAAGCCTAATATGCTAAGTGTCCGACCATTTGTTCAACTGTTCAACCAGTCGCTATGATGCACACTGACCACCAGGAGGCAGATGCTCCAACCAGCAGGTTAGGTTGCTGCTGGGGTCCAGCCGACTGGGACTGGACAAGACAAGCTGCACACGCCCTGGAGCCAACCTCCCAAGGTCCCTCCCCAGCCTCTCAAATATTTCTTCTAATTAATTTCCTTTCAGTGTGCATGAAACCGTGCAGTGGGCCTCTAGTCAATGATGAAAGAGAATCATTGATCAGCCTTCTGGGGATTGAGCCCACACCCCAGGCATGTGCTCTAACCAGGAATTGAACCATGACCTCCTGGTTCATGGGTCAATGCTCAACCACTGAGCAACACTGGCTGGACTTCTGGAACATTTTATTAAGCCTGGGAACCTTACTATTTTTTAGAATACTGATAGAAATTTTAAAATCTCCACATTTATAATGCAGCTCATTTTATTATCTCTTTGTATAATGTGTAGAAGTTGTGTTTATCCTCTCCCATGTCACAGAGTTAAATCCAAATGTCCTAATTCTTAAATTTTATTCTTTTCCCTTAATAACTTTGGCCTCAAGTATACATCTGACAAACTATTCAACATTTTAACTAAGTATATCTGCTTCTGTAACAATGGCTTTCAATGAGATTCTAAAATGGCATATTGGTTCAATTCAATGCAATAAATATTTAATGAGTATCTACCATGGGTCTGACAACAGATTTTAAGTATTGGGGACCTGGAAGACCATATAATCTAGCAGTAAAGACACATGGGTAAATTACTAGTGAAATATAAGTAGAAAGGTGCCAAAACCAATGGTGAGTTCTCATTCCCTCTCTTAATAAATCACAAGCATTTGACCACTGCTGATGTCCTTCTGAAACACTTTTTTTTAATCATTTGAATGAGCATCCTACAAAATAGTCATTCCTTCTTCCTAATGTCCAATACCTCTTTATTCTATATTATATATTTCTATAAATATTATCAAATGACATAATTTGTTTGCCTGTATCTCCCTAAGAATAATGGAAAAGACTTTGTTTTGATCAATGTTATAATCTCAGGTCCTTGACCAATGCCTGGCATGTACTAAGTACTCAATAAATATTTGTTGAATGAATATTGGAAGAATGTGTAAACTACTACTAGAAATAATGAAAATAAAATTGCAACAGTTTTTGTTTCAGAGTGATAGTTGAACAAATTAGTTAACTTGATAGATAGTGCACTAGAAGTGAACCTTTAGGGATGTTTTCCAGGGGATATTCTAGAAAAGTAGATGTTTTGTTCAAAGAATGTCAAGTAGTTCAGTGTAGCTAGAATATAAACTATTTAGTATTGCGACATAGGACTGGAATCTATTAGTTGGAGATAGTGTGTGAAAGTCTTGTATAGGATACTAAGTAAAGTGGATGTAGGCAATGGGGAAACATCAAGAATATTTAAGCAGAAGCATAATAAACTCAGATTTTAATACTATTACTACTGTCACTAGCTCATACATATACAGCATTTGCTCTGTGCCAGACACTGTTCTAACTGCTATGCATATTTTCATACTTAGAATAATCCAGTGAAGTAGATACTATTATGATTCCCATTTTTCAGATAAGTAAAATGAGGTACAGACAGGTTCGATAACATGTCTAATATCACACAGCTGCTAAGTGGCAGAAGCAGGGTAACAAACCCAGACACTCTGGTTCCAGAGTACACACTCATTACCATTATGCTGTGAAGGATGAGTTGGATTGGGGAGTCTTCAAGTATTATAAACAATTATAGAATCACTGAACAATATTTATGGGAATGGAAGAGAAAGAATCATTTTGGAGGTATATTTGATAGGATATTATGAAGTGACTGAATGTGAGCAATGAGAGAAAAATAAGTCCAGTGTAATCTGGAGGTTTCTATAGGTTAAATGATGGTGTTATTAACCTGGATAAGGAAGACAGGAAGAAGAACAGGTTTCAGTAGAGATGAAAATAATGGATTTATCTATGACTGTTGAATATACAGCTAGGTTGCTCTAGTAAACACTAGTATTAAGCTTTTGTTCAGTTATGTCATCCCCCCGTGACATTAGTAGAAATTTTAAGTAAACATCAAGACTCTGTAAAATATTATTCTAATTATTTCTCTGCCAACTTCAAACATGCTAAAATCGTTAGTAATCCGATCAATACTTCATTCATCAAGGTCAGTTGATGTGCTGTTGGCTAAATCTTCAAAATTCTACTCTTTACTCCCTCCTTTGAGATTGAGACTCTTTCCAAAAATGAAACAAAATGATTAGTGTGCTTTTCTCCCCTGAAGAAGTCTATACATAATCAATATTTTGCCTTAATGGTATTAGAAAACTATCAGGAAACTAAATCCAATTAAGAATGTGAAATGTAAATAAATATTTAAAACAAGTGACTTCAGTTTAAGAAATATAGATTGCTATCTTTTTTTTACTTTAGTTGAAAGATATATTGTGGTTTTCATTTCTCTCAAATAATTATTAAAATTATATTATTCAAAGAGCATTTCAATAGGGTGTGGTAGCTACAGTGATGTGTGGATACAAAGAATGTTATGGGAATACTTTTCTAAAATTTATCTTTATTGCTGAAAGTATTACAGATGCCACAATTTTTCCCCATTGACCCCATCCACCCCACAATCTCCCCAGGCCTTCACCACACTATTGTCTGTGTCCATGGGTTATGCATATATGCATATAAGTTCTTGGGAGTACTTTTGAAGAATGCTTTGCTTACTGTTAGAGGTAGTGGAAGTTACCCTAAAGTAATGACATCTTAAAAGAGAACATTGAGCATGTAGGGGCTAACCAGATGAAGAGAAGATAGGCGTAGGAGTGTACATGGTAGAAGGAATAAGTTATTAAAGTGGGAGCTTATAGAACACGAGAGGCCCAGTGCACGAATTCATGCATGGGTGGGATCCCTTGGCCTGGATGGCAATCAGGCTGATTGGGCTGTCTCACCCAGTCCTGATCAAGGCTGGCCGGCCGGGGGGAGGGACAGCAGGAGGTTGGCCAGCGGCAGGAGGTTGACTGTGGGAGTGAACTGACCACCAGGGGGGGCAGCTCCTGCATTAAGCATCTGCTCCCTGGTGGTCAGTGCATGTCATAGCTACCAGCTGGTATTCTGGCCATCCAGCCGTCCAGTCATCAGGTCGTAATGGTCACTTAGGCTTTTAGATAGATAGAGAGATAGATAGATAGATAGATAAATAGATAGATGATAGACCCTATCTAATAATAGAGAAACATGGTAATTAACCATAACTTCGCTACCCTTCCCATTGGCTAATCAGCAAGATATGCAAATTAACTGCCAGCCAAGATGGCGGCCGGCAGCCAGGCAGCTGAAGCGAACATGAGGCTTGCTTGCTCCAGTGATGGAGGAAGCCAAGGTTCCCCGCAGCCCAGCTCTGAGCTCCGGATGCAACAATGTTGCAATTATAGAACCTAAACAAACCCCAGGTACCTGCTTTCAGCCGCCAGTGGGCTCAGAGCTTAGAGCGGCCAGTGATGGCAACAGAGTTTCAATTATAGAATCTAAACAAACCCAGATACCTGCTTTCAGCCGGCAATGGCCTCAGCTGGAGCCAGCTCTCAGCTCCAGTGACAGCTATAGAAGGTAAATAAGTCCCAGAATAAAAAAGAAAAAGAAAAAAGGAGAGGCTGGGAGCTTCTGTCACCCACCAGCCTGAAAACAGCCCTCAGTCCCTCACCCAGGCTTGCCAGGTACCCAAGCAGGACCCCCACCCTGATCCCGGACACCCTTCAGGGCAAACCAGCTGGCCCCCACCCATGCACCAGGCCTCTACCCTATCTAGTAAACAGGTAATATGCAAACTGATCCTAACAGCAGAAGGACTGGGAATGGCTGGTCACTATGACACACACTGGCCACCAGGGGGCAGACGCTCAATGCAGAAGCTGCCCTCTGGTGGTCAGGGCACTCTCACATGGGAGGAGCTCTGCTCAGCCACAAGCCAGGCTGATGGCTGCCAGTACAGCGGTGGTGGTGGGAGCCTCTCCTGCCTCCTCAGCAGCACTAAGGATGTCCGACTGCAGTTTAGGTCTGCTCCCCGCTGGCAAGTGGACATCCCCTGAGGGCTGCCGGGCTGCCAGAGGGATGTCAGATTGCCATCTTAGGCCCAATCCCCCGGGGAGCGGGCCTAAGCCAGCACGTGGTCATCCCCTGAGGGGTCCCAGACTGCGAGAGGGCACAGACCCTCCTGAGGGATCCCCCCCTCCTCCCCCCCCCGCCGAGTGCACAAATTTTTGTGCACCAGGCCTTTAGTAGATATATAATTAGATAGATAAGTGGCTGCATACATGTCAGTGTAACCAAACCAAAGTGAGCAATCAGGAAGTGGTAAGAGATGAAACTAAATACAAAATAGACCCAAGCTATGTAGAATCTAGGAAAAGAAGTTAGAAATTTGGACATCATTCTGTGCATAATTGGAGGGACATTGAAATGTCTTACTTAGTATAATTGCATAGTTAGACTAGGATTTTTGAAATCTCCCCCAGGCTGAGGGGTAGAATATGGATTGGAGAGAAAGAAAGCTGAAAACAGAGATACGACACTTCTTAAAAGTAAAGTGTCTTCAAAATAAACATTTTATTTTTCTTTAAAAAGGCATAGGAGTAGTTAAATATTTATATCTAGACAAAAATTAATATAATTGATGTGAAAATTAATCAACCAACTAAACCTTTTAAATAAGGACAAGTTTATTTAATGTCAGAAAAGATAATAGTAATAAATTTCCTGGAAAAGTTAACCTAAGACATCCAGGGGTCCTCAAACTACGGCCCGCGGGCCACATGCGGCCCACCGAAAGCATTTGTTTTTTTACTTCAAAATAAGATATGTGCAGTGTGCATAGGAATTTGTTCATAGTTTTTTTTTTAAACTATATTCCGACCCTCCAATGGTCTGAGGGACAGTGAACTGGCACCCTGTTTAAAAAGTTTGAGGACCCTGAACCATCAGAGACTTGAGTGAATCCATTTTATCATTTTTAGGCATAAGCCTAGTGCAGACTGGCTGGTACATTTAACCCCTAAGGGCAGTTGATTTAAAGAATAATTAATAGTCTATCCAGGACATAGAACATAGAGGATTATTTTCTGTAAAGTAATCATAACCTTTCGAAAAGCAAATTAATTACATTTAGTTTTCTAAAACAGTATCACAGAAGTTTAGGATGTCCAAAAATTGGAGTTAAGCTATTTTAGTAATCAGCTGTTCCTGACCTTGAATGTGTTATACCTAATAGATCTTTAAGTTTCTCTCTCTCATACATACACACACACACACTCACACACACACACACACACACACTCGCACACATGCATCTATGCACACACAATTGCATATTTAGCCTATGTTAGGTAGGCAGGACAGAAAAAGAGACTATCAACATCAATATTATCAAACTGGTGCATTGTCGACTACTGTTCTGGTACAAAGAGTTGTGCCATGTTTCCATAAGTTTAGGAAGCACTGGATTAAATAGCTTTATATAGATTTCCTTACTATAGGACTTCTGAAAGACTGCATTAAGGAACATTGTGTCTTCCTAAGAGATATAGAAGATAGCATATCCCATACTTTTTCACCATAGATAGAACAATTAACAGAGGAATGCTCTGTGGGACTCCAAATTTTGCTCAAAAATGGATATGCATTGTTAGTTAGGTTTAACAAACATTAAAAACCTACAGTACTATAGTTATTTAAGTAGGTATTGCCCCAAATCAATAACATTTTAATATACTTGCTCCTATATGCTTCTTCTCTATGCTACAGTAAAGACTGTAAGTCTCACAAACTTAAGTGTCTGTTCATTCCCTAAAGGAGTGGAAAGTTTTCTTCAAATAAATGCTTCAAAGGCCTATTTTTAAGGTATCACCCAAATTTGGAGAATCCCTAAATGCCCTCGTCACCTCTTCTAAATACTTTGGTTCCTGTCCATTTACATCTATGTTTCCCTCATAGACTATGAATTCCTTGAGGGTAACAACTTTATGTCTTACTTTCCTACCCAAAAGAATTTGCTGCACTGCATTACATATATTACTTGTCAATAAATGATCCTGGAATGTTTCAGGAATGGAACTTGGAGTAACTTACTCCCAGCATTGCCTCAATTACATAAATGTCATTGATTCAGCTTTTTCATTTTTCTGAAGAGGGAACAAATTAGGAATCCAGAGTGACCATTTTAGAATGCCAGATCATGACATGTTAGTGTTAAAAAATCAAAACATATAATGTCAAAATGGGGTACATATGATCTTGGAGGCATATGAAGACTCTCCAAGAGGTACTCTGGCATCAATAGTTTGAAAAGAATTAAATTATAGGTTTCAACTGAAATAAATTGTCTTGGTTAAAATTGTTATGCATAAAAAGAAGATGCTATAGAGGCTTTTCTTTCTCACCATCATTTTTGCATTTTACCTTCTATTTACAAAAGAAAGACGTGGCTCTTACCTACCTGGGACATTGCTTTAGGACACTGCCTCAGGTTATACAGTATTTGGGTTTCCCAATAAAGGAGTCATTTTAAATATTCTTGTTGAGAAGGTAAACAATAGTAAAGACTAAGTAATAAATCGTTTTGCAAACCAAATGGGTTCCAATTTTTTGCTTTTAATTAAATTGAAGTTGGACATAAGTTATTAGCTGATAGAACATTAAAAAATTTTTATGGTACATCACTATACTACTTGGAAGAAGTTTAAATAATTGAATAACAGTGTTATAACAAAATTATTTCCATCCCCATCTCTTTAAAAAAAAAAAGATTGAATTTATTGGGTGACTTTGGTTAATAAAATTACATAAGTTTCAGGCATACAATTTTAATTCCATAATCTGCTATATAAGTGAATAAGTTGTCCCATTGCTTATATTTATAAAGAAAAATAAAGATAAGAAAATAGTTTATTTACAAAAAGTTTATTTAGAAAAATACTTTATTCTAAATGCTGCCATTTTTAACAATAATTAATATTCATCTTCAAATGCATGTGCTAATTGAAAATATTACCCATTCATTGCTTTGAGGTACTTCTAATAAAATTTTACTTTTTATGATTAATAATTATTTTGTAAAATGTTAAATATTTTTGTTTTGATCAATTGCATACTTCTAATAAGTTTAATCATAATTCAGTCTAGAAGACACATTTTAACAATTAGAACCTCATAGTCATTTAAGATGAAAATAAATATTAATTCATATCTAATACAATAATAGAGGAATATGCAAATTAGCCAGGACACTGTAATGTCACGACCAATCTACAAATGGCAGAGAGCTACAGGAGGGCTGGACAGTGGGGGGAGAGCTACAGGAAGGTGGGGCAGTGGGCAGAGAACTACCAGCAGCGGTGGGTGAAGTGGCCAGCTGTGGCAAGCAGCAGCGAGCTCCTCATGCATAGGTTTGTGCACAGGGCTACTAGCTTATATATAATTGGTTAAAAATAAAAGACTTAATCCACAATAAGATACCACTTCACCCCTGCCAGAATGGCTACCATCTACACTAATAAAAGAGAAACATGGTAATTGGCGTACGACCGCTACCCTTTTCATTGGCTAATCAGCGAGATATGCAAATTAACTGTCAGCCAAGATGGCGGCCGGCAGCCAGGCAGCTTGAAACTAGCATGAGGCTTGCTTGCCTCAGTGACAGAGGAAACCAACGTTCCCCGCCTGAGACTGCAGGCCTCTGAGCTTGCAGTTTCAAACATTGTAACAGATACCGCCGGACTTCAGCCAGCAGATTCGCAACATTGTATGCAAAGGCCAGAAACGTACTTTCAGCCACTAAGAGCGGGAGCCAAGCCTCAAGCTAAAGCTGGCCCAGAATAAAAGAAAAAAAGGAGCATTTGGGAACTTCAGTCACTCCCAGCCTAAAAACAGCCCTCAGCCCCTCACCCAGACTGGCCAGGCACCCCAGTGGGGACCCCTACCCTGAATGGTGTGTGACCAGCTGCAAACAGCCATCATCCCCTCACCCAGGCTGGCCAGGCACCACATTGGGGACCCCCACCCTGATCCAGGACACCCTTCAGGGCAAACCAACCAGCCCCACCCATGCACCAGGCCTCTACCCTATATAGTAAAAGGGTAATATGCCTCCCAGCACCGGGATCAGCGTGACAGGGGGCAGCGCCCAAACCCCCTGATGGCCCTGCGGCTCTGTGTGTGACAGGGGGCGGGGCCACAACCTCCCTATCCATCCTGCTCTGTTCATGACAGGGGAAGGCACCCCAACCCCCTGAGCAGCCCTGCTCTGTGCCTGATAGGGGGGAGCTCCCCAACCCCCCCCCACGGGCCCTGCTCTGTGTGTGATGGGGTAGAGCCATAACCTCCCCATCGGCCCTGCCCTGAGTGTGAGAGTGGCGGTGCCCCAACCCCCTGATGGGACCTGCTCTGTGCATGACAGGGGGCAGCACCCCAAACCCCTGATTGGCCCTGCTCTGTGTGTGACAGGGTACAGAGCCCCAATCCCCCTGATGGGCCCTGCTCTGTGAGTGACAGGGGGCAGTGCCCCAACCCCCTGATTGGCCCTGCTCTGTGCGTGACAGGGGGTGGCGCCACAACCTCCCCATCAACCCTGCCTTGAGTGTGACAGGGGGCGGTGCCCCAACCCCCCAATCGGCCCCAACCTGATCGTGACTGAGGGTGGCATCACAACCTCCCAATCTCCCTGCTCTGTGCATGACGGGGCGGTGCCCCAACTCCCCAGTCGGCCCTGCTCTGAGCCCGACCAGGGGCTGCACCTAGGGATTGGGCCTGCTCTCTGCCACCCGGGGGCAGGCCTAAGCCAGCAGGTCATTATCTCCTGAGGGGTCCCAGACTGCGAGAGGGCACAGGCCGGGCTGAGGGACCCCCTCTCCCCCCCGAGTGCACAAATTTTTGTGCACCAGGCCTCCAGTCAATAAACAAACAAAAAGTGCTGACAAGGATGTGGAGAAAAGGAAACCCTAGTGCACTGTTGGTGGAAATTCAGATTGGTGTTACCACTCTGGAAAATGATATGGGGTTACCTTAAAAAATTAAAAATAGAACTGCCTTTTGACCCAGAAATCCCACTCCTTGGAATATATCCTAAGAATCCCAAAACACCTATTTGAAATAATATATGCCCCCATATATTCACAGCAGCACTATTTACAACAGCCAAGACTTGGAAACAGCCCAAGTTCCTATAATTTCATGAGTGGATAAAAAAGCTGTAGTACATTTACATAGTGGAATACTATGCAGCTATAAAAAAGAAGGAGCTCTTTTTCCTTGTGTGACTG
The DNA here is from genome assembly GCF_963259705.1 of Myotis daubentonii. Lineage (NCBI taxonomy): Eukaryota > Metazoa > Chordata > Mammalia > Chiroptera > Vespertilionidae > Myotis > Myotis daubentonii. The sequence continues at coordinate 65,918,051 of NC_081861.1, read as the reverse complement.
TATGGATAGAAGTGAAGATTATCATGCTAATTGGAATAAGACATTTAGGGAAATAAAAATACCATATGATCTCACATGTGGAATCTAATTAACAAAATAAACTGATGAACAAAATAGTACCAGAGTGATGGTTACATGAAACAGACTGACAGATATCAGAGGGCTGGTGGGTGGGGTGGACACGATGAAAGAAGGTGACGAGAATAGCCAAAGAACATATATGCATAGCCCATGGACTCAGACAACAATGTGGTTAAGTCCAGAGGGAGGGGAGGGAGGGTCTGATTAGAGGGGGGGAAATAGAAGGGAAATGCATCTGTAATAAAAATAAAAAATAAAATAAAATACTTTCATGTATAAAATACATTTAGTTAAGTCAAGCCAGTATTGCTCAGTGGTTGGTTGAACATTGTCCCATGCACAAGGAGGTGGTAGGTTCAATTCCCAGTCAGGGCACATGCCCGATGATGGGCATGCAGGAGGTGGCCAATGGATCTCTCTCATCAATGTTTCTATCTCTCTCTCCCTTTCCCTTCCTCTCTCTTAAAATAAAATTAATAAAAAGATATTATGAGCAAAAAATGGTATTTAAAAATAAAATAGCCCTAGCCGGTTGGGCTTCTTGGATAGAATGTCTGCCTGCGGACTGAAGGGCCCCAGGTTCAATTCTTGACAAGGGCACATAACTCAGTTGCAGGCTGATCCCTGGCCCCATTAAGGGCGCCTGTGGGAAGCAACCAATTGATGTGTCTCTCTCACATAAATGTTTCTCTCTCTGTCTCTCCCTCTCCTTTCCACTCTTTCTAAAACTCAATGGAAAGATAGCCTCAGGTGAAGATTAACAAAAAAAGATAATAATAATAATAAATAAAATACATTTAAGATAAAATTCAGTGAGTGAAGTGGAAAGGAAATATGAATTCGGGAAGAAAAATGAATGTTGATTTGATGCAGGTCTTCCTGGGGTACAAGGACCTGAAGATCTGCCACCCACTGGGGTTCTTCACTTCTGTCAGTAAAATGCAGGCTGGCATAGATTTTTAAAGTGAAATTGAGTTTATTAGTGAGACAGAAGCAGTGAGACAGAAAGGGCCACTCCACAGACAGAGCTGTCCCCCTTTACCGGAATTTGCTTCCTTTATTGAGGTCCATTTAATTGGGGGGGTGCGGGTGGGGGAGGAAGGGTATTAAATGAAGGGGAGAAATATTCAGTATCTTCCACAGAAAGAGTTAAGAGATTTCTCAGGGGAGCTCCTTTGGTCATTTTGTGTCCTTCTACATGCTTTCTGTTTCCCATAATGATGGCACTGGAAGCGGGGAGTGTAATTTAGCATGCTAATATATTACAATGAGCGTACAAAGAGGCTAGGGGTTACGTTAGGTGAAATTAGTCACCGTGGAGCTGGTGACTGCTGGTTTTAAGCCATAAATCCGGTGTGTAGGAGGTGTCTTCTTTCTTGGCAGCTCCTGTAGCTTTTATCGATTGCAGCTGTTCTGCTACAAACCCTATTTCAGAGTTTCTTGTGAAGGGATTAAGCAAAAACAAAAAAACAAACAAAAAAACCTCATAGAGACAGGCAACAGTATAGCAATTGCCAGAGGGAAAAGGGGGTGGGGAGAGGTTGAAAAGGGTAAAGGTGAGATAAATGATGATGGAAGGAGACTTGAGATGGTGAACACACAATACAATTTATAGATGATGTGTTGTAGAATTGTATACCTGAAACCTATATAATTTTATTAACTAATTTCACCCCCAATAAATTCAATTATTCAAAGAAAAGGGTGAAAAAAACTTGTTCATGTGCTGTTGTTTTTAAATGGATTATGACAGACAACTGGAGGTGGTCAATGAGGGACAAAAGAGGACATATGCAATATTTTTAACAATAAAGAATTATTAAAAGATAAAAAATGGATTATTACAGCATCAAATTACTAAGGTAGTTAGAATCCATCACATACATTTTAAAGAGGGCTGTAACTATTTTATTTTAAAATTAGTGGCCAGATGCATGAAATTCATGCAAATTAAAAGGGAATTAATTTGAGGAAATATTTTAATCTTGCTATTTGCCCATTCTCTATAATAGAAGTGTCCGGCCAGCCTCACCCCCATTGGACAACAAGACCTGGCCATCCCAACCCTTGTCAAACCCCACCGGGGCGCTGAAACTGGTTTGGCTCAGTGGATAGAGCGTCGGCTTGCGGACTGAAGGGTCCCGGGTTCGATTCTGGTCAAGGGCATGTGTCTGAGTTGCGGGCACATCTCCAGTAGGAGATGTGCAGGAGGCAGCTGATCAATGTTTCTCTCTCATCGATGTTTCTAACTCTCTATCTCTGTCCCTTCCTCTCTGTAAAAAATCAATAAAATATATTTAAAAAAAAAAACCGCCAGGGCGGGGGCATGGCCTCAGGTCCCCCAGCCTGGTGCCAGGGCAGGGGGTGGGGCCTCACGGGAGCATGGCCTAAGTTCCCTCATTAAGCCCCAACAGGTGGGGGGCACAGCTTCAGGTCACCCGCCCCCGCCCGGCACCAGGCAGCCTCAGGTCCCTGCTGATCTGTGTGAGGGCATGACAGAGTGGCAGCGTGATGACTATTTGCATATTAGCCTTTTATTATGATGATACCATTGTTTACAATATGTTAGAAACTATGCTGTTGCTGCTATTTAAATAAATAGAAAAAAATATTTGATGTCAACTTAAAAATATGCAAGGAAGTATGTCCATTTTCAAAAACTCTTTTGGAAGATATATGAGCAAAAATGGTAAAATTCTTTTTATATAAAGAGTGTATTTTCAAAAAAAGAGAAGTGTATTTTCAGCTTCTTATTGTGGGCTCAGATTTCAACCAATAAGGTCAGGTACACCTTATTGACCTAACCACAATATCTATAATAATAAAAGCGTAATCTGCTAATTAGACCGGACAGCTGAACAACCTTCTTTACATCATTCCAGGCGTCCTTCTGGACAACCTTCTGGACAAAGTCGAGGTGGAGGGGCTGAGGCAGAGGTGGTTAGGGGCAATCATTCAGGCAGGTGAACAGTTAGGGGCAATCAGGCAGGCAGGTGAGTGGTTAGGGGTGATCAGGCAGGCATGCAAATTTGTTAGGGGCTATCATACAAGCAGGCGAGTGGTTAGGGGAGATCAGGCAAGCAGGTGAGCAGTTAGGGGCAATCAGGCAGGCAGGCAGAGGTAGTTAGGGGCGATCAGTTAGGCAGGTGAGCAGTTAGGTGCAATCAGGCAGGCAGGTGAGTGGTAAGGGCAATCAGGCAGGCAAGTGGTTAGGGGGCAATCAGGCAGGCAAGCAGGTGAGCAGTAAGGAGCCAGCAATCCCAGATTGTGAGAGGGATGGCCAACTGCCAAATTAGGCCCGATTCCACAGGGATTCCTGCAGGATCAGGCCTAAACCAGCAGTTGGACATCCCCTGAGGGGTTCTGGATTATGAGAGGGTTCCGGCCAGGCTGAGGGATCCCCCCACCCCCCAGCACAAATTTCATGCACCAGGCCTCTAGTCAATTATAACAGACCTAATGGAGTACTTGGTTTTTATTTGTACAATAAATCAGCATGACTATTAAAGCTAAATTAATTTAATCAGATGCCATAAAGGTTGAATGCTCACTAACAAATTGCAAATATCTAATTCAGTTGGGTCATCAAGAGAACAGAAAGAGTCAAACCAACTTTCTGTGCTTTGATCATTTCAGCCCTTTTAATGAGCATTTGAACTGGATTGACAAACTACCTCCAATCTTTTTTGTTACAAGGCAGCAAATGAATTAATATAATTTTGACTATTTATTCAGATATATGCTTCCATTTTTATTAAATCTGGTCACAGATACTGCTGACTTTTGAATACTTAAATTTAGCTTTTCTTAAAAAAAAATAATTACTGTTGAAAGTATTACATATGTCCCCCTACTTCCCCCATTGACCCCCTCCAGCCCACCCCTACCCCCCACCCCAGGACCTCACCACCCCATTGCCTGTGGCCATGGGCCATGCATATATGCATACAAGATTCTTGGTTAATTACTTCCCACCCACCCTCCCACCCACCTTCCCTCCAAGATTTCTCACTGTGTTCCATGCTTCCATGTCTCTAGATCGACTCCATTCATCAGTTTATTTTGTTACTCAGATTCCACATATGAGTGAGATCATGTGATACTTGTCTTTCTCTGACTGACTTATTTCACTTAGCATGATAATTTCCAAGTGCCTCCATGTTGTCTCAAAGGGTAAGAGATTCTTCTTTTTTTACTTATTTTTTATACCATAGTATTGCATGGTGTAAATGTACCACAGCTGTTTTATCCACTCATCTGCTGATGGGCACTTGGGCTGTTTCCAGATCTTAGCTATTGTAAATTGTGTTGCTTTGAACATAGGGGTGCATACATTCTTTCTGATTGCTGTTTCAGGTTTCTTAGGATATATTCCTAGAAGTGGGATGACTGACAACTTCTCCTAATTAATGTAAAGCAAATCTCAATTTCAAAAATTGAGTCCAACTTTTAATTCCAGGAGGTGAACTCACTGTAGGAATGTCACTTCTTCCCCTCTCTTTTCCTTTCATCATTAACAAGCCTTTTATTAAATATCAACTGCAGGTCAGGCACTCTAATCAATGTTGAGGTAGGGGCATGAAGAGATGGTCAGAGGAAATACATACAATCAATATAATTACTGCACTCAAGAGGTTAAAAGAGTTAGGAGATGCATACTTACAAAATAGATTATTCTAATCCAATATGAAAGTGGTAATAGAAATACAGGCCTGAGATGGTTACCATTGACTCTATGAAAGTTTTATATTACCTAAACTAGTGATTCTCAAACCCAGTTTACTGATATGTGACATGCCAACTTTATAAAAATTATTTAAGGTACTTAAAAAAATATATTCCTACCTGCCACTGCCATGAACTTTGATTCTGTGTATCTAAAGTTGGGCTTTCAAATTGGTGATACTACTGCTCAGTCAAGTTTGGCAACCACATACCTCATGAGGATGACCACTGTTATCTGTAACATGTTTGACATTTACATCACATGACACATTGGAAATAGTATCCACTGACCAACTTTTCTATCAACTAAGTACTATAGAACTAATGACTTGAGAATAAAAATGCATTTTTTGGATCATGTGATGATAACCACCACTTTTCATTTACTATGAGCCAAGTGCTGTTTTTAGCATTTTATATGTATTAATTCATTTCAATTTGATATCCTCATTTGAGATAATCAGGGCACAGTGAAATTAATTAAGTTTTCTAATGTTACAAAGTCAGTAAATAGTGGAGTTGAGATCTGAAACCAGGCATTTTTGGCTCCAGAGCCCATACAACTATACTGAACTGCCTCTCATTTAACATGGTACTTTCTTGAAATCCCTTTGTCATTCTTTGGCAAGCAGTACAAAATGAAAAACAAGTACACTTACATAGATCTCCATGAAGCTTTGAAAACTTACATTTAAAAAGCTTAAATCATATATAAAATCCATTGCTCAAAGACATTTAATTGTATATCTATGCACATATCAGCTTATATTGACTATTTTGTGAAGCAGCATTTTATGTTCAGAAATATGTTCATTCCAATAAAGAAGGCCTTGTCTGAAGGGTTGAGGAGTAACCTGTTAAATTTCAACATTATATGCACCATGTAAACCATGCTGACAAATATTGATTTTCTGTACAGCATATAAGAAAGTTGAAATTGTACAATTCTTACTAGAGAGCCTCCTGAATATCAAAAGGATCATAAAAGTATAAACAAAAAGAGGGTAGGAATTTAAGTGTAACTAGGCAGTTACCAAAGTTAGTATTTGAAACAAATAGATTTAATATTGTCATTTTCACCAAGGTACAAACAATAGGAAGCAGGGGTGGGATGGATGAGTGGGTGGTACTCATTTGCCTCTTCCTCTGCGAGTCTGTCAATAATGTAGGCCAGTGGTCAACAAACTGCGGCTCACGAGCCACATGCGGCTCTTTGGCCCCTTGAGTGTGGCTCTTCCTAAGCCTTAGGAGTACCCTAATTAAGTTAATAACAATGTACCTACCTATATAGTTTAAGTTTAAAAAATTTGGCTCTCAAAAGAAATTTCAATCGTTGTACTGCTGATATTTGGCTCTGTTGACTGAGTTTGCCGACCACTGATGTAGGCTTATGATTAGTTTTAGATAGAGAACTGTTCTCCATGAACTGAGATTCTATGGCTAGCTGTAACCTCCAACACTTTTCCTGATTTTTCTTTCAGAGTAGCACAACAAATTAGAGTTATGGGTCCTTTAAACAAAATAGACTTTTAGAAATACTAAGGAACACACTTAGCTATATGTGATACATGAGAATGGAATGTTAGGATTCATCCTATCTAATAATAGACAAACATGGTAATTGACCATACCTTTGCTATGCCTCTGATTGGCTAATCAGTGCGATATGCAAAATAACCGCCAACAAAGATGGCGGCTAATTTGCATACTGCAGGCAGGGCGGGACAGCGCCATCCCACCTGCCCTGCCACCATCAGGGCCTGCTATCTGCGATCCTGGGTGGCGGGGGTCCTGTGTGTGACCCAACTGGGGGCGGCTGGGCGATCCACCAGCCCGCCCAGGAGTCCCGTGTGTGGCCCAGGGCGGCTCCCCAACCCCCGGGATTCTCCCTGCCCTGTGCGGGGCCCCAACTCCCAGATTGGCCCTGCCTTGTGCGCGACCCGGGGAGGAGCCCCAACCCCCGAATCTGCCCTGCCCTGTGAGTGACCAGGGCAGCACCCCAACCCCCCATTGGCCCTGCCCTGTGCGGGACTGGGGGTGGCGCCCCAACCCCCTGATCGGTCCTGCACTCTGTGCGACCATGGGTGGTGCCCCACCCCCCTGATCAGCCCTGCCCTCTGCGTGCGACCTGGGGAGGCAGGGCAGCGCCTAGGGATCGGGCCTGTCATCTACCACCTGGGGAGTGGGCCTCAGCCAGCAGGTGGTTATCTCCTGAGGGTTCCCAGACTGTGAGAGGGCACAAGTGGGGCTGAGGGACACCCCCCCACCAGTGCACAAAGTTTTGTGCACCAGGCCTCTAGTATCCTATATAATAAAGAGCTAATATGCAAATGGTCATCATGCCCATGCACCCTCATGCCCTCACACTCTCGCGCCCTTGTGCCCTTGAGCCCTCGTGCCCTCGCGCCCTCACGCTGGGGCCAGGGAACCTAAGGCCAGGCCAGGGGACCTGAGGCTGCGCCCCCCACCTGGCAGGGCTTGACAGGGGAACTGAGGCTGCGCACCCCACCCAGTGCTGAGCCAGGGGACCTGAGGCTGCACTCCCCACCCAGCAGAGCTTGATGGGATTGGGCCAGTCAGGTCAGGGTCTCACGTGATATTGAGGCATGCGCGGGTGGGTGGGGACTGGAGTCTGGGTCCCTTGATGTGCCCCAGACTCTGATAGGAGGGAGATTTTCATATACATTTTCCTAATTTTCTTTCGTCTCTGACACTTCTATTACAGAGAAAGGGCAAATAGCAATATTAAAATATTTCCTTTAATTAATTCCCTTTTAATGTGCACGATTTTCATGCACTGGGCCACAAGTCTATATATATAAAAGGCTAATATGCTAAGTGTACTTCCTACCATCCAACTGGTTCCTATGACGTGCACTGACCACCAGGGGGCAGATGCCCAAGGCAGGAGCTGCCAAGCTTCAGTGACTTGCCAGTGTCGGTTCTCAGGTAATGCACCCTGAAACCAGAGAGGGGGGAGCCCAATTCCTCCTGGGACCACATGATTCCACATTTGGCTGTGGGTTGTTGTTGCTGGGGCACTGTCAGCCACGAATCTGGTTTACTGCACACTTGTGTTTACATTCCACACCCTGTATGACAGCAACTTTGCAGTGCCCTCTCGCACTCCAGGATCCCTTGGGGAATGTCAGAGAGCCAGTTTTGGCCCAATCCCCACAGGCCAGGCCAAGAGACCCACTTTCCAGAGGGACCCCACAAATGCCCTTCAAGCCACAGTGACACCCCAGGTGCAGCTGGCCAGGGTGGGGTCGAGGGAAGTTGGCTCCAGGGCATGTCCGGCCCATCTTGCCCAGTCCTGGCCCACTGACCACCTTCTAATTAATTTACTTTCAATGTGCATGAGTCTGTGCACCAGGTCACTAATAAGAAGATAAAACATACAGACTATACTATCTCATCTGTCTTCACTATCTCCTTATATAGAAGATAGATAGAAGGGATTTAATATGGGCACCTGAGTTCAGATTCCTATGTTAAAGGTTGCAGAATGCAGTCCCAATGAGTTTTCTTGGTTATATGTGAGCTTTTGCAATTATATTTTCTTTTTCTATGCCAGTGTAACTAGAAAAACTAATTTGAGAAAAATAGATATTATTAAATAGTCACTTCTATTAATTTACACTATATATAATTTACACTATATAATTTACACTTTTGGGTGATATGGCAATGTTACACTTCAAAGGAGGCTTACAATTAGTTAAATGGAAAGGGTAACTTCTGGGGGAGAGCTGGCTGGTGTCATTCTTACAGATTTAGAAAAATGATTTGGTAGTAACATTGAGAGGGGGACCTAACTTTCAGAAGAATACTTGTATTGGTCAAGTTCACACACATGCCAGAATTTCAATTTTTTAATTTACAATAAGAAATAAACTGTCAGATAAAGTTAATGTCGTATTTGCTGACTAGAGCATTCTGTACCTGCCAGAAAGTTACAGAGGATGCCAAATTATCATAAGTTTGCTTAATGAGTACAAAATCATAACAATGGGAATTTATAAATCCTCAGAAATACCATATAAGTTGACTTGATGTACTCTCACCCAGTGTAGGGACACATTGCCAAGAGAACATGAATGTTTCAATCTTCTTAGCCAAGAATCTCTGTTTTTGGATAGTGAGTAGAAGGTTCTACCAAACACTTTTGCATCTGTGAATACAACATATTTTTTGGTTCACTCAACCCTTTCTGGTTCATACTAGAGGCCCAGTGCACAAAAATTTGTGCACTCGGTGGGGAAGGGGGGTCCCTCAGCCCGGCCTGTGCCCCCTCGCAGTCTGGGACCCCTCGGGAGATAACAACCTGCTGGCTTAGGCCTGCTCCCGGGTGGCAGAGGGCAGGCCCAATCCCTAGGTGCAGCCCCTGGTCGGGCTCAGAGCAGGGCCGATTGGGGAGTTGGGGTGCCGTCCCGTCATGCACAGAGCAGGGCAGATTGGTAGGTTGTGATGCCACCCTCAGTCACGATCAGGGTAGGGCCAATTGGGGGATTGGGGCACCGTCCCCTGTCACACTCAAGGCAGGGTCGATGGGGAGGTTCTGGCGCCACCCCCTGTCACGCACAGAGCAGGGCCAATCAGGGGGTTGGGGTGCTGCCCCTGTCACACACAGAACAGGGCCCATCAGGGGGTTGGGGCACTGCCCTCTATCACCCACAGAGCAGGGCCCATCAGGGGGTTGGGGAGCTTCCCCCTGTCACGCACAGAGCAGGGCTCATCAGGGGGTTGGGGTGCCGCCACTCTCACACTCAGGGCAGGGCGGATGGGAAGGTTATGACTCTACCCCATCACACACAGAGCAGGGCCCGTGGGGGGGGGGTGTTGGGGAGCTCCCCCCTATCAGGCACAGAGCAGGGCTGCTCAGGGGGTTGTGGCCCCGCCCCCTGTCACACACAGAGCCGCAGGGCCATCAGGGGGTTTGGGCGCTGCCCCCTGTCACACTGATCCCGGTGCCGAGAGGCATATTACCCTTTTACTATATAGGGTAGAGGCCTGGTGCATGGGTGGGGCTGGCTGGTTTGCCCTGAAGGGTGTCCTGGATCAGGGTGGGGGTCCCCACTGGGGTGCCTGGCCAGCCTGGGTGAGGGGATGATGGCTGTTTGCAGCTGGTCACACACCCTTCAGGGTGGGGGTCCCCACTGGGGTGCCTGGCCAGTCTGGGTGAGGGGCTGAGGGCTGTTTTCAGGCTGGGAGTGACTGAAGTTCCCAACCGCTCCTTTTTTTCTTTTTTTTCTTTTTTATTCTGGGCCAGCTTTACCTTGAGGCTTGGCTCCAGCTCTTAGGCCTCCGGCTGAAAGTAGGTTTCTGGCCTTTGCTTACAATGTTGCCAATCTGCTGGCTGAAGTCTGGTGGTATTTGTTACAATGTTTCTTAAACTGCCGGCTCAGAGGCCTGCAGCTGCAGGCGGGGAACGTTGGTTTCCTCCGTCACTGAGGCAAGCAAGCCTCATGCTAGTTTCAAGCTGCCTGGCTGCCGGCCGCCATCTTGGCTGACAGTTAATTTGCATATCTCACTGATTAGCCAATGAAAAGGGTAGCGGTCGTACACCAATTACCATATTTCTCTTTTATTAGTGTAGATTTTCTCCAAAAATTTGTATGACATCAATTATTAAGCTTTTACTTCCCAAAATACAGTAATGGTTTAATTTTTCCTCCCTGAGATTACTCCCAATTTTCTTTGATTGGAGTGTGTTTTGGTTTTTTTCATGGTATTTCATCACATATTTGCAATTTCTTGGGTTTTATCTATTATGGTTGACCATATCTATTGTGAATAGATTTTAATTAGTTGAGTATTGGAGCCAAACCTGTTTCCAAGTGATTTGTAAGTACCACACTGCACTAATATAAACTCCTGAGAACAGGATCCACTGCACACCAAAGTACTAACATAATGCCTATCATGTAGTAGGTGTTCCAAACGTGTATTGAGTGAAACCTTACCCCCCATGAACTGATAACGACTAATACCTCACTTACAAATAAGTCAGATTTCTGGATTCCAAATTTACTGCCATAAAGCTAAAACCTGATCACAAGCAAAAAGAGGTTATAAAGAAGCAGAAATTTTCTGCCATAAAGCTAATGTAAAATATCCAGTAAGAGATTATTTTAGGTCCTTACTTTGAGTTTATTTTATAGGGCCACAGCAATGTTTTGGAAAATCGGGATTGGGTGGAAGGAAGGGAGAAACTGCTAAAAGCAGCTATGACAATAGTAAAATATAGCAGTTGAAAATAAGAAGGAAACAGAAAAAAATCTATGAACTATAGAGCATTTTGTTTTATGAATTTTTGACACTAGCTTCTCCTCCCTTACTGTCTTATGTAATTAAAAATTCAACTAGGAACTTTTGTTTGTGCTCATTTTTTAGTATCTATGTTTACAGGATAATAGGGAAGAATGGTAGAAAGAAAGGAAATGATGAAATTCTAATTTTTAATTTTTTTAAATTGAAGTATAATTGAAAAACAGCATTATATTAGCTTCAGGTTACAACATAGTGATTGAATGTTTATATACATTATGAAGTGATGTCATCACCATAAATCTACTTACAAAGTTAATAAAACATTATTGACTATATTCCCTGTTGGGGGCCAGATATAAGCTGGCAAGGTCCTTGCACATGAAGGGGCTAACAAGGCTGGGACCCTTACCCACACAGTTTTCCCAGACTTGTTTGGATGGCGATTATCAGTAGAATGAGAGCAATATTTATAGAATGAGAACAGCCTTTCATAGCTTACCAAGAAGTCTGTAACTATTTACTGAGATATGCTGTACTGAGAACTTGTCCTTCTGCTGTGTCTCTCCCTTAGAGATTAAGAGGAACAAAGAATTCATTCCTCTTGACAGACCTCCTATTCAGTGTGTTGTGTATAAATAGGATTGTATAGCTAATAAACTCGCTTCAGTTCTTCAAGAACTGGGTCCTCCTGACCCCGCTTTCCTGTCTTTCTTTCTTTTCTCAATTCCCACCTCCCTGCCTCAGCCCGGCTCAACCCTGTCAGGCTGGCCCTGACATTCCCCATTCTGTACACTACATCCCCATGACTTATTTACTTTAAAATTGATTCTTTTTTTTTTAATTAAATCTTTATTGTTCAGATTATTACATTTGTTCCTCTTTTTTTTTCCGCCCATAACTCCCCTCCTCCCAGTTCCTGCCCCACCCTCTGTCCTCACTCCCCACCCACTGTCCTCATCCATAGGTGCACGATTTTTGTCCAGTCTCTTCCCACATCTCCCACACCCCTTTCCCCCCCACGAATAGTCAGTCCATTCCCTTTCTATGTCCCTGATTCTATTATAATCAACAGTTCATTCTGTTCATCAGATTATTTATTCACTTGATTCTTAGATTCACTTGTTGATAGATGCATATTTGTTGTTCATAATTTGTATCTTTACCTTTTTCTTCCTCTTCCTCTTCTTAAAGGATACCTTTCAGCATTTCATATAATCCTGGTTTGGTGGTGATGAACTCCTTTAGCTTTTCCTTATCTGTGAAGCTCTTTATCTGACCTTCAATTCTGAATGATAGCTTTGCTGGATAAAGTAATCTTGGTTGTAGGTTCTTGGTATTCATCACTTTGAATATTTCTTGCCACTCCCTTCTGGCCTGAAAAGTTTCTGTTGAGAAATCAGCTGACAGTCGTATGGGTATTCCCTTGTAGGTAACTGAGTTTCCTTCTCTTGCTGTTTTTAAGATTCTTTCTTTATCTTTTGCTCTTGGCATTTTAATTATGATGTGTCTTGGTGTGGTCCTCTTTGGATTCCTTTTGTTTGGGGTTCTCCGCGCTTCTTGGACCTGTAAGTCCATTTCTTTCACCAGGTGGGGGAAGTTTTCTGTCATTATTTCTTCAAGTAGGTTTTCAATATCTTGCTCTCTCTCATCTTCTGGCACCCCTATAATTCTGATGTTGGTACGCTTGAAGCTGTCCCAGAGGCTCCTTACGCTATCCTCGCATTTTTAGATTCTTTTTTCATTTTGCTTTTCCGGTTGGATGTTTTTTGCTTCCTCGCATTTCAAATCATTGACTTGATTCTTGCGCTCCTCTGGTCTGCTGTCGGGCGTCTGTATAATATTCGTTATTTCAGTCCGTGTATGCTTAATTTCTAGTTGGTTCCCCAATATAAGATCGAGGGTCTTATTAGTTTTCGTGTAGATCTCATTAAGTTTATCGGCAGCTTCTAAACAGTTCTTGAGAGACCTTAAAAGTGTGGTTCTGAACTCTATATCTTCCTTTGACAGTTTTGTCCTGTTTCTTTGTCTCCGCATTTTGTTATGCTTCCTTGGTGCACCCCCTAGTGGTCTTTGTTCGCAGTCTTATAGTTAAATCTTGATTGTTGTAGCTAATTCCAGGGAGGGTTTGACCTCCAGGCCAAGTGGCTATGAGAATCAGCTGTGTCAGCAGTGAGAGAACTTCTGTCCTCTAGGGAGGTGCTAATCTAGCCTTTGCCTGAGGCTATCCGGCAAATGCCTCTGTGCAGGGCTTGGGCGGGGCCGGTCGCAAAGGATCAACAGGGTGGGCCGGAGAGAGCAGTTATGGCGGCTCTCAGTTTTGTCCCCAGGGGCTCTGCCTCTCTGAGTCCCAGCACCTGCTGCAAAGCTCGGGGAGAAAGCTGCACTGGCTCTGACCGAAGCCAGACAGTCCCGCTTCTCCCGTTTGAGTCTGGGTCCCTAAAGACTCGCCCGGATCTGGTGCTCAGAGTCTGCGACTCCCTCCCGATTGAAAACAACAACCGCGCCCTCCGCCGCCAGCCCGCTCCGAGCACTCCGCACCTCAGAATTTGACTTCAGCACTGCGCCTCCTCTGAGTGTCGGTGTGCGTTTCTCTTTCCTCCTAGTTGTAGGACTTCCACTCAGCCAGCGTTCCTGTGGTTCTGGGTGATGTCCCTTCCGTTTTTTGGTTTCACTTTTGAAGTAGTTGTTCAAAGCAGCAAACTCCGGGGTTAACCTATGCCGCCATCTTGGTTCTCTAAAATTGATTCTTAATAAACATGTGCTAAGCAATCAAAGAGCAAAGGTTAGCAAGATTGACTGGGGCATTAAATAGTATATATAGGTAGCGATGCATTTCAAAATAAAATAAATGATCTTGGTAATGGTAATTTTACATCATTAGCAACAATTAACTATATATATATATATATATATATATATATATATATATATATATGCATAATATGCAAATCGACTGGACTGTGAAACGACCTATTGGCTATGACCTGCACTGACCACCAGGGGACAGATACTCAATGCAGGAGCTGCCCCCAGCCCACAGGCCCTGATCGCCCAGTTGGGGCCTGCTGGCCATCCCCTCAGTCCCTCCCCCGGGCCAGCAGGCTCCAATTGCCCAATGGGGAACAGAGTACCAGGGGTGGGTGGCAGGGGACACAGGAAGTGCTGGGGCCCCAATCACCCCACTAGTCGCCCCACACACAGAGGGCAGCCAGACCTAGGACCCTATCCATGCACAATTTTCGTGCACTGGGCATCTAGTATTCAAAAAACTTTTCAGCCAGTGTTAGTCCAGATCTAGGTTCCTAGGTAGGGAATAGGAGTTATTCTTTAAAAAAAAAAAAAAAAAAGAATTATAGGTAATTAACTCTTTATTTCTATTAATCTTCACATAAGGGTATCTTTTTATTGATTTTAGAGAAAACAAAGGGTAGAGAGAAAGAGAGAAACATGAAACATCTATGTGAGAGAGAAACATTGATTGGTTGCCTCCCATTCATCCTCAATTGGGGACCAAACCCACAATTTTTTGGTTCCAACCAACTGAGCCACCTGACCAAGGAGCTATTTTTTTTTAAACTTTGACCAATTTTATTTAAATATGAGGGAATTTAATTATTTAAAAATATTGACTATGGAAATGAGTAGGTAGTAGGTGACTGAACTTAGTTTTACCATCTTGTGTTTAAAAGGAGAAAGAAAGTTCTACCATTCACTCAATAAAGATTTCCATCTTAAATAACTAAAACAGTAAGTAAAATTGTAGCATGGATTTGTAGCTTCAATTATATGAAAAGCTTATCTCTGCCAGGATCTTAAAGATTACAAAGTAGATAGACACATGAAATTGCCATCAATACTGAAAGTTACTTCAAAGATACAAGGGAATATGATCTAGTCTTGTGCCATCAAGGATTAGATGAGAAATCTGAACTGTTCAAATTACAATCAAAAGGCTTATTTCTGCAGAGTTCTGATCTTATTACATTACAAAGTCAAGCATATAGAAAATAAACTTATATAAATTTATTATATAAACTAATTAAACACACTCAAGTTGTAAGTGATAGGTAGTCTCCATACCAAGACCCATTCAAAATATTTCTATTTTTAACATTGAGAATTGGAAATAAATGTTTTACTCAAAGGAATAAGCCTCAAATTTATCAGGGAGAAAAAGAAACCATTTGTACTTAGAGGCAGGAAAAGTCGTTTCACGTGTTGATCAAATAATATCTTATAGGCAATTACCTCTCGGTACCCCGAATATACACCCAAAAAGACAGCCCTGTGACCAAAGCTTCATTTAGGTAGGGGAAGGTGAAAGCAGTATCTTGTTTTGGTGTACTAGCATAGATGAATAACTTTGTCTCCTTATTTCTATAGTTAACTCTTTTTGAATAATTTAGTAAATAGACTAAGATCTTAATAAATTTGGTAGTTCAATTAAAAAAAAAACCACAAATCATAATTACTCCAAACCCTGACCGCAATATGTAAAAGCAGTGGCTGAAAACTTTCTTTGAATATGATTAGCTGTGTAGAAATTTAAGAAGTATTATTTATGAAAGCAAATGACAATGTGCATTTTTCATTGGTGATCAAGAATATTTTACTTCCATGCGTCAAGGACATTTCCACAAACTAGTTGCGCTATGAAAAGTTATTCTGCAACATCTGTAAGGCATTGATTTTTCTAGTAGAATATAATAAAATAGAATTTGAACAATTTGCTTTCTCTCTAGCTGTGATGCATAAAAATTACATTCATGCCAAACTTTCAAGCACAAAATCAATAGCACTCTGATATCATTGCTTTCCATTAAGTATAAATGATTACTTGAAATATTATTAGGGCAAATACATGATGCAAACGACAAAAAGTAATTTGATTAATCTATTTTAATGGCTTACATAACTTAGTTTTAATATTCAGTTTTAATATTCTTAACTTTACTGATTACAATTTGCTAAAGGGTAACATATTAATGAAATATGCAATTGTATGTTTTCCAGGTAATATTTTTAAAAATACCTGAACCTGATAAAATGCAATACAGTATACTCCTGCCATCTGAATACAATAAAGGTATAATGGCTACTTCACATTCATCTTTCATTATTAGTTACCATTTTCTTTTTCACAATGGCTAATTACATACTACAGTCTTCCTCTTTGTCTCTAAAAATCATCATTATAATGGAAGAAAAAGTGGTGCTTTCATTTAAAGAAATAATTTTAATGCAGTCACCTATGTAATTTTAATCATGAACAATTATTTTTACTCAAAAAAACTTTTTTAGATTAATACAATACTTAAAATTCATTGTATAATTTGTCCATTTTAAAAATGAAGACATTTAGCCCTGGCTGGTGTGGCTCAGTTGGCTAGAGTGTTGTCCATGCAATGGAAGGTCTCAGGTTCAATTCTTGGTCACGGCACATGCCTGGGTTGCAGGTTCAATCCCCAGTCCCAGCACGTAATGGAGGCAACCCATCTATGTGTCTTTCTCCTCTCTCTCTCTCTCTCTCTCTCTCTCTCTCTCTCTCTCTCTCTCTCTCCTTCTCGCTTTCTCTCTCATCTACCTTCCTCCCTCTCTGAAATAAAAATTTCTAATAAGAACATTCTAAAAGTGCTTCATATATTTTTACAGAAAGAAAACTGGTTCTGACAAGTATAGGTTTTTTTTCTTTTCATCTTTTTAATACAGCCTACAATTTGGGGAAGAGGCAGGGTTTGGGGTGGTGGTGAAGAATATCTGGTCAGAATTTCTTGTGATTAACCAGGTGTGTTTTATATGACAGTGATAAATAAGGTGACAGAATGAGGATTCAGCTTGCATAACTTTAGGTTTTCATTGTGAAGACAGCAGATTGATCTTCCTGCCTAGGTATCGCCAGCTGCAACACCTAATAGCAACATTAATGTCCTTGTGAATCTCCCACACCCCCGCACCCTGCAACACACTGCAAAGACTGACCTAACTGATAGAGTTGACTAGTCTGTATTGATTCTGGACTTCTTATTTATGAGGTTTAGAGGAGTTACTATTGGACGCTTTTAAGTATGTTGCTTCAATAGTGTCTTTGCTCACTCCCAATCACTTGTCTTTTACCTACCCAGTTATGATTAAGCTAAGGTATTTTGTTCAGAAACATATTTTCAATCTATATATAAAATGTATCTGATTGACCTTCCAATATTGAAAGGTGAAAACTTGGGTTTATTACAATAGAGACGTATCATAGTGATATGCCTAAGAGTTTTAATTTTTGAATGAATAAAAGTGAAATTAAGAAAGTAATTTTGTGATAGGATTATCTGTTTGATGTTTTCTAATTAGTCTGATAGTTTAAGGAAATTGATAGTGTATTGACTTTTAATTGAGGAACTACAATTATTTATTAAAATTAGTTAAAGCAAAGAATAATACTATAGGGTATATATTTGCTTATTGTATTAAAAGGACTGTAAAAATTAACTAAAAAAGAGAACATGTCTTGTGCAAGGTTATGTAGAGGGAACTAGAATGACAAAAAAAAACATGCAAAAGCTTCTGCCTTCAAATTTAATCCTTAGACTAGAAGCTAACAAAATTATTAGCTCTGCTATATAGCTACCAGTAGGGTATGCGATCGATGCTCATTTGCTGATATAAGCAAAAAGAAATAAAAAAGAGGAAGAGCATAAAACTATAAAAAGATAGGGGTTATGCAAAAATATATGAGAATAATAACAAAGATTGACAAAAATGCATAGATAGGCACTAAAAATCCTTCAGTGGTATTAGTCTTAAAACATAATTTATACCATACATTTCTCCAAGGTGGGTTTCCATATTCTTTCATAATACTTAAAAAATAAATTACCAGTGATTTTTTTTATTTGTTGTTATTACTGTCATTTTGAAATTGGTATATAGTTAAGAAAAACAGTAAAAACATATATCTTGTGTATCTATTCTCAGTATATACTGCACTAGGTCTTATAAGGGCAGTTATAGTAATGGTTACAAAGCATGGATTCTGCAGCCAAAACAGCTAGCTTCAAATCCTGGTTCTGTCATTTCCCAGCTAGTTGACCTTAAATTGTAACCTCTCTGTGCCTTACTTTATTTGTAGTAAATGAGAGCTAATAATATTACCTACTTTTATAATTATTGAGAAAATTAAGTAATTAATATCTGTAAAGCGTTTAGAGCAGTGTCTGGACCATAAAAAGAGCCACATATATTTTTCTATTTTTATCATGGGGATTAGACAAGCATTAAATCCTTTTATGAACTCACACCCTAGTTGAAGAAACAAGAATGACACACAAGCAACAATAGGCAAATATTACAAAACAGACTGTAAAATTAACTGTTAAGTGGTCATTTAGACCATAGATTTATAGAAATTGATAAGAGAGGGAAAAGTGAGGGGGACTGCAATAATCAAGGAAAATTTTAAAGTAACTTAAAGAACAA
Source organism: Myotis daubentonii (assembly GCF_963259705.1). Lineage (NCBI taxonomy): Eukaryota > Metazoa > Chordata > Mammalia > Chiroptera > Vespertilionidae > Myotis > Myotis daubentonii. The sequence continues at coordinate 65,899,505 of NC_081861.1, read as the reverse complement.
AATTAAAGTCCATTTAAATGAGTACTTGCTATGTGCTTTGTATTTATGGGGTCACCACATGCATCCCTGCTTTAGTTATGAGGAACCTTGGCAGAAAGAGGCAAAAGGAACTTATATAAGATTGTGTGCTGGGCCAGTGTTGCTCAGTGGTTGAACATTGACCCATAAACCAGGTCACAGTTGATTCCCAGTCAGGGCTCATGCCCAGGTTTCTGGGCTTGATCCCCACTAGGTGGTGTGCAGGAGGCAGCTAATCAATGATTCTCATTATTGATGTTTCTATCTCTCTCCTTCTCCCTTCCTCTCTCTGAAATCAATAAAAATGTATTTTTTTAAAAAAACGTATTTTTACATTCACAGAGTAAGTGGTGGAACTGAGTTTAATGTAGAAAATCTAAATCCAGAGCTCATGCTCTTAGTAACTACTAGTGACCCAGCTCATGAAATCGAGTGAGACCCGGACCTGAGGGAAATCACGCAAGACCCGGGACCCCCACCCCGAGTCCCGGTGCGCCGCAGAACCCAGAGTCAAGTCCCTACCCACCCGCATGAGCCTCACTGCACATGCATCCACGCCCACTTGCACACACCTCGCCACGCACGCACGCAGCCTCCTGGTGACTGGTCTTTGGTGGTTTTGGCGTTAAGAGTACTGGGTTTTTATTATATAGATTCTTTCTGGCCACCAAGATGGATAAGATTTGGACATTTCAAAAAGGAAAAGATATTCCAATCAAAGAAAACAAAGTGAATAAAAGTATAGAGGAGGTGTGAGTCAGCAGTATCTGTTCAAATCCAGTAAATAATAGGTCTCAAACAAAGGAAAATAAGGAGGGGAGCATTGTGTAAATTTGCATAAGCAAAGCAGGCCAATTTACCTATGGCCTTGAAATCTAGGCAATGTAAAGACTTGATGTAGCAGCAAACTAGAGGTCAGACTAAAGGAATGCAGTGAGCAAAGTAGTGAGAAATAATTATTTAATAGAAGTTTGCAAATCAGTGTGGGGAAAGAGGAGAAGCTGGAAAACAGTTCAGAGATTGATTTATAAATTTAAAGATTCTTTTAATGGAAGGACACAACACAAAGACGTGATGCAGTGTACTGGGCTGCATATCGGGGCGCGCTGTACTGTCTGTTCCTGGAACAGACAGATAGGAAGGTACTGACATCAGGTCAGGCCTTGAGATATGGTCTCATGGTCCCTCCTCAATATACTGTGCTCTCTGTTCCCGGAAAACATAGATAGGAAGGTGATAATGCTATGCTGTGTCGGGAACAAATTGCGTAAACAAGGCTTTGTAACTTTGTAGTTTTTGCAAATAAATAGGCTGTAATGCTTGCAGTCATTGCTGCAGTTCCGCCTTTGCTTCGGCGGGGTGCTGGGACTGCAGACAGCTGGCCAGCTTAATAAAGGTTCCTAAATTTAAATTCTGAGTCTGTGGTCTATCTTGCTGAGTCAACCCATAACATTTGGAGACTCCAGCGAGATACCCGGCAGGGGTGAGAGGGACCCCTTATTTAGGGCTGGATGCTCTCCCCCTATTTAAGGCAGGAGGCTCTCCCCCACTTGTGGCCAGGCACTCAGCCAGATACCCCACACCTGTGGAGAACGACTACCAAGGAGGCCTCCAGTCCACCAAAAACTTTCAATTTGGAAACCGAGCCACCTGGACTCTCGAGAGAGGTAAGGACCGGTCGTTAAACAGGAATTGGGACTTCCCACGGAAGGACCTATAAGGAGGGCTGGACACAGCGGTACTCCTGGTCCTGACCCGCGGCCACGACTGTGGCCGGGGTCCCTGGTGCGTGCGGCTGTAGGCTGCACTGGGTTTGTCTGTCTGGTATTTGTTTGTCATGGTGTTCATTGTCAAAAAGTTGTCTGCCTCTGTGTACACCCTGCTGCAATGTTTTTTGAAAAATTTTCAGGACTTCAAGGAGCGAGCTGCAGGTTCCGGGCAACCTTTGGTTGCATTTGGCTGATTTATTTTGTCTTTGTCTTTGTCAAATGGGTTAGGGTCAGTCGTCATCTTTGACCCCCTATCAGTCAGGCCCACTCCGAGTGAGTGGAAGGGGAGCTTGATCACCTCCCGGGAAGCCATAGAGCTCCCTTAGGCAATTAGTCAGGAATTGGTTGGATTGTTTAAACTCTGAATAAACATTTGGTAGAAGTCAAAACTCGGACTGTCTGGTGTATGAATTCAAGTATGAGAGTCTGTGTGAAGTGAAAGAAACTGAAGTTCTGGGGAAGATTTAAAAGTTATAATGTTAATTTTTTGTGATGTACAGCGATTCTGTGAACGGGAGTGGCCCACTTTCCAGGAGGGGTGGCCTGATGCAGGGTCTTTTGATCTGACCACTGCCTACCAGGTCCATTATGGCATATACGGCCGCCCAGGCCATCCTAATCAAATTCCTTATATTCAGATTTGTGTTGACATATTGTCCAAGAAACCCCGGTGGATGAGGGCTTGCCTCCCGAGGGGAAAATTGGGACAGAGACAGATAGTCCTCTTGGCTTTGGCCCAGAAGGACAAGACTCCCCCTGTTCTCCAGGGTCCAAGTGAGGAGGCACTCCCCAGGCTCAGGCCTCCCCCGTATGCTCCCCCACCCGCCGGCCCGATGGTGGCTAAAGACCCTGGCCCGGAACCTCTGCCTCCTCCACAGCCGGTTTCCTTTCCTCCGAAAACACCAGTCCAGGACCCGGCTTCGTTCTCCCCTCCTCACACTAGGCAAGGGACAGCATATGGAGAGAGAGAGAGAGGGGGAGAACCAGCAGGGCCTAGCGGCATCCGCCTGTCCTGCAGTTCCTATGCTGCCACTATGGCAGGCAGGCCCTTTGGATTTGGGTCCAGACGGGCAACCTTTCATGGTCTATGTCCCCTTTTCTACCAGTGACCTGTGCAATTGGAAGAACCAGAATCCTTCTTTCTCCCAGAACCCACAGGGGTTAATCTCTCTTTTGGAGTCTGTGTTTTTTACCCATCAACCTACCTGGGATAATTGCCAACAGTTGATGCAAACTCTTTTCACTTTGGAGGAGAGAGAGTCAAGGCAGAAGGGAGGAGATTTGTACTGGGTCCGGATGGGCAGCCTACCTCTGACCAAGATAGGTTAGAGGCTGTGTTTCCCTCCAGGTGACCTAACTGGAACCCCAATAGTGAGAGGTGAAAGGAGGCTCTCGATCGGTATCCCCGGACTCTATTGGGGGGCATCCGAGCTGCTGCTCAGAGACCCACAAACCTCTCTAAGGTGACAGAGACAGTCCTGACCCTGATGCCCCGGAAAGTCGGAGGGCTGTCATTGTTGCATTTGTTTCCCAGTCGGCCCCAGATATTAGAAAAAAATTTGCAAAAGTTAGAAGGCTTTGAGGGGAAATCAATCTCTGAATTGGTTGAGGTGGCCCAGAAGGTTTTTAACAATCGGGAGGACCCGACGGCAGGTTTAAACGCCCGGATGGCAAAGATCCTCCTGGTCATAAACGAGGAAAAAGGCCCAAGGGGCCGGAGTGACAATAAGAACAAAGGAAAGCCTTATGGGAGAAAAAAAAAAGTCCGACCACGGCTTGGGAAAAATCAGTGTGCACTTTGCAAAAAGGAAGGACACTGGAGAAGGGAGTGCCCTAACCGTGCGGGGGAACTGACTTCCGTGTTGGTGGAGGAGGTGGATTAGGGTTGTCAGGGCTCAGCTGGCCCCCAAGAGCCCAGGATAACTCTGACAGTGGGGGGCCAAAAGGTGGACTTCCTTGTGGACACGGGAGCCACCTTCTCTGTCCTGCAACAGCCAGTGGGTCCGGTCTCTAAGACCAAAATCCCCATCAAAGGGGCAACTGGAAAAGTGAAATCCTACCCATGGACTAGAGGTCGGATCAGCAACCTAGGAAACGGTTCAGTGACCCACACATTCCTAGTAATGCCAGAGTGCCCTTACCCTCTGCTAGGCCGGGACTTGCTGAGTAAATTACGGGCCACAATCTCTTTTGAAGGGCCAGGGCCAGAGGTCAAGTTGCAAGACCCAGGGACTGCGATGATCTATCTTCTGACATTGCCCTTACAGGAGGAATATTTACTACATGAGGAGGAGCCTGGGGAAATCTCGCAGATACCTATCTCCAACAACTAAGACAGGCTATCCTGGGAGTTTGGGCGGAGGACAATCCGCCAGGGTTAGCTAAACACCGGCCTCCAATTGTAGTCCAGCTAACCAGCACTAACACCCCAGTCAGAGTCCGGCAATATCCAATGAGCCAGAAGGCGAGAGTGGGAATCGCCAAGCACATTAAGAGGCTGAAAGAGGCTGGAATCTTGATTCCTTGCCAATCTGCTTGGAACACTCCCCTGTTGCCAATACAGAAACCAGGGACTGAGGATTTCAGGCCAGTGCAGGACTTAAGGGAAGTAAACAAGAGGGTTGAGACTATCCACCCCACGGTTCCGAACCCTTACACTCTTCTCAGCCTCCTCAAGTCAGAACACCGGTTCTATACTGTTTTAGACCTAAAGGATGCCTTTTTCTCCCTTCCCCTGGCAAAGCAGAGTCAATCTATTTTCACCTTCAATTGGGTGGACCCGACAGAGGGAGAGTCTGGACAGTTAACTTGAATTAGGTTGCCACAAGGGTTTCAGAACTCACCCACTCTGTTCGATGAGGCCCTAAACCAAGACCTCCGGGAGTTCCGTCAGGACCATCCACGGGTGACTGCTCCAATATGTAGACGACCTCCTACTGGCCACGGAGGAGGAACAGGACTGTAGACAGGCCACTCGAGAGTTGCTGACCACCCTAGATCATTTGGGGTATCGGGTCTCAACCAAGAAAGTTCAGCTATGCACTACCCGAGTAACATATTTGGGTTACAACATAGAAGGGGGTAGGTGAACTTTAGCCATTGCAGCCACCGCCCTCCTGGTAAAGGAAGCCTCAAAGCTCACCTTTGGCCAAAATCTCCAAGTAGTTCCTCCGCATGCAGCTGAGACCCTATTAAGGAGCCCCCCGGAGAGGTGGATGTCCAACGCCCGCATTACCCAGTACCAGGTGTTACTGCTAGACCCACCACGAGTCAGCTTCCTGAAAACAGCTGCCTTGAACCCGGCCACACTCCTCCCTGAAGAGGAGGCAGAGCCCCCTTTGCATGACTGTGAGGAGACATTGACTGCCTTCACTTCCCTCCGCGAGGACCTTGTGGACCAGCCCCTGCAGAATCCGGATGAGCCCCTCTACATGGACGGGAGCAGCTTCGTAGAGGAAGGTACCCAGTATGCGGGGGCGGCAGTGGTGACACAAAAGGAGGTTCTCTGGGCACAGGCCTTAGGACGAGGCACCTCAGCCCAAAAGGCAGAACTTATAGCACTCACTCAGGCCCTCCAGTGGGGAAAAGGAAAAAGAGTGAGCATTTTCACAGACAGTCGGTATGCTTTCGCCACTGTACACGTGCATGGGGCCCTATATCAGGAAAGAGGCCTCCTGACCTCGGGAGGAAAGGACATTAAAAATGCTTCTGAGATACTTAACCTCCTGGCAGCCGTATGGGGGCCAAAAGAAGTGTCAGTAATTCATTGCCCAGGGCACCAGAAGGGTGATAGTCCTGAAGCACAGGGAAATCGACTTGCAGACCAAACCGCCAAGGACATGGCTAAAAGACCAGTAGGGCCCCGAGAAGTTCTCGCAGCCCTGCCAGCACGAAGGCTCCCAGAGAAGCCTACTTATGTGATGGGGGAGCAGAGGCTAGCTGTAAAACTAGGGGCCCAGGAAGGAGAGGCTGGATGGCTAATCCTGCCAGACAGGAGGCCTATAGTGCCAGAAGCCCTGGGGCGGACCATCGCTTCCCAGACCCACCAGAGCACCCACCTGGGGGGAACGAAGATATCAGAGCTACTGGGAAGAGAATTTTACATCCAAGGGCTCCAGAAAATATCCCAAGATGTGGCTAAGAGGTGCCAAGTGTGTGCCCGGGTAAACCAAGGGCCCCCTGTTGTGGCTGTGCGGGGGCAGCGATTCCGAGGATAGAACCCTGGAGAACACTGGGAAGTGGACTTCACCGAGATACCAGGAGGACAAGAAGGGTATAAATAATTGCTGGTTTTCATTGATACCTTCTCTGGCTGGCCTGAAGCATACCCAACCAAGGCAGAGACAGCACAGGTAGTAGTTAGAAAACTCCTCACTGAAATTGTCCCCCGGTTTGGCCTGCCACTATACATGGGGTCCGACAATGGCCCAGCGTTCATCACCAAAGTTACACAATCCATAGTTAAGGCCCTGAGGGTTACCTGGAAATTGCATTGTGTCTATAGGCCACAGAGTTCTGGACAGGTAGAGAGGATGAATCAGACCTTAAAGGAAACATTAACTAAGTTAAAATTAGAGACTGGCGAAAACTGGGTGTCTCCTTCCTTTTGCTCTCCTCAGAGCTAGGTGCACTCCATACATAAAGGGACTCACCCCTTTTGAAATTATGTTTGGCAGGCCACCACCTCTTCTTCCCCGCCTAAGGGAGGAAGAGCTTGCCCGGCTGTGTACCCAAAATTTGCTTAAGTCCTTACAGGCTTTGCAGAGCAGCGCCTCGTCGGCACAAAGGGTGGTGAGAGCCATACAGGAGGAGGACGTGCTGCGATCCAGTCCAACACAGCCTGCCTTCTCTCTGGGAGATCTCCTTTGGGTGAAGCGTCACGACCCTGGCAGCCTGGAACCTAGATGGGATGGACCCTACCAGGTGGTGCTGAGCACTCCAACCGCCATCTGTTGTGCCCAGATTTCAAGGTTCCCAAAACGCCCACCAGGGAGCCAGCCAGTCCAATGCAAAAGCAAAGAGTCCTTCATTTCGAACTAGTTCGGCTCCCCGACCACACTCACTGATGCAACGGTGAGCCCAGTGGCAGAGAGAGCGAGGCCTGATGGGATTGTGGGTTTTATAGTAAGGGCAGGGGAGGGGACTGTGGGCCCCACCGATTGGCCAGGCGCGAGTCGGGTCTTGTTACACAGGATGTGGTCATCTCTATGGTGCGCATGTCCCTTGATTGTCATTGGTTAGCTTAAAGAAATCCAGGGTGTGGCCAGCAGGGGCCTGGGCTTCCGGGAAGAAGGTACTCTCCTGAGCACATGGCGGCCGCCCCAAAAATGGAGGACCCAGGGCAAGATGGAGGGCGCAGTCCTAGCCCCCCCCCCAGGGCGAGCTGAGCCCGGGCTCCAGGGGCCAGTCCGGTTGCCGGGGGTCCAGCAGATCGACCAGTTCCAGCCCAGACAGGAAGTTCACGTCCTCCGTCTCGTTCCCCAGGGCGTCGGGGATCGCCTCCTCCTCCATCTCCTCGGGCAAGGGCACGCGCCCCGCCCCGCCGCAGCCACTGCTGCCGCATGGGTCCGGTCTGGGGTCTGCGGGTGGGTGGTGGCCTGCACCGGGCTCCTGCCGTGGGCTGGGGAGTCTGTGCCCGAGGCTGCCAGCAGCGTGGTCAGGCTGTGCCTTATGGGGCCTGGCGGCCGGCCCACGTAGGCCCCGTGACGACTCGCCCTTTCACATCAAAGTCGCAGGAAAGAGGCACTGGATCCATCGTATGCGGGTGAAGAAAACGAACGACAGCGTCGAGGGATGGCAGGTCCAGAAGATCGGAGGCCCGTTGAAGGTCAGACTCACTCGGTGTTCTTCCTAACTCTCCTCATCTGCCTGCAGCCGGGACTGGGAAATCCCCATTCGGCCAGAAATTACTCTTGGGAGGTCACACGTACTATTGATGGGACTGTTATAGGCTCTGTTGTTGGAATAGGGGCGCCTGTCATCCCAACAGATCTCTGTAAACTGTTTGAAGAAAACTGGGGAAATTCCCGTAGCAAAACTGCATCGACTGGGTATGGCTCGGGGGACCATCCCCGGGTCACCAAAGCCAGGGGTTACGGGTGCGGAGACCTAGCCCTAGAGCAAGAATTATGGCACACTCGACATTATGTCTGCCCCCGGGAAGGGGGTAGTAACTGTGGAGGAGAGGGTGACTTCTATTGTGCCTCTTGGGGTTGTGAGACCCTAGCCCCATGGAAAAAACCTCCCACTGACAAGCTCCTCGGTCTGAACAGAGAGGTTCGACCTGGGGCCCCGAAGGAGAACTGCACGATCGGAAATTGTAACCCCGTCATCCTCATGCCCCTCGCCTGGTGGACTGACCAAAGGGAAGGGGGAAAGACGTGGGGACTAAGACTCTATGTAAGCGGCCGAGACCCTGGCCAGCTCTTCACCATTCAACGCCGGACTCTTCCCGGGTGGTTCAACCCGATTGGCCCCTTGCGTCCCCTAGACAAGCCAGAGAGGCCGAGCCAGCCACAGCACCCAGCCCCAGCTAAACTTCCTGGTTCCCCTGGGGCACAAAGCTCTGGGAGCCCCAGCCCCACTCCACCTGCAGCCACGACCTCGCCAGCCCTTGGGGACCTACAACAGCTTTTGGATACAGGCTGTAAAGTTAATGGTTTTATACACCCAATACTCCAGAATCCTAGAGGAGGACGCTGAATCAAAGATTTGATTCCCAATAAGACCAGTAGGGAATGTACTGGGCTGCATATCGGGGCGCTGTACTGTCTGTTCCTGGAACAGACAGTTAGGAAGGTACTGACATCAGGTCAGGCCTTGAGATATGGTCTCATGGTCCCTCCTCAATATACTGTGCTCTCTGTTCCCGGAAAACATAGATAGGAAGGTGATAATGCTATGCTGTGTCAGGAACAAATTGCATAAACAAGGCTTTGTATCTTTGTAGTTTTTGCAAAGAAATAGGCTGTAATGCTTGCAGTCATTGCTGCAGTTTCGCCTTTGCTTCGGCGGGGTGCTGGGACTGCAGACAGCTGGCCAGCTTAATAAAGGTTCCTAAATTTAAATTCTGGTCTATCTCGCTGAGTCAACCCATAACATTAGAACTCTTTGTTACCTACACTTTCATAGGTAGGAAGGTTGCATGAAGGGTTGCTGAGTGGTTATACCCAGGGGACAGGTGAGGGCAAACTGGAGATGTAGGAGCTTTCTGGCTTATGTATGAGAAGTGGGGCGTGGGGTTGGGGAGAGAGTAGCTAGGTTTCACTGGCTTCCTGGGCATTCACTAAGGTGAATAAATTCCCAGCTCCATTGCAGGAGGCTGTCTCTAGTTGTGTGGTTACTGGCCCAAGAGTGATAGCCTGATAAAGGAACAGTTTCGGTGGGAACTTAGTAACCTGCCAGCAAAGGGGAATTGAAAGTTTTAGTCATGATTTAAATATTGTATCAAGATAGCACTTGTGAAATATTATATTAGAAATTAAGACAGCAATCCAGTCATGAAGGGCTGATAAAGAGAACCAGGATTGTAGCAGTAGAGATGCTATACAAACATAGAGGACATTTAAGAAGGACAGGACAAGGAAAACAAGCCATCCAAGTCTTGACACAATGTCTTGCATATAGTAATGATGGGGAATATAAGACATTTTGGGGGGGACTAGCAATCTGAATCTGTGCCAGTAGACTGCTTTCTAACACACTCTTACTAGCCAATAATTAACTCCATTGGTGCCTGTCCTGTCTTGCAGAACCTGTTTTCCACAATACTCCCACTTTACAGAGGCCATACATGCACAAACCCCGGAGGGGGTTCTCAGCGCTGGCACCAGGCAAGGCCTTTGGGTGTGGTCTCATGTCCCCCATCCCAACACATGGGGCTTTTCACAAAGCCCGCAGAAGGTCCAGAAGCCTGATCCATATTTAGGGGACAAAGAAACCAAAGGGTATAAAGGGAAACCTTCCTCCATGTTCACTCACTCAGGATTTGGAAACAGGCTCCCCCGAGTCACTGTTCTAGTATATCTGAAAATAAATGGTTTTTTCCTGAATCTCCGAGTACTCCTGTGTGTATTTTCTGGTTGCGTGGTAAATTCTGTAACAGTAAGTGCTCAATAAATATTACAAGGAAACCTCTTCTCCATGGCAGATTGGGGATATTAGTGGCAATGACTCATTTGGATATGTACTTACCAAGTTTAATCTGATATTAGAACATTTGTGCAGAAAAAATATTTTATGAGAATAGATATGTCTTCCTCAGAATATAGCACATGGTATAATTTAGAGAGAACATAAGTGGCAAAGAGCTGGAAACTTTAAAAAATAATCTTTGGAGGAAAGATATTGCCAGACTCTGCAAGAAGTGCCAGGCCTCCCCCTGATCCCTGCTTACTTGATGCTGCCTAGAACTGGTACAGTTAGAACAATCATATTTTTAAACCAATGATTAAAAGTAATGTTGGAATTTTATTTCTTTCCACCTTAAAAGAATCTTTCAAATTCACCAAAAAGATTTAAAAAGTAGAAAAAGCCAAGGTAAATGTGATAGGCAGTTTCCCACTCTAATTATTCCCAGGAGACTCAGACTGGCCCCTGCAGCAGGCTCAAGCAGCACCAGTGTGGGGGCATGAATGTAATGCAGTTTGTTAGCCTTTCCCAGCATAGTTTGACTATGTATCATGTGAATGGGATGTGTATGTGTTTGTGTGTGACATAGTGTCTAAATGCATATACACATGTTGTTATATTGTTTTGGGAAACCTAGAAGAATTAAGCACGTGGAATCTCAACTCATTCTGACCCCTAAAATTCAGCCTCTAAGTGGAAATGAGCTTTTTAAATCTTTTCTTAGCATGAACAAAAATTTGGAGCTGAGAACATTTTCTCAAGAAAAACTTAAAAATGCATGCCCACAATAAAGAGCATTGTTGTACTTGGAGAAAAAAAATACCAAAGAAAAAAATAAGGCTCATTTAACTGTTTTGTAAACTAACTATAAGAAGAGATATTTCACTTATATTTATTGTTTATTTTATACATGTTGGAAAGCATAAATAAAAAGCATTACAGCCCTAACCAGTTTGGCTCAGTTGATATAGCATCAGCCTGTGGACTGAAAGATTCCAGGTTTGATTCCAGTCTAGGGCACGTGCCCAGGTTGTGGGCTCTATCCCCAGTGTGGGGACTGCAGGAGGCAGCATGTCAATGATTCTTTCTCATCATTGATGTTTCTATCTCTCTCTCCCTCTCCCTTCCTCTCTAAAATCAATAAAAATATATTTAAAAAAATAAATTAAATAAAATTATATTTTAAAAATAGCATTACATACATGGTATTCACTTGGGGAACTATTACCACTGTGACCAATGCCCACAGTTGAAAAAATAGGACAATTCCATCTTGCAATAAAGATTGTTAAACACCAAAAGTATTACCAAAAAGACAGTACATATAAAGTCTTTAAAACAACAATATCTCTGAAGTGGTACACTGATATTTTAAAAAATAAACTAATATTTATTGCGTAGCCATTAGACATTAGGCATTATTTGTCTTACTTTAATTTCCAAAATCCCATCAAGGCAAATGAGTCAAGGTTTTCCTGTGACAATACAAGTGGCATCAAAGAACACTGAAATTTTAGAAATGGAAAGAAGTTAAAATATAGTTTTTATTTATAAATATGATTATATGGTTAATTATTTGTGAAGTGATTTTGTTTTTTATAGTATGTGAAACTTATTTTTACTTAACGTATTTTTCCATGCAAATTTTTTAAAATTACATGTATCTAGGCCTCGTTTCTTAGAAATTAAATCCTGGTTCTACTGTCCAGTGTTTATCTAAAGCATACATTCTATGTAATTGTTGTAAATTATTGCATTATACTCCATTACCAATTTGTTAGTGAGTGAGATGACTACTCATTTTTTGAGGTGATGTTTGTTTTGAAATAAGGGCTCATAAATAACATAGTGGTGATAAACCTAGCATTTGCAATTGCACAGTTCTGTGATCAAACCCACGTGTAATGAATTATAATCTCTCCGATTTTAGCCATGTGACTTATCTATGTCCCTGTGGGCTGCTATAACAAACATATCACAGGCTATGGATAGCCAATGGGTAACCTATAGAAAACAGAAATTTATTTCTCAATGATCTGGAGGATGGAAGTCCTAGATCAGGGTGCCAGGATAGTCAGGGTCTGGTGAAAACTCTATTTTGAGTGGTAGACTGTGACTTCTCACTGTGTCCTCACATGGTGGAAGTGGCTATTGAGCTTCCTCCAACATCTTTTATAAGGACATTGATTCTATTCATAAGCCGCCCCCGCCCCCTCCTGTGCTAATCACCTTCCAAAGATGCTTCCTCACTAATACCATAATATTGGACCTTAGGATTTCAACACTTGAATTTGGAGGAACACAAACATTCAGACCATGACATGTCTTAATCTCCCTGAGGTCCAGTTTTAAATAAGAATGGTATTATCTACCTCATATGATTATTATACCATTAAATTCATTATTTTATTCAATAAGTATTTATTAGCCTGGCTGGGGTAGCTCAATGGTTGAGTGTTGACCTATGTACCTGGAAGTTATGGTTCCACTCCTGGTCAGGTCATATGCCTAGGTTGCAGTCTTGATCCCCAGTGAGGGGTGTACAAGAGGCAGCCAATCAATGATTCTCTCTCATTAATGATGTATCTATCTCTCTATCCCTCTGAAATAAATTAAAATATATTTTTAAAAGGTTTTATTATGCTTCTACTAAGAGCCAGGTATTCTTCTCCACAAAGAGGATAAAGCATTTAACAAAACCAAGGCCCCACCCTTACAAAATTTACGTTCTAATTGTGATGGAAGAAAGTAAACAAATAGATAACTAAATATAAAATATGTTGAATAGATCATACCTCAACATAATAAAAGCCTTATATGACAAACCTACAGCCAACACCATACTAAAGGGCAAAAACTAAAGCCATTTCATCTAAGAACAGGAACAAGACAGGGATGCCCACTTTCACCACACCTGTTCGACATAGATCTGGAAGTGCTAAGCATAGCAATTAGACAAGAAGAAGAAATAAAAGGTATCCAAATTGGAAAAGAAAACGTAAAACTGTCATTATTAACAGATGACATGATACTGTACATAGAAAACCCTAAAGACTCCATCAAAAAATTATTAGATTTCATAAATGAATTCAGCAATGTAGCAGGATACAAAGTTAACGCCAAGAAATCTATGGCATTTCTATACACCAATAGTGAACTTACAGAAAGAAAGATTTAAAAACCAATCATATTTACCATTGAACCACAAAAATTAAGATACCTAGGAATAAACTTAACAAAGGAGATAAAGGGCCAGTTGCTGCATCTGTCTACATTGTGACCTCCTCTTCTTAGGGCTCTCCCAGCCCACAGTTCTGCAAGCCCTTCAGGGCCGACCCCTGCCATGCCGCTAGTCCGCTATAGGAAGGTGGTAATCCTCGGGTACTGCTCTGTAGGGAAGACATCTTTGGCACATCAATTTGTGGAGGGCGAGATCTTGGAAGGCTATGATCCTACAGTGGATAATACTTACAGCAAGATAGTGACTCTTGGCAAAGACGAGTTTCACCTACACCTGGTGGACACAGCAGAGCAGGATGAGTACAGCATTCTGCCCTATTCATTCATCATTGGGGTCCATGGTTATGTGCTTGTGTATTCTGTCACCTCTCTGCATAGCTTCCACGTCATTGAGAATCTGTACCAAAAGCTACATGAAGGCCATGGGAAAACTCGGCTGCCGGTGGTGCTAGTGGGGAACAAGGCAGATCTCTCTCCAGACAGGGAGGTCCAGGCAATTGAAGGGAAGAAGTCGGCAGAGTCATGGGGTGCGACATTCATGGAGTCATCTGCTCGAGAGAATCAGCTGACTCAAGGCATCTTCACCAAAGTCATCCAGGAGATTGCCCATGTGGAGAATTCCTACGGGCAAGAGTGCCGCTGCAGTCTCATGTGAACCCTCAAGCATGGGGTAGCTGCCTGGATTCTTCCCCTGGCACTTGCCAGGCCACAGTGGGGGCAGGTCCTCAGGACTTCACGGGTATGGTTGCCAGCTGTGTCCCTGGCCCTCTGGGCACACAGTAATGGTACCCTTACATTTGCACACTTTCCCCAAGCTCCAGTGGCCTGGTTGTCAATGTTTACAAAGGGGCAAGGATGTCTAATGGGCACTGGCCTATGTTTTTGCTAAATGAATTCTTATAACCTGCAGGGTTGCGATATGAGTCCTGGGTATTCAGGACCCAGTCTCCTATGTAGGTTTTGGATGTTGGCTGGGTGAAAGGAGTTAGGGACTCCAGAAGTGGAGCTAGTTCCCTGGGGTGACAATGTATATATGCAAATAAACTGAGAAATCTTTTTGTAAAAAATAACAAAACAAAAAAACAACAACAACAGAAAAAAGGAGATAAAGGACATGTACTCAGAAAACTGCAGGATAATGAAAAAAGATACAAAGGAAGATATAAACAGATGAAGAACATACCATGTTCATGGATTGGTAGAATCAACATCATTAAAATATCCATACTACCCAAAGCAATCTATAGATTCAATGCACTCCCAATTAAAATACCACTGGTATATTTCACAGACCTAGAAAGAACTCTCCAAAAATTCATCTGGAATGAAAAAAGACCCCAAATAGCTGCAGCAATCCTGAGAAAAAAAGAACAAAGTAGGAGGGATCTCAATACCAGATATCAAGCTGTATTACAAAGCCACTATTCTCAAAACTGCCTGATACTGGCACAAGAACAGACATACAGATCAATGGAAAAGAATTGAGAACCAGGAATCAACCCAAACCACTAGGCTCAATTAATATTTGACAAAGAAGGCAAGAACATACAATGGAGTCAAAACAGCCTCTTCAATGAATGGTGTTGGGAAAATTTGAAAGATACATGCAAAAAAATGAAACTAGACTACCAACTTACACCATACACAAGAATAAACTCAAAATGGATAAAGGACTTAAACATAAGTTGGGAAACCATAAAAATACTAGAGGAATCCACAGGCAGCAAAATCTCAGACAGATGCCGAAGCAATTTCTTCACTGATACAGCTCCTAGTGCAATGGAAACTAAGGAGAAAATAAACAAATGGAACTACCTCAAAATAAAAAGCTTCTGCACAGCAAAAGAAACCATCAACAAAACAAGAAATCCCACTGCATGGGAGAACATATTTGCCAATGTTATCACAGATAAGGGTTTAATCTCCAACATTTACAGGGAATTCATACAACTTAACAAAAGGAAGATAAACAACCCAGTCAAAAAATAGGCAATGGACATAAATACTTTTCAAAAGAAGACACAAGAAAGGCCAAGAGACATATGAAATCATGTTCAAAGTCACTAATCATTCGAGAGATGCAAATCAAAACAACAATGCGGTACCATCTCACACCTGTCAGAATGGCTGTCATCAACAAATCAACAAACGACAAGTGCTGGTGAGGATGTGGAGAAAAAGAAACCCTCGTGCACTGCTGGTGGGAATGCAGACTGGTGCAGCCACTGTGGAGAACAGTATGGAGTTTCCTCAAAAAACTAAAAATGGAACTCCCATTTGACCCACTTCTAGGAATATACCCCAAGAAACTAGAAATACCTATCAGAAAGGATATATGCACCCCTATGTTCATAGCAGTACAATTTACCATAGCTTAGATTTGGAAACAGCCTAAGTGCCCATCAGCAGATGAGTGGATTAACAAGAAGTGGTACATCTACACAATGGAATACTATGCTGCGGTAAGAAAAAGAAGGAAATCAACTATAGTCCTCTGCTCTACCAGCTGAGCTATGGAAAGGACGGGCACCGGTTTGGCTCAGTGGATAGAGTGTTGGCCTGCGAACTGAAGGGTCCCAGGTTCGATTCTGGCCAAGGGCACATGCCTGGGTTGCAGGCTTGATCCCTAGTAGGGGACATGCAGGAGGCAGCCTATCAATGGTTCTCTCTCACCATTGATGTTTCTATCTCTCTATCCCTCTCCCTTCCTCTCTAAAATTAATAAAAATATATATTTTTAAAAAGGAATTCTTACCATTTGCAACAGCGTGGATGGAATTGGAGAGCATTATGCTAAGTGAAATAAGCCAGTCAGAGAAGGATAAGTATCACATGATCTCACTCATTTGTGGAATATAATGAACAACATAAACTGATGAAAAAAAACAGATCCAGAGACAGAGAAGCATCAATCAGACTGTCAAACCTCAGAGGGCAGGTAGGGGAGGGTGGGGATAAGGGGGAGAGATCAACCAAAGGACTTGTATGCATTCATATAAGCATAACCAATGGACACAGACACCAGGAAGGTGAGGGCATGGGGGGGCGGGGAGGCAATGGGGGGATAAGCACACATATGTAATACCTTAATCAATAAAGGAAAAAAATATCAAAAAAATATTTTGGATAGCCCTAGTTGGTTTGGCTCAGTGGATAGAGCATCGACCTGTGGATTGAACGATCCCAGGTTCGATTCCAGTCAAGGGCACAAGCCCAGGTTGCAAGCTTGGTCCCCAGTGGAGGGTGTGCAAAAGGCAGCCAATCAATAATTCTCTCTCATCATTGATGTTTCTATCTCTCTCTCCCTCTCCCTTTCTTCTGTGAAATCAATAAAAATATTTTTAAAAAAATGTTAGATAGTGATAAGGGCTACAGAAAAAAAAATAAGCTGAGTAAGAAGG
This sequence comes from Myotis daubentonii, assembly GCF_963259705.1. NCBI lineage: Eukaryota > Metazoa > Chordata > Mammalia > Chiroptera > Vespertilionidae > Myotis > Myotis daubentonii. The sequence continues at coordinate 65,882,947 of NC_081861.1, read as the reverse complement.
ATGCAACATGTGTAAGTGGGTGTAAAGGAGGCTGCTATTAAATACTAGTAATTAGGGAAATCATCTGTCATGTACTAAGTAATATTTGAATATATATTTTAATAAAGTAAAAGAGACAACTATGTTCTTATCTGGGAAAGAACATTTCAAACAGAAGACACAGTAAATGCAATAGCCCTGAGGCCTGCGTGGCATTTTCAATGAAGACTGAGGAGACCAGTATGGAAGGATTTAAGAGGCAGGTCAGAAAAGGCAATGATTTGACTTAGATTTTAGCTACTATGTTGAGGATAATGTTAATACTAAAAGGTTGGACTGGAAGGCCTGGTGCTCCTCTGGCCAGGATGGTTCCTGAGCTCTTGTCCAGGTGGAATCAAAGAATGAAACCACAGATTAAAGGTGGTATAGTAAAAGGTGGAAATTTATTGAGAAACAAGCACAGACTCCCATGTGGGGAAGGGAAAGAAGCCCATAAAGTCTCTTTTCCTATGGTTTATAAAGGCTGCAGATCTTTGTGCCCTGATATCCCCTCTGATTGGTCACTATCCCCTTAGGTTGGTTACTATAGCAACTCCAGAGCCTGAACCTCAGGTGAGGTACTGGAGGCTCTCTTTTTCTCCCTTATTGCTTTCCCATTCCCTTCGGGCTTTCTTCTTCCCTCTCTGAATGAGGGCTTCCTTCCCTTTATTTTGTAAATACATACCTTCTGCTGTTTCCAGTTCCCTTATTCTATGGAAATGTACCTTCTGCTGCCCTGTAGCCCTGTGCTTTTTCCATGGACCCCTTAATTTCTGAAAGGTCCTAAATCTGCCTATTTTACCCCTAAAAACTTCTTTCAATGTGAAGGAATCAAGGGCAGAACTGAGAAGATATAAAAAGAAAATATTATAATTATCCATGTGATGGATTACAACAGCTTGGACAAATAGGAGTGAAGGTGGTGAGAAGTGGTCAGATTCTCAATATAAATTAGAGATAGAGTCAAAAGGCTTTGCTGACACATTTGATAATGGAAAGTGAGAGAAAAGGAGTTGTTAAAGATGACTCCAAGACTTCTGGTTTGAGCAAGAAATAAAGATTTGTTATTTATTGAGATTGAGAAAATTATGGGTTAAATAAATTTGGAGATATAGTTCAGGAGTTTGGTCTTGAGGTGCTCATCAAACATCTAAAAAGAAACAAGGAAGGAATTAGGATACATATGTCAGAAATTCAGAGCTAAGGATCAGGAAGGGCATAATTTATGGATCTAGTCTTAAAGATGGTCTTTAAAGTAATGAAACTAGAGGAGATCACCTTGGAAATGAGAGTAGATAAAAATGCAGCTTGAAGTCTGGGTCTTGGATCCCATAGGTAAATGAGGAGGAAACAACAAAGGAGACTAAAAAGCAAAAACAAGGGATGAAGGAAGAAAACAAGGGGTATGTGGTATCTTGGAAACTGAAAGGACAGAGCAGGACTGATGGCTGTGTCCTTAACCCCTCTTCCAAGAAAAAGCCGCAGGGTGTATACGTTACTCAGCCCGCCCTTATCTCGGCCAATGGGAAAGCGGGGGAAACTAGCCCAAGGCCAAAAGTATGCTGGCCACCCCCCCTGTCTTTGTGTAACCAGACCCTAGCTGCACCCTGCCCCAACCCCCGACCCCAAGCCCTATAAATTCTTTGTTCTCTTGGGATTCGGGGCTCTCTCTTGCACCCAGTAATGGAGGCAAGGGGGGGGACCAAGCGAGCTTGTATAAGAGACCCTCTGCTTTTGCATCGGACTGGCTCCCTGGCATGGTTTCTTGGGGATCTTGAATTCTGGGCATAACAGAAACTAAGTGGGGAAAAATGCTGCTGATGGATGAAATAGGATGAAAATTCTATTTAGTAATATGAAGCTATTGGTGTACCTGATGAGAGCTACTTTCAGCAGAGTGGTTGTGAGTAAATGCCTGATTGAAATAATGATAGAAAACAATGGGAAAGAGAAGTTTGTAGACAGCAGATATAGACAACTCTTGAGAAATGTTTTAAGAGGGAGAAGGAAAATGCTGAAGAGTTATGTGTGATTAATATAGGCTATTTTTTAAGTGCTGATGGTCATGATCCAATAGAGAGGAAAAAATTAATGATGTATGAGAGAAACTTGAGAATTAGCAAAACAATGTCATTGATTGGGTGAAAATGAGTTGGAATTCTTAGTAGAGGGCCTGTACTTATGTAAGATCATGATTAGTTCATCCATAATAATAGCCTCTTTTGGTAGAATGTATGGGCATACATAAGGGAAGGTGGGTAGATGGGGTGAATGATAAACTTATTTTCTTTTTCCTCCCATTTTCTTAGTGCTCAAGAGAGCAGGGTCATCATATTGGAGTGAGGAATATGAAAAAGGTTTTGGAGATGTTAAAAAAAATTATGTGTCTCACCTTTTTCTGTCTCTCCTTGCAGACAATTTATTATATAAAACACACATGCAAAAACAACTGTGTGTGATGGCCTTATAGAATAGTGGAAAAGTGAATGGACTAGACAAAGAGACTAGAGAAGGACGGAAGGACAACAGACTGAAAGACTAACATCCTACTTAAGGTTAGTGGCCATGAATTTAAAGTGAAATCAGTCAGCACAGATTGTGTGAGGATGGCCTTGGAGTATTGGATTTAATTTGGGTTGAGGTTTTGTCAGGTAAATGAGATGAAGGGAAATAGAGAGTGCATTTAAAAGACTGACCATAACCATAGGCCGTAGTGTTACAGAAAAACCGGACCAGAACCAAACAGCTCTCTGAGAGTTTGGAGTTACACTTTATTCACCGCGGCGGGCTCAGGGAAATGAATCCAAATCTAAGCAAAGCTACAAGCAGAACTTCCCTTTTTATAGAAGAGCCAGCCCTTTGTGTGCTTGCTGGCGGCAGCCTTGAAAACTATACAGTTCTATCCAATTAAAAAATGCACCTGGCATGGCATTGGGTGTATCTAGTCTCTGGCCTACAAGGTCAGATAGCTAAGTTTATCTCCCCCACTATTCAAGCAGGCTAGAAAGCAAAGTTACTTTTTCAGAATAAGAGGCCGTCCAAAGAATAGCAGAGAATTCCAAACAGTAGTTTTACAGAATAGGGGTTTTCCTTCACAGTAGTACCTAAAATGGATTAAAAGTTACTAAAACACATGAAACAGAAAACTGACAATGAAAAAGTGGTGTAATCAATGAATGACAGATGCTAGTGTGGATGAAAGATATTTGGAATTGAGGCCCTGGAGATAGAGTTGGAGATATTGACAGTGGCAATTTAGAATGAGTTTCATGAAACTGAGCTTATGGGAAATTGGAAGGAATGAACCATGGGAGGGAATACTCAAAGTAGGTGGAGACCCAGATTACTAAACGAGAGGAGTTTCAGAAATTTAGAATCCAAACATGTGAGAAATCACTAAGAATTATTATTAGTAATACTAGAGGCCTGTTGCACGAAGATATTCGTGCAATAGGCCTTCCTTCCCCTGGCTGCCAGCACCAGTTTTCCTCCAGCACTGGGACCCAGGCCTTCTCTCTGGCAGCAGCGGAGAAGCCAAGCCGCTTCAGTCTTCAGTCGTCTTCAGTCTACAGTTGTCTTCAGTCTTCAGTCGTCTTCAGTCTTTGCTGGGGCAGAGCCTTCAGTCTTCGCTCTGCACCTGCATATGCAAATTACCCACCATCTTTGTTGGGTTAATTTGCATACACATCCTGATTGGCTGGTGGGCATAGCAGAATGACACCAATTTGCATGTTTCTCTTTTATTAGTGTAGATTATAAAATACTATAGTTACTTGGGAGCTAAAATCTTCATAAAACAAGAGGGAATGATTCTGACATCTGTAAAAGACTTCAATAAGGAACATGTACTGATGACATGAGATTCAGTGTTGTGGTTGAAAGGAAGGGCAAACTGTCTGGAAGTGGAAACTATCATACCTCCAGCCCAGTGATATGAGATTACATACCTAAAAGGTTCAACATGGTATTTAGTACATAGTAAGAGTCAATAAGTACTAGTTATTGCTAACTATATTAAATAGTATATTTTTAAAACATATAAAACTTTTTGAAAATACAAGATTTTTTTTCTCTCCAGAAATCTTTTAAGACAACAATTCATACTATTTGGTGTAGTAAAAATATCATTATACTGAAGGCAATGCAATAGTATTGATGCCTTTTAGAGCTATGATGAGAATCAAATCCTATAAGTTGTCTTATCAGAGTCAACGGCATGGACCAACACCATGGCTGGGTTCTGGGCAGGGCATGTCTCTTCAGTGCAGAACATCACATATGCTACTGCACATTACCCTCACTATCAGGCAGGCACATTACCCTCACTGTCAGGCAGGTACATTTTAAAATGATAGACACATCTTTTATTTTTTTGTTAATCCTCACCCAAGGATATTTTTCCATTGATTTTTAGAGAGAATGGAAAAGAGAGGGAAAGACAGAGAAACATCAATGTGAGAGAAACACATAGATTGATTGCCTCCTGCATGTGCCCTGACCAGGGTCCTGGTCCCAGGAGGAGACTGCAACTGAGGTACATGCTCTTGATCGGAATCGAGCCTGTGACCCTTCAGTCCGCAGGGCAATGCTGTATCTACTGAGCCACCTGGTCAGGGCCAGGCAGATACATTTTAAATTGAATAATGCCATGCTGGTCAAAAGAAGGAGAGAATAAAAGGAGACTTGGTCAGCACAGACAGGTGCTATCACTGGGTCCGAGAAGGTTATAATATTTCTCTATTTACTAATGAATCACCCTGACATCAGTCATGATGGCCTCTGCTCTGATATAAAATGCACAAAGTTGGTTAATCTTTTTCTTAGTTCTCCATTCAGAAAAGCTTTGAAAAACTCCCACATTTTGAGGCATTAAATGTGCAGAAGGTATTATTTTAAACTTTGCAGGTTCCATTTTATCCTATTGGTTCTGTTTCTCTGTGAAACCCTAATACAAACCTTTGAAATTCTTCAGAGGGTTTCAGTTATTTACTTTTAATGAGTACATAAAACCTAACATTTTATGACAATAATTTTGCATTTTTCTCTATGCATCTGAGTGAGAATTTAGTATTGTGTTATTTGGGTTGTACTTCTTTGCCATTGAGATAGACTTACTCAGGGGTCCTCAAACTACGGCCCGCGGGCCACATGCAAATACAAATATTGTATTTGTTCCCGTTTTGTTTTTTCACTTCAAAATAAGATATGTGCAGTGTGCATAGGAATTTGTTCATAGTTTTTTTTTTTTAAACTATAGTCCGGCCCTCCAACGGTCTGAGGGACAGTGAACTGACCCCCTGTTTAAAACGTTTGAGGACCCCTGGACTAACTGAAGTTCTGCTTCCTCATAACATTTAACGTTCCATAACAGAGCACAAGTGATTTGGGCATTATGTGTCCCAAGATATTTTTCAGCACAGATATTTAAAAGGTTTTTTTGAAGCTATTGACAACTGAAAAACCTGAGGTGGTTTAGGAAAGATTTGTTCTAGCCTGTCAATTTAAACCTAAGTTGATTACTGGAAAAAAAAATTTACTTTTTCAAAGAACTTATTTTCTTCACTGAGGACCTGTCCTGGTAAAACAATTTCCTTGCAGGAATTGATTAGCCTACAGGGAAATTGTCCAATATAAATAGATATGTTGATGCTTACAAAGGCTCCTTGAAGTTGAAGTAAAACCTTGAAGGAAGTAAACATTTTCAGTTCATGGCTTTGCTAAATATTCTGTTCCACTTCTATATAAGCTATGTATAGGAAAATGGAAACATTAATAAAATATTAGACTTTATCAGCTTAATAATATACATTTTCTGAGTATTAAAAAGGGACTTACCAAGTTTTATCTAAATGTCCATTATCCTATATAATAAAAGGATAATTCGCAAATTAACCCTAACTGTGGAGCAACCAAGAATGACTGGTCGCTATAAATTGCACTGACCACCAGGGGGCAGACACTCAATGCAGGAGTTGCCCCCTGGTGGTCAGTGTGCTTCCACAGGGGGGTTGCTGCTCAGCCAAAAGCCGGCTGCATGGCAGCACTAAGGATGTTCAACTAATGGCTTAGGCCCACTCCATAGTTGGACATCCCCCGAGGGCTGCCAGAGGGTGCAGGCTGGGCTGAAAGACCCCCCCCCCCACCAAGTTCATGAATTTTCGTACACTAGGCCTCTAGTGACATCATAATATAGTAGAATGAACACTTGGACTAGAACTCAGACAACCTAATTATAGTCTTATATCTGCCAGTGCTGGGAGACCTCACAACAAATTATAAATATAGTTATAATTTGGATACCTATAATATTCAGGTCATAATTTACCAAGGTAATGGCAACTAAGCCATACAGAAAAAAATACACTTTTTTTTTCCTGAAAAATTGTGTGCCAATTAAAAAAAACTCTTTTCAAGATATTGACACATCTGGTGTTTTATTTATTTTATCTTCGCAGAAAACTTTTTCCTAGAATTTTTTTTTTTTTTATTGAGGGCTTTTATTTTATTCTTTATTTTTATTAAATTTATTGGATTCTTGTGCCCCAATCTAGATTGGGTTGCTCTCTCCACTTTTTCCAAGCAGTCATTCTGGGATCTCTTTTCAGCATCTTCCTTGAGATTTCCTTCACTGCTCTCTTTTGTTTTGGATCTCCTATTGCTTGTGTAGGGTCCCAGGACCCCCGGTGTATCCGACGGAAGAGGCGACAGCCCCAAGTCAAGCGCGGAGACCAGAACTTGATGCAAAAGCAAGAGGTTTCGTTTATTACAAGCGCGGCGCAGGGACTCGCAGTCAGACAGGCAGCAACCCGAGGGAAGTGCGGGAAGTGCTGGCCGACTGGAGCCCTGAGCAAGGGCAAAGCATGAGCTTATAAAGGCAAAAACCACACGCAGGTGGCCTGGAAAGCAGGAATTTGGTCTAACAATCAACTCATAATTCATTTCTCACAAGGACAGCCTGTGTCTGTAGTCGACTCATTTCCCAAGGACAGCAGGAATCCAGGTTATCAGTTAACCCATAACTTATCTCTTACACGGACAGGCTTGTTTTCGTAGCTGACTCCCTTCCCTGGGGGCTCCGGTGGTCTGTCTTACATTAACCAGTCCCGGGAGGAGATAACATAACTTTGCTGTGACTAAACCTAAGCACCAGGGTCTACGGAGAAGGTCAGCTGGAACACAGGAGGAGGGGGAGGCTTTCCTCTCAACCTTGTATTTGCTGAGAGATTTAGTTAAGGAGGGGGAGTGGAGGTCTCAGCGGCTTTGGAGTGGAGGTTTCAGCGGCCTTGGTCCTTTCATTCCCCCCTTTTCTTGTGGGGAGTTTCAATCATGGAACTACAGATTCTCCTCTAAGGACACAGGCTGGTACTGTTGTTGGAGGACCATTACCTGAACCGCACTGATCCGGTCCCGAATGAAGGTGACTAGACGGTTCAATATGCATGGCCCAAACGTTAGAAGGAGGAGAAGAATAATAATAGGCCCCATCAGGGAAGAGATTAAGGTTGTGAACCAAGGTGAGCTGTTAAACCATCCTTCAAACCAGCCCTGTTTGGTTTCTCGCTCTCTTCTGCGAGCTTCTAACCTTTCCCTGAGTTTCGACATGGAATCCTTTATTACTCCTGAATGATCAGCATAGAAACAGCATTGCTCCTTGAGAGCTGCACACAGCCCTCCCTCTTTTAAGAACAGAAGATCAAGTCCTCTCCTATTTTGTAGGACTACTTCAGACAGGGACGTTAGAGACTCCTCAAGCTTAGTAATAGAGTGTTCTATATGTTTGAGGTCCTCATCTATGGCAATCCTAAGTTCCTCGGTGTAGGTAGGGCCTTTAATGAGGGCTGTTGCTCCCGTCCCTACTCCTGCCGCGACCCCCAGGCCTACGATAGCGGCTAAGGTCAGGGAGACGAGTTCCCGTTTACCTCGATGGGAAAGAGGGTAGGGATCGAACTCTTCCTCAAAGGCGTTAGCTTGGTAGTACATAATCTTAGGAACTAACTGGACAAGAATACAATAATCTCGGGAGCGGTTGAAGACCTGAGCTGCCAGACAGGGGGTGAGCCCCGTACTGCAGGCCCACCATCCCCCCGTTGGGGGTACTAAGTAATAGTTTAGGAGGGAAGGGGGGGCTAGGCTCTCGCTGCAGAGATGCTGGCGGTGTCTCGGCACTTGCCCTATACATGTGCCTTGTCCTGAGACCTCAGTGAGGGTCAGCTTCCCCTGCTGCCCCCATGAACAATGATCGTGACTGGTGATGTTGGTATAGTTTCCCCGGAAGGCTATTCCCTCATAGTAGGGTGGCCCTGTATTCAGACAAAGCCAGCAGGACTCAGTTAGGTCAGATTTGGACATGTTCAGAAAACTATAGGCCCCCTCTACTAGACCTAACAGTCTCTGGCCAGTGCCAGCCTCCGGGTCCATGGGGTCTGCCAATTTTTCTCTGGAGACTGGGCTGGTCCCTGTGGGTGCTGGGGTTGTGACGTGGGGCTCCCCTTTCTCAGGGATCTGCCGGCTAGACAGGACGGGATTTGGCCCTACTGCAACTGGTGGCCTGTACTCCTGTACATCTAGGACTACTTTAAAAAGGAGACCATCATCATAGTGCTCTTTATATAGCCGGAGCCCCCACGTTAATCCCCAGCGCCATTTGTTCAGCTCATAGGATCGCCCCATCGGGGTGAAGGAGATACTTAACGCATTAATCCACCCCCTATGTCCAGAAGATTGGCTCTTATTCCTCTGGACCTGGATGAGCTCCCACTCAGGGGGCGGTTGGACCCAGTGTACAGTTCCAGTTGTCTCACATCCCCAAGTTGCACAGAAAAACTCTCGCTCTGACCCACAGTTACCATCACGCCCTTGTCTATCCTTGGGGCACACGTAGAATGAGGTTCTGGAGAGGCTTTGGCGGTTTCTAGTACCGCTGCAGCCCGGAGCCCAGGAGGGTGGGTCATCATAGAAATGAGTCTCAGGTCCCCGCTGGGAAGTGACTACAGTTTCACGGGGAATATCCCAGTCAGGATTCCCGGCAGCCATAGCACAGAGATCTGGTGTTAGATCTGGCCACCAGGTCCCTGGCGGGGCTACGCTGGAGGTTGACCAAACTGTCTGCCCGGTATGGGGGGACAGTACTTTCCAGGTTAGTCTCTTTGGGGCATGAGGGTTGCTACTTATCAGTGGCAGGCTCAGCAAGAGGATGAGGGCGGCGGCGAATCCGCAGCTTGAGAGGGTTGTCGGTGTTCTCCACAGTCCATCCGTGGCCATCATCCTCTGGAGGAGGTGCTCGCTTAACGTGGGAGGCGTGGATCCAAGCGGCTACGCCGTCTACCTTGACTGCCGTCGGGGTTGTCAGTAGCACCAAATGGGGTCCTTTCCACCTTGGCTCGAGATTAGCAGCTCGATGTCGTCTTACGTAGACGAAGTCTCCGACCTGGAACTGGTGGGGGACCTGCAGCTCTCCTGGTTGGTAGAGGGCAGCCAGGGGAGTCCACACCTCCTTCTGGACGGTCTCGAGGGCCTTCAGCCTGGCGAGCAGGGATTGAGGGGTGTGAGTATCTGTGGGCATTGACCATGGGTCAGTGGCCAGGGGCGGAGGGGCCCCAAACAGGACCTCGAAGGGGGTCACTCCTAGGGGGCCGGGAGTATTTCGCGCGCGGAAAAGGGCAAAGGGAAGGAGCACCGTCCAGTCTGCCACGCCAGTCTCTAAGGATAATTTAGTCATAGCCTCTTTTAATGTTCTGTTCATCCTTTCTACCTGGCCTGAACTCTGGGGCCTGTAAGCACAATGTAACTTCCAATCCGCCCCTAGTATCTTGGCCATTCCCTTACTTACCTGGGCAACGAAGGCCGGACCGTTGTCTGATCCAATTACCTTTGGAATTCCAAACCGGGGGAAGATGTCTTCTAAGATCTTCTTGGCGACCACGGTTGCAGTCTCCCTCTTGGTAGGAAAGGCTTCTACCCAACCTGAGAAAGTATCTACAAATACTAGGAGATATTTGTAACCGTATCGGGCAGGTTTCACCTCGGTGAAATCTACCTCCCAGTAACTTCCTGGTCGGTCTCCCCTCAGTCTCTGTCCCGCCCCGACTTGGGACGGGTGTATATTCACCAGTTGGCACGCCTTGCATTGCTTGGCTACTTCCTCTGCGAGGCGATTGAGTCCCCTGACATAATGTCCAGTTGCCCGGCTGGTGGAACAGAGGTGTTTGACCCCCAGGTGGGTGAGGCGATGTAGTTGGCGGAGGTAGGCGGTGGCCGCTTCCCTTGGTACCACCATTTTTTCCCCCGTGGTCCTCCAAACCCCGAATTTGTCCCTATGGTATTTCTCTGGTCTTTTAAGCAGATCTTCTTCTTCTTCTGGGGTGTAGTGGGGGGCTCCTGACTGTAATGCCGTGGGGCCAGCAGCCAGGGCGAATATCCGGGGCCCGAGGGCGGCCTGCCTTGCCTCAGCATCCGCCTTCCTGTTTCCCACGGCTGTCTCTGAGGTCCCTTTCTGATGGCCGGGACAGTGAATAATGGCTACTTCCCGTGGGGCATGGACGGCCTCTAGGAGGTCAAGGATCTCTTGTTTATTCTTAATCTCTTTCCCCGCCGATGTGAGAAGGCCTCTCTGATGGTATATGGCCCCGTGCACATGAGCAGTAGCAAAGGCATAACGGCTGTCAGTGAAAATATTGGCTCGGCGGCCCTCTGCAAGCCTGAGGGCCTGAGTTAAGGCAATCAACTCAGCTTTCTGAGCTGAAGTTCCTTCGGGCAAGCTGCTAGCCCAGATAGTTCGGTCTCGATCGACTACAGCTGCACCCGCTACCCTCTTACCTTCATGGAGGTAGCTACTGCCATCTGTGAACCAGGTAAGCTGAGGCCCTGCCAGGGGAGAATCCTTAAGGTCTCTCCTTGGTCCCGTCTCTTCTGCCAGGATGTCGTGACATGAGTGTAGAACTTCCTTACCCTCGGGATTCACCTCCGGCAATAATGTAGCCGGGTTGAGGACCACCGGAGCCCCGAAGTGGACTCGATCTTCGTTTAGCAGGAGGCTCTGGTAGTGAGTCATCCGGGCATTGGACATCCACCGGTCCGGTGGTTGCCGGATAATGCTCTCGAGGGCATGCGGAGCCACTACAGTCAGTTTCTGCCCTAAGGTGAGCTTGTCTGCATCTTTTACAAGCAGGGCAGTGGCTGCAATTGCTCTTAAACAGCCCGGCCACCCCCTAGCCACAGGATCTAGTCTCTTGGATAAGTAGGCCACCGGCCTCTTCCAGGGGCCTAAGGTCTGAGTTAGGACCCCTCTGGCTACCCCCTTTCTTTCGTCTATAAACAGGGTGAAAGGCTTGGCTACATCTGGTAACGCCAATGCCGGAGCAGAGAGGAGGGCCTCCTTAATATTGTCAAAAGCCTTTTGATGGGCCTCCCCCCATTCGAAGGGATTCCCTTGCTTTGTCAGCGGGTAGAGGGGCTCCGCCAGGGTTGCAAAACCCGGAATCCAGAGGCGGCAGAATCCGGCCGTCCCCAGGAACTCGCGTACCTGTCGGGGGGTCTGTGGCCTAGGAATCTGGGTGACTGTACTCTTCCGGGCCTCAGTGAGCCATCTCTTCCCTCCTTCTAGGGCGTATCCTAAATAGGTTACCTTCCGCCGACATATCTGCGCCTTCTTGGCTGAGGCCCTGTACCCCAAACGAGAGAGCTCTAAGAGCAAAGCTCTGGTACCTGCCTCACAGTCCTCTTTCGTGGCTCCGGCGAGGAGGAGGTCGTCCACGTATTGGAGAAGAGTGACGCGTGGGTGGTCCGCGCGGAAGGCAGCCAAGTCTTGGTGAAGGGCCTCGTCGAAGATAGTGGGGGAGTTCTTGAATCCTTGGGGAAGCCGAGTCCAGGTCAGCTGTCCTGTCATCCCCGAGTCAGGGTCTCTCCACTCGAAGGCGAAGATATTCTGACTGGCAGGGTGCAGCCGTAGGCAGAAAAAGGCATCCTTTAAGTCTAAAACTGAATACCACACGTGAGACGGAGGGATGGCACTCAAGAGATTGTAAGGGTTGGGAACCGTGGGGTGTATGTCCTGTACCCTCTTATTAACCTCCCTCAGATCCTGCACCGGCCGGTAGTCGTCAGTTCCCGGTTTCTTTACGGGGAGGAGTGGAGTGTTCCACGGAGATTGGCATTTGACCAGGACCCCTAGATGTAGGAGACGTTGGATGTGGACCTTGATTCCCCTCCAGGCTTCTTTTGCCATGGGGTACTGTCGCACCGCAATCGGGGTTGCGGTAGACTTAAGTTCTACTACTACAGGGGGCCGTTCGGCAGCTAAGCCCATCCCCGCAGTTTCAGCCCAAGCTTCAGGGTATTGCTGTAACCATTCCGCTATCCTCCCGTCCTCTTGGACTTTGCCCTCAAACAACCGGTGTTCATCTTCGAGTTGAAGTGTTAAGAGGGTAATTGGTTCCCCATGTTGGGTCAGGGTCGGCCCTCGTGGAGTGAAGGTGATCTGGGCCCCCATTTTAGTTAACATGTCTCTCCCCAGAAGGGGGGCTGGGCACTCTGGTATTACGAGGAAGGAATGAGTCACCCTTCCCGCGCCTAAATCCACCGTCCGGGTGGTGGTCCAGGGGTATTGTTTATTTCCTGTTGCCCCTATTACCCAGGAGGTCTTCTGGGAGACCGGCCCTAGCGGTTTCTTGAGAACTGAATACTGGGCTCCCGTGTCCACCAGGAAGTTAACAGGCTTCCCCTCCACCTTAAGAGTTACCCTAGGCTCGGGGAGGGGATCCGAGCCCCGACCTCTTCAGTCACTATCTCCCTGAAGTGCCAGCGCCTTTTTCGCTAGTCTCTTCGGGCACTCCCGCTTCCAATGCCCTTCCTCCTTGCAGTAGGCACATTGGTTTTTGCCTAACGGCGGCCTGTTGCCCAGGTTACCTGCCCGCCTTCCCTTCTCTTTCTCCTGCGGCTTATTTTCTCCTATCGCTGCGGCCAAGATACGAGTTAGTCTTTTCTCTTCCCTTTTCTCCCTCTTCTCTTCCCTTTCCTCCCTCTCCTTCTCTTTTCGCTGCTCCTTTTCTTCCTCAGTCTCTCTCTTATGATACACTTTCTCTGCCTCCTTAACTAGGTCCCGGAGGGTAAAGTCTTGCAGCCCCTCAAGCCTCTGCAGCTTCTTTTTGATGTCTAAAGCTGACTGCCCTATGAAAGCCATGGCTACCGAGGCTTTTTGTTCCTCCGAGGTGGGGTCAAAGGGGGTGTACCGCCTGAACGCCTCCATCAGCCGCTCAAGAAAAACGGAGGGCGGTTCAGTGGGCCCCTGGACGACCTCTCTTACCTTAGCCAGATTTGTGGGGCGCCGTGCTGCCCCTCTGAGGCCGGCCACTAGGGTCTGGCGGTAGACCTTCAGGTGCTCCCTACCTTCTGCCGTGTTAAAATCCCAGTCCGGTCTGGTCAAGGGAAAGGCTGCATCCATCAGATGGGGGAGCTGGGTTGGCCGGCCGTCGGGGCCGGGAGCGTTCTTTCGAGCCTCCAGAAGAATCCGCTCCCTCTCTTCTGTAGTGAAGAGAGTCTGAAGTAGCTGCTGACAGTCATCCCAGGTGGGCTGGTGAGAGAACATAAGGGACTCGACTAATCCTGTTAAGCGTTGTGGGTCTTCTGAAAAGGGAGGATGGTTAGTTTTCCAGTTATAGAGGTCCGCTGAGGAGAAGGGCCAGTATTGGAGCGGCTGGAGCAGGGCCGTCTCGTCATCGTCCCCGCGAGGGGGCGGGGGCCCGTATGGCCGAAGCGGACAGGCCACAATTGAATCAGTTGAATCTGGGGATGTGGGACGTCTCCTTTGGCTCCGAGTTCCCTGGGCCGGTCCCTCTGCACGGGGAGCAGGGAGTGCTAAGGGCTCTGGTCTCTCCGGCGATTCCGGCTGGAGAGGAGAAGGGTAAGGGGGTGGGGAGTCCAAGAGGAGAAGATCAGCTTGAGAGTCAACCAGAGGGGGTTTTGCCTGGCTCGTGGGAGGGGTCCGGGCCACGAGAACCCGGGAGGTACCGGGCGCCAGCCAGGGTTTTAACCAAAGGGGAGGGTTTTGGACTAGGTCCTGCCATACAACGATATACGGCTGCTGGTCCGGGTGGCCCGCCGATCCCGACTGAAACACTTTATTCTTTACTGCAAAAATAAGAGATAGGTCAAATGTCCCATCCGCCGGCCACCCTACACCTAGGGCTGGCCAGTCAGATGAGCAGAAAGTCTGCCAAGGACCCTTCTTGACGCTGACGGAGAGGTTGAATCCCCGATTCTGGACATCTTTCCAATGCGCCACTGTAAGAGACAGAGGGGTGCTGCTTCCTTGGCCCATGTTTCCTAGATCAGAGAGAAAAAGCAGAAGACAAGCACAAAGAACAAAAAGTGACACGACGAGACACCGAAACCACACGAATCTGAACAGACACAAAACGGCCGCTGAGGGGTGATACCCCTCCCTGATGCTGGTCCGGCCGGACACACAAGTGCCCGTCGCCGGACCGCCAGAAGTGACCAAGACCTCTTGGTCACCACCCGTTCCTGGGGCGTCCCCCAGGGTGGCAGTTTTTCTGGTCGAAGACCCTTCAACCAGAGGAGCCGACTCCTTACGGAGCCGGCAACCTGCCTCTTCAAAATGAAAACCGAAACTAAGGACGAACAAAAGACAAAACAAACACCAAACGACTCCGGAGTCTGCTTACCTCCAAGACCGATCCTAGCGCTTGAGGGGGGTCGCCAAATCCCGGACGAGCCCCCAAATGTAGGGTCCCAGGACCCCCGGTGTATCCGACGGAAGAGGCGACAGCCCCAAGTCAAGCGCGGAGACCAGAACTTGATGCAAAAGCAAGAGGTTTCGTTTATTACAAGCGCGGCGCAGGGACTCGCAGTCAGACAGGCAGCAACCCGAGGGAAGTGCGGGAAGTGCTGGCCGACTGGAGCCCTGAGCAAGGGCAAAGCATGAGCTTATAAAGGCAAAAACCACACGCAGGTGGCCTGGAAAGCAGGAATTTGGTCTAACAATCAACTCATAATTCATTTCTCACAAGGACAGCCTGTGTCTGTAGTCGACTCATTTCCCAAGGACAGCAGGAATCCAGGTTATCAGTTAACCCATAACTTATCTCTTACACGGACAGGCTTGTTTTCGTAGCTGACTCCCTTCCCTGGGGGCTCCGGTGGTCTGTCTTACATTAACCAGTCCCGGGAGGAGATAACATAACTTTGCTGTGACTAAACCTAAGCACCAGGGTCTACGGAGAAGGTCAGCTGGAACACAGGAGGAGGGGGAGGCTTTCCTCTCAACCTTGTATTTGCTGAGAGATTTAGTTAAGGAGGGGGAGTGGAGGTCTCAGCGGCTTTGGAGTGGAGGTTTCAGCGGCCTTGGTCCTTTCACTTGCATCCCATATCTTTACTTTTATGTCATTTGTCCCCTCTTTTTGATGGAATATATCCTCCAGTAGATTTCTGAGAAAGTGCTTATGGAAAGTACTACTTGTTTGTGAAAATCAATGTCTGTACTAGCAAAATTTTCTAACCTCATCTTTCTAAAAAAAAAAAAAATGTATTTTCATTGTTTTTAGGGAGGAAGGGAAAGGGGGAGAAAGATAGAAACATCAATGAAGAGAGAGAATCATTAATCAACTGCCTCCTGCATGCCCCTCACTGGGGATCGAGCCCGCAACCCAGGCATGTGCCCTGACTGGGAATTGAACCTTGACCTCCTGCTTCATAGGTTTGCACTCAACCACTGAGCCATGCTGGATGGGCTCTAACTAACTTCATCTTAACTGGAGGTTGTTTAAGTGGTAGATAACTATATTGTCTTCTACTTTCTGATGTTACAGTGAAAAAAGTAGATGTCATCATGACTCAATAATTTCTATATGACATTTTCCCCCCTCTTTTTGAAAACTTGTAAAATGTTTTATTTTGCTTGTTTTTTCTGTGTTTTGAAATTTAAAAATAATGTGTCTTACTGTCTTTGTATTTTATCTTAAATATTTTGCATGTTTGGAAACCCCTTTTGATCATTTCTGGAAAATATTTTTTAATTTACTTATTAATGATTATTTCCTTTCCATTTTATCTTCCTATCCTTCAGATTTGGACTTTCTGGATTTGTCTTCTACTATTTTTACCTTTTTTTCTACCTTATTCTCTTTTGCTTTCTTTCCTGGATGATCTCCTACAATTTATCTTCTAACACTTTTAAATTTCTGTCATTACAAAAACATTCTGAGAGCACTTCAAAATTATTTGACTATTCCTTCCTCATAGTATTTTTCTTCTTTTTAAAAATTTATTTCTAAAATGTCACCATTTCCTTCAAGTTGCACTATAGTCAAACCTCAGTTCTCAAATGTCTCACATCTTGAACAATTGTTCACAGAAGTTGTTCACAGAAAAAATGTCTCCATTTTTTAACAAAACGTCAGTTCTCATCCTGACAACCCTTTCATGCTCACAAAAACCATCTCTGGGGCCACAAAAAAAAGGGAGCAAATGCAAGTCAGTTTACAGCTAAAACCTCCTGTTGTTTGCATTTCAAGAAATTGTGCTGTGAATATTTTTGTGGGTTTTTGTTGTTTTTGTTTGTTTTGCTTTTGTTGCTGGAGAAATGATTAGCACAATTTTAAAACATAAAAAGGCCATCAAGTGTGCTGATGTCGCTAATGGTGTGATAGCACTCACAAAACAACTGATCACAGGCAATTGAGGAGGTAGAAAAACTGTTACTGATTTGGATAAATGAAAAGCATTTCAGAGGCAGTGACATGTGAAAAAGCAAAGAAGCTGCACCCTTGGAAGAGAGCTGAAAGTTATTCCTTAAAGCTAGTAGGGGTGTTTCAATAAGCTTAAGAAGAGAAATATTTGTTTACATATTAAAGAGTACATTAGACATGTACTGTATATAAGAAGGGTTAAAACAGGGAATCATTTAGGGCAGCGGTTCTCAACCTGTGGCGGTCGAACGACCCTTTCACAGGGGTCGCCTAAGACCATCCTGCATATCAGATATTTACATTACGATTCATAACAGTAGCAGCATTACAGTTATGAAGTAGCAACGAAAATAATTTTATGGTTGGGTCACAACACGAGGAACTGTATTTAAAGGGCCAGAAGGTTGAGAACCACTGATTTAGGGGTTTGGAACAGATTAATTCAATTTGCATTATTCTAATGGGGAAAATGATTAGGTTTTCAAACATATTGCTTCTCTGTATTCATTTATTTTTAATATAGTTTTATTAATTTCAGAAAGGAAGCCAGAGGAAGGAGAGATAGAAACATCAATGATGAGAGAGAAGCATTGATTGGCTGCCTCTTGGAGGACCCCACTGGAGATCAACCCTGTAATCAGGGCATGTGCCCTTGACCAGAATAGATCCTGGGACCTTTCAGGCAACAGTCCGAAGCTCTATCCACTCAGCCAAACCAGCTAGGGTCAACATTGCTTCTTGAACAGCCTTCCAGAACAAGTTCAGTTGAAGAGCCAAGGTTCCACTGTATTTCTACACTTAGGCTTCCTAGGGATTTTTCTCAAATGTTTGGGTAATCCTTGATTATTCATAACTAGATCCCCAATGCACGGAAATTCATGCAAGAGTAGGCCTTCCTTCCCCCAGCTGCCAGCACCAGCTTCCCTCCAGCACCTGGGACCCTGGCTGGCTTCCCTCCAGCCCACGCTTCATCAGGAACGACATCCAGAATGATGTCCCATCTAATTAGCATATTACTCTTTTATTATTATAGATTGAAAATTGTAAATAAAAAAGGTCTGATTTGAAGTTCTGAGCACGTTGGGTCAATTTTCTGTAACTACTTATGTACTAGCTTGTGTTGACTTCTCTACAGAAGACATTCAAATTTCCTGCCTGCACATGAATGTTGATGCTAACTGCTGGGAGCCAAAGAGTAGTCAGAGGGGCTTTGAAGGGGGGGGGCGGTTTTAGCACCCAAGAAGCAAATGTCCATTCAATTCTGTTTATTTTTGCTATAAATGTGTATGGTATTCTCCAATCCAGAACACCTCTGTTTTAACTGTTCCGAAAATCAACTTTTCTTATACGAGGATGGGGAAATGTGACACTGCATTCTATTTTTTAAACAAATTTTTGAATTATTCTCTTTATTTTACACCATCTTCCTCTCCATTTCCAGACATTTGATGTTCTGTTTCCAGACATTTGAGGTTTTGCAGTGTTAATTGAATTGGCTGTAGGCTTTTCTCACCTGTGTTAGGATTCCTTTTTCTCTCCTTTGCTGTCACTTTTAGCACCCATCCATCTTCCTTCTATTTTGTGAGTTTATGACTTAGAAAATAATACTTTAAAGTTTGTGAGTAGATGAAGGAGTGTGTGGGCCGGCAAGAAGTAAAACCAGCTGTATGCAATCAATCCAAAATCCCTATCTGCAAGTCCAGGAATATGAATTTTTGTTTTTCTATTTCCTTGTTTTTCTGTTTGTTTGTAATTTACTAAGATTTTATTTTTTACCTATTACATAGCTACTACTGAAATAGGAATTTTAGGAGTAAAATAGGACAGGTTTAGGAAATTTTGGAAATTTTAGAAATTAAGGGGACCATGGAAGAAGCACAGGGCTGCAGAGCAGCAGAAGGTATGTTTCCATAGAATAGGGGAGCTGAAAAGCTGCAACAGAAACATTTCCATAGAATGAGGGAGCTGGGAACAGCAGAAGGTCTATATTTACAAAATAAAGGGAAGGAAGCCCTTCATCCAGAAGAAGAAGAAGAAAGCCCAAAGGGAATAGGAAAACAATAAGGAAGGAGGTTCGACCTTTGAGCTCAGGAGTTACTATAGCAACCAGTCTAAGGGAATGGTGACCAATCAGAGGGGATATCAAGGCACAAAGATCTGCAGCCTTTATAAACCCTAGGGAAAAGGAACTCTGTGGGACTCTTCCCCCTCCTCACATGGGAGTCTGTACTTGTTCTTTAATAAATTTCCACCTTTGCTATACCACCTTCTGTCTGTGAATTCATTCTTCAATTCCCAAGGACAAAGAACCCGGGACCAGTTTGCCCAGGGGAACACCGCGTGTTCCAGTCCAAAAATTCTGCTTCACTACTATATATATTAGACTGTCACTATATTTTATTTATTTATATTTCAGTTTCTTTTTAATTTTTTAATTTATCTTTATTGTTGAAAGTATTATAGATATCTCTCCCTCTTTTTCTCCCATTAACATACTCCTCCATGCTCCTGCCCCCTCCCCAAGCCTTCACTGCACTATTGTCTGTCCATGTGATATGCATATATGCATATAAGTTCTTTGGTTTACTTCTTCCCGACCCCCCTTTCCTCTAAAATATGTCAGTTTGTTGCATGTTTCAATTTCTCCGGATCTGTTTTGTTCGTCAGTATATCTTGTTCATTAGATTCCACATATAAGTGAGATCATGTGATACATGTCTTTGACTGGCTTATTTTACTCAGCATAATACTCTGAGGGTTCCTGCATGCTGGGTGTGTTTCCCTGTCCCAGAGCTACTCCTCTGAGTGACCCAGAATATTGCCCTGCCCTTAGCTGGGCAGAGATGCTTGTATGCAGTCCAATGGTATCAGCTGGAAACTGGAGTTTCTATTACTCTCTCCTAAGGGGAAAGTACCAGTCAGGTTCCCAGGACAGTGCAGTGCTTGGCTCCACATCCACACCAGTGACTGATGCTTCCTGAGACTGTTCAAACCCCTAGGCTTGGCCTCTGCTGCTGTCTCCTACAAAAGTCAGGATGCAGGGTGTGGCAGGCAGGGCACCTGAGGGTGAAGTGGGCTGTATCACCTAGGGCAGAATTTTTTCCTTTTTCTGAGCTGTGGTTTCTGGAAGTGGCCAGGACCTCTGAGGAAAATGGCTGTTTCAGTTTGGGTAGGTGTGACTGAATGCAGGTCTCCAGGCCACCTCTTTTCCATGTCTCTCCCCAACGCTTCCCACGCTAATCTCTCCTCAGGCAACTATGGTCTGCACCATCCTCCCTCTGCTGAGACCTTGGGTGAGTAGCTGCAAATGAAGATCCTGTGCTCTGCATTTTAAAAATAAGAAACAGAAAAACTGCAGGTTTAACTCCTACTGGCTCCAGACTCCCCAGCAGCCAGAAGCTCTGCTGCCTTTAACAGCTGGATGTTACCTGGGTCCTGGGTCGCTGGTCTCAGCTCTGGTGTTCCAGGCCATGGAACCCAGTCTGGGTAGATTAAATGTAGATATAGATGATTAGATGAGATAAATAGAGATAGAGATAGAGATAGAGATAGAGAGCTAGATAATAGGTAGATATAGATAGATAGATATTCTGTGGTACTCAAGATGGTTAATAAAAAAAAATTCCAAATTTGTGGGGGAAACACTGCCTATTCAATCTACCTCTCAGTGTTTCACAATACATATTAGCACATCACAAGCCTCTGAATTCCTGCAAGTATAAAATTATTTAACTTTTTAATGTTTCCCAAATTTATTTGATCATGGAACTATTTTTATTTATTATAGCAGCTACTCACATATCACACCACTCAGAGAAAAGTTATGTTAGATCATCTTATTATTCAGTACTGCTGTTGGCTTATTTAGTTTATGTATACTTTATCAAGTATTGAGTGTAATGTGTTAGTCTCCTTATGCTTATTCTAACTGTGCTTCTTTGTGTTCTCACAAACATCACATTAATGGGTGCAAGACTTGGTTCATTATTATTCTAAACTAGAGACCCAGTGCACGAAATTCGTGCAGGGGGGTCCCCACTGCCCGACCTGTACCTTCTCCAATCTGGGAACCCCCAGGGCATGTCCTACTGATGGCTTAGGCCTGCTCCCTGTTGTTCTCTGCTCTCTGTGGACCTGCCTGCTTGATGCCACCGCAGGCCCTGGTGTCTGCTATCTGTGGGGGCCTGCTTGTCCTTCGCCACCGGGGCAAGGGGCAAGCAGGGCCCTGCTGTCTGCTCTCTGTGGGGACCCTGCGGGGGACTGTTTGCCCCTTGCTGCCACGGCCAGGGGCAAGCAGTCCCCCGCAGTCTGCTGTCTGCTCGCTCTATGCGGGGGATATTCCCACCCTGCCCCTGGCTGCTTCATGCCTGCGCACATAGGCCCGGAGTGGCTGGGGGTTGTTCCGGGACCCCAGCCGCTCCGGACCTACAAGCAGGCCGACAGGCTCAGAGTGGCCTGGGTCCTGAGGATACCCATCCCCAGGACCCAGGTCGCTTGTCGCCTGTGTGCATGTAAGTGGCTGCCCTACTCCAGACACTCGGTGTCTTTGTATGCAAATTAGCCCTCCATCTTTGTTGGGTTAATTTGTGTACTCACTCCTGATTGGTGGGCGTCATGAAGTGATGGTCAATTTGCATCTTTCTCTTTTATTAGTGTAGATATATACCTTTATAAAAAGAAGTTGGCTGAAGTTAGTTGATAAAATAATGAATATTTTAGTTGGCATTTTTTTAAAAAAAATTATTGACTTCAGAGAGGAAGAGAGAGATAGAAATATCAATGATGAGAGATGTTAATGTAAAAACATTCAAACCTGTAAAGAATTTTTCTAAGTTTATTTGAGCCAAACTGCTGACAATTGCTGGGAAGCAGTATCTCAAGGGATTGGGATAATGCTCTGGAGAATGGCAGTTTCTCATCTATTTTTATACATTGCAATCAAAGTAGTGGACATAGGCGGGTTACATGAAATTCATTGGTGACAGATTAGAGAGGCAGGAGAAAGCAAAGCTGGGTGGGGGGGGGGTGGACCCCTGGGATTGGATAAAAAGTAAAATGATATACACTTACTTAGGTGGGTACAGGACAGTTAACAGTCAACAATTAACATGATAACAATAACAATGAAGGAATTTGTGGCATCTGCCCTGGCACCCAGGCACATTAGGTTGTGCCCCAAGGGGCCCAGAAGAAGGGAAGTTACAAGTTACCCAGACATTTCAAGGATCTATTATCATAGATGCAAAAGACAGATAGGCTCAGTTAAGGTAAAGGTTGACCTTGTCAGGGAAGATACCAGCCTAGTAGGTGACTACCCACCATAACTGTTTTTAGTTAAAGTTTAATTTCAGACCATCCTTTGTGGTTATTTTAGGTCTTTGAATTTGCAATACTGCCATGCAGGCTTTCCCTGAGCTTGTCAGGTTAGCATGTAGCCCGTTTCATCAACAGAGAGAATCATCAATTGGCTGCCTCCTGCACACCCCTACTGGACATCAGGCCCTCAACCTGGGCATGTGTCCCGACCTGCAATCAAACTGTGACCTCCTGGTTCATAGATGATGCTCAACCCCAGAGCCATGCCAACTGTGCTAGTTGGCAATTTTTAACTATTCAATGCTTATCAGCTATTATTCATTTATTGCTGTTTAAGTTCATGTCTATATTAGTCAGGCTTTCATAGTTATAACTTCTAAATATCTGCTTTGCATTCTTGAATGCATAATAAGTGGAAAGTAAGCTACTACAGTATGAATATTCATGCAAAAAATCTACGGTACCTAGAGGCAAAGAGCAGGGTCTAGATTTAGACTACTAGATTTTAGGCCTTGCTATACCACTTACTAAGTACAGTAGGTCCTCGGGTTACATCAGAGATCTGTTACTACAGCACGACGTAACGCGATTTTCAGTATAGTTGGAACCCACCTACATAAGCACCTATGTCACTCACATGGAGCACATACACAGCAGTAATGAAGTGAAGCAATAAAAAAAATTAAAAGAGAGATAACAATTCCTGACCTTTACTTGTGGTAAATAAACGATAAAAAACATAAAGCACATATGTACATATGTTGAAATGACGGAACATTATTTTTTAATAAATAAATGGGAGATGATGACGTAACCACGAAACGACGTACGCCAAGTCCAACGTAACCCGAGGACTGTCTGTAATTACCAGAATTGTCACATTGCAATGGTTGATCAGTGATGACTTATTGTTAACATTACATTCAGGCCATTTTTAAATTAATGAGAATGCTTGATGAATTGATGAGGTTAACAACTTGGGGGCAACACATTTTTATAATGTCTAACTCCTTTAGTGACATCAGTTCATCTTGC
Organism: Myotis daubentonii; assembly: GCF_963259705.1. Lineage (NCBI taxonomy): Eukaryota > Metazoa > Chordata > Mammalia > Chiroptera > Vespertilionidae > Myotis > Myotis daubentonii. The sequence continues at coordinate 65,859,875 of NC_081861.1, read as the reverse complement.
ACAAAGCATTTCTCTCTTTCACACTCTTTTTTATCTTCACTAGTAGTCTATTGGGCTGCTTTGGAGAAACAAGTTTTCACAGAGTAGACAAGAAACTCTTAGATTATCTAATCAGATATCCTGCTAAATACAAGTATAGGATAATTAAGCTTTCAAAAACAATAAAATATTTTTTATTATTTTTGTTTAGTAACAGACATTTTATTTATTATGTTATTTTTGGCCTTAAGATGGGTTTAATTTTTTTCTTAAATATTTTAAAATAGAGTGATGTCACAGGCCCCATGTGAGCGGATTGCAACACATGCAGCTGCCTGAAGAGAGGAGCTGGAGTCCTGTGTCAGAGCCGCAAAGTCGCCGTCGTCGGGGAGGACCAGCCGCTGCCGCCCAGGACCCTTAGGGAGGAGGAGGCGAGAAGATGGCGGACGGCCCCACTGCTGCGGATAGGAACGTGGAGATCTGGAAGATCAAGAAGCTGATTAAGAGTTTGGAGGCGGCCCGTGGCAATGGCACAAGCATGATATCATTGATCATTCCTCCCAAAGACCAGATTTCACGAGTAGCAAAAATGTTAGCAGATGAGTTTGGAACTGTGTTTAACATTAAGTCACGAGTAAACCGCCTTTCAGTCCTGGGAGCCATTACATCTGTACAACAAAGACTCAAACTTTATAACAAAGTACCTCCAAATGGCCTGGTTGTTTACTGTGGTACAATTGTAACAGAAGAAGGAAAGGAAAAAAAAGTCAACATTGACTTTGAACCTTTCAAACCAATTAATACATCATTGTATCTGTGTGACAACAAATTCCATACAGAGGTACTTACAACACTACTTTCAGATGACAGCAAATTTGGCTTCATTGTAATAGATGGTAGTGGTGCACTTTTTGGCACACTCCAAGGGAACACAAGAGAAGTCCTGCACAAATTCACTGTGGATCTCCCAAAGAAACATAGTAGAGGAGGTCAGTCAGCCTTGCGTTTTGCCCGTTTAAGAATGGAAAAGCGACATAACTATGTTCGGAAAGTAGCTGAGACTGCTGTGCAGCTGTTTATTTCTGGGGACAAAGTGAATGTGGCTGGTCTCGTTTTAGCTGGATTTGCTGACTTTAAAACTGAACTAAGTCAATCTGATATGTTTGATCAGAGGTTGCAATCAAAAGTTTTAAAATTAGTTGATATATCCTATGGTGGGGAAAATGGATTCAACCAAGCTATTGAGCTATCTACTGAAGTCCTCTCCAACGTGAAATTCATTCAAGAAAAGAAATTAATAGGACGATACTTTGATGAAATCAGCCAGGACACGGGCAAGTACTGTTTTGGAGTTGAAGATACACTAAAAGCTTTAGAAATGGGAGCTGTAGAAATTCTAATAGTCTACGAAAATCTGGATATAATGAGATACGTCCTTCATTGCCAAGGCACAGAAGAGGAGAAAATTCTCTATCTAACTCCAGAACAAGCGAAGGATAAATCCCATTTCACAGACAAAGAGACAGGACAAGAACATGAACTAATTGAGAGCATGCCCTTGCTGGAATGGTTTGCTAATAACTACAAAAAATTTGGAGCTATATTGGAAATTGTCACAGATAAGTCACAAGAAGGATCCCAATTTGTGAAAGGATTTGGTGGCATTGGAGGTATCTTGCGGTACCGAGTAGATTTCCAGGGAATGGAATATCAAGGAGGAGACGACGAATTTTTTGACCTTGATGACTACTAGGTCGTCGACATGGGTCCGGCAAAATGTGCCTCACCCTCCAGCATCCAACCCAAGGAGCATACCCATGGTGGAATCCAAACAGATCCCTGCCTTACAATTGGAACATTTCCAGAACTTAATCCATGAGCATTGGATACTGAAAAGAAAACGGAAACAAAACCAGATCCAATCCTACACTTTGGTTTGTCATGGTGTCAGCGCAGCAGCAGCCTACAACTAAGTTCCTAAATGCCACTTTGGACTAATTTAAACAAGAATCCCAGTTTTTACTTTTACTTGATGGTGAAATTGGTTGCTCTTGTATTTTATGAAAAAAAAAATGATTTTTTTAACCTTCATACATAGAAGCAAAAATACTTTAACTGCTGGAAACCCTCAAAAGTTAATAGACATGAGATCATACTGATTTGTTTCTTATTTTGATTGGAAAAAATTAAATTGTTGCATTTCGCAGTGACCCATTTACATGGCATTCTCAGCTTAGACTGCATAAGAAGAAATATATGTGGTGAAATGTTGGAATCATTTCTCTCTCGGTCTCTTGTTTAATGTTGAAAGGGTGAGCTAATAGGCAATTTCACTCCCTCACACTACCCGTCCCCCCTCCAGACTGTTAGTTTCGAGGATGCAAAGTGCATTGTCAAGTCAAGCTGACACAAGAAGCATCGGGCCAGTGCATTGTTTCCTTCCATGTGTTTTGCAGGCAAATTTGTGCCGGGGTTTTGGGAGCCCTTAGATCCGTTGCTTTGACAAGGGCTCCCATAATCTTAGCCTAAAACCAGTTTGGGATGCACATGTTGGGGCTTCTGTGCTATTGCTGGGAGTGGGATAAATAAAACATGCAATTTAAGTGGAAGCAAAGAAATTTAAAGATTATTTTATTTGATTTGGGTCTGTCCTTGGTAAAGGGGAGATGGTCGTGTTTTCCTTGCGTTGGATGGCATGAGATTATGTGAATATTTTGATTTTTTAAAGATGAACTGCAAGGTTCTTTATAGGAACAACAGATAAGACATGTGTGACTGCATGTAATTTTAACCCCTGACCTCCTGGTGGGGTGGGAGCATCTGTTTCGAATATGGGACTTGCAAGTACCTCTCATAGGAGAAAACATGAGAGGGGGGGTGGGAAGGGCGGGAAGGGATGGAACACAGCTTCTGGCACCAGGACATAACCATGTTGGGTCCACAAATGGGCTTGAAAACCTGAAGCTCATGCTTCACAGCTGGGCTGCGAGTTGGGACTTGACCCCAGCTGACATGCAAGGTCATCATGTGCCCGAGGTGGTGACAGCGAACAAAGTGTATAGGATGTGCCCAGTGGTAGCAATGGAAAAAAGTATACCAAATGGACTTTGAAGGGCCAAAGGTTTTAAAAGTCAATTGGTATCACCTCACACTGATAGGGTAGTGGGGTGCATTTGGTTTTCAAATTGGGTACTTTCAACACTTTAGTGCCTGACTGCTGTTCTTCATTAACTTGACTCAGTCACTCGTAGCTTTATTGGTCTGAACCAGCTCCTTGTTCCTAGGTTGCAGACCTGCCTATCGTTCCAATAATCTTGTTTCACTTGAATGAAGGGAGTATGTCTTAAATGTAAAGTTTCTGGTTCTCACACTGTACTCTGAGGTCCAAATGACTGCCTGTCGATGTGTAACCTGATGTCTCAACCCCCAATGAGAAGAGTCAGTTCTTTGGTATTCACCAATGCGGGAGGCTTCACTGGAACAGGCTTTTGCTTTGGGCTCTGCTATTTGTTTGCAGAACACCCAAGAGCGAGCAAACATGCCCTCTTCACAGCAGTACCTTAGGGATTTGCCATTGTAAATGGGTCTGATGTGATATGACAAGACGAGAGAAATTGGATGTAAATTTACATTTTTGACTATGCTTATTGTTTCACATGATACATTTAGGGTATGCAGCTCCATTTGTAGTTTTTATTTTTACTATTTAAGTTTGGGAATGATGCCAAATTTTTGTATTTCTTTAATCAATGTGTTCTCTTCAGTGATATATATTGCATTATATATTGATGTGCGTATCAATATATACTGATATGTATTACACTTAACATACAAACACATCAATATGAGGGGGTAAAAACCATAGCCTTTGCATTCTCTATAGTCTCTACAGAGAGATCCTAAGCAGCAAAACCTTGGTGTAGTGATGTACAGAAATGGAGAAGAGTATTAAACCATATTTAAGAATAAAAAAATATTTTAAAATAATTTTTATTTTTTAATTACAGTTAACAGAATATTATATTAGTTTCAGGTATGCAACATAGTGATTAGGCATTTATATAACTTAAAAAGTGATCAGCTTGATAAGAGTACTATCCATCAGACACCGTACATAGTTATTACAATACTAGAGGCCCAGTGCATGAAATTCTTGCATGGGGGGGGGGTCCCCTCAGCTCAGCCTGCACCCTCTCCAATCTGGGACCGCTGGCTCTTAATTGCTCACCTGTCTACCTGCCTGGTCGCCCCTAACTGCCCGTCCCCCACAGCTAGCCTGGTCACCCACAACTGCCCCCCCCCCCTGCTGGCCTGGTCACTCCAAGCAGCCTGCTGTTCAGTCATTTTCTTGTCTCTCACTAACCCCCCTGCTGGCCTGGTAGCCCCAAACAGCCTGCTAGTCAGTCGTTTGGTTGTCCCTCACTAATCCCCCTGCCAGCCTTGTCACCCCACGCAGCCTGGTGTTCAGTTGTTTGGTCGACCCTCACTAGTCCCCCTGCCGGTCTGGTCATAGGCAGCCATCATTTGAGGGCCTGAGGGTTAATTTGCATATTACTTCTTTATTATATAGCATTATGGACTGTATTTTCCATGCTATATTTTACATCCCTGTGACTATTTTAATAACTGGCAGATTGCACATCTTAATCACTTTCCCTTTTGCACCTATTCTTCCCAACCTTCTTCCTTCCTATCTGGCAACTATCATTAAATCTTTTTACACAGCAAAAAGCTTACAGTAGTTTTCATGGTCACTTTCATAAGGAGAAACTCTGATCTGCAACCCACTGAAGAATGATGATTACGACAAACAAGCAAAATCTGAAATAACTTTTTAATATCAATGTTTCTATGTTTCTATAAACCTGCCCCTAAGTTTTACCATAAAGATAAAAAGAATTAGAATAATAATTGAATAAGAATCATCAATGGTGGGTATATAAGAGGGGCACTGCACATATGCTTGATGCTGGGCCCAACTGCTTTGGTTATTTAACACTGAAGAAGACAGCATTTGTTTATCGCAATAGGGTTCTTTATTTTTTAGTGTTTTCCTCGAATGTCAGTATAATTATAAAAGGAGAATTAAGGCTGTTAGACATGCAATAACTGAAAGCTTTTTGACAGTACATACTCTATGGCTGATAAATGTCCACTGACACTTCCTGTGGTGTGCTCAATGAAATATAATAAATCAACTAAAAATTGAACAAGTATTTTGAAAAATACAAGGGTCATAGCAGAATAACTAGCTGTTCCATCCATCTCAATTACACTTCATCTATTGTTGGGGATAGTCTTCAGGCTCAGTTGAGTAGACATTGGCATTTATTTATTATCATGAACAGCAAACTATTATTCTTATGGTCTTAAAAGTACTCTTTTTAACTTTTATTGATTTCAGAGAGGAAGGGAGAATGAAAGAGAGCTAGAAACATCAATGATGAGAGAAAATCATTGATTGGCTGCCTTCTGCATGTGCACTTGACCAGAATCAAACCTGGGATCCTTTAGTTTGCAGGCCAATGATCTATCCACTGAGCCAAATGAGCTAGGGCTTAAAAGTACTTCTTTACCACAGATACAGTGATGTCTGCCAGCTTTCTTTATTATAAAGGTAACTTTTTCACCTTTGTAATTAACTAATTAGTAATTTATAGGTAGCTATTTTGAGAGTGTATATCCTTCTCCCTAGCACGCTTAAAAAAAACAACAACAAACCAAACCACACAATTAGAATGTATTGATGAGTTTTCCTGAATCAGTTACTAATATAGCTATATAAATCATGATTTTCTATCAATCCTCCATTTGTTAGGTGGCATTTTATTGGTTTTATTTTTAGTAAGTCATTATTTCCATTGATGAGAAAGAAATTGTAATGGGTTGCATTTCTTTGATGTCAATCACACATTAAAACTTACTTATAAGCAATATTCAGGTTCTAATTTTTTTTTGTTTTTCTTTCTATATTTTTATTTTAAAATGTTACATCCTAACTGGACTGATGTGAATTAGTTAACTGATCAATTATTTTGACTTGCTGGGGAAGAAAATAATTAATCAATATAAGCCAGGATAAAAGTTATCTAGTACATTAATATATTAATTATAATTATGAAGCTTGGAATTCCAACTCATTTGTGTGTCTTTTCCATAATATTTTGCAGTGAAGCTTATTATCATTATCATGATTATTACCTTCCTTTTGTCAACCATAGGAGGTTATTTGTGAAGTAATTTGACTACTTTGAAATAAAGTTGCTTTTTTACCAAATGTCCCAGTTAGGCTCAGTAAGGATTCCATTGTGATGATTAATCAATGACTAATTAGAAATAAACTAATTTTACACGATTTTTATAAATAAATGGGGAATAAATATCTTGTGGACATTTTGGTGAGGTAGAACAAAAAATATAGCTTCCCTAGTTTTAGAGTAATTATATTCTTAAAGAATATAATAATTTATTCCCTTATACATTTAGAGACTCATTTTTAAATGTTTGCTATTTCAAAATGCACATAGAATTCTTTATTATGCTTATTACTAAACAATGCAATATTTCTATGACATTAGAATGTAGTTTTCCAACAATTTTTCTGGCAATGATAAGTACTAAAATTAACTGACAATGACAATTTATTTATTTAGAAGTAATAACTTGTTAAATAATCATTGCCTGTTCTAGTTCATTGAAGTTTAGAAGAGACTTGCCTTAAGCATAATATAAATATTTTTATAATGCTTTACTCCTAGATTTCAAAAGGTTTAGATGAAATGGTTTTTGAAAATACTTAGGTACCATAAAATATGGTTATATTAGAGCTCTCACAGAAAGCAAACAATTCCATTCTGGCTATTTGAAACAGAAAACAAATTTATTAAAGAATATTAAGTAGTTAATGGAATTGTTAGAAGTGCCAGATATGTGAACTTGAAAATAAGCTTCCAATAACAATATGAGAACCACACTGTAGGACTGGACATATGAGGAAACTGCTGCTGCTGCCACAACTGTTCTGCCCACACACAAGTTCCTAGGAACTCAAATCTACTATGACTGCTATAATTCATTGAAAAAACTGGATGTGTTTGGGTTGGGTCTGAACCCCTCTGCTAGGGACAGAACCTCCTTGGAAGCCAGGAACTGGAAGAAGACACAAGTAGCCGCAGGTAGGTGGGACATGCTTTATTGCAAACAAAGCAGCCAGCCATCGCTGTTCCGGAGCCCGTTATACTAGCTCAAACAAATGAGGCTTCTTGCCAATTGGTGACATCAGTGTTACACAAAACAGGTGGGTTACACAAGAGTGCACCTTTGCAGTGTGTATGCTGGTACTGCTGTGTCATTGCCTTTGTGCACACATATGGCAAATAGGCCTTTAACATCTGGTGTTCTCTTGGTCAGAGCCCCAACAATTTGCTGCTACTGAGGCTAGAACAATGCATGGCCCACTCAGAGCCAGCTTCCTCACACTGCTTGATTCTGAAGTCTCAAGTTGATGAATCTGCAAAATCATACTAAGTGCAGCCTCGCTTAAAGGCAGACCAGGAAAATGACATTTTCTGATTCTACATTGGGAAAGTGGTCATCAATATGTGGGACACCATCAAAACATGAAAATGGTGTTCAAATGATGGGAAGCCTCAAATGACAGATAACATCTATATGCAATATTCTACAAAGAAGACACACTTGCTTGCTACAAAGTGGACACACATGCATGTGCACATACACATCCCCACTACATAAAGAACAGAAAGGCCCAGAGTTCCAGTTGTTCTGCTTGGTAGCTGGATGGCTTGGATAAGATAGCTAACCTCTTAAAGTAAAGGTCAAACCTCACATGTAACATATGAAGCCCTCCTTCTTTATTTTGTAAATATAGACCTTTGGCTACTCCCAGTTCCCTTGTCTTATGGAAATGTGGCTGCTCTGCCTCTCCCAATTTCCCTGTCTTATGGAAATGTAACCTTTTGCAGCTTTGCAGTCTGTTCTTTTTCCATGGACCCCCTTAATTTAAAAAATTCCCTAAATCTGCCTACTTCACCCCTAAAAATTCCTATTTCAATGTGGTGGGAGTGGGACTGTTTTATACAGGATGGAAAGTGTAGATCTCAATAAGTTTGTATGAGACCTGAAGTAGGAAGGATACTTCTTGGGTCCTGGGAAAAGTCAGGGTGTGGGGTCAGTGCAGGAGACTGGTGGGTGATCGGCCAGGGAGGCACAAATGGCGGCCAGTAGTGCAGAGCATTGGGAGTGACAAAATGGCGACCAGTAGCCCAGAGCACCAGAGGCACAAATGGCGGCCAGTAGTGCAGAGCACTGGGAGCGACAAAATGGTGGCCAGTAGCCCAGCACATCAGAGGCACAAATGGCAGCTAGTAGTGCAGAGCATTGGGAGTGACAAAATGGCGGCCAGTAGGCCAGCGCATCAGAGGCACAAATGGCGGCTGTTAGTGCAGAGCATTGGGAGTGACAAAATGGCGGCCAGTAGGCCAGCGCATCAGAGGCACAAATGGCGGCTGTTAGTGCAGAGCATTGGGAGTGACAAAATGGCGGCCAGTAGGCCAGCGCATCAGAGGCACAAATGGCGGCTGTTAGTGCAGAGCATTGGGAGTGACAAAATGGCGGCCAGTAGGCCAGCGCATCAGAGGCACAAATGGCGGCTGGTAGTGCAGAGCATTGGGAGTGACAAAATGGCGGCCAGCAGGCCAGCGCATCAGAGGCACAAAGGGCAGCCAGTACTGCAGAGCACCAGAAAGCAGGTGTAAAACACCGCTGGAAACTACTTTCTGTTTTTTAACTGTGGAAAAGTGGCCTCATAAAAATGAGGCCTCCAAAAATTAGATAGGAACTCGCTCTCATACGCCCAAAGGGAAACCAAACTATGCCTGTTGAGAGCTGTCCGAATGTCTTTGATCGAGCTAACCTTCAGTACAGTTATGGTGGTTGAGTGCCCGCGCAGTTTGAACTCTGTCCTGGCATTCGTAGAAACCCTGCCTTTCTACCAGGTAGTGTGCCCAGGGGCAGTGGGCAAATTCCCGCGGGGTTGGAAGTCCAGCGTAGGAACTGATTTCTGATATCGTGGTGCACCATGGGTATGCAAATCACAGGCGGTGCTGGGCTGGGCCGCAACACCAGTTGTCCCATGGGGCTCAGGGCGGCGCCTTAGAGACCCTGACCATTGCTCTTCCTTTCTTCTCTATGGGTCCGCTTGGGACCCCGAACTGGGTTTTCCTGGAGAATAAAGGCGTTTCCTGACACTGAGGCTCAGGGGTTAGCTAACTTTCACAAGTCACTCAGCCGGTAAGCGGCACAGTGGGCTGACAGTTTTGTACTGTTCCAGCCTGGTGTGCTCTCCTGCTCCACTCAAAAGCTCCTCCTAGTGACCCAAACACCCCTGACCCAACTCCAGCCCACCTCCATTCCTTGGACGCCTTGGTTGCACCCCTTACTCTAGGTTCCAAGCCAACTATTCACTTCTTGTAAGTCTTTTTAGGTATTTTAGTGTTGATCCAGCTGCATTAGGCTTATTTAGTTATTTTTTCACTTTTGATCAGAACATGATTATATGGCCTTTGGAGGGGCGGGTGTGTGGGTGGCTGAGACTGAGCCCTGGAATAGTTGGGGAAAGGCAGAAATAAAAAAGACAGTACAGTAGTAATTATTCACACTGACACAAGGGAGAAAAAATACTGAAATTTATTAATTTATTAATAAACTGTATTAATAAATATTAACAGAGCTTCAATTACACATAGTATCAAGCAGTCTGACGTATGTAATTGAAATCCCAAAAGGAGAGGAGAGATAAAATCGGACCAGAAATATTTAGGAAATATTGTTTAAAATTTTTCCAATTTTTACAAAAATGAACAACCCATATGTCCAGGAAGCTCAGTAAACCCTAAGCAGTATAAATATCCCAAACTGCCACACCTTTGGATTTTTAAATTTGGAGGAATGAATTAGAATATTGAAAGGCGCACCGCCCTCCTCTCCGGGCGGTGCGGGGGGGGGAGTCTGACCACCCGGGTCTGAGATCCCTCCGCGTCCGCCATAGGGCCTGGCCTCCCCGGAGCGGGTCCGAGTGTCCGGACCGGCTGCGTGGTGGCGGGCTGAGGGGTGGGGCCGGGCGGCGACTGACCACGGGGGAGGTCATGGGAGCGGAAGGCCTCACCGCATGGCTCTTTCCTCCCTTCCCCGTGGTCGGCCGCTGCTTGCCCACGCTGGGGCCGGGGGTCCATACGGCCCTCGGGGCCCGGTCGGGGGGGGGGGCTGGGGCCTGCGTGGGCCTGCCGCCAGGCCCCCATGGGGGGGGGGGGGCATTGGCTCCCGGGCCCATGGCGGCAGCCCGGTGTGGGCTGCCGCCAGCCCGCTGCCCCCCGGACCGGGCCCAGTGTAGCAGCGGCGGCAGCGGAGTGGGGCGCGTGCCCAGGCTCAGGGAGGCCGCCATGCTGCAGTGCACCGGCCCCATGGGCCGGGCCTGCTCCGAGCGGATGCCGCTCCTCCAGAGCTGGGCCGCTCCACCGCCCTCACCCCGTGTGCTGGGCCTGTGCCGCCCAGATGTGCCGGAGTCCCGGTCTGCCCGCAGGCCAACTGCGGGTGCTGTGTGTGGGGGCCATCCTGCCTTGTGGCGAGTTCGAGCGGCAGCAGCAGGAGCCGGACAAGGACTGCGCCCTCCATCTTGCCTTGGGTCCTCCATCTTGGGACAGAACCATGTGCGCCCTCCATCTTGCCTTGGGTCCTCCATTTTGGGATGGGGCCATGTGCTTCCTCACGGGAAGAAGCCGCTGCTAGCCACACCCAGGATTTCTCTGGATTAACCAATGATGATCAAGGGAAGTGCACGCCATCACTATGACCACATCCTGTACCGACTCGCGCCTGGCCAATCGGCGGGCCCCACAGTCCCCTCTCCTGCCCTCACTCCACCCCCCTTTGAAACCCCCTGTCCCATCAGGCCTCGCTCTCTCGGCCACTGGAGCTTACCGTTGCATCGGTGAGCGTGGCAGGGGAGCCAAACCCGGGTTTGAAATAAATGACTCTTTGCTTTTGCATCAGACTGACTGGCTCCCTGGGGGTCTTGGGAACTTTGAAATCTGGACACAACAATATAACTCTGTGGAGAGTTCTTTGTAAATTTTAACTCCAAATCTCCGTGAACTGTGCTACTGTGACTGTGTTAATGATAACCTACTCTTCTGTACATGCTCGTATATTCCTATCAACAAACCTCCATTAACTTTGGTTTGCAGATTTTCAAAGGGTAAACTCATCACTGAGGTCAGTTTCTCCTGTCTATCTATATTATGTCCATCAGGGAAGCTACTAGCCCATTTGGGGCTTCCATGCAGAAATAGATTTAAAAGCCACATCTTTCCTGGAGCATATGAGGTCCTTTACCAGGACAGAAGGTTAAGTGAGCAGAGCAGTTTGATTTTTCACATGCCCTCACTGCCCTTACTAGACTACAGGACTTTTTTTTTTTTAAGTTAACAAACTTTAAAATTGTCCTTACCATCCCTGTGTACTCTAATACTATATTCCTTATAAGAATGGGAGTATGAAAAAAAATGTGAGTATGCATGTTAGGTGTACATCTGTGTGTGTGTGTGTGTGGTAATTGAGAGTATTGTGAAGGAAGAAGGTACTAGTAACTATTTACTATTTAATAGTAAAAGAGGGAGATAGTCCTCAGAGTAGTTGCTGCCTAACTTTCTCCCCCGCCCCCCAATAATAATAGCATTACAGCTCTAGCCAGCTTGGCTCAGTGGATAGAGCGTCAGCCTGCGGACTGAAGGGTCACGGGTCCGATTCCAGTCAAGGGCACATGCCTGGGTTGTGGACTCCATCCCCAGTAAGGGCATGCAGGAGGCAGCCAATCAATCATTCCCTCTCATCATTGATATTTCTGTCTCTCTTTCCCTCTCCAAAATCAACAAAAATATATTTTAAAAAATAATAGCATCACAGTAAAGAGGCATTTTGTTTAGTTCATTTTACTTTTTAGAGGTAACTTTTTAATACTTTTTGAAATTTCATTTTAATTATAGTTGACATACAATATTATATTAGATTCAGGTGTATAACATAGTGTTTCAACATTTATAAGCCTTACAAAGTAATCAATACAGTAAGTCTAGTAACCATCTGTCACTGTACATGATTATATTATTGACCCCATTTCTAAGCTGTAAATTACAGCTCACCATAACTTATTTTATAAACAGAAGTTTGTACTTTTTAATCCACATCCCGTTTTCCACCCAACCCCCAATCCCTTCACTTTGGAGACTATCAGCTTGTTCTCCGTTATCTGTGCATTTGTTTCTGTCTCATTTCATTTATTCATTTGTTTTGTTTTTTAGATTCCACATATAAGTGAAATCATATGATATTTCTGGCTCTGTCCAATATTTTCACTTAACAAAATAATCTAGGTCCATCCATGTTGTTGAAAATAGCAAGATTTCACTCTTCTTTATGGCTGAGTAATATTCCATTGTGTATATGCACCACTTCTTTGTCCATTAATCTATCAATGGACGCCTAGGGTGCTTCCAAATCTTGGCTGTTGTAAACAATGCTGAATTCACATAGGGATGAATATATCTTTTGGAATTATTGTTTTCATATTCTTTAGGTAAGTACCCAGAAGTGGAATTGCTGGGTTGTGTATAGTATTCCATTTCTAATTTTTGTGGAACTCCACTGTTTTTCATAATGGCTGCACTAATTTACAATCTAATCAACAGTGCACAAGGTTTCACTTGTCTCTATCATTAATTCTTTAAATAGGTTTTCTGCCACTTTCTCTCACTCTTCTCCTCTGGCACACCTATGATTTGAATGTTGTTATGTTTAATGTTGTCCCAGGTGTCCCATAAACTATCCTTATTTTTAAAATCTTTTTTTTTCCTGTTACGAGTGGGTGATTTCCACTACCTTGTCTTTCAGCTCACTGATTCATTCTTCACTATCAGCTAATATGTTATTAATTCCCTGCACTTTTTTTTTTCCATTTCAGTTATTTTATTTTTTCAGTTCTAAGTGGTCCTGTTTTATATTTTTTATCTCTTTGTTGAAGTGCTCACTGAGTTAGTCTATTCTTCTACGGAGTTCATTGACCATCCTCACATCCAGTGTTTTGAACTCTTTATCTGGGAGATTGCTTGTCTTGTTTCATTTAGTTCTTTTAAGGTTTTGTTCTTGTTTTTCATTTGGGACATATTTTGGCTTCCTATATATTTGTTTCCATTAATTAGGCAAAACAGCAATCTCTCTGTGTCTTGGAGTGGCCGTGTGTAGGAGCTTTTCCTTTGTAAGCTGTGTTGCTGGGTTTCTGTGTCAGGCCTACTGGAGCTGGAGCTAGTCAGCCAGAGCATGTGGAATCCTGGCGACAAGCCTCTCTGGAGCTTCTTTGGCAGTGGGCCTGAGGTTGTAGTTTAAAGTAGACTCCAGCCATGGGCATTTCCTGGGCCAAGCTGTGCTGAGGCCTACATCTGTAGCCCAAGTGAATATGGGCTGCAGGAAGTCCTGGGAGGCAGGCTGAAACTGGGCTGCCTTTGCAGACTGGCTGAAGCTGTAACTGGAGTGGGCACAGGCTGCAGGAAGACCCAGGGACTAGCCACATGAGACTATCTTTGCAGACTGGTTGAGAGTAGAAGGAGCTACCTCAAGCCTCAGGTATTCCTGGGACAAGCTGCACCTGTCTGAGCACTGTGGCTGGGGTATATGTGAGCCACATGCAAGCTATTCTGGGGTAGCCTTGGCCTACCAGTGGGCACTGTAGCTGAAACAGATGGGCTCTGTGGGAGGTACAGGGGAAAATCTATGCCTGAACTGCCTGAGCAGGCCAGTTGAAGTTGGAGTTGAATTGGACTCAGGCCAAGGGTAAGCTGTGCTGGGGCCTGGAGCTGAAGCTCGAGTGGGTGCAAGCCATGGGGTATCCTGGAACAGCCTGCACTGGGACCACCATGGCAGGCTGCCTAGAAACTTTAGCTGGAGCAGGCTGCAGTGATGTCCTGGGGTAAACCATGTAGGAGCTTGGAGCTGTAGTTGGAGTGGGGATGGGCTGTGTGGATTTGCAGGGACAAGTTACAGAGCTAGTGTAGGTCTGGGGCTTGGGGCACACTCTGAAAGTCTTAGCTCCTGGCTAGAGTGCCTATCTCATGCCCCTGCCCATGTGATCAACAAGGAGGGTGAGGGCCACAAATGGCACTATCCAGTGTCTCCAACCATGAAGAGATTTCCCACAATTTCCATCCCATTCGGTAGCTGCTCTAGTGTTAGTAAATGTTTCCTTCCTGTGCAGGTGCCCTTTAACCCACTGTGTGTGGTTCACTGTGCCCAGCTTGATGCATTGAAGGTGAGGTTCTCATGTTACCATGTCTCCATCTCTCCTCCCTGTTTCTCGTATTTGTTGTGCAGAAGCTGCTCAATCTATCCTCATTTTTTTTCAGGGGAATCTCTCTTTCTGTAGGTATAGATTTGATGTTTTCATGGGAAGAAGTGAGTTCAGGGCCTTCCTAAGCTGTCATCTTGTTCCAGAAGCCTTCAATGCCTTGCTGGTTATTATTTAGATTTGTTAATTATCTATTTATAGTTACTAAATGAAACAATAACCCTGTGATAATGATTAGGAATAGTTGCATTAAAGAACACAGTGTCTTTCGATAGGCTGACTATAAAAACTCTGAGCAAAACAGTTGCTGCAGTCCTAAACTTCACATTTCACTGGCTACAACAGTGTATAACTAATTACCAACAAATCGGAAATGCTTTAAATGTCAATGTTAAAACAGAACATCAGTTACTAATCCAATCTGTGAATTTATTACTTATTTTTGCTTTAGTGGAAAAGTGGGTATTTTTATAAATGCCTTTTCAAAATACCATATAACTTATAACGCATAAAAATGCCTTCAGTGCTTCACAAATTGCACCCAATTCCCTAAAAATACTTCTAATAATAGACTATTAATCTCTGTTATTGCCCATCATGAATATAGCAGATAGAATTTAACCTATGAAGAAAAATTGAAAGGAATTATTAGCCAAATATTTACTTAAATAGCACTTTTCTGCTTCACCTTGTCACGAACTGTAGCATTATTATGACCCTTTAAGTAAAAAAAATCTCTAACAGTACCAGCCTATGATTAGAAAATAGTCTCTGCTTAATTAACTCTATAAAATTTGAGTTTGCAATGATAATAAGAGCATATATATATATGTATATATATATAAAACTAAAAATTTAAATAAAATATATTTCCCTTTTAAATATATATAATTTATTATATGCCAATTACACCTTTATAATTATATCTTATATAAAATGTTTAATATGTAACAGTAGCTTTATTGACTTCTGTCACTGTAGATTACTTTGCATTTTCTAGAGTTTTACATAAATGAAATTATAACATATGCTATTTTTCTTAATTTTATTTCATCATAATTATTTTGAGATTCATCAGTGCTTCTGCATGTATTAATATCCTTTCTTTTACTGATAATTATTATTGCATTGTATAGATTTACCATGCAGGGCACCTACATAGGAAGGAAATATTTACTAACACTAGAGCAGCTACTAAATAGGATGGAAATAATCATTCACCTGTTGATGAACATTTAGATGGTTTCCTGTTTCGGACTATTATAAATAAAGTTGCTATATGCATTTAGTACAAGTCTTTTAATGGACATATGTTTCCCTTTCTTTTAAGTAAATGCCTATGGGTGGAATGGCTTGATCACACAGTATTCTTTCTCTTTTTTTCTTTTTTTTAAAAAATATATTTTATTGATTTTTCACAGAGAGGAAGGGAGAGAGATAGAGAGTTAGAAACATTGATGAGAAAGGAACATTGATCAGCTGCTTCCTGCACATCCACTACTGGGGATGTGCCCGCAACCAAGGTACATGTCCTTGGCCGGAATCGAACCTGGGACCTTTCAGTCCGCAGGCTGCTGCTCTATCCACTGAGCCAAACCGGTTAGGGCCACTATTCTTTCTAAGAATCCACCAAACTGTTTTCCAAAATGATTGTACCATTTAACATGACCCACCAGCCATCTATGAGAAAGTTAGTTCCCCAGACACATACTAGTTTTTTATATTGCTGCTTTTTTTTATTCTATTAATGCTATTAAGTATGTAGTGGTATTTAACTGTGTTTTATTTACATTTCTTAATGGTTGAATATATTTTAATGTGCTTACTTGCGATATGTACATTGTTATAGTAAAATGTCTCTTCATATCTTTAGCTAACTAAAATTATATATATATAATTTTAAAGAGAGAGGAAAGGAGAGGGAGAGATAAATAGAAACATCAGTGATGATTGAGAATCAGCAATTGTCTGCCTACTGGGGATCAAGCCTACATCCTGGGCAAGTGCCCTGACCGGGAATCAAACCTTCACCTCCCGGTTCATGGGTCAATGCTCAACCACTAAGCCACACCGGCCAGGCCTCATTTTTATTTTGATCTTCTTTTTTATTGTTTGGTTTTGTCAGTTCTTAAATAGTCTAAATAAAATTAATTGTTCAGATATGAGATTTGTACATGTTTCTTTTCGCATGTGTTATGTCATTTAATTCTCTTAACAGCACTCTCAAAGAGTAGTTTTTCATTTTTATGAGGATCAATTTAACTATTTTTTGACACTTAATAGCTTTGGTATTATATATAAGAAGTCTTTGCCTCACTCAAGGTCATAAAGTTTTACTTCTATGTTTTCATTTAAGAATTTCATAGTTTTGCCTTTTACTTTTATGTCTAATGGTTCATTTGGAGCTAACTTTTGTGTATGGTCGGTCATCCTCATTACTTCATATGTTGGTATCCAGTTCTAATATCATTAGATAAAATAACTATTCTTTTGCCTCATTGACTTTCTTTGTGTCTTTGTCTGTTCAGGCTACTATAAAAATGCTGCTGACTTGGTAGCTTATAAACAACAGAAATCTATTTCTCACAGTTCTGAAGGCTGGGAATCCAAGATCAGAGTGCCAGCATGGTTAGGTGACGACCTCTTCCAGGTCACATACCTCTAATTGTATGCTCACATGGCAGAAGGGACAAGGTAGCCCTCTTGGACTTCTTCTTTTATTGTAATGAGTTGGGGTAGCAACAACTTACTTCATATTTTTTCAACAGAAGCAAGTACAATGATATTTAGTTTTAGAAGAATAAGTAGTTTGAAACACATGTCCTACTTATAGGCCATGCCCCCCCCCTCCCCAACTGGGTCACAACTCACACTTAGGTATGTTTCCTGATCTGGAATTGAACCAGGGACCTTTTAGTTTAAGGGATGATGCTCCAACCAACTAAGCCACACTGGTCAGGGCGAAACTATAAATAGGTTTCAAAAACTTACAGAGAGTCTGTCCTCTAGCCTGCTAATCTAACAACCAATTTAATCAAAAGACAACAAAGAATAAATTTTACTTAAGTAAATACATTAGTAGATTTGTGATGAGAAAAGATAAGCTTTTAGATGAGAGATTTTCCTCATTTTAAACAATAACTTGTTTCCATTCAGATGGCACTTGTATATATTTGTCACTAGCTAATCAATTTTATAATTAAAATGCACATCAATTCTATTTAACCTTTATAAAACTATAGAACAAAATAAATATGAGTTTTTAAAATAGCAGTCTATTATTTCTATGTTCGTTGTTATATATGAGTAAAACTCTGCACAGAAAAGTTAATTTTCACTGTAATTTCATCAATGACCAGTGAGAATTGACCCATACTTATTATTAGGGTAGTAGAAAACAAGCAAAATATTTTTAATGTTTGCTCAGACCATAATTAATATGAAATTTGTATTATCTTCTTTTCAATCAGGATATCTATCATACTTGATACCGAGTAATAATTTCAGTATTTAAATAAGGAAAATAGTGTTCACAGAAAGCATCTTAAATGGATGAAAGAAAAATATTTAATTAGATAAAGGACACAATAGAAATTCTTTTATCTCAGAAAACTTTATTTTTGGTCAACAAATATTTTTGAGTCAGGATGAATGTATTAGTGCTCCCTAGAAAACTAATAATACCTTAGATTATTTTTAAAAGACATGAAACAAAACATTCTAGTTATTATGTTATACTTCTGGGTGTTTGAAATTCATTATAATGTCTCAAGGCTATAATTTAGACTTCACAGCAATCAGCATTTGCATTTTTCTTTACTAAGGTTAGAGTTATGTTTTGACTTTAGATTTTCTGATTGCATTTGTCATTATTTTATTAATCCAATTTCCTTTGATTTTGTCATTTAAACAGATGTCTAGAAATAGTTGGTGATTGCATTATGACTATATGGGTAGTCTTATTAAAAGCACAAAGTGGGGGGGAAATATTTTTCTATTTTGTTATGTCTGAAGAATCTTCAATTCTATGTTAGGTAAATGCCAAACATGCGGCTCGTTAGTGAGTTTTGCCACAGTAGGAATAAGATTATCACTTTTTATATTTCGTTGTAATTTTCTTAAATTCACAGTTATATGGAATAACATCCAACTATATATGGAATTAAAACGGGGGGGAAAGGAGACATATGTACTACTATTTGTAATACTTTAAACAATAAAATAAAATTTAAAAAATACATTGTGTGAATTTTAAGTATCTCTTTAGTACAGTAGTTCCCCCCATATCCTGTTTTGCTTTCCACATGATTAACTGCAATCCAAATATATTAAACTAGAGACCCAGTGCACGGATTTGTGCACCAGTGGGGTCCCTAGGCCTGGCCTGAAGGGATCAGGCCAAAACTGGCTCTCAGAGAGAAACTGGGTCCTGGATTGTGAGAGAGCACAGGCCAGGCCAAGGGACCCAACCAGTGCAGGATTGGGGCTGGGGAGGGACTGCGGGAGGGCTCCAGCACATGTCTGGGCCATCTTGCCCAGTCCTGACTGGCCAGACCCCAGATGCAAGCTAACCTACCAGTCGGAGCATCTGCCCCCTGGTTGTCAGTGCATGTCGTAGCTACTGGTCGAACAGTCGCTTTGGCTTTTATATATATAGATAGAAAATTTCAGAAATAAACCATATGAAAGTCTTAAATTGCACACTAGGTACTAGTATGCTTCCTGGTGGTCATTTAGTAGCTGTCTCTGTTGTTAGAGCAACTATCCACGTATTGAAGTGCTCTGTCAAGTAACATGCATAGTAGCCTAACACTATGTCACAATGTCTAGGTCATTCACCTCACCTCATCTCATCGCATGGGCACTGTATTATCACACAGTATCACAAGAAGAAGTATGAATACAAGACAATAAGATATTTTGAGTAGCGAGAGATCACATTCACATAACTTTTATTACAGTGTACTGTTATAATTTTTCTATTTTGTTATTGTTCATTTCTTACTGTGTCTAATTTGTAAGTTAAATTTTATCATAGGTATGCATGTATAGGGAAGATTTAGTACATAAAGCATTTGGTAATATACGTGGTTTCACAAATACATCTGGGTGTCTTGGAACTGATACCTTACAGATACTGTATTCTCATAGGGATCTTTTGTTATGCATATGAAAGATTGGTTACAACTAAAAACATACCCAAAAAATAAATTAAATAAGAATGAGGAATTCAACAGCACACAGAGTAAATTTTGAAAAAAATGAGAAGATTTTTAGAGGCAGACAATGGCAAATTGCATAATTAAATCATTAATAGTAAAATTACAATAAAGTAAAATGCATTAAATTTTCTAAATTTAAAACCAAAAAAAGGTAATGCTATATCAACTAAATGCTTGCAGACTGGCCATTATAACCTATATTTGCACAGAGTATTACAAAATATGTAACTAAAAAAAGATAAAAAATTGGGTTTTAGCATCTGGAAATAGAAAATAAAATAAAGGAGGAAAATTCTATCTGCAGGTTATTTTTATTATTTCATGAACCATTTTTAAAACTGTAGGCCTTCATGCCTTTAAACAATCTGTTTTCTGTACCTGAAATTGTATTTCCCTTTATCAATCTAGTCTTCTCTTGTTAAATTAAGCATTTTATAAAACCCAGATTTAATATCACTCTTATTGGAAACTTTACTGATTAGCCTTGCCTCTCTCCATTTAGCAGTTCAATATTTTATTCATTCATTCAATTTGCAAATATTTATTGAATGCCTACAAAGAGTCAGATCCTGCAGTAGGAGCTAGGAAAAAACTAGTAGTCAAGACAGACAAGGTTCACTCTGTCATAAAGCTTATATCTAAGTAGAGGGGCTATCAAGTATACAAGTAAATAAATAAATAAGTGAATACAATAATTTAGAGTGATAATTGATCTTACCTAATAATAGACAAACATGCAAATTGACTGTACTTTTGCTATGCCTTAAGCCATGCCCACCAGCCAATTAGAGTGACTATATGCAAATTAACCCAACCAAGATGGCAGCCAGCAGCCACTGAGCTGGAGCGAGCAGGAGGCAGTGATGGAGGAAGCCAGCTTGCTGCTGGCTCTGAGCTCCACTCAAAAGCAACAAAGTTTCAATTATAGAAGGTAAATAAACCCCAGATACCTGCTTTCAGCAGGCCGTGGCCACAGAGCTGGAGTGAGCAGAGGCTTGCTTACCCCTGCAATAGAAGAAACCAAGCTTCCCAGCGGCTGCTGCCTCCTCTCAAGGCAACAAAGTTTCAATTATAGAAGGTAAATAAACCCCAGATACCTGCTTCCAGTCACCATGGCCACGGAGCTGGAGTGAATAAAAAAAAACAAAAAAGGAAAGGCTGGGAGCTTCAGTCACCAGGGGGCTTGGTCAGTCTGAAAACAGCCATAAGCCCCTCACCCAGGCTGGCCAGGCACCCCCGTGGCGACCCCCACCCTGAAGGGGGTTGGGCAGACTGAAAACAGCCATCAGCCCCTCACCCAGGCTGTCCAGGCACCTCAGTGAGGACCCCCACCCTGATCCAGGACACCCTTCAGGGCAAACCAGTTGGCCCCCACCCATGCACCAGGCCTCTATTCTATATAATAAAAGGATAATATGCAATTTGACCCTAACAGCAGAATGACTGGGAATGACTGGTCACTATGACACACACTGACCACCAGGGGGTAGATGCTCAATGCAGGAGCTGGCCCCTAGTGGTCAGTGTGCTCCCACAGGGGGAGCTCTGCTCAGCCACAAGCCAGGCTGATGGCTGCCTGTACAGCAGTGGTGGTGGGACCCTCTCCCGCCTCCTCAGCAGTGCTAAGGATGTTCGACTGCAGCTTTAGCCTGCTCCCCGCTGGCAAGTGGACATCCCCCGAGGGCTGCCAGGCTGCCAGAGGGATGTCTGACTGCCAGCTTGGGCCCGATCCCCCAACGGACACTCCTGGACACAAACAGCAGTGAAGAGGTTGCCAGAGGGAAGGGAGTGTAGGTGTATAAAGGGGCCTAATATATGGTGACAGGGTAAGATTTGACAATGCAATATACAGATCTGTGTCATAAAAATCTATACCTGAAACCTCTATGCTCCTATTAACCAATGTCACCCCAATAGATTTAATAATTTAAAAAATAGTATTTCAGGCAGAAGAAGCAAAACATTGTGACAGGAGGAGCTTTGAGTTTTTGAGGGACAGAATGCCATTGTGTCTTCTCATAATGGATTTTAAATATCAGTTCTTTGTACATACCTGAAGCTACCTTCCATACCTAGGTTACCATATTCTACCCTGAGGTACCCTTAATTCTAATAATTCCCTTCCACAAATGATAATAAATTCAGTTAGCTGAAAACAAATAATCTCTGTAGAACTTTCAGGTGCTAAATATGAAATCTATGATTACATAAAAAGTGCTTTTTTGCTCTATAGCAACAGCTTAACTTAACTTACATATTCATCAAAACAATGGTAAGTGAAGAGAGAGAGAGAGAAAGAGAGAGAGAGAGAGAGAGAGAGAGAGAGAAACAAGATGAAGAGCAAAAGTGAATATAAACTGACAATTCTCAGGGGGAAAGGGGTGTGGGGGTGTGGGAAGAGACTAGAAAAAAAATCGTACACCTATGGATGAGGACAGTGGTGGGGGTAAGGGCAGAGGGTGGGGTGGGAACCAGGTGGGGGGGAGCTATGGGGGAAAAAGAGGAACAACTGTAGTAATCTGAACAATAAAGATTTAATTAAAAAAAGTGAATATAAAGTTTTAAAATATCTATACAAGTATTACAAAAATGGCATAAGCTTAGTCATAAAGGTCTAAGCTATATCCCTTTTCATTGTTATTTTGATAATGATTTATTCACTTTTGTTCTGATAACATATATGTTCAATGGAGACAAACTTGAAAATATGGACAATGAACCTTAACTACACCACAAAAAGCATTATTTATATTTGGACAACTTTTCTTCCATTTTTTTCTATGTACATCTTTGAAGAATATATATAGTCATATTATGTTTGTATCTGTCGACATCTTACTATTAGCATTTACTTACATCAAGTATTCCCAAACATTCTTAATGGATGTGTAAGACTTCTTTGTAAGGATCCACCATCATGTACACAACCAATCTTCTATTTAACAACATCATTACTAGTATTTAGTTTTCTTATATGCTCTCGGAAAATTAAAATTTTATTTAGTACTTGTTTGCTTCCCTGTTATGTACACTTGAGAATAACTGTATGAGAGACTGGATCCTATGACTTAATGTGAATTGCCTGTAATAGGCTGATTTTTTTTATTCTAGCCTTTAGAATTCTATTCTACCCTCTCAATTTTGTTTTAAAGTTTTCAAAATCAGGAACTATTTTATTTGTTCAGTTTTCTGTAACACTTTCAATGATAAAATGGTAATAATATAATCCATTCAGTCAAATTTGCAGAGTTCTAATGAAAGAAGTCAGATGTCATTATAAAAGCATTTTGAAAGATAATCACATTATACAAATGTATTGTTTTAAATGTGTCATTATTCAACATGGGATATGGTTAATATAAGAACTTGCCAAGTTTTACCAGATATATCAGATGCTAAAGAGTTAAGCTAAACATTTTGCAAAAAGGAAAGTTATTGTGGTTATGGGTGCCAGAACAATCATAATGCAGTTAGGTTTCTAGAGAGAGATGTGTAAGACCATAATGATGGTAATAATAATGCTTAGTGCTTGGGAAATAAAAACCTGTTGAATCTTCCTACCAGTTCCAAACTACAGCTGTTCCTGATCATCCTTTAATTGTGTAACATGAATAACTCATTTATATTGGCATGTGGAGACCCAAATCTTATAGGGAACACTGAATAGCTAAACTTCTGTAAATGTTACTAAATCTTATCACAGGAAAAGAAATGAGAGAGGTGGATTGCTTTGTAAACCATCCAAGACTGAAGGATGCCTCATCTCTCTGCATTTTCTGTGAACTTTTCCCAAGTCCACCTTGTAATCTAAATCAGTGAGGAATTTATCAGCATATAATGCTGTGTTTTACAAAGAGATTTCGTCTAGTAATCGGGACTTTCAGGGAAGTTTATAAAAATGCAGACAAACTTAATATACCAAATATTGATTGGACTTGAAATTTCAATGGGAAAATATTTTTACAAGGAAAAGATACTTTTTGAATAAATGTGTCTATTCTGTGACTACACTCTCCACCTGTCACAAATTACATTGTATTTGCCGATTACTTAATAAGGATTGTGTTAATTGTGATACCGCTGCTTAATTTTAGTATATCATCATTGTAGTACCTGCAAAATGGTACACATGCATACTAAAGTCAAACTACAGAAATATATACTGGACAAACTATAACTCTGCACACAATAGTTGACAGCTATTTTCTTATTTTAAGGGAACACAGTGCTAGAGTCAGTGATGTTTTGGTGTAGTTAGAGCTGGAGGGATAGTTCAGTGAGTTGAGAGACTCCAACTTGCTGGGGGCAAACATGTACCACATTAAAGGATTTGGAAGTGTTCTTTTTGTCTCACCTAGAATTTTTAAGCTCTTTAAAAATTTATTAATTTGAAACATTTTTATAGTGGGGTCACAGAGAAAATATATCCTGAATTCTTGCTGGTATCTGAGCAGACAAGTTCCTAAAGTTCATATAAGTGACTAAGAAAGAGGAATGTAACACATTTTAAAAGGTAATGTAATATACATGTATTTCTACTACTTAAATCTAATATATTATATCCTTACGACAATACCACCACTGCTTCTACTGGTTACCATTTATTCCACTCTTATAATATGCCAGGAACAATACATGCACTCTGTCATTCTTACAACAATCTCATAAAGTAGATATTATTTGCATTTTACAGATAAGAGAAATGGAGCTCAAAGAGTTTGAATGACTTACCCAAGGCCCTCCTTTACTTTAGGAGTGTACAGCTTCTTGTGCGTAAGACTCTTAGACCAGGGAAGAAAAGAATATGACAAAACTTCTACCATCCTGTTAGAGGGGTACATGCTGTGGCTTTTATTATTTTCTAAGAGTTCTTCTTGATAGAATTCAAGCTAAGAGAATGCAGGCTTCCCTTACCTTGAATTCTATCATCTTCACCATGGCTATTGTAGTGGTCAGTAGTATCATCTTAGTATGTGAAACTGAGATATTTATTATTAGGAAAATTGTAATTAGTGTTTTGAGAGATAGAGTCACTGATAGAGACATGTACATGTAAAGTAAGTAAAGGTTAAAAAAATGAAAAGAAGAAAAGAGTCCAAAGATAATGACCAAATGAATAGGATGTACCAAAATATGGCCAACTATTAATAAGAACATTATACAAACTGAAAATACTTGTTTTCTGCTTACGTAGTTGATAAAAGTGCTAGTGAATGATGTGAAAGGCAGCACTATTTGAACAAACTTCTGAAATCAAGCCAAACTATGTAGTTCAATATGATTTATGATGTCAAATAGAGAGTAATATACAGGCTTCTAAAGAAAAACAAAAGTGGGTTTGGGCGAGTACTTTATTAAATATATTTTTTTCATTGATTTCAGAGGGGAAAGGAGAGAGAAACATCAAAGATGAGAGAGAATCGTTGATTGGGTGCCTCCTGCACGCCCCCTACTGGGGCAGGGGGATTCACCCCACAACCAGGGCATGTGCACTTGGCTAGACTCGAACCTGGGACCCTTTAGTCTGCAGGTCAATGCTCTATCCACTGAGCCAAACCAGCTAGGGCCGGGAGAGTATTTTAAAAGGGAATGCTAAAAGAGCACTTAATGACCTTCAATGGCAGGAAGTGGCAATATTAAAATATACTATGGACCATCTCCAAATAACATAAAATGAAATTAACTCAGTCAGATGGAAAGAATACAATTGCAAAGATGATCAACAGTTTAACAAGCTGCCAAGTGACTACTATTTGCTGGCTGCCACTTTCTAAGACTACCTAGATCAGTGATGGCGAACCTTTTGAGCTCAGCGTTTCAGCATTTTGAAAAACCCTAACTTAACTCTGGTGCCGTGTCACATATAGAAATTTTTTGATATTTGCAACCATAGTAAAACAAAGAATTATATTTTTGATATTTATTTTCTATATTTAAATGCCATTTAACAAAGAAAAATCAACCAAAAAAATGAGTTCGCGTGTCACCTCTGACACGTGTGTCATAGGTTCGTCATCACTGACCTAGATTAAGCAGTGATCATTTTGGTCCAGTGTTGTGCTCTAACCAGAATACTGGCTCTTTAGAGGCAACTGCAATCATCTCTTTCCAATTCTCTATTCAATGACTAGTGCCATACTGGTGGCTGGGAATTAATTGTGAAGAAAATATTTGAACCATGGAAATCATAAAAAAACTACAAACAGGAAATATATTTCTAGAAAGTCATTTTAGTTAAACATTTCCAGCACACCACTGCTTTGAGTTGAACTAACTTTGTAACTATCTCTCCGTTCCACAATTCTCTGGGTATGTCTGTAGGTTCTGAACAAAAAAAATATATGCAGGAAGTTCTGTTTTGTGAAATGATTTTAAGGGATAGAGGAGAATTGTCAAGGTAGAATGGATGGATACTGTATATAATAGAGGTCAGTTATCACAGAATTAACTACACAGCTGGTAGGTTTAAGTCTCACTAAAAATACTGAAATAATTCAGAAGACTGAAAAGGATGAGCTTGACTTGGTTATTTCAGCCATTGATTTAATGACTTAACAATTGTTTGTTAATTTAACGTTTACCCCAAACTTCACATCTGTTTCTTCAAATCCAAGTGTCAATTAAATTTACCACATACAAATTTGATTTAGCATCCAATATTTAATATATAATATTTAGTGTCTTCAATACATATTTTTATTACTATTATTCACTTTCTACTCATTTACAAAATTTGAAATGTGTCAGGTTGCATATTACTTATTAGCCAGGGAAATGAAGCATAACACTAGACTAAGAGAACTTTTTTTATTAAAAAATTTTAATGTCATTATTGCAGGTGTCCTCCATTTCTCCCCCCCACCTTTGCCCACCTCCACTCAGTCCCTCCTCCCATTTCTCTGGCCTTTACCACACTATTGTCCGTGTCCATGGGGTATGCATGTATGTTCTAACTTCTTTGCTTCTTCCAGTGACTTTAAAAATATATTTATTACATGAGTACATTATAAGAGCATCAAATAATAGAATGAACTTGTCATCAATTCTGTTTATCAAAAATTATAGAAAGTAATGTCAAATAGAAACATCTTTTAATGACTCTTAAAAAAACTGTGATAAAGATATTAAATTAAAAATCCATGTAATTATTTCTATGGGGGATTATAGCATTAGGGTTCATGTATGTGGGTTTCTGGTGAGTTAGTTGATAATAGGGTTAGCTATTAGGTAAGTCGGGCTGGAAGAAATATTTTGACAGTCTTATACACCACCTAGAATATCAGTTGCCTCAAGCACACTTTTATCTGAAGCTAGATACCAATTGCTGGCAGTTGTTTTTACTAAAATTATTTTTATTATGAGAGGATACATTATCCATAAAATACATTCTGAAAAGTAATATAAAATTCTTGCATATTAATAAGCCACCCAAGTTATTTAAACAAATATAAACCTCTGTACGATGAGCTTGATGCTCTACTTATGCTGAATTATACAGAAAAATGTAAATGTACTTTTGTAAAGGTTAAGCTGGCATTATTGTTTAAATGTGTTTATTGTAACGAGTCTATGCCCTTTAAAAGTGCTCTGGTTATGTTGCACTTTCCATTTGCTTCTTTTAAAGCATAACATATTATTAGTTGATCTGTTAATCTAAAAAGAACATGGGGCTAATTACGTGAAAAATGTTAACTTTCTGGATAATAAGATACTAAAGTCAGCAGTTGTTCTTTTTCACACTCCCAGCACATCCCAAGGTTGACATCTCTTGAGGAGCAATTAACTTTGCAGGGCAACTGATTTCAAACACACTGAGATTTCATTTTCTCTACATTAAAATCATAATTAATAAAGAAATTATAACATGTTGTCACAGGGTATCCAATTACTGTGATAACATTACTTTTTTTGAAAGCTCAAGAGAAAACCTTTTAAAGCACTAAGGTGGAAGTAGAAAGTGCTTTCCTGTATATTGCAGAGTGAAGATAGAGTCGGAAATGACTATTGCTGCATATATGAAGGCAATTATAAAATATATATTTCTTAAAATATTTTTTATACCACATAAATATTTTTATCTATACAAAATACCAAATTCTAAATAATACTACAAAAGCTCTTTTAATGATAAGCAATTTAGTTCTATATAATAAAGCTATTAAAAAGGTCGTGCCATAATTATAATGGAGCAAAGTGACATTTGAGCCAAAGATAGATTTCTGTTAGGATATAATTTTCAAAAAAATTTTCAAGCACTTTTAAAATTACTTAGAAAATGTATGCAGAAGGTAGTGGAGTTATTGATCTTAGGGTTGTTTAAGTTTCCTTGTTTAAGCAATAACATACTAATTTAAGGTATAATTAAGTCAATTACAAATCTATATATATAAAAGGTTAATATGCTAAGTGTTCATCTGGGTAATTACATCACGTAGCAACACCCGGCTTCCTCTCCCTAGCGACTAGCCTCCTTGCAGTTTCTTCAGCCCAGGAACATGACTTGCTTTATAGCCATTTGCAAAATTTTACACTTTAACCAAATGTCTGTGAAACGTGTGTTGTTTTTTTCCTGTGCCTCATCTCATTTGATCCTCACAGAAGTCCTGGAGTAGGTAGATAGGAGACTCAGTGGAATTCTATTTTCTTTTTATTAGCTGGAAAATGGAGATTTAGAAAGCTTAGAAACTTGACCTGACTGAAAAGAAGTGAAAACTGGTGGACCTTGAAAATGACTTCAGGTTTTCTCACTGCACAGAATATAGTCAAACACTGCTGCAGTTCAGTATTTTACCCTTTGTTCTCCCTGTGTGATCTACAATAATAATCTGCTTCATGTTGATATTTACTGCTGTGTTGCTGACAATTACCTGAAAGAGAAGTTGGTATGCTTCACTGGGCTGGAAAAAGTTTAGCTAAATCAGAAAGCAGTTCTAATTAAGCAAGTTTATTCTATATCTATAAAAGGCTAACTTGACTCTTGCATGCATGATACAGGTAAAGCTCTTGCTGGTGCCAATCACACACATGTGTTTTGATCTGTCATTATCAATCGTGAATTTGGTTGACACTTCTATTATAGAGAAAGGGTGAATAACAATATTAAAATATTTATTCTAATTAATTTCCTCTCAATGTGCATGAATTCGTGCACTGGGCCACTGGTTGTAAACACTCTGTCTTCCAGGGATATGATGAGAAGATAGAAAAGAAGGAGGAGGAAGAGGAAAAAGAGGAAGAAAAAAGTATAGAAGAAAGAAGTTGATGAACAGGAGGAATAGGAGAAGCGGGTGGGAAGAGTAGAAACCTGAAAAGGTATATGACATCCTGGGGAAGAGTCCAGGAGTGGAAGTTTGGAGGACAGGATAGCTTGACATTTTCCAAATTTTGCTACATTGGAAGCATCCATAACCCTACTGATTTCAGTGATGTTCACTAGCTTAAGGTGCAAACACAGGTATAATATATATATGGGTAGTGGTAAAATGGTAGTTAGACCTTGCTCTATCTATGTCCCATAATTTCAGGGCTTTGTTAGGTTCATTTTATGAGTACTTGTTCCAGAAATTTAAAACTACTGTCAGACAGCTGCATTGTCTTGAAACAGAGAATTGAGCCACCTCTGGGTTTGGATGCTTGTCCCATTATACCCTGAAGAGATGAAAGAGGATAACTGCACCAAAAATACATGCAGAATATGAAATAAAGGCCACTATAACTCCATCTGTTGTCTCTACAATGTGCAACTTCACAAATGCAAATCAAGAGGCATGATGTGCACACATTTTTATTTATGATGAATGAGCTGATTGTGGAAAGATTTTAAACCATAAGAACAAGAAAAAATATACAACTTATAACTTGCTTAACCTGTTATCCTTCTTCATAAATCATATTGAATAAAATAATTTTTACGTAAGAAACAAGTAGATGTACTTACTTACAGGGGAAAATAGGTTCTACCAGTGAAGACAATTGCATCTTCTGCTAAGTTCTCATAGTACATTTTATATACCATTCTTATAGCCATTATACTTTATTATTTAGATCTCTGTCATAGCCCCTAGCACATTGGTCTAGGAGACAAATAAATGCTTTCATTTAAATTTTAAAAATATATTTCTATTGATTTCTGAGAGGAAGGAAGAGGGAAAGAAAGATAGAAACATCAATGATGAGAGGGAATCATTGACTGGCTGCCTCCTGCACACCCCAACTGGGGTTCAAGCCCACAACCCAGACATGTGCCCTGACTGGGAATCTAACTGTTACCTTCTGGTTCATAGGTCAATGCTCAATCTTTGAGCTACACTGGCTGGGCAGAAATGTTTTTTATTTTTTTTTCCTTTTAAGTCAATTTAAATAATGAAGAGTAGAGCCAGAAAATACTTGAACATCTTTTTAGTAATTTTTATAACTGAACCCTGGGAAGGTAAGAAAAGCTAATTGTGCAGGAATTCTAGTCCCTCAAGTTCACTTCAACTAGAGCAATTTTTTTTATCAGTTTTAATATTAGGATTCCAGGTTAGGCTTTGTTTGAGGAAATATTTTTTTAAACAATTGTCTAAATACTTATTTTTGATGTAGTAGCAAAAGCATTGGCTAACTTGAGCAGTGTACAAGTCCAAAAGAGCTAATCACTCTGACTGTCTCTATTATTATGTATATGAACACAAACTAAAACTTTCAAATATAATATTTACCTTAATGTTTTCAAAAAAAGTAAAGCTATTTTAGTGCTCTTAAAACTTGTTATGCAAGTTAGTTTTTTTTACTAAACACGAAACAATTTCATAAAAACAACTTTTTAATAAGGGAAATGTTCATGATAACACAGAATAATAGGCATGAGGCTTTAAATATTTATTCTGAAAATATATACAATGTATCTTCAAAATAAATAATTTGAGCAGAATAAACAAGTGCAGCAGTAAATACGAAGAAGCAAAAAACACCCAACCGGAAAAGCAAAAAGAATCCAAAAATATGAAGATAGTGTAAGGAGCCTCTGGGACAACTTCAAGCACACCAATACCCAAATGATGGGGGTGCCAGGAGAGAGAGAAAGATATTTAAAACCTATATGAAGAAATAATGACAGAAAACTTCCCCTACCTGGTGAAAGAAATAGACTTACAAGTCCAGGAAGCACAGAGAAGCCCAAACAAAAGGAATTCAAAGAGGACCACACCAAGACACATCATAATTAAAATGCCAAGGGCAAAAGACAAAGAGAGTATATTAAAAGCAGCAAGAGAAAAACAGTTAGTTACCTACAAGGGAGTACCCATATAACTGTCAGTGGATTTCTCAACAGAAACTATGCAGACCAGAAGGGAGTGGCAAGAAATAGTCAAAGTGATGAATAGCAAGAACCTACAAAACTGAAACTATGAACACAAACAGCAGTGTGTGGTTTCCAGAGGGAGGATGGTGGGGAAAGAAGGGGCTCCTAATATGAGGTGACAGGAGAAGACTTGACTTTAGGTGGTGGGCACATGGTGCTATATTTAGATTTTATAAATTAGAAATCCACACATGTAACCTATATGTTCATGTTGCCCAATGTTACCCCAATAAAATTTAATTAGAAAAATAAGGGAATAATACAGTATGTTAGATGATGACAGCAAAAAAGTAGAATAGGGCAAGCAGTTTATAAATGTCAGGAGTATAGTGTCTTATATTTATTTATTATTTATTTATTTATTTTTAAAATTAATAAATCTTTATTGTTCACATTATTACAGATGTTCCTCTTCTTTCCCCCCATAGCTCCCCTCCACCTGGTTCCCACCCCACCCCATGCCCTTACCTCCTGCCACTGTCCTCATCCATAGGTGTAAGATTTTTCTCCAATCTCTTCTCACACCCCGCATGTCCCCTTCCCCCCAAGAATTGTCAGTCCACTCCCTTTCTATGCCCCTGCTTCTATTATATTCACCAGTTTATTCTGACTTAATTTTTAGGTTTACTTGTTGATAGGTATTTATTTGTTGCCACTTTGTTGTTCATAAATTTTATCTTTACCTTTTTCTTCTACTTTCTCTTCTTAAAGAATATCCTTCAGCATTTCATATAATCCTGGTTTGGTGGTGATGAACTCCTGCCGGGGTCCAACCCCAGCGGGTCCAGGGGTCCCCAAAGGTGTGGACGGAGTCGGCGAAGAAGGAAGGACATGGAGACAGCGTTCAGTTGATCAGCAGCCTTGCCAGGATCTCTAGCCACAATCTCCAGCCAAGTTCTGTGTCCATGCTCTCCAGTCAGGTTCAGTGTCCAGGTTCCAGTCAGGTTCTCCTGCCAATCTCTGTAGTCAAGTTCAGTCCAGGATCCCTTGCCATGTTCTCCCGCTAGGCTCTGTCTCTAGGCTCCGAGGCCAGTCCCGGTCCAGGATCCTCTGGCATGCTCTCGCCAGCGAAGTTCTTCTGTCTCTAGGCTCCGTGTAGGTTCTGTCTTCTGAATTCTGTCTCCTGAGTTCTGAGTCTTTCTGTCTTGTTACAACTGTATTTATACCAGTTGATTCAATCCTATCAATCTCTATTACAAAGGTTAGGGCGTTTCTTATCTCCATTCCAGGGAGAAAAGATTATGTAGTTTAAGCATGATTGTTCGTAGTTAAAGGGATTAATTACCCGCCTGGCACTTAGTTGAGGGGTTTTATTCCCTCCCTAACTTCAGGGGAAAATCCCTACCTGGGGATTCAACCTTTCTCGGAGAGGTGACCTTGGTTAAAACACAGCGCCAAGAAGGTGAGCAAACATATTTAGAACCGTATGCCATATATGCCAGGTCCCTTGAAACAGCAAGGATGGACCGGCTCCCGGCAAACTCCTTTAGCTTTTTCTTGTCTGTGAAGCTCTTTATCTGACCTTCAATTCTACATGATAGCTTTGCTGGGTAGAGTAATCTTGGTTTTAGGTTCTTGCTATTCATCATTTTGAATATTTCTTGCCACTCCCTTATGGCCTGCATGGTTTCTGTTGAGAAATCAGATGACAGTCATATGGGTACTCACTTGTAGGTAATTAACTGTTTTTCTTTTGCCGCTTTTAAGATTCTCTCTTAGTCTTTAGCCCTTGGCATTTTATGATGTGTCTTGGTGTGGTCCTCTTTGAATTCCTTTTGTTTGGGGTTCTCTGTGCTTCCTGGACTTGTAAGTCTATTTCTTTCATCAGGTAGGGGAAGTTTTCTGTCATGATTTCTTCTAATAGGCTTTCAGTATCTTGCTCACTCTCTTCTTCTGGCACCCCAATAAGTCAGATGTTGGTACGTTTGAAACTGTCCCAGAGGCTCCTTACACTATCTTCATATTTTTGGATTCTTTTTTCGTTTTGCTTTTCAAGATGAGTGTTTTTTGCTTCTTCATATTTCAAATCTTTGACTTGATTCTTGGGATCCTCTAGTCTGCTGTTGGATCTCTGTATGTTATTCTTAATTTCAGTCAGTGTATGTTTAATTTCTGACTGGCTCTTTTCCATTTTTTGGGCATTCTCATTAAGATCCTTGAAGGTCTCACTAAGTTCCTCGGAGGTTCGTAGAAGATTCCTGAGTAATCTTACAACTGTGGACCTGAACTCTATGTCCTCCATTAGTTTGCTTTCCTCCCTTTCTTTCATTTGTGACATGTTTCTTTGTCTTCGCATTTTTAGCTGACTGTGAGGACACACTGTGTCTATAGTGGAATAACTGCTGTGCTGGAGATACCCTTATGGGGCAGGACTGGCTTCAGTGGGGCTTTGGTGCTCACTGAGTCTGCTTCTTGAGTGTGTCCCTTATGGATCTGAGGAGTTGAAATCTGGTATCTTACCAGGGGTACCCTGGCTCCTGGATCTCCAAGCCAACCACTGTGTGAGTCCACCCAGCAGGAGCTACAGCGACACCAGCAGATTTCTCCTCTTTGTTTGGGGTTTGGAAGTTTTGGAGCTCTCTGACCCAGCTACAGTTAGGTTAGGCTGCAAAAATGCAGGTAATTGCTTTGCGCTGCTGCACACAATTTGGGTGGTGATGTAAATTGAGTGGGGCGGGGTCTCAGAGAATCACCAGGGCGGAGCAAACAGCAATGGCTGTCTTCAGTCTCTCCGCGACTCCGTGTCTCTGCGTCCCTCTGAGTCCCTCTGCATCCCGAGTCCCGCGTTCCCACAGCAACAATGATCCCTGCGAGCAGCTCTGCGAGAAAGCCACCCTTGATTTCAGACCCACTGCAAGATAGTTCAGTTTCTCCCTGTAGGAGTCTGGGACCCCAGAATCTCGCCTTAAACAAGCTCAGTGCATTCGAGAGCTTGTATCGCCTTCCAATTGAAAAAAAAAAAACACAGATCTAGGTGCAGCCACCTTGAGCACGCCTTTGTACCTCTGTTCTTGGTGCCTCTGCACCTCCTATTCGGTCTCAATGTGCTTCTTTCTTTCCTTCTAGTTGTAGAACTTCCACTCGCCCACCTTTCACGTGGTTCTGTATGATAGCTGTTTTGTCTTATAGTTGTAGTTTTAATGTTGTTGTGGGGGATAGCACCCACAGGTTTATACCTTATGCCGCCATCTTGGTTCTCCCAGTGTGGTGTCTTTTAAATAAAGAGTGTTGCAATATTAAATATGGTGGTAATGTTAGAGAGCTCATTGAAAAAACGTAGATATCTTGTAGAACAGGTTGTTATGTAGAAGGTAGGAGAAACAGGTCTTCTCAAAATACTACCTTTAGAAGAGTATCAATTGGTAAAGCTTTATAGGAAAGCAATTTGTCAACATTTAATAAAATAAAGAGTGTATATGACTTTTGACCCAATTTATTGCACTGTTTTTTAATTTTTATTTTCAAAAAATTGAAAACAATATAACTGTTCATCAATAGGTTTGAGTAAATAAATTATGACATATCTATAAAATAGACAACTATGCAGTAATTAGAAAGAATAAGAAAAATCTCAATGTTCTCACTGAGACAAAAACATCAAAATATTTTATTTATTAAATATAAAAGCAAAGTCAAAAATTCATGTATAAAAGGATCCTATTTGTGTAAATGCAAAGGCTGAGTATATGATCACATATCATTTTATTGCAATAATAAGCAAGAAAATGCTTATTTTTTCTGGTGAGAAGTAGGGATTGGTGTTGGGAGCACAGGGAGTACTTTGCCTTTAATTCAGCTTTATGTCCCACATATGAGTGAAATCATATGGTTCTTAGTTTTTTCCATCTGACTTACTTCACTTAGATAATATTCTCAAAATCCATCCATGTTGTAAATAACATTATTTCATCCTTTCTTGTGGCTGAGTAGTATTCCATTGTGTATATATACCACATTTATTTTATTTTATTTTTTAAATAAATCTTTATTGTTCAGATTATTACAGTTGTTCCTCCCCCCCCCATAGCTCCCCTCCACCTGGTTCCCACTCCACCCCACCCCATGCCCTTACCCCCACTCTCTGTCCTCGTCTATAGGTGTATGATTTTTGTCCAGTCTCTTCCAGCATCCCTCACACCCCCTTTCCCCTGAGAATTGTCAGAACACTCCCTTTCTATGCCCCTGATTCTATTACATTCACCAGTTTATTCTGTTCATCAGATTTTTTATTCACTTGATTTTTAGATTCACTTGTTGATAGATATGTATTTGTTGTCACTTTGTTGTTCATAATTTTTATCTTTACCTTTTTCTTCTTCTTCCTATTCTTAAAGAATACCCTTCAGCATTTCATATAATACTGGTTTGGTGGTGATGAACTCCTTTAGCTTTTTCTTATCTGTGAAGCTCTTTATCTGACCTTCAATTCTAAATGATAGCTTTGCTTGGTAGAGTAGTCTTGGTTGTATATTATTCTTTATTTCAGTAAGTGTATGCTTAATTTCTAATTGGTCCTTTTTCATATCATTGAGGGTCTCGCTAAGTTTCTCAGAGGTTTCTAGAAGATTCTTGAGTAACCTTATAACCGTGGTTTTGAACACTATATCCAGTAGTTTGCTTTCCTCCATTTCTTTCATTTGTGACATGATATTTTGTCTCTGCATTTTGGCTGCTTCCCTGTGTTGATAGAGTGGCTTTGTGTGCTAGGTGTCCTATAGGGCCCAGTGGCTCAGCCTCCCTAATTACCTGAGGTAGACACTCTTGGTGCAACCCTTTTTGGGCTGTGTGCACAGTCTTGTTGTAGTTAAGCCTTGATTGCTGTTGGTATCACTGGGAATAATTGGCCACCAGGCCAATTATCTGTGAGGATCAGCTGTGTCTACAATGAGAGAACTTCTGTGCTGGAGACGCCCTTATGGGGCAGGACTTGCTTCAGTGGTGCTTTGGTGCTCACTGAGTCTGCCCCTTGAGTGTGTCTCTTATGATGTGAAGAGTTTTAATCTGGTATGGTCTCACTCTGACCCCTGGGTACACTGGCTGATCTTCAAGGAGGTGCAAAGTCACCACTGCCTGAGGCCACCCAGCAGGAGTTACAGAGAGATCTGCACATTCCTCCTCTTTGTTTGGGGTTTAGAGGTGCCCAGACCAGGCCCAGCTGTGAAGCAATGCAGGCTGCTGTCGAGCCTTAGGCCTTCTTTTGGGAGCTCTGGGGCTCTATGACCTAGCTGCAGTTTGTTAGGTTTTAGGCAGTGAGAGCACAGGCCATTCATATGCAAAAACCACTGTGCAAAGCTTGGGTGGGGTGGTAAATTGGGTGGGGTGGGGTCTCAGGGAATCACCAGGGTAGAGCAAACAGCAGTGGCTGCCAGTCAGCCCTGCCAGTCAGCCCTGCATCAGAGAGGTCCCGCACCTCTGTGTTCCACGCCCCCATGCAGGAACAATGAACACTGTGAGCACCTCTGAGAGAAAGCCGTCTTGTATGCATGCATATAAGCATAACCAATGGACATAAGACACTGGGGGGTAGGGGAGGCCAGGGGATTGTCAAGGGCGGAGGAAAAAAAAGAACACATATGTAATACCCTTTGTAATACTTTAAGCAATAAAATAAATAAATAAATAAATAAATAAATAAATAAAGGTGAATGGACTAAATTCTCCAATAAAAATTATAGAGTGGCTGAATGGATGAAAAAAATAATACCTATCTGTATACTGCCTACAAGGAACTCACTTGAGACATAAAGACATACAGACTGAAAGTGAAAGGATGGCCAAAGATACTCCATATAAATGGTAATCAAAAGAAACATGGGGGGGTTCACTCATATCAGACAAAATAGACTTAAAAACTAGGGTTGTAATAAGAGACAGAGGTCATTACATAATGATAAACTGTTCAACCCAACAGGAGTATATAGCGTTTGTAAATATTGGGGCACCCAACCTAGTAATATATGTATATACATATACAATAGATGATAGATAGATAGATCTAGATATAAAACAAATATTAACAGACATAAAGGAAGAAACATACAACAATACAACAATAGTAGGATAATTGACTATCCCTATTACATCAATGGATAGATCATCCATACAGAAAATCAATATGAAAACATTGGCTTTAAATGACACACTAGATTTGATGGATTTAAAAATATAGATACAGAACATCATATTCAAAAGTAATAGAATACACATTTTTTCCTGAGTGCACATGAAAAGATTCTCAACAGCACTAACCATCAGGGAAATACAAATAAAAGCCATAAGGAGATAGCTCCTCACACCTGCTAGAATGGCTTTTATCAAAACAACAAGAAATAAGAAATGTTGGCAAGGAGGTGGAAAAAGGGAACCATTGTACACTGTGGGAGGGAATATAAATTGGTGCAGGAACTATGGGAAAGAGTATGAAGATTCCTCAAAAAAATTAAAAATAGAACTATCATACGGTCCAGCAATTTCACTTATGGGTATTTCTGCAAAGAATATGAAAACACTAATTCAAAAAGGTATGTATACCCTCATGTTTATTGCAGCATTATTTACAAGAGTCAAAATATGAAAATTAAAACTGTGTTTATTGAAGAATGAACAAATTAAAAAATGTATTATATATAGTCATGGAACTTGAGAGTAATATGCTAAGTGAAATAAATTAGACAAAATGGAAAGACAAAAAACATATGTTTCACTGATATTTGGAATCTTAAAAAATAATCTCATAGATACAAAAAACACAATGGAGGTAGCTAGAGGTAAAGTCTGGGGGAGTTGATAAAATGGGTGAAGGGAGTCAAAAGGTACACATTTTAAGTTATAAAATAAATAAGTCATGGGATATCATGTACAGTATGGCCAATATAGCTAATAATAAGGTATTGCATATTTGAAAGTTGATAAGAGAGTAAATCTTAAAAGTTCCAATCACAAGAAAAAATATATAACTATGTGTGTTGATGGGTGTTAACTAGACTTATTATGATCACTTGAACATATATACAAATATAAAATCATTATGATATACACCTGAAATCAATATAATGCTGTAGGTCAATTATACCTTAATAAAAATGTTTTTTTTTAAATGGTGCTGGAACAGCCAAATAAAATTAAGAGGTAAATAGACCTTTAAATCTACCTCACACCACACATAAACATAAGTTAAACTCTGACTTAATATGAAAATTATAGATCTAAAACTTCCATTAGAAATCAGTGGTAATTATGTTTGTAATCATGGAGTAGATAAATATTTCCAAATAGAACAACAATAATAATAATAATAATAATAATAATAATAATAATAATAAACATGTTTAAAATTGGTAAATTTTATTTCATTACATTTTTAAAGTCTGCTAATCAAATGACACGGTTACAGCCCAGCTGGTATAGCTCAGTGGTCCACCGATGTAACAAGAGGTCATCACGTCGTTTCTGATCAAGGCACATGCCTGGTTGCAGACTCGATCCCTAGAAGGGGGTGTTCAGGAGGCAGCTGATCAATGTTTCTCCCTCACTGATGTTTCTATCTCTCTGTCCCTCTCCCTTCTTTTCTCTCTAAAAATCAATAGAAACATATATATTTCTTTAAATGACACGATTACAAAAATGAAAACAAAATGTAGAGTGATAGGAAAATATTTCCCCTTTTTTATTAACTTACAAATAACAACAGTTATTTAGAATATGAACCAATTGTGACAGGTCAAAAACAACAAAATATAAACAACAAATGGGCAAAAAACTTGAATGGACACCTCAAAAAACAAGATAGATGAATGATCAGAAGCACATTAAAAAGATGTTCAACATCTTTTTCATCAGGGAAATAAATCTTAAAACTGTCATGGATATTACTACACATTTATTAGTGTATCCTAGTGGATCAAATGACTAAAATTAAAAAGATTGGCAATACCAAGGGTAGGAGAGGAGGTGGTGTAACAGTAGCTCTCCTAAATCACTGGATGGGTAAAATGGTTCAACCACTCTGGAAAACTGGTGGTCAGTTTCTCCTGAACTTAAGTATATACCTACTCTGTTATTCAGCAATTACACTTCTGGGTATCTTATCAGGAGATATTCAAACATATGTCCAAGAAAGGATCTATAGAAGAAAGTTTATAGAAACTTTATTCAAAATTACCTCAAACTGGAAATCATCTTTATTTCCTTCAAAATGATAATGAATAAACAAACTGGGCTGATTTATACAGTGGTATACTACTCAGCAGTAAATGAAAATAAACTACTGAAACACTGTGATAGCATACATGAATCTCAACATTATAAAGAACCAATGAAGCAAGACAGAAAAGTACACGGTCTTAGGCCAGGCTGCTATAACAAAATTAGAGACTATGAACAT
This sequence comes from Myotis daubentonii, assembly GCF_963259705.1. Lineage (NCBI taxonomy): Eukaryota > Metazoa > Chordata > Mammalia > Chiroptera > Vespertilionidae > Myotis > Myotis daubentonii. The sequence goes on along the minus strand of NC_081861.1, from coordinate 65,820,534 downwards.
AGTTTCACCTTTATCTAGTTAGTTTGTGTGCCATTTCTTAAGCATTTGTGTATCTGAGAGTATCTGTGCTCTGCTTTTGCAATTGAATAACAGCTTGGCTAAGAAAAACTATCAGATTACACCTTTCTTTCATTAGAACTTTATAGATATGCACTAATCAATTTACTCCTGAGTTGGTTTGATGCTGTACAGAAGTGTAAATCAATCTGATTTTCCTCCTCTTTTTAGATGATCTCTTTACTTGAATTCATGAATAAATCAATAATTCTTTCTTCATCCTGTAGTTTTACACTATATATATCTATATCTATATATCTATATATCTATATCTATCTATCTATCTATCTATATATATATATATATATATACACACACACACACACACAAACACACATACTGTACAGATTATTATGACCACCTGACGTTTGTAGGCAAATTAGCTATAATTTCGCGCTGAAGTTGCTAGAGGGCCAGACCATTATAAATAGGGAAGCAGGTTGTTTACCACGACAGTAGAAGTGATTTTTTCCCCCTGAAGATATGGGTAAACAATGCGATTTAACAGCTTTCGAACATGGGATATATATACGTGTGTGTGTATGTGTGTGTGTATATATATATATATATATATATATATATATATATATATATATATAGTGGCCAGATTATTATGACCACCCCATCAGTACTTTGTTGGGCCACCTTTTGCCTTCAATACTGCAGCGATTCTTCTTGGCATTGACTCCACAGATGTTGAAAGGTGATGTGAGGAATCTGACACCATGCCTGATGGATAGCACTGTCCAGTTCTGTGAGATTTGATGGTTGTGGAACCAGCTGCCTGATGGCTCTTTTAACTTCGTCCCACAAATGCTCAACTGGATTGAGATCTGGTGATTTGGTGGTAAAGTCTCCCTCATGTTCTTGAAAGCACTCCTGCACAATACGAGCACCATGGCATGGCGCATTGTCTTGTTGGAAGAAGCCATCTCCATTGGGATACGCCATCAACATGATAGGATGAACTTGATCAGCAATGATACTTAGGTATATTGTGCTATTCAGACGTTGTTCCACATGAATTAAAGAGCCCAAATCATGCTAGGAAAACATGCCCCAAACCATAACACTGCCCCCACCAGCTTGCAGGGTTGTACTCATACATGTGGGGTGCATGCTTTCATGCTGTTTCAGCAAACTCTCACTCTGCCATCTGCATGATGCAACTGGAAACATGATTCATCAGACCACATGACTTTTTTCCAATGCTCGACTGTCCAATCCTTGTGTTCCTGTGCAAATTGGAGACGTTTCATCTTGGTAACTGCAGACAGCAAAGGTGTTCCAACAGGCCTTCGGCTGTTTTGTTGATACTCAATCCATGACTCTGAGCGCCAACAATCATCCGACATTGAAAGGCTGTTAAATCGCATTGTTTACCCATATCTTCAGAAAAAAAATCACTTCTACTGTCGTGGTAAACAACCTGCTTCCCTATTTATAATGGTCTGGCCCTCTAGCAACTTCAGCGTGAAATTATAGCTAATTTGCCTACAAACGTCAGGTGGTCATAATAATCTGTCCACTCAGTGTGTGCGTGTGTGTGTGTGTGTGTGTGCGTGTGTGTGTATAATCTCCATATATTCTACTATACAGTATATTTTTTCAGATTTAGATATTAATTCCATCTTTTATTTAAGGAGAATTTTTCATATATCTTTGAATGTTTTTCTTATCAATTTTTTGTGTTCTTATTTCTGTGCAACAATTCTCCATATGCTGAATGTTTGTCCATTTTCTTTAAATATTTTTTTCTATAAATATTTCAATATCTCTTTTTATTCCTCTGAATTTGTGATATTTATCTCAGCATTCTGTATCATAAATTTAGTTTTAATTTGTATGTATTCATTCCTTTTTTCTATATTTTGTATATTACATCAAGGAGAGTCAATATCACTATATTTCTTAAGCTTGATAGAGACACAGCACATATGGAAATGAAAGTAATTTTGTCAGTTAAGTTTTGTTAAGATTGCAAATTGTGGGAAGTAAGGATAGAGACCCAAATACTTCATTACCTTTGCTAGTAATATCTTAAATAGATAACATTGTTCTCTGTACAAATGAACATCAATACTTTTCCATTTTCCTAGAATATATTTTGCTAACACAAGAGAGAAGTTATAGCACTTTTGATCTATAAATATATGTTGGATTGCGAGTCCTTAAAATGAACTAGCTATTTGCTAGAGAAACAAGCTTAATATGTTTAAGACAATATTGAATGTTTATGCTGTTTTTTAATATTTAAACAATCAAACTAAGTATTATTTTAAGGTTCTTGCTTATTTCACAAACTATTATAATACTAGAGGCCTGGTGCATGAAATTCATGCATGGGGATGGGGTGCCTCAGCTGGGCCTGCAACCTCTTCCAATCTGGGACCCCTCGTGGGACATCCCTCTCACAATCTGGGACCACTGGCTCCTAACCATTCGCCTGCCTGCCTGATCACCCCTAACCACTATGCCTGCCAGCTTGATTGCCCCAACTGCTTGCCTGCCTGCCTGATCACCCCTAACCACTTGCCTGCCTGCCTGATCACCTCTAACTGCTCTCCTGCCTGCCTGATCACCCCTAACCACTTCTGCCTTGGCACCTGCCACCACAGCTTCTACAGGAAGGACATTCGGAATGATATCCAGAAGATCGTTTCACTGTCTGGTCTAATTAGCATATTATGCTTTTATAATTATGGATTTTCCCTTCAGCATCTTTAGTAAAAGCCAACACTTTCAACATATGAAAACATTCTATGGAGTCAGTCTATAATTATCAAAGAGATAATTCAACTGTACCTAGACAATTTGAAAAATTATTTGTAATGAATATATATTTTCTACACTACAATTGATTTAACTATAAGTATCAACAATTCAATGTGAAAGTAATAAGGTCTGCTCTTCCAAGAGGGAAGATCATCATTTATTACACACTTAAGAGTCAAATGCTGTACCAAGAATCTACATGCATTAACTAATTCATAGAGCAACCTCATACTATATTCTAATATCACAAATGACAAACAAATGAGTAAATAAGACCCAGAGTGGTTAAGTGACTTTCTCAAATTACTTGCACATCAAATAAGTGGCAGAGCTAGGATATAACCAGGCATTTTGGTTTAAGTGCCATGTTCTCAGACTATATTCTAAGGTCAACAGGTACTAATAATGTTCAAGTTTTTTATTTTTTTAGGTACAAAAAAACTGTCAACATCTACAAACCTATTTATGTTATTGTCAGATCTTATATTGTCTAAGGATTTATCTTATTTTCCAATAAGAAACATTTTTTTTGTTAGAATATACTAGCTATTTCCTCTGGTTCACATACCACCACAATGGTTTTCAGTGGTTTCCAATTCTGATGGCAAATCAGGCTCATCTGTAAAATTTTATAAAGCTATATAGAATCAAGCCTATCAGAATTTCTAAGGTTGAGGTCCTGGTGTTTTAGACCCCAAAGCCTTTTAATTGAGTTCAAAGTATACCCCCTTAAATAGCTTACATATCTAACAAGGAAGCTTTAATCCATACAAGTGGTGGCATTACTCTGTTGGCAATGGACTAAAAAATATTCCTTTTTTCCACATAAAAAAAGGTGATAGAGACAGCTATCCCTTCTCTCCTTCTGAGAGAGTCACCTGGAAAAAGGGATAGGGAGCATTCTGGGTTCTTACTTTAACCATTTGTTACTTAAATACATCTCTCTAGGAAATCAGTTCTTAAAATGTAAAATCTTAGGAATATAGTATTCCAAATTTCTTTGGTAGTATTTGGTTTATGCAATCACCTTTTTCATTAATTTGGGTGCCTATCTAGTAATGAAACCATTTAGCTCATGGGGAGATAAGAGAATCTTTATTACCTTTTGGTTGAAAGCAATTAGCACCACTATTATGAAAACAAAATGGCTGCAGATCTAATCCTAAAGCAATGTAAAAAGCAAATGAACACATCTCCACTCCAAATTCACATAAAAAACAAACAGACAAACAAGAAAAACATGTCACAAACTTAAATCTCCCTCACAGCATGGGCAAAAATCAATTTGAAATGGTTTATAGACCTAAATGTGAATGATTGAAAAATGAACTTCTGATGAAAACAGAGGATAATATATTCATAATTTGACAGTAAGCAAATGTTTCTAAAATAAGAACCAGAAAAAGGAAGCATATGTACTACTCTGTAATATTTTAAGCAATCTACACTAATAAAAGAGAAACATGGTAATTGGCGTACAACCGCTACCCTTTTCATTGGCTAATCAGCGAGATATGCAAATTAACTGTCAGCCAAGATGGCGGCTGGCAGCCAGGCAGCTTGAAACTAACATGAGGCTTGGTTGCCTCACTGACGGAGGAAACCAACGTTCCCCGCCTGCAGCTGCAGGCCTCTGAGCAGGCAGTTTAAGAAACTCTGTAACAAATACCACCGGACTTCAGCCAGCAGAATCGCAACATTGTAAGCAAAGGCCAGAAACATACTTTCAGCCGCGGAGGCCTAAGAGCTGGAGCCAAGCCTCAAAGCTAAAGCTGGCCCAGAATAAAAAAGAAAAAGAAGAAAAGGAGCAGTTGGGAGGTTCAGTCACCCCCAGCCTGAAAACAGCCCTCAGCAACCTCACCCAGACTGGCCAGGCACCCCAGTGGGGACCCCCACCCTTAAGCATGTGTGACCAGCTGCAAACAGCCCTCAGCCCCTCACCCAGACTGGCCAGGAACACCAGTGGGGATCCCCACCCTGAAGGGTGTCTGACCAGCTGCAAACAGCCATCATCCCCTCACCAAGGCTGGACAGGCACCCCAGTGGGGACCCCCACCCTGATCCAGGACACCCTTCAGGGCAAACCAGCCAGCCCCACCCATGCACCAGGCCTCTATCCTATATAGTAAAAGGGTAATATGCCTCCCAGCACTGGGATCAGCGGAGCCATGAGGCCTCCCGGCACCGGGATAAGCGTGACAGGGGGCAGCGCCCAAACCCCCTGATCACCCTGTGGCTCTGTGTGTGACAGGGGATGGGGCCACAACCTCCCTATCCACCCTGCTCTGTTCGTGACAGGGGAAGGCGCCCCAACCCCCTGATCAGCCCTGCTCTGTGCCTGATGGGGGGAGCTCCCCAACCCCTCCCCCCCATGGGCCCTGCTCTGTGTGTGACGGGGTAGAGACATAACCTCCCCATTGGCCCTGCCCTGAGTGTGAGAGTGGCGGCACCCCAATCCCCTGATCAGCCCTGCTCTGTGGGTGATAGAGGGTGGTGCCCCAACCCCCTGATGGGCCCTGCTCTGTGTGTGACAGGGTACAGAGCCCCAACCCCCTGATTGGCCCTGCTCTGAGCATGACCAAGGGTGGTGCTGCAACCTCCCCATCGATACTGCCTTGGGTGTGACAGGGGATGGTGCCCCAACCCCCCAATCGACCCTACCTTGAGTGTGACTGAGGGTGGCATCACAACCTCCCAATCCACCCTGCTATGTGCATGACAGGGGGCGGCGCCCCAACTCCCCAATCGGCCCTGCTCCGAACCCGACCAGGGGCTGCACCTAGGGATTGGGCCTGCCCTCTGCCACCCGGTAGCAGGCCTAAGCCAGCAGGTCATTATCTTCCGAGGGGTCCCAGACCTCGAGAGGGCACAGGCCGGGCTGAGGGACCCCCCCGAGTGCACACATTTTTGTGCACCGGGCCTCTAGTCCTATCTAATAAAAGAGAAACATGGTAATTATCCGTACCTCCGCTACCCTTCCCATTGGCTAATCAGGGTGATATGCAAATTAACTGCCAGCCAAGATCGCGGCCAGCAGCCAGGCAGCTTGAAGCGAAGATGAGGCTTGCTTGCTTCAGTGACTGAGGACTCCAACGTTCCCTGCCTGCCGCTGCTGGCCTCTCAGCTTGCAGTTTGAAACAGTGTTTCAATTATAGACCCAAACAAACCCCAGAAATCTGCTTACAGCAGCAGAGGCCTAAGAGCTGGAGCCAAGCCTCAGAGCTAAAGCTAGCCCAGAATAAAAAAAACAACAAGAAAACAAGGAGCGGTTGGGAGCTTCAGTCACCTGCCAGCCTGAAAACATCCCTCATCCCCTCACCCAGACTGGCCAGGCACCCCAGTGGGGACCCCCACCCTGAAGGGTGTGTGACCAGCTGCAAACAGCCATCATCCCCTCACCCAGGCTGGACAGGCACCCCAGTGGGGACCCCCACCCTGATCCAGGACACCCTTCAGGGCAAACCAGCCGGCCTGCACCCGTGCACCAGGCCTCTATCCTATATAGTAAAAGGGTAATATGCCTCCTAGCACCGGGATCAGCGGAGACTCGAGGCCTCCCGGCACTGGGATCAGTGTGACAGGGGGCAGCGCCCAAACCCCCAGATCCCCCTGTGGCTCTGTGTGTGACAGGGGGTGGGGCCACAACCTCCCTATCCACCCTGCTCTGTTTGTGACAGGGGAAGGCGCCCCAACCCCCTGATCAGCCCTGCTCTGTGCCTGGTAGGGGGGAGCTCCCCAACCCCCTGATCGCCCTGCGGCTCTGTGTGTGACAGGGTGTAGCGCCCTAACCCCCTGATCAGCCCTGCTCTGTGTGTGACAGGGTAGAGCCATAACCTCCCCATCAGCCCTGCCCTGAGTGTGGCAGTGGCAGTGCCCCAACCTCCTGATTGGCCCTGCTCTGTGGGTGATAGAGGGCAGTGACCCAACCACCCCCCATGTGCCCTGCTGTTTGTGTGATGGGGTAGAGCCATAACCTCCCCATCGGCCCTGCCCTGGTGTGACAGGGTGTGGTGCCCCAAACCCTGATCCGCCCTGCTCTGTGTGTGACAAGGGGCAGTGCCCCAACTCCCCTATCGGCCCTACTCTGTGAGTGACAGGGGGGAGCTCCTCCACCCCCTGATCGGCCCTGCTCTGTACGTGACAGGGTACGGAGCCCCAACTGCCCTGATGGTCCCTGCTCTGTGCACCACAGTGGGCAGCGACCCAACCCCCTGATTGGCCCTGCTCTGTGTGTGACAGGGGGTTGTGCCACAACCTCCCCATTGACCCTGCCTTGAGTGTGACAGGGGGCGGTGCCCCAACCCCCCAATCGGCCCTACCCTGAACGTGACTGAGGGTGGCATCTCAACCTCCCAATCCGCCCTGCTCTGTGCATGACAGGGGGCGGCACCCCAACTCCCCAATCAGCCCTGCTCTGAGCCCGACCAGGGGCTGCACCTAGGGATTAGGCCTGCCCTCTGCCACCAGGAAGCAGGCCTAAGCCAGCAGGTCGTTATCTCCCGAGGGGTCTCAGACTGCGAGGGGGCACAGGCCGGGCTGAGGGACCCCCCCCCTCCTCACGAAGTGCACAAATTTTTGTGCGTCGGGCCTCTAGTCCTATCTAATAATAGAGAAACATAGTAATTAACTGTAACTTCCCTACCCTTCCCATTGGCTAATCAGTGAGATATGCAAATTGACTGCCAACCAAGATGGCGAAGGCAGCCAGGCAGCTGAAGCGAACATGTGCTTGGTTGCCCCGGTGATGGAAGAAACCAAGGTTACCTGCCTGCCGCTGCTGGCCTCTGAGCTCCTGAAGCAACAGCTCCAAAAGATACAATGTTTCAATTATAGAAGCTAAAAGGTGATGGTTGATTTGCATACGCAGGCTCCAAGCGGTGGAGCGAAGCCAAACAGAAGTGAAGCCCCAGAGCAGTTAGGCCTCAGGGCTCCGGGATCAGCAGAGCCGAGAGGCCTCCCAGCCCCAGGATCAGCGGAGCAGAGAGGCCTCCCGGCCCTGGGATCACAGAAGCCTGATGGAAGCCCTGTGTGTTTATGCACCCTCGGGTTGCAGAGGTCCTGTCCTAGGCAGAGGCAGATGGTGCAACTTCAGACTCTGAGAAGCGGCCTGGGGGCTGGAAGGCGGCTCCTCTGACCTCAGTGCTGGAGTCCCGCCCCTCCACCAGGAGAGGAGCAGAGAAAGGCAGGAGCCTCCCTCAGGGTGACCCGAAACCCCCACCCACACCAGGCAGGTTGCTGGGACTGTGCTTGGAGGACTCACCTCCAAGCCCAGCTGGTGGCCCTGCCGCAGCCATGGCACTCCTGGGTTCAGGCCCCAGCGGGACATGGGGTGGTGGGGGCAGGGCGGTGAGTCCTGGGCTCCTCCTAGCCTGCCTTCTGCGGCCTCCTTCTGCTTCAGGGCCTCACCCTCCGCAGCCTCCTCCTCCCCAGCGCCCAGAGCAGCAGACCCACTGAGGGCGCTCCCCGCTGGCTGAGGGGGTGAATGGAGCAGCGGGGACTCCCGGGTGAAGAGTCGCCCTGGGGAGGAGTCCAGACACTTGCACACCCTGCTCCTGGAGCGCTGCCCAGGCCCTGAGTGCAGCGTGGAGCCACGCAGGCCTGGAGGGCACGGGTGGGGGCAGGTGCATATGCACTTGGTGCAGTGGGACATGCTGGGGAGCCGCCTGCCTTCCGGGGCCTCCTCCTGCTTCAGGGCCTTGCACTCCTGGGTGCAGGCCCCAGCGGGATGAGGGGTGGTGGCGGGGGTACAATGCGTCCTGGGCTCCTCACCTGCCTTCCGCGGCCTCCTCCAGCTTCAGGGCCTCGCCATCCGCGGTCTCCTCCTCCCCAGCGCCCAGAGCAGCAGACCCACTGAGGGCGCTCCCAACTGGCTGAGGGGGTGAATGGAGCGGCGGGGACTTCAGGATGAAGGGTCACCTTGGGGAGGAGTCCGGACACCTGCACGCCAGTCTCCTGTTCAGCGACATCCCCGAGATCGCCCATCTGCACCTCGGGCTGTGGGGCAGAGTGATGGCGCTGATGGTGGAGAAGGCGCTGCGCACGCGGGGGCTGCTGCAGCCCGGGACCTCCTCAAAGGCTTCGAGATGTTGGGCTCCCTCTTCAAGCCCTACATCCGGTCCTGCATGGAGGAGGAGGGCTGCATGGAGTACATGAGCAGCCTGCTGCCCGACAACGCCCTCTTCCCGGCCTACATGACGTGGGCCGAGAAGCACCAGCAGTGCCAGCGGCTGAAGCTGAGCGACATGCTCGCCAAGCCCCACCAGCGGCTCACCCAGTACCCGCTGCTGCTCAAGTCAGTGCTGAGGACTAGCCACGTGCCAAGGAGGCCGTCATCTCCATGATCAGCTCCGTGGAGCCCTTCATCCACCACCTGAACACATGCATGTGGCAGCGACAGGAGCGGCAGCAGCTGGCGGCCGTGGTGAGCCGCATGGACGCCTACGAGGTGGTGGAGGGTAGCAACGACGAGGCGGACAAGCTCCTGAAGGAATTTCTGCACCTGGACCTGACCGCGCCCATCCCTGTGCCTCCCCGGAGGAGACGCGTCAGCTGCTGTTGGAGGGCAGCTTGAGGATGAAGGAGGGAAAGGACAGCAAGATGGATGTGTACTGCTTCCTCTTCACGGACCTGCTCTCAGTGACCAAGGCAGTGAAGAAGGCTGAGGGGACCAGGGTCATCAGGCCACCGCTGCTGGTGGACAAGATCGTGTGCCGGGAGCTGTGGGACCCTGGCTCCTTCCTCCTCATCTACCGGAACGAGTTCCACAGCGCCGTGGGGCCTACACGTTCCAGGCCAGCGGGCAGGCTCTGTGCCTGGGCTGGGTGGACTCCATTTACAATGCCCAGAACCAGTTGCAGCAGCTGCGTGCGCAGGAGCACTCAGGCAGCCAGCAGCACCTGCAGAGCCTGGAGGAGGAAGAGGAAGAGGAGGGTGGGGAGAGTAGCACTTCTGTCGCCAGCTCCTCCACCATCCTGCGCAAAAGCAGCAACATCCTGGACTCCCAGCACTGCTCCTCAGACGGCTCCACAGGACCCTGGCCATGGTGGTGCTGGAGCCCGGGGAGACACTCTCCTCTCCCGAGTTCGAGGGCGGCCCCTTCAGCTCCCAGTCGGTCGAGATGTCCCTCAGTACCACCGCCTCATCTGTCACACCGACCAGCAAACTGCTGGCCCTGGGCCCCGGGGTTGGCAGCTCCTGCTCCATGGACTCCGCCTATGGCACCCTCTCCCCCACCTCCTTGCAAGACTTTGCGACCCCAGCCCCTGTGGTGGAGCCAGCGTCCCGGCCCCTAGATTCACCACAGGCCCCTTCACCCCCGCCCTGGGCCCGCCTCTGCCGCCGCACCCCTGTCCAGCTGCTGCCCCGCCTGCCCCACCTGCTCAAGTCCAAATCTGAGGCCAGCCTCCTGCAACTGCTGGCAGGGGCCGCCACCCAGGGGGCGCCCCCAGCCCCCAGCCCCCAGCCCCCAGCCACAGCCTGTTGGAACTCTGCTTGGCTGCCACAGCCACCGGCACTAGGACTCGGGGCTCCCCTCACGAAGCTGGGCCCCGCTGGAATTTTGGGAGCTCACCAAGCCCTGGCAGTGCCTCCCAGCTATCAGAGATGGAGGTCAGGACCACCTGCCTGGCGGGGGAGCCCAAAGGCCCGCCAGGAGGAGCAGAGAGCTGCCCTCAGGGACCTCCTCCAAGGTCCAGCCTGAGCCGCCCCCGCCACCCCATCTCTGCCCAGCACAGGAAGCTGACGCTGGCCCAGATCTACCGCATCAGGACCACCCTGCTGTTTAACTCCCAGGCCCTGAGCACAGCGTGGAGCCGCCATGCCTGGAGGGTGCGGTGGCGGGGGGGAGGGGTGGGGGCGGGCGCACGTGCACCTGGTGCAGCGGGACTTGCTGGGGAGCCGCCCGCCTTCCTGGGCAGGCCTCAGGCCCTGCTGCGCCCAACTTGGAAGGGCCCTGAAGGCTGCCCTGAAAGCCACACAAAGACAACCTGCTGCTGGAGGGCAGGCATGCAGTGCTCTGGGAAGATGCCTGAGGTAGGAAAGGAAGGTCATGGAAGGCAACAATTGCAAGCGGAGATCCCAAAGGCTCTGAAAGCAGAGGACCAGCTCCTTGCAGACCTGAACTCCTTGTGGGCCTCTTTCTCGGCCCTGTGGAAGCGGTGCAGACACAGGAGGAGGTGATGGACCGGGGCTGCGCTCAAGGAAGACTCGGAGGAAGCAATGTGTGGACAGGGCCAGGCGGAGCAGGCAGGCCTGTGCGGAGCCCGCTGGAGCGCAGCCAGACCCCAAGGCGGCCACCAAGCCAGGCCCCAGGGAGAAGCGAGCAGATGCCACTCCACTCGCTGGAGAAGACCATTGAGCAGAAAACTAAAGAAACCGATTTTACATCATTTCCCAGGTGGAGAACAGTTGGCATGTAAGCCCCTGACCAGTGCCCAGCCTCTCCTCTGTCTGTCTCTCTCACTCTTAGGTACCATGTTCTTTGTTCTCTCTTAACTGCAACTCATTTTTAAACTAGATTGCTTTTAAAAGAAGACTAAATAAAGTTTCCCTTAAGTTATTTAGACGGTGCTGGGGCTGCTGGGGGCCTGATTACAGACACAAACACACAGGGGAGCCCGGCACCCAGCAGCCCCAAGCCCCACTGAGGTGGTGCTGGGGCTGCTGGGGGCTTGATCAGAGACACAAACAAGCAGGCCAGGCACCCAGCAGCCCCAAGGCACACTGAGGCAGGGTTGGGGCTGCTGAGGGCTTGATCGGAGACACAAACAAGTAGGCCCGGCACCCAGCAGCCCAGGCACAGAGGACCCAAAACCCACCGTCACGGAGCTGGGGATGCTGGGGGCAGAATCAGAGACACAAACCTGCAGGCTCGGCACCCAGCAGCCCAAAGTCCCGCCATCATTGTTGCATCTGGAGCTCAGAGCTGGGCTGCGGCAGGCAGGGAACCTTGCCTTCCTCCGTCACTAGAGCAAGCAAGCCTCATGTTCGCTTCAGCTGCGTGGCTGCCGGCTGCCATTTTTGTTGACAGTTAATTTGCATATCCTGATGATTAGCCAATGGGAAGGGTAGCAAAGTTAGGGTTAATTACAATGTTTCTCTATTATTAGATAGGATATATATATATATATAATTTTTTAACAAAAAGATGTTTAGATTAGTAAGAGTTAAGACTAGGGAACCTGGAAACAAGGGATCTCAAGCAGCATGACTGCGTGAATTCAGACAAGCACTGCTTCTTCTCACGGAAAGGTTAGCCTTCCCCTAAGGGTGTGGTTTGCAATTCGGGTTGGAGAGAGGACCGTGCGGGGCGAAATCTGCACCCAACAGAGTCCGCAGCTGTTGGGACCAGCGAGACCTGCAAGTGGGGAAGGGGCCCCACAGGGCTGCTGGCAGAAGGGAACGCTAAAAATAAGGCCATAGCTGGACTGGATGTAAAAAAGCAGCCTCGGTTTTTGCCAGTGTGCCGGCTGCTTGGTGCCAGGGGCGAGTGGGCGCACGGAGACTGTGCACAGACCTGGAAGGTGGAGGCTAGCAAATTTGCACAACCTATCAGGCTCTTGTTACAGTTCCCCTTAGATCCGTGTGTTTGATTATTAAACCCAGTGCATGGGATTCCCCAGTTGGGGTCATTTGCAGAGCCTGTAGGAGAAAGTTCTTTTTGGGGAGCCTGGGAAACAGAACGGGCAGTAAGGATTAAAGAACCAGCTCTGGGCAGTAGACTTTCCCAAACCAGTTTCGAGTACCATAGAGAAAAAAAATGCTACTGATAGAGAGGACTTATAGCCTGGGAGGTCAACCCAGACACACTGCCACCTAGAGGCAGAGCCACGAACTGTCTCTTCTGTAAATACAAATAAAGGCAGTCTGGTAAACAAATACAACCTGCCTTAAAATCAGGACTGTGGTTTACAGCACGGAGGGACAGTGTAACGTAGGGAAATTCAACACTCTCCTGAATGCCTGGCAGGACTAAGGCATGTCAAAAATAAGAGTAGAAGATCTGAAGCACCTTCACTACTGCATATTTTTATATATATTTTTTTAATTCTTTATTCACCATTTCATTAAGAACCTATTTTATTATTATTTTTTTAATCACCTGATTTTACCTTTTTAATTACTACATTTTTTAACCAGTATTATTGCTATCATTTTACCATTTTTTCAAGTGTCATTTTATTTATTTATTTATTTTCTTCTTTATTTTATTTTGGGATGAGTGTTCTACATTCTATCTTCATCGTTTCTTTAGCATCATTTCTCTCTATCCCACCTTTACCCTTAAGCCAAAACTCTCTTCCTCACTTTTCCTCTTTTGTTGTCCTGTTTCTCTTACCCTATTCCTGCTTTAGATTTTCGCTATTCTTTCTTTTTACCCACTCTCTAAATTTCACCCTACTTATATATCTAATTTCCAATCCCTTGCTCTAAATCCATATACACCTCTCTCTTATCTTTCTTCACTATCCAATTTTCTCTCTCTCTCTCTCTGTCGTTTTGCTAGTGTTTGCTTGATTTTGAGTATATTAGTTTTTTTTATGCTTGTTTGGGAAATTGTTTTGTTTTTCATTTTCATTTTTCTGTTTTGCTTATTTTTTCTTTCTCTGGTTATTTTTGTGCTTCTGTTTTCCCTTGCCTCGCTTGATATTAGTGGTTGTTTGTAGTTTGCATTAATCTCCAGGGATCTGCTGCTGGAATTCATTGAGATTAGTTGCAGTTCTATTAGAATTTTCTCCCCATACAAATAGCCTCTTCCCCATCTCTATTTCATTCTCTCTCTTACTTTTTTTCTTTTTCCTTCTCTCCCTTTTTCCAATCTCATTTTGGCACTCCTTTTTGTTTTTTCTTTTTCTCTTTAATCTTTTTCTCTTTTTTCTTCTTTATCCCCTAATTCTCTTCGCTTGGGTGGTCACCTTTATTTGGGGTTATTAATATCGTGAATACATTTATGTTCAGTGCTTTGCATGTTGTGCCTTGTTGTGTTGTATTTTGTGCCTTTAAATCAACACAGCAGAGAGAGAACTGCATAACCAAACACCTGGAGAAGAGAGATCATGGTGAAACAAAGAACCAACCCACATATGGAAGAAAAACAGGCATCATCAGAAAAGGAAGTAAACGAAATGGAGGCAATGGAGGCAAGCAACTGGTCAGAGAAAGAATTCAGAGAAATGGCCATAAGGTGGATGAAAAGAATGGAAGACAAATTCAACAATATGTGTAGGAACCAAGAGGAAATGAAGAAAAACCAAGAAGAAATGAAAAATGACATCACTGCTATAAAGAACTCAATAGAAAGCATCAACAGTAGACTAGAAGAAGAAGAGGACCGCATCAGCGAGCTAGAAGACAAGGTAGGAAAAAATACCCAAACAGAACAGCTTCTAGAAAAAAAAAAATTAAAAAGCAGGAGGAGAGCCTAAGAGAACTCTGGGACAACGCTAAATGAAACAACATCCAAATAGTAGGGGTGCCAGAAGGAGAGGAAACTGAGCAAGGAATAGAAAACCTGTTTGAAAAAATAGTAACAGAAAATTTCCCTGATATAGGGAAGAAAAAACTCACACAAAGCCAAGAAGCTCACAGAGTCCCAAACAAAATGAACCTGAAAAAACCGATGCCAAGGCACATAATAATTAAATTGGCAAACACCAACGACAAAGCAAGAATCTTAAAAGCAGCCAGAGAGAGACAGAAAGTTACCTATAAAGGATCCGCCATCAGACTAGCGACTGATTTCTCAACAGAAACACATCAGGCAAGAAGGAAATGGAATGAAATATACAAAGTCATGCAAAGGAAGGGTCTGAATCTAAGAATACTGTACACAGCGAGGCTATCAATCAAAATTGAGGATCATCAGGAGCTTCACATACAAAAATGGTCTACGGGAGTTTATTACAACCAAGCCAGCAATGCAAGAAATGCTAAAGGGTCTGCTGTAAATAGAAAAAATAGGAAACAAAGAAGGATCGCAGCAGTAAAGAACAAAAATGGCGACTAACAAGTTTCTATCAATAATAACTTTAAATGTAAATGGATTAAATTCCCCAGTCAAAAGGCATAGGGTAAATGAGTGGATAAGAAAACATGACCCATATATCTGCTGTCTACAGGAAACCCATCTCAGAAAAAAAGACGCACACAGACTGATGGTGAAGGGATGGAAAAAAGGTTTTTCAGGCCAATGGAAGTGAAAAAAAAGCTGGGGTAGCAATACTTATATCTGACAAATTAGATCTCATAGTGAAGGACATAAAAAGAGATAAAAAAGGCCACTTCATAATACTAAAGGGAGCAGTCCAACAAGAAGAAATAACTCTGGTAAATGTATATGCACCCAATATAGGAGCACCCAAATACGTAAGAAATCTTCTGGAGGAGATCAAGGGAGAGATTGACAGCAATACAATCATAGTAGGGGACCTTAACACCCCATTATCACCACTGGACAAATCCTCTAAACAGAAACTCAGCAAAGAAACATCACTCCTAAATGACTCACTAGATCAGATGGAATTAATTGACATCTTCAGAAAATTTCACCCAAAGCCACAGAATATACATTCTCCTCAAGTGCACATTTGTCATCTTCAAAGATAGACCATATATTGGGTCACAGACAAAGTCTCTTCAAATTCAAGAAAATTGAAATCATATCAAGCATCTTCTCAAACCACAAAGGCATAAAACTGGAAATCAACTACAACAAAAACAATCCAGAAAAATCAAACACATGGAGAATAAATAGCATGCTATTAAACAACGACTGGGTTACCAGTGAGATCAAAGAAGAAATAAAAAACATCATGGCAACAAATGACAATGAAAACACAATAATACAAGACCTATGGGACACAGCAAAAGCAGTCTTGAGAGGGAAGTTCATAGCTCTACAAACCTACTGGAAGAAACAAGAAACAATGAGAATAAATGACCTAACTCTACAACTCGAAGAGTTAGAAAGAGAGGAACAAAAAAAGCCCACTGTAAGCAGAAGGAAGGAAATAACAAAAATCAGAGTGGAGATACATGACATAGAGACCAAAAAAGAAAAAATACAAAAGATCAACAAAACCAAGAGCTGGTTCTTTGAAAGGATAAACAAGATTGATACACCTCTAACCAGGCTCACCAAGAAACAAAGAGAGAGGACCCAAATAAACAAAATCAGAAATGAAAGAGGAGAAATAACAACATACCCCATAGAAATACAAAGGATTGTTAGAAAATACTATGAACAACTCTACTCCAACACACTAGACAACCTGGAGGAAATGGACATATTCCTAGAAAAATACAACCTTCCAAAACTTAACCAGGAAGAATCTAAAAATCTCAATAGGCCAATAACTGTGGAGGAAATCAAAGCAGTAATCAAAAAGCTTCCAGCAAACAAAAGCCCAGGGCCAGGTGGCTTCACAGGGGAGTTTTACCAAACATTCAAGGAAGACCTAAAACCTATCCTCCTCAGACTATGTCAAAAGATCCAAAAGGAAGGAACACTTCCCAGCTCATTCTATGAAGCCAACATCACCCTAATCCCAAAACCAGATAAAGACAATACAATGAAAGAGAATTATAGGCCAATATCCTTCATGAACATAGATGCCAAAATCCTCAGCAAAATCCTAGCAAATCGGATCCAGCAGTACATCAAAAAGAACATACACCATGACCAAGTAGGATTTATCCCAGGGATGCAAGGATGGTACAATATCCGCAAATCAATAAATTTGATACATCACATAAACAAATTGAGAGAAAAAAACCACATAGTCATATCAATTGATGCGGAAAAAGCATTTGACAAAATCCAACACTCTTTCTTGATAAAAACTCTCCTCAAGATAGGAATTGAGGGATCATACCTCAACATAATAAAAGCCATATATGACAAACCCACAGCCAACATCATAATCAATGGGCAAAAACTAAAACCGTTCCCCCTAAAAACAGGAACAAGACAGGGATGCCCCCTCTCACCACTCCTGTTCGACATAGTACAGGAAGTACTAGCCGTTGCGATCAGACAAGAAGAAGAAATAAAAGGCATCCAGATTGGAAAAGAAGAAGTAAAACTGTCCTTATTTGCAGATGACATGATACTGTACATACAGAACCCTAAAGACTCCATCAAAAAATTATTAGACTTAATAAATGAATTCGGCAATGTAGCAGGATACAAAATTAATGCTAAGAAATCCATGGCATTTCTTTACACCAATAGCAAACTTACAGAAAGTGAAACTACCGAAACAGTCCCATTTACCATTGCACCAAAAAAAATTAAAATACTTAGGAATAAACTTAACTAAGGAGGTAAAATACTTATATGCAGAAAACTACAGGACACTGAAAAAAGAGATAGAGGAAGACATAAACAGATGGAAGAACATACCGTGTTCATGGATTGGTAGAATCAACATCATCAAAATGTCCATACTGCTCAAAGCAATCTATAGATTCAATGCAATCCCCATTAAATTACCAACGGCATATTTCACAAATCTAGATCGAACGTTCCAAAAATTCATCCAAAAAAAGACCCTGAATAGCTGCAGCAATTCTGAGAAAGAACAAAGTAGGTGGGATCTCAATACCAGATATAAAACTGTATTACAAAGCCACTGTTCTTAAAACAGCTTGGTACTGGCACAAGAACAGACATATAGATCAATGGAATAGAATAGAGAGCCCAGAAATCGACCCAAACCACTATGCCCAATTAATATTTGACAAAGGAGGCAAGAGCATACAATGGAGTCAAGACAGTCTCTTCAATAAATGGTGTTGTGAAAATTGGACAGATACATGCAAAAAGATGAAACTAGACCACCAACTCACATCATACACAAAAATAAACTCAAAATGTATTAAAGACTTAAACGTAAGACGGGAAACCATAAAAATACTAGAGGAATCCACAGGCAGCGAAATCGCAAACATATGCCGAAGGAGTTTCTTCTCTGATAATGCTCCTAGGGCAATGGAAACTAAAGAGAAAATAAACAAATGGGACTACATCAAAATAAAAAGCTTTTGCACAGCAAAGGAAACCATCAACAAAACAACAAGAAGACCCACTACATGGGAGAACATATTTGCCAATGATACCACCGATAAGGGTTTAATTTCCAACATTTACATGGATCTCATGAAACTTAACAAAAGGAAGATAAACAAGCCAATAAAAAAATGGGCAACGGTCCTAGATAGACACTTTTCGAAAGAGGACATACAAAAGACCGAAAGACATATGAAAACATGCTCAAAGTCACTAATTATATGAGAGATGCAAATCAATGCCCTAGGAGCAGTATCAGTGCAGAAATTGCTTCAGCATATGTTTGAAACGACAATGCATTATCATCTCACACCTGTCAGAATGGCTATCATCAACAAATCAACAAACAACAAGTGTTGAAGAGGATATGGAGAAAAAGGAACCCTTCTGCACTGCTGGTGGGAATGCAGACTGGTGCAGCCACTGTGGAGAACAGTATGGAGCTACCTCAAAAAACTAAAAATGGAACTCCCATTTGACCCAGTGATCCCACTACTAGGAATATATCCCAAGAAACCAGAAACTCCAATCAGAAAGGATATATGCACCCCTATGTTCATAGCAGCACAATTCACCATAGCTAAGATCTGGAAAAAGCCTAAGTGCCCATCTGTAGATGAATTGACTAGAACATATCTTATTTTGAAGTAAAAAATCAAAACGGGAACAAATACAATATTTGTATTTGCATGTGGCCCGTGGGCCGTAGTTTGAGGACCCCTGGATAAAGGACTTAAATGTAAGACGGGAAACCATCCAGAGGAATCCAAAGGCAACAAAATCTCAAACATATGCTGAAGCAATTTCTGCACTGATACTGCTCCTAGGGCATTGGAAACTAAAAAGAAAGTAAACAAGTGGGACTACATCAAAATAAAAAGCTTCCACACAACAAAAGAAACCATTAACAAAACAACAAGAAAGCCCACTGCATGGGAGAACATATTCGCCAATGTTATCACTGATAAGGGTTTAATCTCCAACATTTATAGGGAACTCATACAACTTAAAAAAAAGGAAGATAAACAATCCAATAAAAAAATGGTCAAAGGACCTAAATAGACACTTTTCAAAAGAGAACATTCAGAAAGCCAAGAGACATATGAAAACATGCTCAAAGTCACTAATTATCCAAGAGATGCAAATCAAAACAACAATGAGGTACTATCTCACACCTGTCAGACTGGCTATCATCAACAAATCAACAAACCACAAGTGCTGGAGAGGATGTGGAGAAAAAGGAACACTTGTACACTGCTGGTGGGAATGCAGACTGGTGCAGCCACTATGGAAGAAACTATGGAATTTCCTCAGAAAGTTAAAAATGGAACTCCCATTTGACCCAGTGATCCCACTTCTAGGAATATATCCCAAGAAACCAGAAACACCAATCATACAGGAT
This sequence comes from Myotis daubentonii, assembly GCF_963259705.1. Lineage (NCBI taxonomy): Eukaryota > Metazoa > Chordata > Mammalia > Chiroptera > Vespertilionidae > Myotis > Myotis daubentonii. The sequence continues at coordinate 65,801,233 of NC_081861.1, read as the reverse complement.
ATATGCATTCCTATGTTGATAGCAGCACAATTTACCATAGGGAAGATCTGGAAACGGCCTAAGTGCCCATCAGAAGATAAATAGATTAGAAAACTGTGGTACATCTACACAATGGAATACTATGCTGCGGTAAAAAAGAAGGAATTCTTACCATTTGCAACAGCATGGATGGAACGGAGAGCATTATGCTAAGTGAAATAAGCCAATGAAAGAAAAATAACACATGATCTCACTCATTTATGGATAATAAAGGCCATTATAAACTGATGAACAAAAAAATAGATACAGAGGCAGAGCAGCATCAAACAGACTGTCAAACTACAGCAGGAAGGCTGGGGAGGGTTGGGGGGCAGGTATGAGGAGGTAAGAGATCAACCAAAGGACTTGTATGCATGCATATAAGCATAACCAATAGACATAAGGCACTGGGGTATAGGAGAGGTCGGGGGAATGTCAAGAAGGGGAAAAAAGGAGACATATATAATACTCTTTGTAATACTTTAAGCAATAAAACAAAATTTAAAAAGGGGGGTAGGCAGTTCTTTTTTATATTTTCTTGCAGGATCATGATATGTTTTCGTGCAAAAAAAATCAGAAATCATGTATAGTGTGAAGGGCATCTGACAGCAATGTGTAAGCTCTGCCTCATGTTAATATTAGTTATTATTCAATAAAAAGTATGCAAATAAAGGAACTATGAGCATATTTTCCTCAAAAAAGAAGTTTGTTCTTCCTGGTAATAAATGAGTAATAGAGTATGTCTAACCTGATAAAGAGGAAAATACAAATAAAGCTATATCTTGACATTCTGGCAAGACATTAAACATATTTGGACTTGCTAATTTGGCTAACTACATTAGGCAATCAATTTGAAATAAAAGACAACCATTTTATTCTATAATTATCTTGGTTAAATGATCAGGCTACTTTTATAATGATTAAACACCTTTTATGTGGGTATTATTTAGGGAGAGGGCAGGGATTACAGAAAACCTTTATTTCAGTTCACAGACACACTTTTACTCTAGATTTTTAGAATGTATAACATTAAAGAGCCTTTGTTAATTGATTACTTCAGATAGTTCTAGAAATCCAGACTCACAAATCTCAAAATCTCTCTCAAAAAGGTTTTTCTAGCAGTTTCTTCAGAATATGATATTGCATAGTATTGAGGACATTACTCACTTCCACCATGAAACACTAATCAGTGGTAATTCTTCCTTCTCTGAGAAAATGCCAAATAGTGCTGTAATGGGCAATGTAATTTTTCTCACAAGGTTGTTAGATGAAGCAATGAATGAAAATAAATGGCATCAATTTGTCAGTAAAGCCACAGTACATTTATCATAAGTGTGAGCAACAAACTTTGCTGATGCTGACAGTCCCAACATCATTACTACATATTTTGTCATATGGTTTGGAGGAAAAAAATAGAACACTGAAAAGCACTATAACAGACACAGATTTGAAAGATGTATAATACACCCATTTGTGACAACGTTTTGATAGCCACCAAAATTGGTAAGAAGTGATTGAGATATTTTTATATCAAATTCCATTTCAAAGTTAGTATTTGTTTTCTTACTTAAAAACAGGTCAAGGTAGTTATTAGGCCCTTATGCCAATTGAAAATTACTTTTGAAGTACAAATCCTTTTCAGGAAATCAGGGGGTTAAGAGGAGCAAGTAACAAACTACATGATAGGCTGTATTGAAAATCTGTTTTGTTATCCATGTTTTTAAAGACCCAGTTTGAAGGAAAGGGAAATGTCACTGTCCTTTAGGTTCACATAGATCAATTTCTTTGTGTGCTTTCTATAGTTTACCAAGAGAAATTCACGTGGTGGGAGAGGTGAACATATTTTGAAATGTGCCAGGTAATGTCCTGAAATATTGTTATTCCAGTTTCTATTCCTAGAAGCTGGTTATTAATATATTTCATGTTGTGATTCAGACTGAGAGGCAGTGCAGCAATAGTCAATAATTTGCCAACCTCACTAGGGTTAGGGACTGAATTGTTTAGATCTGGAGAAGGAGAGCAGCATCCTGGTTTATTTTTAGGAGTCGTTTCAGGATTGTTCCACAGCAGAATAAATTCATAGACAAAACAAAGCCCTTTTCGGATTCTCTTATACTCCCCTCTTTTCAAATCAATATCTAGTTTTCAACCAATATTAATGCACTGCTTTAAATATCTAAACTTTAACACATAACTGAAATAAATTCTCTGGTTATAATTTTGAAAAAGAAACTTCTGGAGCAATGAAATTACTTCTTAACAGCAATTAGGTGATTCTAATATCCAATTTGTTGTCCAATCAAAAACCATTCAAAGGATCATGGAGAGATCTTTTTATTAGCACTATGTTCTAACCAACTGAGCTTACCGGCCAGCCATGAGATATCTTTTCAGATACTTATTGGCTCAAAGCAAATCTTCATTACACGGTGGTCATGCAGATAAAACCTGTAAGATGTACACTGAATAGGCAGTGACTGTATCCTGCATCTGCTGCTCAGAGGTTAGTACTGTCAGATAAGGTTTCCAAAATGCTGTTTTCTTAAGTAGGATTCTGTGTACATTCATCAAATTCAACCTTTAACTAGAAATCAACAGAATGCCTTAAGGGAAATATTAAATTAATCATCCACATAAATCTTTTCTTTAAAACCAGCCATGAAAAGAGAACAACATGGAAGTTTATAAACATTCGTAATTTAAATGAAACTTGAGGTTGAGAATGCTGTAACTGAGAATACAGTTAATGACTCAGTTCAATAAACCATCCCTGTGACAGAACATGCAACATTTTGCCCAAAGCCTCGAGTACGTGTTGAGAGACAGTGCAACACTATAATTAGAGCATAAGCCAATCAGGTTTGTGATTGCATTGGGTAACATGGAAAAAGATTGCTTGATTATGAAAACAGAATGCAGTATAATGTAGCTACTTGTTCTTCTGCCTGAGAAAAAGTATTTCTGGTAATGATTTTTGTACCATTTCAAAATTGTCAGAGTGATTAGATGGTAAAGCAACTAGTTATGCATATTTTAGACAGATATGCTTTTCAGCAATGTAGACTCTGAAATTACACAAATAACCAGCAGCTCAAATCCCCTGACACATTCCCGCAAGGCATTGCAAACACTTTCGTTTCATAGCCTTGAATTAGCATCATTCTATGGCGTTCTGTTTTAGGTCTTTTACTGGTACCTTACTGAGCTGTCACTCAGTCCCATTATCTAGTGTTCATGGCAAGAATACTGCAGATCAAATATCGTTACATGACAATTAAGTGATAAAGATGCTTATGAAGTGAGCAATAAGCTGTATAGAATGTGTCAAAGTTATGTAAACAAATGTTTCAGTAATTAAGGGAAGTGGTTAAAACAGAGTTATATGTGACTGCATTTACTCTGTAAAATGTAAGTGCCCTAACTGTTTAAACTCATAACATTTTAGAAAAAGAAAAAGGAAAAAAGAAGTTACTGCTACCTAGATCTTCAAAGCTGTACTTGTTTTTGTTCTTTTCAAGGCCTGGTTTTCCTTGGAAAGGCTCTGAACTATCTCCATGTGCTATAAAATAATTACTTATCCCCCCAACCCCTTTACTTTTGGTATTTCTGCTTGTGTTGCTTGCAGTCAATGAAATCTATGTTATATGTGCACTTTAGTGAAATAAATCCAATATTAATCTGTGTGAGATAATCTAGATAATAGAAACTGAAATGGTAGATTTAAGCAGATCCTTTGAATATCTTCACTATTCTCCTGACAAGAGAACCAAAAGCTTTGTCATCCTACATGATAAGTAATTGTATTAAAAATTACTCTAGTCATGTGACTTTCCATAGGCAGATGGATAAAATCTGATAAAAGGCTGGTTCTAGTGCAAAAATGTGCATGTTTTCTTTCCAATACCACTATATTCACTCTCCCCTGAGCACTGTCTCATCTTTGGCTGGCTTTAATTCACAATGGTTTTATATGTAACTAGTGGCCCGGTGCATGGATTTGTGCACTGGTGGGGTCCCTTGGCCTGGCCTGCAACTCTCCAACATCCCCTGAGGTGTCCTGGATTGAGAGAGGGCGCAGGCCAGGCAGAGGGACCCCACTGGTGCACGATTGGGTCCAGGGAGGGACTGCAGGAGGGCTCCAGGGCATGTCCAGCCTGTCTTGTCTAATTCTGATCGGCAGAACCCCAGTATCAAGGTAACCTAATGGTTGGAGCATCTGCCCCCTGGTGGTCAGTGCACATCATAGCTATCGATTGAATGTTTGAATTGTCCCTTAGGCTTTTATATATATATTCTTTAAATGAATTCAAAAGCAAATAAAATATTTTATTTACACACAGATGATTTTTTTTATTTCTAATCTTATTTTTGCCAACTTAAAATTGCAATTATCTTTTTTTCATGCTTCATTATGTGCCAGGTATACAAGACTGATTTTCCATTTCTGATTTTTGTCTCTTCCTCCTCAATACTCTGAAAATGAACCTTGTGATCCAACTACAGGAACTGGTTTTGAAATGTTTTTCAATATATATGATCTAGTACAATACGTTTTTGGAACACATACATAAAAACTTCATATCTAAATTCTGAGGTGCCCAATGAAAAGTTAATGATAAAAATCAGTGTGGGTAAATCCTGTGGTAAAGTAAAAGTTGATGCTGTAATTTAACATTTTTTTAAATAAATTTAGACTGTTCTTCAGTTTACTTAAGATAAAGACTATAGATAGTTTGGGTTTCATATGTTTATTGAGACCCTGCCATGTACAGGCACTATTAGAGGATCTGGGATTAGAGGAGTGTTAAAAGTTGGGAAAAGGTCTCTGATCTTATAGACTTAAAATCTAGTGGAAGGTGGTTTACGCCATTCAAAGAAACCAGCTGTGGACACCACATGAATGAAAAATAAACTTCTATGCTATTAATAAAATGATTTTTTAGCTCTTACCTATTATAGCACCCAGTATCACACACCTATTTGGAAACATCTATGCCTTTTATCTTTCATTGTGCTCACATGTCAGACCTTCAACCCTGGATAAATTTAGATCCACTAACTCTATGCCAACCTGCAAGAGAGCAACCCAAGAGCTAATGGAGAAAAATACACAACCATGATGTCTGGCCTTGTTTTTTAATATTAACAACCATTCACCTTAAGTGGGAAATTAACGACATCCAGTAATTTTTATTTTGCTAGTTAATCTGCTTTCTTACCTGATGACTATTTCACATCTCTTCTTTCCTTTTTATTGTCCACTGATGGCCTTTATTTCCATTTCTCTAGAAAAATTGAAGCAACTAAAAAATAATATAATTTTACATTCCTCCACCATCTTTCCTATATTTCTATACACCCTGCCTTTTTTTTTGCTGTTGTATAGATGAATCCTTGATGCTCCTTCCCTACATCAACTACCACTCTTACTCTCTAGATTGCAACCCCTTTACTTACACAGAACATGGCACCGGCATTTGTCTCTTCTTTCTGTAGATTCATTTTTTTTTTCATCTCTATTGAAATATTTCCATCAATGTACAAAAAAGATATAATTTCTTTCATTATTAAAAAACTAGAAGCCCAGTGCACAAAATTCATGCACTGGGGGGCAGTGTTCCTCAGCCCAGCCTGCACCCTCTCCAATTTGGGAGCCCTTGGGGGATTGGGCCTAAACCAGCAGTTGGACATCCCTCTCACAATCCGAGATTGCTGGCTCCTAACCACTCGCCTGCCTGCCTGCCTGATTGCCCCTAACTGCTTCTGCCTGTCAGCCTAATCACACCCTAACTGATCTGCTGCCAGCTAATTGACACTTAACTGCTCCCCTGCCAGCCCGATTACTTCCAACTGCCTTCTCTTGCTTGCCCAATTTTCCCCAACTGCCCTCCCCTGCCAGCCTGGTCAACCCCAACTGCCCTCCCCTGCCAGCCATCTTGTGACAACGTGGGGGCAGCCATCTTGTGATGATGTGGGGGTAGCCATCTGTGGTGGCCATCATGTGATGACATGGGGGTGGCCATCTTGTGGCAGCCATATTGTGATGATGTGGGGGTGGCCATCTTGTGACAACATGGGACCGCCATCTTGTGATGACATGGGGGGGCCATTTTGTGATGATGTGAGGGAGTGAGAGCCAATTTGCATATTGCCTCTTTATTATATAGGATACTAGAGGCCTGGTGCACAAAAATTTGTGCACTCGGGGGGGGGAGGGGGAGGTCCCTCAGCCCGGCCTGTGCCCTCTCGCAGTCTGGGACCCCTCGGGAGATAACGACTTGCTGGCTTAGGCCTGCTCCCGGGTGGCAGAGGGCAGGCCCAATCCCTAGGTGCAGCCCCTGGTCGGGCTCAGAGCAGGGCCAATTGGGGAGTTGAGGCACCGCCCCCTGTCATGCACAGAGCAGGGCGGATTGGGAGGTTGAGATGCCACCCTCAATCACGCTCAGGGTAGGGCCGATTGGGGGGTTGGGGCACTGGCCCCTGTCACACTCAAGGCAGGGTCGATGGGGAGATTGCGGCGCCACCCCCTGTCATGCACAGAGCAGGGCCAATCAGGGGGTTGGGACGCTGCCCCCTGTCACTCACAGAGCAGGGACCATCAGGGTGTTGGGGAGCTCCCCCCTGTCACGCACAGAGCAGGGCCGATCAGGGGGTTGGGAGCTCCCCCCTGTCACGCACAGAGCAGGGCCCATCAGGGGGTTGGGGAGCTCCCCCATGTCATGCACAGAGTAGGGCCAATGGGGAGGTTATGGCTCTACCCCATCACACACAGAGCAGGGCCCGTGGGGGTGGGGGGGTTGGGGCACCGCCCTCTATCACCCACAGAGCAGGGCCGATCAGGGGGTTGGGGTGGCACCACTGTCACACTCAGGGCAGGACCGATGGGGAGGTTTTGGCTCTACCCCGTCACACACAGAGCACGGCCTGTGGGGGTGGGGGGGTTTGGGGCGGCTCACCCTGTCACACACACAGCAGGGCTGATAGGGAGGTTGTGGCCCTACCCCCTGTCACACACAGAGCTGCAGGGGGACCAGGGGGTTTGGGCACTGCCCCCTGTCATGCTTATCCCGGTGCTGGGAGGCATATTACCCTTTTACTATATAGAATAGAGGCCTGGTACATGGGTGGGGGCTGGCTGGTTTACCCTGAAGGGTGTCCTGGATCAGGGTGGGGGTCCCCACTGGGGTGCCTGCCCAGCCTGGATAAGGGGATGATGGCTGTTTGCAGCTGGTCACACACCCTTCAGGGTGGGGGTCACCACTGGGGGCCTGGCCAGTTTGGGTGAGGGGCTGAGGCCTGTTTTTAGGCTGACTGAAGCTCCCAACCGCTCCTTTTTTTCTCTTTTTTTTTTTTTATTCTGGTCCAGCTTTAGCTCTGAGGCTTGGCTGCAGCTCTGAGGCCTCAGCTCCTGAAAGAAGGTATCTGGTTTGTTTCGGTTCTATAATTGAAACTCTGTATCAACTCCAGCTCTGAGTTCCCAGCCTGCTGAAAGCTGGTTTCTGGGGTTTTGTTTAGCTTCTATTTTTGTAACTATGTTTCAAACTGCAGGCTCAAAGACCGGCAAGGCAGGCGGGGAACGTTGCAGTCCTCCGGCACTGAAGCAAGCAAGCCTCATGTTAGTTTCAAGCTGCCTGACTGCTGGCTGCCATCTTGGCTGGCAGTTAATTTTCATATTGCCCTGATTAGCCAATGGGAAGGGTAGCGGTCGTACGCCAATTACCATGTTTCTCTTTTATTAGATAGGATTCCCTTGACCACATCTCTCCTTCTAGATAGCAGCCACCAAATCTTTCTGCTTCCCTCAAAGCAAAACTCCTAGAAAGAGTTATCAAAATGTGCTGTCTTTATTTTTCTTGCATAGTCTCACTTGACCTCATTCTAATCATATTTTTATATTTACCTTTTTCCTGAAACTACTGCGTCATAGTCATTAATGACTTCCATGTTGCCTCTTCCAAGAGTCATGTTTTAAATCTTCATCTTTTTCACCGTTTCAGCAGCATTTAACCAGGTTGGGCCTTCTCCTCTTGAAATGCTTATCTCCTTTGGCCTCATGAACAATTTTAGTTAGCTTCCTGACTCACTGAATGGTCATTCTTCCTCATATTTCTGACCCATAAATATTGAAATGCTTTAGGGTTGAGACACTAGGCCATCTTTCTTCTTTGTCTACATTTACTTCTTATGTTTTCATCCAAAATATGACTTTAAATACCACCTACATGGTAATGACACATACAATTTTATCTTTAGCCTTACATATCCTCTGAAATTCAGACTTTCATTTAACTCTTTGTTTTAATAATTCTACTTGAGATATACAATAGGCATCTTAAAATTGACACATGCGCAAATGAATTCTTGAGTTCTTTCCTAAAAAATGGCAATCTTAGTCTTGTCCTCTTCTCAGTAAGTGGCAATTTTGTGCTACCAATGCCCAGGCTGAAAATTTACAGCTGTCTGGAGCTCTTCCCTTTTTAAAAAATATTTTTATTGATTTCAGAGAGGAAGGGAGAGGGAGATTGAAACATCAATGATGAGAGAGAATCCTTGATTGGCTGCCTCCTGCACACTCCCTACTGGTGATAGAGCCTGCAACCTGGGCATGTGTCTTTAACCAGAATCCAATCCGGGACCCTTCAGTCCACAGGCTGATGCTGGAACACTTCTTTTTTATTTTTACTTTTTGGACTTTAAAAAAAAATCTTTATTGTTGCAAATATTAAATATGTTTCCTTTTCCCCTCATGGGCCCCCTCCAGCCCACCCCACCCACCACTTCAGGCCTTTACCCCCTATTCTCTGTGTCCATGGTTTATAAATATATGCATAAAAGGTCTTTGGTTGATCTCTTCCCAACAACCCACTATCACCCACCTTCCCTCTGAGATTATGCAGTCTGTTCTATGCTTCTATGTCTCCAGATCTATTTTGTTCATCAATTTATTTTGTTCATTAGGTTCCACATATGAGTGAGTTCATATGATACATGTTTTTCTCTGACTGACTTATTTCATTTAGCATAATACTCTCCAGGCTCTTCCATGCTGCTTCAAAGTGTAAGAGATCCTCCTTTTTTACTGCTGCATAGTATTCCATGATATAAATGTACTACCACTTTCTTATCCACTTATCTGCTGATGGGCACTTCAGTTGTTTCCATATCTTAGCTATTGTAAGTTGTGCTGCTATGAGCATAAGGGTGCATACATATTTTCTGATTGCTATTTTGGGTTTCTTAGGATATATTCTTAGAAGTGAGATCACTGGGTCAAATATCAGTTCCATATTTAATTTTTTAAAGAAACTCCATACTGTTTTCCATAATGGGTGCATCAGTCTGCATTCACACCAGCAGTGCACTAGGGTTCCCTTTTCTCCACACCCTAACCAGCACATGCCATTTGTTGATTTATTGATGGTATCCATCCTGACAGGTATGAGGTGATACGTAATTATTGTTTTAATTTGCATCTGTCTGATGATTAGTGACTTTGAGCAACTTTTCATATGTCTCTTGACCATCTGTATGTCCACTTTGGAGGTGTCTAGATACTTTGTCCATTTTTAAATTGGATTGTTTATCTTTTGTTAAGTTGTATGAGTTCCTTATACATTTTGGATATTAACCCTTTATCAGATGTATCATTGCCAAATATGTTCTCCCATACAGTGGGCTCCATTTTCATTTGGTTGCTGGTTTCTTTTGCTGTGCAGAAGCTCTTTATTTTGATGTGGTCACATTTGTTTATTTTCTCCTTAGTTTCCTTTGCCCTACGAGATGTATCCATAAACATATTGCTATGAGAGATGTCTGATTTTGCTGCCTATGGTTTCTTATAGGATTTTTATGGTTTTATGACTTACATTAAAGTCTTTCTTCCACTTTGAGTTTATTTTATTTTATTTTTAAATATATTTTATTGAATTTTTACAGAGAGGAAGGGAGAGGGATAGAGAGTTAGAAACATTGATGAGAGAGAAACGTCTATCAGCTGCCTCCTGCACACTCCCTACTGGGGATGTGCCTGCAACCAAGGTACATGCCCTTGACTGGAATCGAACCTGGAACCCTTGAGTCTCCAGGCTGATGCTCTATCCACTGAGCCAAACTGGTTAGGGCCTTTGAGTTTATTTTTGTGTGTGGTGTAAGTTGGTGGTCTAGTTCCTTTCCTTCTTTCCTTCTTTCCTTCCTTCCTTCCTTCCTCCCTCCCTCCCTCCCTCCCTCCCTCCCTCCCTCCCTCCCTTCTTTCTTTCTTTCTTTCTTTCTTTCTTTCTTTCTTCCTTCCTTCCTTCCTTCCTTCCTTCCTTCCTTCCTTCCTTCCTTCCTTCTTCTTTCTTTCTTTCTTTCTTTCTTTCTTTCTTTCTTTCTTTCTTTCTTTCTTTCTTTCTTTCTTTCTTTCTTTCTTCCTTCCTCCCTCCCTCCCTCCCTCCCTCCCTTCCTTCCTTCCTTCCTTCCTTCCTTCCTTCTTTCTTTCTTTCTTTCTTTCTTTCTTTCTTTCTTTCTTTCTTTCTTTCTTTCTTTCTTTCTTTCTTTCTTTCTTTCTTTCTTTCTTTCTTTCTTTCTTCTTTCTTTCTTTCTTTTGCATGTATCTGTCCAATTTTCCCAATACCATATATTGAAGAATCTGTCTTGACTACATTGTATGTTCTTGACTCTTTTGACAAATATTAATTGAGCATAATGGCTTGGGTTGATTTTTGGAGTCTCTGTTATGTTCCATTGATCCATATGTCTGTTCTTGTGTCAGTTCCAAGCTCTTTTGAGTACAGTGGCTTTGTAGTATCACTTGATATCTGGTATTTTGATTCCTGCAATTTTTTCTTCTTTCTCAAGATTGCTGCAGTCATTCAGGATAGTTTTTGGTTCCATACAAATTTTGGAGTATTTGTTCTAGATCTGTGAAATATGCTGTTGGTATATTAATAGTGATTGAATTGAATCTGTAGATTTCTTTGGGTAGTAAGGACATTTTAATTACGTCAATTCTACAAACCTATGAACATGTTATATTCTTCCAATTGTTTACATCTTCTTCAACCTCTTTTTTCAAGGTCCTATAGATTTTCAAGTACAAGTCTTTTACTTCCTTGATTAAGTTTATTTCTATGTATCTTAATTTTTTTGTTGCAGTGGTAAATGGTATTGTTTGTTTAGTTTCTCTTTCCAATAATTAATTATCTATATAATAAAGAGCCAGGGTCGTAACAACCGAAGGCTTGACCAGACTAGAAGTCAGTGCTGGGTTGCCTTGGTGAACCAGCACTGCCTGGGGCCGCTGGGGGTGCCCCAACTCAGCACTGACTGCCTAGGTGACTGCGAATCAGGCCCAGAGAGAGGCCTGTATAGAGAGAGGCAGGGTCTGATCCCAAGCCGTTGATCAGAACTTGCCTCTCTTTCTCTCCCAGCCTGGCCAACAGCCTGACTCCATTTATCTCCAGGCATCCACTGGGACTGCTGATCAGTCCTGCCTTTCTGATCAGGCCCCATTGATAGGCCCAGAGACACTGACTGGCATAAAAACTGGCCAATCAGAACCATATCTGGGTGAATGTAAGGAACCAATGGCTGCCTAGGAATCAGAGCTTTTGATGCTGACTGGCATAGAAACTGACCAATCAGAACCAAATCTGGGTGAATGTAAGGAGCCAATGGCCGCCTAGGAGGCAGAGCTTTTGACACTGACTGGCATAGAAACTGACCAATCAGAACCAAATTGGCCAGCAGAGGAGGGCAGTTAGGGGAAAGATCAGGCCAGCAGGGGAGGGCAGTTGGGGGTGAGATCAGACCGTCAGGGGAGGGCAGTTGGCTGTGAGATCAGGCCGGCAAGGGAGGGCAGTTAGGGGTAATCAGGCAGGCAAAGGAAGTTGGGGGCTTGATCAGGCCGGCAGGGGAGAGCAGTTAGTGGTGATCAATCAGGCAGGCAGAGGCAGTTAGGGGCAATCAGGCAGAGGGGTTAGGGCAACCGTGGGCAAACGGATCCGGCCCGTTTGAAATGAATAAAACTATTGAAAAAAAAGACCGTACCCTTTTATGTAATGATGTTTACTTTGAATTTATATTAGTTCACACAAACACTCCATCCATGCTTTTGTTCCGGCCCTCTGGTCCAGTTTAAGAACCCATTGTGGCCCTTGAGTCAAAAAGTTTGCTCACCCCTAGGTTAGGGGCAATCTGGCAGGCAGGCAGGTGAGTAGTTAGGAGCCAGTGGTCCCAGATTGTGAGAGGGATGTCTGACTGCCAATCGGACATTCCCCAAGGGGTCCCTGATTGGTGTGGGTGCAAGCTGGGCTGAGGGAACCCCCCCCCATGCATGAATTTTATGCACTGTCCCTCTAGTTGTGTATAAAAAAGCCATCAATTTTTTGCTATTAATTTTGTATCCTGCTACATTGCCAAATTCATTTATTAAATCTAGTAATGTTTTGGAGGAGTCTTTAGGCTTTCCTATGTACAATATCATGTCACCGGCAAATAATGAGAATTTTACTTCCTCCTTTCCAATTTGGATGTTTTTATATCTCTTCTTGTCTGATTGCTGTGGCTTGGACTTTCAGTACTATGTTGAATAAAAGTAGTGAAAGTGGACATCCCTGTTTTATTCCTGTTCTTAGGAGAAATGGTTTTAGTTGTTGCCCATTCCTCAACCTCTTTTTTCAAGGTTTTAGTTGATGCTCGCTGTAGGTTTGTCATATATGACCTTTATTATGTTGAGTTATGATCCCTCTATTCCCACTTTGCTGAGAGTGTTTATCAAACATGGGTGTTGGGGCGTGGGAGTCTGTGCTGTGAAATTATTTCCCCTTCTCCACGTGGGAGTCTATACTTGTTCTTCAATAAAATTTCCACCTTTGCTATAAAAAAATGGGTGTTGGATTTTGCTGAATGCTTTTTCTGTGACTATTGATATGAATATGTGACTTTTGTCTTTCATTTTGTTTATGTGATGTATCATATTTATTGATTTGTGAATAGTGTACCAGCCTTGCATCCCTGGAATAAATCTCACTTGATCATGGTGTCTGATCTTTTTAAGATATTGCTGTATATGATTTGCTAATATTTTGTTGATGATTTTAGCATCTATGCTCATCAGGGATATTGCCCTATAATTCTCGTTTATTTGTTTTTTTAGTGTCTTTATCTGCTTTTGGATTTGGAGTAACGCTGGCCTCATAGAAAAAGCTTGTAAATGTTCCTTCCCCTTTACTTTTTAAAAAATACTTTGAGGAGGATAGGTATTAGTTTTTTCTTTGAATATTTGTTAAAAATCCCCTGTGAAGCCGTCCAGACCTGGGCTCTTGTTTGCTGTCTGTTTTGTTACTGGCCTATTTAGGTTTTCTGATTCTTCCTGACTCAGTTTTAGGAGATTGTATATATTTCAAATTGTTATGTGTTCATTTTCACTTGCTTCCAGGAAGTTTCTGATTAATTTCTTGATATAAACTCACTCATTGTTAATAACATGCTATTTAGCCTCCATGTGTTTGAATATTTTACTGTAGTTGATTTCTAATTTCATTCTATTGTCATCTGAGAAGATGCTTGGTATGACTTCAATCTTCTTGAACTTGTAGAGACTCATTTTGTGTCCTAACATGCAGTCTATATTAGAGAATGACCCATATGCACTTGAGAAGAATGCATATTCTGCAGCTTTGGGATGAAATGTTCTAAAAATTTCAATTAAATTAATCTGATCCAGTGTGTCATTTAGAGTCACTGTTTCCTTGTTAAGTTTTTCTCTGTAAGATCTATTCAGTGAAGTCAGCACAGTGTTAAAATACACTACTATGAGTGTTTTTGTGATTGATCTCTCCCTGAAAATCTTCTAGAAGTTGTTCGTGTTTAAAAATATATATATAGAAGAACCAAGATGGCGGCATAGGTTAACGCCGGAGTTTGCTGCTTTGAACAACTACTTCAAAAGTGAAACCAAAAAACGGAAGGGGCATCACCCAGAACCACAGGAACGCTGGCTGAGTGGAAGTCCTACAACTCGGAGGAAAGAGAAACGCACACAGACACTCAGAGGAGGCGCAGTGCTGAAGTCAAATTCTGAGGTGCGGAGTGTGCGGAGCGGGCTGGCGGCGGAGGGCCCGGTTGGCGTTTTCAATCGGGAGGGAGTCGCAGACTCTGAGCACCAGATCCGGGCGAGTCTTTAGGGACCCAGACTCAAACGGGAGAAGCGGGACTGTCTGGCTTCGGTCAGAGCGAGTGCAGCTTTCTCTCCGAGCTTTGCAGCGGGTGCTGGGACTCAGGCAGAGCCCCTGGGGACAGGACTGAGAGCCGCCATAACTGCTCTCTCTTGCCCACCCTGTTGATCCTGTGCGACCCGCCCCGCCCAAGCCCTGCACAGAGGCATTTACTGGATAGCCTCAGGCAAAGGCTAGATTAGCACCTCCCTAGAGGACAGAAGTTCTCTCACTGCTGACACAGCTGATTCTCATAGCCACTTGGCTTGGAGGTCAAACCCTCCCTGGAATTAGCTACAACAATCAAGATTTAACTATAAGACTGCGAACAAAGACCACTAGGGGGTGCACCAAGGAAGCATAACAAAATGCGGAGACAAAGAAACAGGACAAAATTGTCAATGGAAGATATAGAGTTCAGAACCACACTTTTAAGGTCTCTCAAGAACTGTTTAGAAGCCGCCGATAAACTTAATGAGATCTACACGAAAACTAATAAGACCCTCGATCTTATATTGGGGAACCAACTAGAAATTAAGCACACACGGACTGAAATAACGAATATTACACAGACGCCCGACAGCAGACCAGAGGAGCGCAAGAAACAAGTCAATGATTTGAAATGCGAGGAAGCAAAAAACATCCAACCAAAAAAGCAAAATGAAAAAAGAATCCAAAAATGCGAGGATAGTGTAAGGAGCCTCTGGGACAGCTTCAAGCGTACCAACATCAGAATTATAGGGGTGCCAGAAGATGAGAGAGAGCAAGATATTGAAAACCTATTTGAAGAAATAATGACAGAAAACTTCCCCCACCTGGTGAAAGAAATGGACTTACAGGTCCAAGAAGCGCGGAGAACCCCAAACAAAAGGAATCCAAAGAGGACCACACCAAGACACATCATAATTAAAATGCCAAGAGCAAAAGATAAAGAGAGAATCTTAAAAACAGCAAGAGAAAGAAACTCAGTTACCTACAAGGGAATACCCATACGACTGTCAGCTGATTTCTCAACAGAAACTTTGCAGGCCAGAAGGGAGTGGCAAGAAATATTCAAAGTGATGAATACCAAGAACCTACAACCAAGATTACTTTATCCAGCAAAGCTATCATTCAGAATTGAAGGTCAGATAAAGAGCTTCACAGATAAGGAAAAGCTAAAGGAGTTCATCACCACCAAACCAGGATTATATGAAATGCTGAAAGGTATCCTTTAAGAAGAGGAAGAGGAAGAAAAAGGTAAAGATACAAATTATGAACAACAAATATGCATCTATCAACAAGTGAATCTAAGAATCAAGTGAATAAATAATCTGATGAACAGAATGAACTGGTGATTATAATAGAATCAGGGACATAGAAAGGGAATGGACTGACTATTCTTGGGGGGGAAAGGGGTGTGGGAGATGTGGGAAGAGACTGGACAAAAATCGTGCACCTATGGATGAGGACAGTGGGTGGGGAGTGAGGGCGGAGGGTGGGGCGGGAACTGGGAGGAGGGGAGTTATGGGGGGGAAAAAAGAGGAACAAATGTAATAATCTGAACAATAAAGATTTAATTAAAAAAATATATATATATATTTAGGTACTCCTATATTTGTTGAATATATGTTTACCAGGTTTATACCCTGTTGTTGGAATTATCCCTTTGTATTATGTAGTGACCTTTGTTGTCTCTTGTGATGGCCTTCATTTTGAAGTCTATTTTGGAAGATATGAGTATTGTTATCCCAGCTTTTACTTTTGGTTTCCATTTTCATGGAAAATTTTTCAATCTCTTCATTCTCATCCTGTGTAGGTCTTTTCTTCTGAGGTAGATCTCTTGTAGACAGCATATAATTGGGTCATGTTTTTGTATCCATTCAGTTACCCTATGTCTTTTGAAGCATTTACCAGTAATTAATTTACATTTAAGGTTATTATTTATAGGTTCTTATTTATTGCCATTTTAATTCTGTATGCCTGTGTTTCTTTCTCTCTATATATATTTCTTCTTCTCATTACAACAGCCCCTTTAGCATTTCTTGCAGTGCTGGTTTGATGGTGAGAAACTCCTTTATTTTTTTTATTTGTTTGTATTTCATTTTTTCTTTTTGTCTGGGAAGCTCTTTATTTCAGCATCTATTTTGAATGATAGCCTTGCTGGATATATTAATCATGGTTTCAGATCTTTGCTTTTCATTACCTTGAATACTTCTTGCTATTCCTTTCTGGCCTGTACAATTATGGATGGGAATTCAGCTGACAGCCTTATGGAAGCCTTTTTGTAGGTAGCAAATTGCTTTTCTCTTGTCACCTTTAAGATTATTTCTGTATCTTTAATTTTTCTCATTTTAATTATGATGTGTCTTGGCAGGGGCCTCCTTGTATTCTTCTTGCTCAAGACTCTCTGTGGCTCCTGTACTTGTGTGACTTTTTCCTTCACCAGGTTAGGGATCTTACCTGCCATTATTTCTTAAAACATGTTCTCTAACCCTTGCTCACTTTCTTATCCTTCTGGCACACCTATTATGTGAAAATTGTTATCTTTCATGTTGTCCCGCCGCTCCTGTAAGCTGTCTTCCTGTTTTTTAATTGCTGGTTTTTTTTTTTCTTTTTGGTTCTCCGATTGAGTGATTTTTTTCTATCCTGTCTTCTAATACACTCATCCAATCCTCAGCTTCCCCTAATGTGCTGTGTTTTCCTCCTACTGTGTTCTTTATTAGCACTATGTCATTCTTTATAGTTACTGTATCTTTTCTCATGCTGTTTAGTATCTTTGCCATCATTATTCTAAACCCTATGTCTGATAAATTTCTTATCTACATTTCATTGATCTCTTCTAGAGAATGTTCTTGTTCTTTCATTTGGGGCTTGTTTTTTTTCCCCCCCCATTTTGACTTCCTGTTTGGGTTTATGACTGTGTATTAAGTAGTTCTACCACTCCTCCCAATCTATAGTGCAGGATAGTGTCAAATGCTATTTCTCACTAATTAGGTCAGGCAAAGACTCAAAGCTTCCGGAGACCCACCTCTACCTGAAGACTGATTGTATTGTCTTAAGTGGCCTCAGGCAATACTCCACAGGTGGGGCAAGATGCTTTCCAATAGGGTGGGGCAATTGCTTCTGCCTGGAGGCTAATTGCTATTCTCAGTCCCTCAGTGGGCCTTAGAAAC
Organism: Myotis daubentonii; assembly: GCF_963259705.1. Classification (NCBI taxonomy): domain Eukaryota; kingdom Metazoa; phylum Chordata; class Mammalia; order Chiroptera; family Vespertilionidae; genus Myotis; species Myotis daubentonii. The sequence goes on along the minus strand of NC_081861.1, from coordinate 65,783,865 downwards.
TCCACAGGGTGGGGAGCAAGGGGTTTTCCAATAGTGGGGCAACTGCCTTCCTCCCAGGCAAAATCACCTGAATAGCAAAGGTCTGCTATCTAATAGAAAGATGTCCTCCACAGTATAAGGGAATGACTCAGCACGGGAAACTGGGGTGTCTGCCTTCTGAGCTCTAACACCAGAGCCCCAACCCTGGTTTCTGCTCACACTGCTCCAGTCCACTCTGCCCTCCCTCTGCCAGAGCCCAGGGTGAGTGGCTGCAAATGAAATGTTGTGCATCAGCCCTTTAAGAGAGTGCATGCATTTCCAGCCATCTCTCCCTGACAAACAGCAACCCTGTTGTTTTTCACAGCCAGATGTTATGTGGGCACCTTTGTCATTTCTGGTGTTCTCTGATGGGGGGCCCAAGCTTGGGGTTTAGACCTCAGAGTTCTCAGTGGCAGCCCCCCACAGCTGAGATATGTCTCTTGAACTTCAGCTGCTGTCTGTGGGAGCCCAGCCACCCCTTTCTTGCCTCTGCCCTTCCTACTAGTCTCTATGTGGTCTCCACTTTCTGTCCTTGGTTATCGGGGTTCTCTCTAGCTAGTCTTCAGTTCATTATTTAGGATGGTGTTTTTGTATTTTAGTTGTAATTCCAGTTTGGTCCTGAGAGTATGTCAATGTAGCATCCACTTACTCCGCCACCATTTTTAATCTCCTCTTCTTTTTATTCAAATTCCTCTGTGATATGACTGTCATCTCCACTACTTTTTAAATCTCATTTGTCTTTTTGAAATAAACTGAGGTGGTTCATACCATAAAGATTTTGCATGTTATCACCATATCTTCTAAAATGGTTTTCCCTCATTGCATTTGCATCTCTACACACCTGTCACTTCCTCAGAAATTCCTTCCTATATATAATAGCATTACCTTGCCTTTGGCAATCATGACCACCTGACAATTATATATTTTCTTATTACCTGTCTTCTCTTAATAAAATATAAGATACATTAAGGCAATATTTCATAAGTTTTATTCAGTGCTTTTTTACCAATACTTAGAAAATGGTAGACACTCAATAAATATCTATTAAATGAATGAGTGACTGAATAAATAAGCAATGGAAAATATTACTATATCTGGAATATAGTGAGCAAGGAAAACATAACAGAAAAAGATGGAGAGACCGGCAGAGACCAGTTTTATAAAGGCCGTTTTTAGGCCATTATAAGGTGTTAGGATTTTTTCTAAGTATAATATTAAATATATAATATTTTGAGGAACTGTGGTAGAAGTGAGTGCACTGTTTGTGTGTATGTGTGTGTGTGCGTGTGTGTGTGTTCACGCGCGCATTGGGATGGTTTCAAAGAATAGTACATCATGTTTTTCCCTCAAAATCTCACAAAATAGAAAACAGCGACCAATATTTCTTTAATGAATAAAGCAAACTAGGAAAACAAGTTTTCCTTACATGGTTGTTATATGGATAATCTGATAATGTGTATGTGAAATAATTTTGTAAATTATAAGGGCAGTACTTATAGTATTTGACCCTTTCACATACACACACACACACATCATGCATCCACAGTGCATCATAAACAGCAGGGGTTTAATAAATGCTTCTAGATTAAATGAGTGAGTACATGTCATTATTATTAGTATTAAAAGTTGAAAATGATAATTTGCAAGAAGTAGGTAGAAGCAAAAAAGCAGCACACTGATTCATAATATGCATTTTATCCATCCCATAAACTTTTTCATCAACTATTTCTGTTTGAATCTCTATCCCACAAGGATATTCAGCTATTACCAGAGATAATGGCTGCCCACAACCCCTCTGAGCTACCCAAAATGAATGAGTAGGAGATTGCCTGAATTTATTCTTTAAAATGCACACTTGCAAGCCTTACTTCCAATCTATAGATTTACAAACTTAAGTCAGATTTTCAGATCTGAATCAGGAGAGAAGAGAGGAGGAATTTCCCAGGATTTTGCATTTTAAAAATAATCTGCCTGGTAATTATTATGTACTAGACAGGAGAGTCATGAAGCATGACTGATCAGAAGATTTATTCTTAAGAAATATTACAGATAGTTGGGAAAATTTTTTAACTTTTCTGTTGGTAGGATTCTTTGTTCATTTTGTGACATTTAAGTAGAACGTGGGGATTGCATGTTCATTCTTTTCTGGCAGAAAGTAAAGAGCAATGGAGACATGTACACACATACACACAATGATTACCCTGAGCCAAATACAAACCAAGGAGGAGAAAGAAAAAATATCAAGACTGATTGCACCTATTTAACACTTGACATTTTAATCAGAGTTGTTGGCAGTTCAGCATTCTTGAGTATCCACACTATTTTGCAGAATCCTGCATACTTATGACTTCCTGAGCACAGTTTTTTTAGTGATATGTATATGTTTTATAGAAGCTTTTAGAAATTAATGTTTATTTATAAAATTGTATTGGTATCATTTAGTAACTTAATAAGTTGTATGGACTTTTATCATAACCTAAGTGGTATTTTTAATATTTGGATTAAAATTATTAAAATAAGTGTGTTAATATTTAACACATAATTATTATCCTGAGTGTATTAATATTGCTAAAATTAGTTTCACATATTTATGTCTATAATTACAATATACTTCATAAATGTTAATTAGATATTACAATATTCTTTCAGTCTGATGTCATAAGGCAATGTAATATTTTCCTAAAGGAAAAGACTTATTTCATACCTCTTTTATATCTTCCACAACACAATAAAGATTTGGATTCATTAAATGCTTACTGAGTTGACCGTGTATCATTTGGCTAAATAGGAAGAGTGTTTTTAAAAATTATGTTGGGCCAAACCGGTTTGGCTCAGTGTATAGAGTGTCGCCCTGCGGACTGAAGGGTCCCAGGTTCGATTCCGGTCAAGGGCATGTACCTTGGTTGCGGGCACATCCCCAGTAGGAGGTGTGCAGGAGGCAGCTGGTTGATGTTTCTCTCTCATGGATGTTTCTAGCTCTCTATCCCTCTCCCTTCTTCTCTGTAAAAAATCAATAAAATATATTTAAAAAAAATAAAATAAAAATTATGTTGGCAAGAAATAAAATCATTTCAGATAGGGCAATGCCATAAAGAAAATAAAATACAATATGAGTGATCAGAGCTCTATTAGATAGGATAGTTGTAGAAGAGTGAGGTCATTTCATGCTATGAGAGTACAGTGGTTTTGTTTGTGTGTATGTTGTTAACTTAAAAAACCATTGAAACCTGTAAAGAATTTTTGTGAGTTTATTTGAGCCAAACTGTTGACATATGCCGGGAAGCAGAACCTCAACGAATTGAGATAGTGATCCGAAGAATGGCAGGGTTACATCCGTATTTATACATGAAATTCATTGGTGACACATTTAAGGAGGTGGGATTAAGCGAAGTGGGGGAAACCTCTGTGATAGGATAAAAAGTAAAATGATGGACATATACTTAAGTGGGTGCAGGAACAATTAACATGATAAATGAAAGAATCTGCTGCATCTGTCCTGGGCTCAGCACACCTGGTTGTGCCCCAGGGGCTCCAGATACAGGGAAATCACAAGTTACCCAGACATTTCAAGGGTATGTTATCATAGATGCAAAAAGACAGATAGGCTCAGTTACAGTAAAGGTTGACCTTATCAGTGAAGATATCGGCTTAGGATGTAACTGCCCACCATAACTGCTTTTAGTTAAGGTTTAATTTCAGACCATCCTTTGTGGTTACTGTAGGTCTCCGAGTCTGCAAAACTGCCATGCAGGCCTCTCCTGAGCTTGTCAGGTCAGCATGTGGCCCCTTTTGTCCACAATGTTTACCAAGATTGTAAACATAAAGAATAAAGGTATCATAAAATTAAAAAAATAAATAAATAAAATTATGTTGGCAAAATAACTGTGGAATATCTGTGGGAAAGATAATGACACATTATTATAATATGATTGGCTCTGCTATCTAGATTCAATAGTTATTGTGATTTTCATTTTCATGATAGACTATCTTAAGCAAAATCTAGCATTCACCAGGAACCCAGGCTTAAAAAGTCCTAAAGGTTGACTAAGAAAGCCAGAGTTCTAAAGGAATGCAAATTAAATCTGGTTACATACTCAGCAAGGGGTTAATGAATGTATTATGATCTAAATTAGCAAGTTTCCAGAACACCTTTGTTATCTATAGTATTGAGAGGAGCCATAAAATTACAGGAAATGGCGGAAACCATGTAGAGTGGTAGATAGGGAGTACTTCAAGAGCAGATATGATACCAGGCTGTTACAGATTAAAAAGTAAATTACCTTACTTTGTATTTTTTCCAGCTGACTGACTTAAGCAGAAGATACAAATATGCTGTTTTTATGTTAAACCTCATATATATCATTTTCTAGAACTTAAATAGATAAAAAGTATTAATCTAAAGAGGAAAAAAAATAAGACGAAGAAATAATAGACATCTATTGTTTTTTGCATGCCCACTTCTGTGGGGTAACTAACCCTATTCCAATTGTGTCAGGCTGCCAAAAACAGTATTCTGCTCCTCTGACAACAGGTGGACATATGGATTGCACCTGACATTTCATAGTACTTCATGGAGTGAATTGTGTTCCCCCCAAATTTATGTTCACTCTGAATTTTAGACTGTGACCTTATTTAGTAATCATCTTTTCAGATGTAATTAGTTAAGACAAGGTCATGCTAAATTAGGGTGGGCCATAAATTGAATATGATTGATATTTTTATAGAAATAAGTGAGGAGGCATCCTATCTAATAAAAGAGAAAGATGGTAATTGGCGTAGGATTGCTTCCCTTCCCATTGGCTAATCAGGGAGATATGTAAATTAACTGCCAGCCAAGATGGCAGCCAGCAGCCAGGCAGCTGATGCGAACAGGGAAGCTTGCTTACTTCAGTGACGGAGGACTACAACATTCCCCGCCTGACTTGCTGGCCTCTCAGCTGCAACTCTAAGCAACTATGTTGCAAATATAGAAGCTAAAAAAAACCCAGAAACCTGCTTTACTCAGCCGGGCTTCAGCCAGCCGGACTGCAACATTGTATCAAATACAGATGGTAAACAAAGGCCAGAAACCTGTTTTCAGCAGCCAAGGCCTCAGAGCTAAAGCTGGCCCAGAATAAAAAAGAAAAAAAGGAGCAGTTGGGAACTTCAGTCACCCCTCAGCCTGAAAACGGCCCTCAGCCCCTCAGTCAGACTGGCCAGGCACCCCAGTGGGGACTCCCACCCTGATCCAGGACACCCTTCAGGGCAAACCAGCCAGCCCCCACCCATGCACCAGGCCTCTATTCTATATAGTAAAAGGGTAATATGCCTCCCAGCACCGGGATCAGCAGAGCCGCAAGGCCTCCCGGCATCAGGATCAGCGTGACAGGGGGCAGCGCCCAAACCCCCTGATCACCCTGCGGCTCTGTGTGTGACAGGGTGCAGCGCCCCAACCCTCTGATCTGCCCTGTTCTCTGTGTGATGGGGGGCAGTGCCCCAACCCCCCTGATGGGCCCTGCTCTGTGAGTGACAGTGGAGAGCTCCTCAACCCTCTGATCAGTCCTGCTCTGTGTGTGACAGGGTACTGAGCCCCAACCTCTCTGATGGGCCCTGCTCTGTTGGTGACAGGGGGCAGCGCCCCAACCACCTGAGCCGCCCTGCTCTGTGCGTGACAGGGGGTAGCGCCGCAACTTCCCTATCAACCCTGCCTTGAGTGTTACAGGGGGTGGCTCCCCAACTCCCCAATCAACCCTGCTCTGAGCCCGACCAGGGGCTGCACCTAGGGATTGGGCCTGCCCTCTGCCACCCGGGAGCAGGCCTAAGCCAGCAGGTCGTTATCTCCCGAGGGGTCCCAGACTGCGAGAGGGCACAGGCCGGGCTGAGGGACTCCCTCTCCCCCCCGAGTGCACAAATTTTTGTGCACTGGGCCTCTAGTAAAGATATAATAGGAGAATGCCATGTGACAGTGGAGGTAGTGATTGGATTGATATGGCTACAAGCTAAGGAACGTCAAGGACTATTGGCAACCACCAGAAGCTAAGAGAAGGCAAGGAAGGATTCTCTGCTAGAGTCTCTATAGAGAGCATAACCCTGCTGATACCTTGATCTCAGACTTCTGGCCTCCAGAATGATAAGAGAATAAATTTTTATTGTTTTGAGATATCCAATTGTGATAATTTGTTATGGCAGCCTTAGCAAACTAATGCACCTCCTTAACTCATATCATGTGCAAAATTAATTTAAGATGAATTGCAGATCTAAACATAAAAGCTAAAACTATAAAATAACTATAAAAATAGACAAAAAACATATATATATATATATATGTATATATATATATATTCATAAACAAAATAAATTAATGGCCATAAGCACATGGAAAAATATTTAACATTCATTATCAGGAAAATGCTCATTAAACTATAATTAAATAATATCATACAATCCCTAAAATAGCTAAAATTTAAGTGTTTTATAAATCTCAATAGTTGGTGATGATGTTAACAATTGGAATTCTCACCAGTTATAGTTAGTAGTAGAAAAAAATGCAACCACATTATAAAACCATTTGTGGATTTCTTATAAAATTTAGCATTGATTTATTATATAATTCAGCAATTCCATTTCTAGATATTCATTCAAGAAAAAGGAGATTATATATCCACAAAACATTTAATAAGAATATTTATAATAATGTTATTCATTAGCTCCCAAATAGACACAATACACATGTCCTTCAACAGGAAAGGGGATAAACAAATTGTGGCATATTCATGCATTCAAGTATTATTCAGTATTATCTATATAATCCACACTAATAAAAGACAAAGATGCTAATTGACTGTACCTTCACTATGCCCACCAGCCAATCAGAAGATTATGCAAATTAACCCAACAAAGATGGCTGTTAATTTGCATACACAGGCACCTGGCGAAGACTGAAGACAGTGTAGAAGGAAGCCAAGCAGCAGAAAAGGGAACATATCAGAGGTATCAGAGATGGGAGCCGAGCTGAGGCAGTGGACATGGGAGGGAGCGAAGTGGCAGAGAAGGGAGAGAGTGAGGCGGCGGACACGGGAAGGAGGAGAAGCAGAGGACACGGGAGGGAGCTGAGGCAGCAGGAAAGGTGGGAGCCAAGGTGGTGGGGAAGGGTGGGAGCCAAGGTGGCAGGGAAGGGAGGGAGCTGAGGCGGCGGAGACGGGAGGGAGCGAAGCCTGCCTCCAGCTTCTCTCCCTTCTCTGCTTCTCTATGGCCTCAGGAAGTCCTGTTCTTGCAGGAATAGGCCTGAGGAAGCCCTATTCTTCCAGGAATCTTCCTGCAACAGGCCTCTAGTCTATATAATAAAAGCCTAAGTGACAGTTATGGCAGAACAACCAGAAAGACTGGTCACTATGATGCACAATGACCACCAGGGGGGAGACGCTCAATGCAGGAGCTGCCCCATGGTAGTCAGTGCACTACCACAGGGGGAGTGCTGATCAGCCAGAAGCTGGGCTCATGGCTAGGGAGTGTAGCAGTGGTAGCAGGAGCCTCTCCTGCCTCCGCAGCAGCGCTAAAGAGTGAGCAGGTGGGTGTTAAGGAGCAAGGGATCCCAAGGGGTCCCAGACTGCAAGAGGGCACAGGCAAGGCTGAGGGCCCCCACCCAGTTCATGAATTTCATGCACCAGGCCTCTAATATGTATCTATCTATCTATCTATCTATCTATACATATATATTATATATATCATATATATACCATATATATATACACACAGCATTAAATACAACATAATATACAGACATTATATACAATAATGTGAATGAACATACAGCAGATTATTTAGAGGAATATCAAAAATTTTGTTTTGGGAAATTAACAAGACAGCAAAAGATTATTTACTCCATTGGTTCCATTTATATGAAGTTAAAGAATAGACAAAACCACCGTAACCGGTTTGGCTCAGTGGATGGAGCGTCAGCCTGCGGACTGAAGGGTCCCAGGTTCGATTCTGGTCAGCGGCATGTGCCTTGGTTGCGGGCACATCCCCAGTCGCGGGTGTGAAGGAGGCAGCTGATCGATGTTTCTCTCTCATCGATGTTTCTGACTCTCTATCCCTCTTCCTTCCTCTCTGTGAAAAATCAATAAAATATATTTTAAAAAAAAGAATAGACAAAGCCAATCTCTGGTATAAAAATCATGTGCCATTTAAGGACAAGTATACATTTTGAGAAATTTATTATGAGATGATTTTGTCATTGAACATCTTAGAGTGCACTTACACTAACCAAGATGGTATGGTCTACTACACATTTAGGCTATATGGTAAAGCCTATTGCTCCTAGGCTACAAGCTTGTACACTTGCTACTGTATAAAATAACATGAGATTAAATCAAGCACAAGATAAAATGATGTAATCAAGAGACACAGTAAACACTAGATATATGAAGACTGCTGCCAGCATTACGCGGCATCCTGCTTTGCAGCAAAAATTTTTATAAGTAGAAAGAGTAAAATGGTAACGATAAAAAGTTATAAACAAATAAACCAGTGACATAATCACTTATTATCATTATTAAGTATTATGTATTGTACATATTGTATGTGCTATACTTTCATGTGAGTGGCAGTGCAATAGGTTTGTTTACACCAGGATTACCACAAATATGTGATTAATGTGTTGCTTTACAACTTTCTGATGGAGACAATGTCACTAGGATATAGGAATTTTTCAGTTCCACAATCTTATGGGACAACTGCTGTATCTGTGATCTATCACTGGACCAAAATATTGTTTTCTAATATGATTTGGTATCTGTTACAGTAAGTCCCATATCATTCTTCTGCTTTACCAAAAATGTTTTGCTTACTCTACCTGAAGGAATCATGAAATGTTTTTAGAAAGAAAAATGTTTTTAGGATTTTGTAATTAACCCTTTATATTCATGCCTGATTTAGAAAGAGATCAGTTGGAACATAAAAACAGTTAGTTTTTTTATATATATATTGGATCAATTTAGATCATTACTATATTGCTATCATGCTTAACTATTCCTTTCTATTAAAATATGTAGTGGATAGAGCAATATCCCTTTGGATTTTTCTATGGGAGAGTTGGAAGCGTTCTGTATCATGAGAGACGCCCGCCCCCAAAACTAAACAAGTGCTTTAAAAAAAATGTTTATTGTTGAAAGTATTACATAGGTCCTCCGTTTTCCCCCATTGACCTATGCCAGCCCAGTCCCACCTTCCCCCATTCCAGGCCCTCATCCCTCATTGTCTGTGTCCACAGGTTATGCATATATGCATGCAAATTCAATGGTTGATCTCTTCCTACCCACCCACCCTCCCCTGCCTCCCCTCTGAGGTTAAACAGTCTGTTCATGCTTCTATGTCTCTGGGTCTATTTTTGTTCATCAGTTTATTTGGTTCATTAGATTCCATATATGAGAGATCATGTGATACTTATCTTTTTCTGACTGGCTTATTTCACTAAGCATAATACTCTCCAGGTCAATCCATGCTGTTGCGAATTGTAAGAGTTCTTTTTATTTCATGCACTAGAGGCTCAGTGCATGAAATTCGTGCACTGGAGGGGGGGGCGATCCCTCAGCCAGGCCTGCACCCTTTCACAGTCCAGGACCCCTCAGGGGATGTCTGCCTTCCAGCTTATGCCTGATCCTCCTTAAGCTGGCAGTCAGGCATCCCTCTCACAGACCGGGAACCTTCATTCCTTACCGCCTGCCTGTTCTCTGCTCCTTACCACTTGGCCTGCTGCTCCTTAGCACTTCTGCTCACCAGCTGTGAACCTGGCTTCTGGCTGAGCAGTGCTGACCACCAGGGGGCAACTCCTGCATTGAGCATCTGCCCATTGGTGGTCAGTGCGCATAATGGAAACCAGTTGTTCTGGTCATTCCACTGTAGTGGTCACTTAGGCTTTTATTATAAAGACTAGAGGCCCAGTACACAAAATTTGTGCATGAAGGGAAGTCCCCTCAGCCCAACCTGCACCCTCTCCAATCCAGGACCCTTCGGGGGATGTTCTACTGCCAGTTTAGACCCACTCCCCAGGATCTGGCCTAAACTGGCAGTCATACATCCCTCTCACAATTCTGGACAGCTGGCTCCTAATCATTCACCTGCCTGCTTGCCTGGTCGCCCCCAACTCCCCCTCCCACCAGCCTAGTCACCCCTCACTGCCCCCCTGCCTGCCTGGTCGCCCTCAACTGCCCCCCCGCAGGCCTGGTTACCCCTTAAAGCCCCCCCACCAGCCTGGTCGCCCCATGCAGCCTGCTGTTCAGTTGTTTGGTTGTCCCTCACTAACCCCCTGCTGGCCTGGTCATAGGCAGCCATCTTGTGAGGGCATGAGGGTTAATTTGCATATTACCTCTTTATCATATAGGACTAGTGGCCCGGTACACAAAATTAGTGCATGGGGGGAGGTGTCCCTCAGCCCAGCCTGTACCCTCTCCAATCTGGGATCCCTCAGGGGACATCGCTTTCTCAATCCAGGACCGCTGGCTCCTAAGCACTCACCTGCCTGCCTGATCGCTCCTAACCACTCTGCTTGCCAGCCTGCTCACCCCCAACTGCCCTCACCTGCAGCCTGCTCACCCCCAACTGCTCCCCTGCCAGCTTGCTCACCCCCAACTGCTCCCCTGCCAGCCTGCTCGCCCCCAACTGCCCCCCACTGGCCTGATCACCCCCAACAGGGGGTGATCACCTCCCCTCCTGGTCTGATCTCCCCTAACTGCGTCTGGCTCAGCCCCGCCACCATGGTTTTTTCTGAAAGGATGTCTGGAAGGTCTCCAGGTCTAATTAGCATATTACCCTTTTATTAGTATAGATAGTATTCCACTGTGTAAATATACCACAGTTTTTTTATCCACTCATCTGTTGATGGGTACTTAGGCTATTACCAAATCTTTGCTATTCTAAATTGTGCTGCTATGAACATAGGGGTGCATATGTTCTTTCTGATGAGTGTTTTGGGTTTCTTAGGATATATTCCTAGAAGTGGGATTACTGGGTCAAATGGGAGCTCCATTTTTAATTTTTGAGGAAACTCCATACTGTTTTTCACTGTGGCTGCGCCAGTCTGCATTCCCACCAGCAATGTACTTGGGTTCTCTTTTCTCCACATCCTCGCCAGCACTTGTCATTGATTGATTTCTTGATGGTAGCCTTTCTGACAGGTGTGAGCATATACCTCATTGTCATTTTAATTTGCATCTGTCTGATGATCAGTGACTTTGAGCATTTTTTCATATGCCTCTTGGCCATCTGTATGTTCAGTTTGGAGAAGTGTTTATTTAGGCACTTTACCCATTTTAAATTGGATTGTTTGTCTTATTTTTGTTGTTGTATGAGTTCCTTATATATTTCAGATATTGACTCTTCATAAGATGTAACATTGTGAAATATTTTTTTACAACATCTTAGGTAACACATAATGCTTAGAATGGGTTTTATAAAAGCAACATGCACTTAGGTGAACAAGAAAAAGAAATTAAATTACTATCACCAAAGGAAGGATATCAATAGAAAAAGTTTAGGCAATTTGACTTATAAAGTATTTCATATTTCTCTCATCAAGCACCATTCTGTATACTGTGAATGAGATTAGGTAACTTGGAGTACTGCAATACAACCAAATGATTATAGGATTTTAAAAATTATCTCTCCTAGATGTTTAAAGACTCAAATGAGCATAAGTAAGCACATAAAAGAAATTGCAGGCAGAAGCAGCAATTATTCAAAATGAACTCCTCTGGATGGAGATATAAGGAAGAGAGAATGCAAAAAGACTATCAAAGAAAGTTCCACAATAAGGCCAAACTAAGGAAACAAGTTGCCTAAATAGTGAGTCTAATTAATCCACCATGCTATCACCTCATCCTTGTGGCACAATTATTAGTCTATTTGATTTTAGGTTCTATGTAAAACTGAGTAATTTTTCAAGTTATGATTCTTATATAGTTGTACTACATGAAACTAATAGTCAAATTTTATAGATTTACTGTTACTCTGCATATGTCCTAGACATGTCCCCAAAATTTTAAAGATAATTTTATAATGTAAAATAATTAAGTGTGGAGATAAACTAGTGGTGCTTAAGCAAAACAAAAACAAAATGGGCATTAATGCTACCTCTAGATTTTATTTAATTAGATATCTCCTAAGTTACTTTAGATCTCCAAATACTTCATACCAAAATCAGAAGACAAACCAAAAACCAAAACCAAAAACGAAAAACCCCACAAAATTAAATGAAGTAAGAGAAGACACATTGTTTTCATTCCTTGTTAGTGTTAACGTAAAAAACCATTGAAACCTGTAAAGAACTTTTGTGAGTTTATTTGAGCCAAACTGTCGACATATGCCAGGATGCAGAACCTCAACGAATTGAGATAGTGCTCGGAGGAATGGCAGGGTTACATCTGTATTTATACATTGCAATCACAGGAGGGACATAAGAGGGTTACATGAAATTCATTGGTGACAGATTAAGGAGGAAGGATAAAGCAAAGCAGGGAAACCCCTGGGATTGGATAAAAAGTAAAATGATGGACACATACTTAGGTGGGTGCAGGAACAATTAACATGTCAAATGAAAGAATCTGCGGCATCTGTCCTGGGCCCAGCACACCTGGCCATGCCCCAAAGGCTCCAGATACAGGGAAGTCACAAGTTACCCAGACATTTCAAAGGTATGTTATCATAGATGCAAAAAGACAGATGGGTTCAGTTGACCTTATCAGTGAAGATACTGGCTTAGGATGTAACTGCCCACCATAAGTGCTTTTAGTTAAAGTTTAATTTCAGACCATCCTTTGTGGTTACTTTAGGTCTCTAAGTCTGCAAAACTGCTATGCAGGCTTCCTCTGAGCTTGTCAGGTCAGCATGTGGCCCCTTTCGTCCACATTAGTAATGAGCAGACTGTACCTGGTACATTAATACGTGAGAAATATTAACATATCTTCCAAGAAAAAAAAGGGAGGAGGAATTGCATGTCACGTTCCATGGCTCTCCTCAAAATACTCACTAGCCCTCTACATGCTGTAAGAAGTTCTGTGCTAAAGAACTGTCTAACTTTGTTATGCAATGTTTTTCCTTTTTGAGAAACACGTATTATTAGCTCTCAGAGCAAAGTTAGGGAAATCTTGTCAGAGAGGTGTTATGCCCAGATTTCAGGATCCCCAAGAGACCACACCAGGGAGCCAGCCATATAGGATGCAAAAGCATAAGAGTCTTTATTTCAAACTCGGGTTTGGCTCCCCTACCCTCCTTACCAACTTAGCGGCAAGTGGCAAAGAGAGGGCTAGCCCGGTGGGAAGAGGAGTTTTATAGGGGGGTGCAGTAAGGGGAGGAGAGGGGACTGTGGGCCCTGCTGATTGGTCAAGCGCAAGTTGGTGTCTCGTTACACAGGATGTGGTCATATCTATGGCATGCATGTCCCTTGATTGTCATTGGTTAGTTTAAAGAAGTCCTGGGTGTGGCTAGCAGAGGCTTGGGCTTCTGGGAAGAAGCCTTGCCGAGCACATGGCTGCCCCAAAATGGAGGATTTGGGGCAAGATGGAGGGCGTAGCCCTCGCCCTTTCAAGAGGCATATATTATATATATGTGAAGAATTATTCTTTCTATTCACCTATTAAAGGGAAAGAGTTAAATCACTGATCTAAAAAAAACAAAACTCTAGAGAAAACAATGGTTGGTTTTTAACATAAAGCACAAAAATATTTTGTGGTTTATGGGGAAATTATTTGAGTCTCATTTGATTCTAAGTCTAAATGGGAGGTAAAATGAAAGATTGAAGGGCCACCTATTTTAAAAGTAGCTATCAGTCTAAATCAGAAAAACCACATAAGAAAGATGGACTCTTACTGTTTCCTCTTATGGAGCTTAAGAAGCATTTCTCAGTATTATGAAGGAGGCAGATTTTCTTCATTACCCCTTACTGCACCAGCCACTCTCTCTTGTACTATAAGAAAGAACAACATTATGCTAAGTGATATAAACCAGTCAGAGAAAGATTAATATCACATGATCTCACTCATTTGTGGAATATAATGAACAACATAAACTGATGAACAAAAATAGATCCAGAGACAGAGAAGCATCAATCAGACCATCAAACCTCAGAGGGAAGGTAGGGGAAGGTGGGGGTAAGGTGGAGAGATCAACCAAAGGACTTGTATGCATGCATATAAGCCTAACCAATGGACACAGACACCAGGGAGGTGAGGGCATGAGTTGGGGGGGGGGAATGGGGGGATAAGGACACATATGTAATAATCAATAAAGAAAAAACAAGAACAACATTTTTTTATTGCTTAATGTATTACAAAGGGTATTACATATGTCTCCTTTTTTCCCCACCCTTAAGAACAACATTTTAAACAAATATTATTTATCCTAACATATAAGTGCAAGTATATTAAACTCTTAGTTTTTAGCTAGTAGTAAAATAGGTTTTCATTATAAGCCCCCTTAAAACACAGGCAGACTTTTCCATAACTATGATGTTAGGCAATTAGCAGTGGTTGCGGGGGGTGGGGGGGTGAGTGGTGGGCTTAACGCACCTTTACAAAAGCACCTTTGTGATTATTATGGGGGGGAGAGTTAATTATAAGACAAATGGGCTAGAAAATATTCACAAGTTCTAAATACAATTGCATTCAAATTGTGCGCTACATTTCAAGAAAAAGCAAGATTCTATGTGGAAATTATAGGAGTAAGAACAAGGCATATATTCACGCTTTGAATTTAGGGGGTGGAGTTGTTGAAGAAGATGCCATATTTTGCTCTAATTCAACCAAACACAAATTGCAGGCTTAAATGAGATGAGACCTCTTTAAACAATTTCTTACTCAGTACCTGATAGTGTTTTAGTTTTACACTTAATCTGCCTGCTGTCAAACTCCTGCAGTGGTAGCACCTCAGTGAACTTCCCAGGAGAATCATTCTTCTGCAGCAATGTCCTTGCCCTTAAGAACCAGCCTGCGAGCCCTAACTGGTTTGGCTCAATGGATGGAGTGTTGGCCTGCGGAATCAAAGGTCCCAGGTTTGATTCTGGTCAAGGGCATGTACCTTGGTTGCAGACATACTCAGCAGGGAGTGTGCAGGAGGCAGCTGATCGATGTTTCTAATTCTCTATCCCTCCCCCTTCCTCTCTCTAAGAAATCAACAAAATATATTAAAAGAAAAAAAAAAAGAATCAGCCGGCCGTACAATCCTTTTTACAGTCAGGAATAAAGATTCCTGACGTGAATCTCATGCAAACAATCAGAGAACTATTTAAGGAGCACATGAGGAACTTGGTCTAGTTGACAGAAAATGACTTTAATGGATTCCTAAATTTCAGGCTACTCATTAAGTGGTAGTCCGGTATTTTAAGATTCCCTTTTGGAATTCCAGGTAAGAAACTTTTGCTACATATAGAAAATATCCATTCTATTCATGGAATTCAATCACAGTATTTTTCCTGAAGAAAAATCTCACTTAAGTAACTGTTCCTAGTTTCTACTTTTGTATTTGTTTCATTTTTAAAGCACACATATAATAAAGGCCTAGTAGATCTCAGAAATTATCTCTAGGGGGAGCAAAATTTAGAATATAAGTAACTTAACTAAATGGTGTGTTTTATAGGACATAATAAAATGATGCCAGGGCATAAACCATGCACTGCATGTTTCGCTTTTCTGAAATGGTGAGGAATTTTCAATGAGCATGATCTGATTTTGACTCAAGACCCTTATTTGTGACTTAGTCAAGGGTAGGAGAAAAGTTGTGAAACAATTTTTTGCAAAAGCAACTGAATTATGTAGTACTCAAATCCATAAATTTTTCTCTACAAATACTATTATACTCTAAGCACAAGCTAACTAAAAACAAAAAAATGAAAACAAAAGGGAACATCAATAGTTTTGAAAGCATTAACAAAAGGAAAGAAATGAAAATCAAACAGATGGAGCTAAAGCATTACTTCAATTTTTAACAGATTACCAGGAAAATACAAATGTGTACACACATACAAATGTGCTTCACTCAACACCACTTTGTTCTTCCTTGCTATTTATTTATATTTTCTTTTTTTCATGTTCATATACCAAAAAAAAGTGCCTGTATTTTTCTATGTTTTGCATATTCAAAACAGGCAAGTAATTGAGAAACATAAAAATAAGAGTTAGTTGGCATATCAAATTGTTAAATAAACAACGGCTGGTTAAACAGTTTGTGAGAATGCAGTTGAGGCCAGAATCAGGCTTCCTGCCAGAATTAAAGGTATCTTCACTGATGCCAGAAACCACAAGCCCTTATCACATGCATAAGAATCTCAGTTCCCAAGGCTAGACTACTCCAAATAACAAAGACAAATGAATCTTAGTGTTGGCAAGTGTGTGTGAATTCTATTTCCAATCTCACCAATAAAATCAGTTACTCTTTCTTTCTTGGGATAATCCATGAAGAGATTGAAAGGAAGGATGAAAGTTCTAATACTATTATTCTGTTGGAAATGGACACAACCACAAGGGAGGCTGGCCCTAGCTGGTTTTCTCAGTGGTTAGAGCATTGGCCTGGGGACTCAAGGGTCCTGGGTTCGATTCTGGGCAAGGGCACATGCCCAGGTTGCTGGCTTGATCCCTAGTAGGGGCATGCAGGAGGCAGCCGATCAATGACTCTCATCATCCTCTCTCTCTCTCTTTATCTCTCTCTCTCTCTCTCTCTCTCTCTCTCTCTCTCTCTCTCTTTATCTCTCTCTCTCTCTCTCTCTCTCTCTCTCTCTCTCTCTCTCTCTTCTCTCTCCCCCTCTCTCTTTTCCTCTCTGAAATCCATAAAAATATATTTAAAAAAAGAAGGGGGGATGGTGGACAGCAGAAATCCAGATTCTGCCAATTAGTACTGATGACATAATGCTTTAGGCTTTTACCACTTAAAGTGGGGCCAATAGGCCAGCAGCATTAACATCATAAGGGAGGTTGCTAGAAATGCAAAATATCAGTTCTCATCCAGGACCTACTGAATTGGGATTTGAATTTTAAAAAGACCTTCAATTTACAGAAGACTGTCTTACTTAGAGCATTATTCTCAAAGTTCACTGTGCATACGGTAATAATTACTTTGGTTTAAAAAAAATACCAAATTGATATTGAGGTCTCATCCCTATGTATATTGTCCATGATGCATTTTAGACGAAAGCAGCATAGTATTTGAAATAATTTTAGGTCATGGAAGCTGTCAAGAATTTTAATAATTTTCATCACATGTAGCAAAAGCTACCAAGTAAAATACAAGTCTTGTATGTAACAGGCTCATTGCACAATTCTAGGGGGAAGTGAGGCTGATAAGCAGCAGAGGCAGGTAGATGTTGCCTGTGATGCAGGCGTACTGCAGGAGGGTTGTTTGTAGCACAGCACAGAGAATTAGATATTTTTCCTCCGGCCAACCCCTTAGAGACTCATGTTGGATTATTCAGAAAGTAGGAAGATGGAATAGAAGCAGAAGTGATATGTTTACACACAATGTTGTAAAAACTTTGGGACTAGTAAGGAGTAGCTGAGATATGAGTGTTAGGGTTTCTCCCTGCTGTAGAGGCGCTCTTTCAGCACATGCTGGCCTTTCCATAGTGGATTCTTCAGTGACCATCACCAGGAAGTAATGCCAATGACAGGAGGCATCACCTATAGCAATGGCAAAGGTGAGATGATACCTACCCATTTTTCCTGGGGACACCAAGGGTGTGAGAGAACTGGAGGGCCTCCTTGGATCAGGGAATGATTAGATGCCTGCGGCAAACATTGTGTAACTTTTAAAACTAAAATTTACAAGATTAAAAATAAAAGTCAGTATTTCAATCTGCCATTTAAGACAACAGAATCTTTTCAAAAGAAAAATAAATTACAGACTATCATACACAAATGGATTTATTTTACAGAATATTTTCTAATTGAAGCTTAATCTAACCACAGATTAGACTGGAAGTTTCTCTCTACCAACCTTGTTCAGTTACTAAACCCTAATCATCTAGCTTCTGGAATGGAATTAGTCTACTCTCTTATTTCTACTGAGGAAATAGAAGAGGGACAGTCAGTCAGGGATGGGACAATGGGTAGAGGGGGAGTAGAGTGGAGCATTGCAGACTCAAGCAGAATGCAGCTTGCTTATTGTGATCTGTTCTGAGAAAGAAAAGAAACAAACAAACAAACAAACAAACAAACACACAAAAACAGCAACAACGCAGAGAAAAAGTAAGTATCCTAGAACTGAACCCAGCTGGGTGGCAACCTTGGACCTGAAGTGGCAGTCCTCAACCAGTTCTATCTCGCTAGTGGGAACTTGAGCTTTAAAATCAGACTTCTTTGGTAGAACCAATCAGAAGCCAGCCAAACATATATTTACCCCCCAGACAAAGAATCTTAACTAGCAACCCACTTTGGGTCCCCTTCATGTTAGGGGGAGTCTGTCTTTCTCTCAATAAACTTTGCTTCTGCTAATCATCTTTGTCCATGAACTCATTCTTCAATTTTGTGAGACAACGAACTCAGACCAAACCAGAAATTTTGGCATCACCACTATCCCATGGTACTTCCTAACTTGGTTTCTCTAATGACAACATAATCTTAATCATTGGTATGTTATAGACTTACTATGGCATCAAGCCTGAGGAAAATCTTTTACTGGTTTAAGTTTTTATTTGTTCCATTGTCTAAATTCTTCTGCAACTCCCTGAGGGACTCTCCATTATTCAGTTATTGGCAGAGAAAAACTGACTGATATACACTGAATTCACTGAATTGTCAACTCAGTTCAAGTCATTCCCATTCCTTTCTGTTAGTTCTTGTTGATGATATTATTGCTATCCAGGGAAAATAGTTTTCCCAGGTAAAATCATTAATCTCTCATCAAATAAACATGTCCAATATAGTAAGCATGAAATAAATACTAAAGGATTGGGAATGCTTTATTTCATATGATTTTAAGGGATTGAGAATTTGTGTGGCTCAGTAGACAAAAATTTAGACAATATAAAGTAAACAAAAAAGTTATGTAAATTTATCACAGTTTGGCTTGCTGTCTAAAAGTATTGTGAGCACAAAAGCAAAGAGCTGAAGAGTGAAAGGGATGACATAAATGCTTATATCTTATTACATCTTTGTTTTGCTTTGAAACTGTAATAAAAGATAACTAGTTGCAATAGTGTCCTATCAGTGCCATAACAAATTAGCCGCCTATTTAGCAGTTTAAAACAACTCTCATTTAAACTCCCTGTTCTATAAATCAGACGACTGAGCAGGCATGGCTGGATCCTCTCCTCAGGGCTCAGAATGTTGAAATCAAGGTGCTTGCCAGGGCTTCAGCTCACATCTAGAGCTTCCCAGTTTATGGATTGTTGACAATTAATTTTCTTTTCACTTTTTCCACATGGCATCATCCTCTTCAATTCAGTAATGAAACATTGAATCTTTCTCATTCTTTAAATATCTCTAACTTCCCCTTCTGCTTTTAATGGCTTATGTGATTGCATTGGGCTCACTTGGGTAATCCAAAATAATTTTCCTATTTTAAGATAAACTGATTAGTAATTTGAATAACATCTTCAAAGTCTCTTGTGCATGAAATATACCATAATTACAGGAGTAATATGAAGGGATAGAGATAAGGGGGCCAAACTTCTACCTACCACACTGGATAAATCTGGGTACTGGCACATACATCATGATAGTAGTATAATGTAATTGTTGACAGTTTAAGCTCTGCAGACTTGAGTCTGGCTATGTCACTTCTTAGCTATATTCTCTAAGTTTCACTTTCATGATCTATAAATAAAGATAATAATAGAACCTAACTCATAATATTACTGAAAAGGATTAAATATTAAATATATCTAAGCATCTGTCTTATGTGCATGCCCAATAAATGCTAGTTATCATTATTATCATATCCATTTTATTTTTCAATATATTTTAGAAAAGTGGTAAATGCATGCTACGAAATTACATATAGTACAGATAGGTTTTAATGGAAAATCAGTTCACATCTCCATTCTCACTCCCCAAAGGAAACTGTTTTTAATCAATCTGTTTTTATTTCTTTTGGTAGCTATCTCCACATTCTAAGTACGTACACATAATTATTCTTTGACACTATCTGTTGGCTCCATGCCATAAAAAAATAGAGATTTAGATTAATAGCACTACTCTCATTTCTTGATAGTTGTAGTATTTGTATTTCTTTTATTAGTTACTTTTGTAATTCTTAATAAATATTTGCCTCTTATTATTTTCACTTTAGACAGTTTTCCTAATGCCCCACAATGTAGGAAAGGATATTAAAACTCTACCTAATCTTCTCTCCATCATTTCTTCCAACCTCGGAGCTCACATTTTTTTGTCAACTCTAATTTACTCTGCATGGTCAATATTGATATTCATATTGAAATCATTTACATCTGATACTGTAGTCATAATTAAACATTTCATTCTCTGTCTGAAGCTGGATTCTAACTGAAAACCAATAAATAACCTTTCTAATATCCAAATTATATGACTATTATTAACTTAAGAGGCAAATAATGTGGTGGGATTATAGTTTCTTCACTTTGGGCCCAATGTCATGAACTCTGTGTAACTCAAAGAAGCATATGCCTCTTGCCTTAAATGAAGTTTACCATTCATAATTTGAAATTATTATTTTGAGATTGTATATAATATATAATTCAGTATAGACCATGGATAAACAATGCTTTAATTATTGGATTAACAAAAGTTTGTTTTTAAATCACTATACTATGAAATAAAACTCAAGTAATAATATGAAAAGATAGAATCTAATATTTCTTTAGTTAACAATAAAGAAGTTTAACTTTTAATAAATGCAGTTAATATTATACTTATTTCTTAGCTTCCATTTGAATTCAGAAATAGTGGTTGCAATTTGTCATTTTGATGAAATGAACAGCAAATGGAAGAATTTATATGTACTGCTTTTTAAAAAGTGGATATCTTTCTATTCTATTCTATTCTATTCTATTCTATTCTATTCTATTCTATTCTATTCTATTCTATTCATTCTTTGATGTCACTTGAATGTTCTTTATTCCAGAGCAATTTTTTTTGTTCAAGTTGTGAGCATATAAAATAGAATGCCAACTTTTAATTTATGCAGCGAATTGGGTAATGCATTATTTAATACAGTGAAATTACTTTGTAATGTCACACTGATGTACACAATGCTTATGAAAATGCATGTGGGTGAAGAAACAATAGTGAACTATTGACTAAATTCAAAGACTCTTTGGTATATTTGTCATAGACTTCAGAAAATAACAAAAACAAAAAGAAATTTGTTTCCTCAAAACACAACATTTTTCATCAAATGAAAAATGATTTGGTTATGGTAAGCTATATTTGTTTCTTTCAAGGGGACAAGTGAATCCAAAATCATAATATATATATAATGATAAAAGCATATTAAAAAATGTGAACAAAAGAGGTGTTCCCACTTAATTTCCTTCATTCATGTGGCCCCATGGAAAATAATGGAAACACATGGACACTGACATTTTTTTTTGTAGTGCTTAGTAAAAATTAACCCTAAAAATACTTTAGTATTAGAAACAATACACAAATACAGTCAAGTTTCAGGATACAAGATCAATGTACAAAAATCCATTGCCTTCCTGTATACTAACAAGAAAACTTCAGAAAAAGAAGTGAAAAACAATTTGTTTTGCAATCGCAACCAAAAGAATAAAATACCTAGTAATAAACTGAACAAAGAAAGTGAAAGACCCATATACTGAGAAAATTGCAAAATATTATTAGGAAGGATTGAAAAAGACACAATAAAATAAAAATATTTATCTTGTGTTCATGGATTGGAAGAATCAACATAATTAAAATGGCTACATTACCCAAAGCAATATACAGATTGAATGCAATCCCCATCAAAATCCGAATGTCATTCTTATAAAGAAATAGAATGAGAAATTATCATATTTGTATGGAACCACAAAATACCCCAAATAGCCAAAGCAATCCTGAGAAAAAAGAATGAAGCTGGAGGTATACTACCTGATTTCATATATACTACAGAGCTATGATAGTCAAAACAGCATGGTATTGGCAGAGAAACAGACGCACAGATCAACGGAACAGAATAGAGAGCCAGCTATAAAACCACATGTATATGGACAGGTAATTTTTTACAAAAGAGCCAGAAACACATAATGAAGTAAAGATAGTCTCTTCAATAAATGGTGCTTGGAAAACTGGAAAGCCACATGCAAATGAATGATATTGGATTGCAGTGTGTCCCCATGTACAAAAATTAATTCAAAATAGATCGAAGACCTAAATATAAGACCAAAACAATAAGTTACATAAGAAGAAAATATACGTACCAAACTTATGGACCGGGGTCATAAAGAACATTTTATGAACTTGATTCCAAGGCAAGGAAAGTAAAGGGAAAAATAAATGAATGAGACTATATCAAACTAAAAAGCTTATGCACAGCAATATAAACTGACAACAAAAAGAAGAGGCAGCCAATCAGATGGGAGATGATATTTGCAAACAGTAGCTTTGACAAAGGTTTAATTTCCGAAATACATAAAGAACTCAGAAAACTCAACACCAAACAAACAACCCAATCAAAAAGGGGGCAGAGAACCTGAAAATACACCTCTCCTAAGAAGATATATGATCAGTCAATAGATGTATAAAAAAATGTTCAACCTCACTGGCAATTAGGGAAATGCAAATCAAAACTACAATGAGATACCACCTCACACCTATTAGAGTGGCCATTATCAACATGACAAGCAATAATAAGTGTTGGAGTGGTTGGGGGGAAAAGGGAACCCTCACTCACTGCTGATGGGATGTAGACTGCTACAATCACTATGGAAAGCAGTCTGGCTATTCCTCAAAAAATTAAAAATAGAGTTACCATATAACCCAGAAATCCCTTTCCTGGGTATATACCCCAAAAACTCGAAATCATGTATTAACAAAGATATATATGCACCCCTATGTTCATTGCAGCATTATTCAACTTGGCCAAGACATGGAAACAACCAAAGTGTTCTGTGATAGAGGACTGGATAAAGAAGATGTGGTGCATATACACAATGGTATACTACTCAGTCATAAGAAAGGATGAAACAGTGCTCTTTGCAACAACATGGATGGACCTTGAGAGCATTATGCTAAGTGTAATGTCAGTCAGAAAAAGCTAAGAACTTATGTTTTCACTCATATGTGGGATATAAAACAGAAATTTGTGAACATAAACAGCAGTGTGGTGGTTGCCAAAGAGAAAGGAGAAGGGGGTCCTAATATATGGTGACAGGAGAAGATTTGACTTTGGGTGGTGGGTACATGGTGCAATATACAGATCTCGTAACATAGAAACCCACACCTGAAAGCTATGTGTTCATGCTGACCAATGTCACCCCAATCAATTGAATAAACAAATGTTTTTTTAAGAACATAATTTAGCCATACCTAATTCTGGGGTGATTATTATAGACTATTAAATATAATCTACTTGTTAATAGACAGAAAAATGGCAAACTCTTCAAAAATAAATTTAATTATTGATATTTTATCTGCATCAAATTATTTTATATGTCATAATTTAGAGACAGCAAAGTCAATTATCTCCTCTAAATATGATAATAGTTTCTGAAACCAAACCAACCAACCAGCCCTATATGATAGGGGTGCTAAACTCCATTATAGTAACTATTACATTTCCTTACATTCTGTACAAAATCACATAATGACTTTTGAGAAAAAAATATACAAAGCTCTTATCAAGTAAAAATAATGATTTCAATCAATGAATCCACAGTTTGAGGAAGAAGGTTCTATCATCATTATGTGGAAATAGAAAGCAACAATATCATTCTATTTTTTCATTGCTAATTATAATTATGTAATTGATAGGAAAAATAGAAGGCCTTAATTAGTTCTTAAAGTGGTGCTAAGAATCACAAATTTACTGACAAACTTACACCTTTATTATGTTTTGAGATTAAGGTTTGTTTGTTCTTTTTTAAATATATTTTTATTGATTTCAGAGAGGAAGGGAGAGAGAGATAGAAACATCAATGATGTGAGAAATTCATTGATTGACTGCTCCTGCATGCCCCACAGTGGGGATTGAGCCGGCAACCCAGGCACGTGCCCTTGACCAGAATCAAACCTGGGACCCTTCAGTCCGTAGGCCGACACTCTATCCACTGAGCCAAACCGTCTAGGGCCAGGTTAAGGTTTTGATAGCAGCTTAAATCTACCATTCAAATTCCTGCTAGAAATATTACTAGCAATATTTCAAATTCCTGCTAGCAATATTTCATACATGCTCCTAAAGTTTATAAATATACAGATAATATTTTCTTTTTTCTATTTTGTGCCTAAAAGAGATAGTGTGCTCCATTTCTAAGAAGAGATGTTCTCATATGTTTTAAATAGAGTGATTTTAAGGAGAAGAACGACTAGTATTGCCACAGATGTTTGTAGTATGTTAAATGTTGCTAATTAATGAAAAGAATAAGACCAATGCTGTGAACAAAACAAAACAAAACTCCCACTGTGATTGTTTCACCATTCATTACCCCGGGACACCAACATCTCTTCCACAACTTGTGTTGCAGCATGGTGGAGATGGTGATTAAAGGGTCCATATGGTAGCAATATGGATGCCCTGCTGAGCAACAGAGGGGTGAATTCTACAGGTCAAGTGAAGAGTTTATTTTGTGATGGTGAATAACTTCAAACTTTGGAGTTTTTAAAACATTTGAATTAGTGAAGTTATACAGGATTAAAAAATATAGTCAAGGAGAAAATATATAGTCAAGAGTTTTTATTATTTTGAGAATAAATGTGAAAAAGTAACACATTTATACATCGAAGCCACTTCTGATGAGATCGGGCGCGTTCAGGGTGGTATGGCCGTAGAACGAAGCCACTTCTGATATTGAAGACTCAATAATAAATTTTTAATCAAAACTTTTAATTTAGCACCTAACTAGACACATCACCATCCACGTGACATATACATTATCAACATCATCACTATTATTGCCAAAAGAAAATCCAAAACTGAATGCACACCCTAAGAAGCTTAGATAGTTTATGGACTAGTTTTGAAGCAAACTCAATGACATTAGACCAGAGAAAGCAATATATCCACAAGAGCAAAGAAGCCACTGCAAACTTAATATTAGTACTAAGGGAAAAAAAGATTAAGGAAATGGAAAGACATAACCATGTTTATCTTCTCAGAGGCCCTCTCTCTGGTACAACCTCCAAATCTCCATTTCTCCTCCTGATTTCCCATCCCTTTTCTGTTCCCTATGTCCCACTGCTCAAATAATCTTACTACTTTTATGTTCCTTCGATACCAGAGCAATGCATCTGTCCAGCCCTAAACAGGAAAGAACCTCACTCATTTTATGCATTCCACTTACTGGTGTTGCATTCTATCCTCTTTTTCAGGTTCACAATCTAGCAAGATTTATTTTTTATTTTATTTTTTTTTGGAGAAAGATTTATTTTATAAACTTTTCTTCCTAACCCACAACAAATCAATTTTTACATATTAATAGTTTTCTTTTTGCAATATCTCTTAAATTCATTCCATATGTTCACATTTATCATGCTAATTTTTTCATAGATGGATTAACTCAAGCCTGTATCTTTTTCAGATAATATCACATTGCTCTCTTTCTCAAATTGAGAATTTATACTGATTTCCTCTTGCCCATACTATCAAATAGAAATTTCAAAACATGCCATTTAAGGTCTTCCACTCCTGCTCCATTTACCTTGCCACTGTTTCCCAAATTACTTTGCCACTCAAATAATTCCTCATATCTAGATATGTGAATTATTTGACACTTACACAGGTGATTTATAAGAATGCTTACATTTGCATTTGCTCTTATGGTTTTCTTGGCTTAGAGCAGTGATGGCGAACCTATGACACGCGTATCAGAGGTGACACACAAACTCATTTTTTTAGTTGATTTTTCTTTGTTAAATGGCATTTAAATATATAAGATAAATATCAAAAATATAAGTCTGTTTTACTATGGTTGCAAATATCAAAAAAATTTCTATATGTGACATGGCACCAGAGTTAAGTTAGGGTTTTTCAAAATGCTGACACGCCGAGCTCAAAAGGTTCACCATCACTGGCTTAGAGTATCTTGCCTGCTAATTTATGTCCTCTTTACTAAACTAGTTCATATTTGTAAACATTTAACTGCACTACACAAGGCCCTTTTCTCAAGGAAACTTTCACCAACCTCCACACGTTCCAGACATTCCTGTTCTTCATGTTCTTCAATACTCACATATTCAGTTCACATGCTGATTTTTCATATTTGTGGGAATTATGTTACAAATCGCAGGAAGAGGAAAATCTTTGAATTATGTCGTGAGACAGTGACTAAACTAGAGAGAGGGGAGACGAGGGATGCATGTCATTTTTTCCCTCTTTGATCTCTTTTTCTCTCTGGCCTTTTTCTCTTCTCAAAGTAGGTTTTTGCACAGAGAGACGGGTGCCACTGTCACCTGTCTGCCAGTTTGTACTATTAACAATAGACCAAACAAAGGAGCCAAAATGGAAAGCCTGGTGGTGGTGGTGGTAGGGGTGATTCTTGTTAACCTGGAGAAAGATGGATCTTGAAGATGATTTGTTTAGAATTCTGAATTCAGTTTTCTCTGAACTACAGCAGAGTTTCAATGATATATAGATTGTAAACACTGCAAAGTAGACAAAATTTGTCTTTATCACTCCTATCTCTTTGTGGCTATCCTCCACCCAAAAACTTCAGTGCCTACATGCTACTTTCTAGCTAGTCTCCAGGCTTGCCCTGCATACCACCTCCCACCACACACAAAAAATGTACCCACCATTTTTTTGTATCCCAATCAGAGATCCAATTTTTTTCAGAGCTACAAAGCCCTCCGCATCAGTTACAATTGATTAGGACATGAATGAGGCACAACCTTTTATTAACATTTTATAAAAGGAGCTTGTTAACCCAAATGAGTCTGCAATTAGTAAAATGTAAAAGAGAGTTATTTTTGAACAAGTTTAATGGAGGGAATCTTCAAGCAAGTACATCTTTTCCTATTCATTCCTTCCCCTTTCCTTAGATGGCTGGAGAATTACTGTTCATGGGATCTCTACGGGCATACAAATCTATTCTTGCCACTACCCAAGTATTTATTAGCAGTTCATTGCTATTTGGACACAACAAAGTCCTTATTTTGAGAGTAATTATAAGTTGAATTGCAAATATTCCAAAAAGTAGACACACATAAATTTTAATGTCTTTTGTCTACTTTGCAGTTAATGGTGATGTTTTATGTGTTTTTCCATCAATTCATGCATTTTCTTACTTTTCCCTATGACAGGGTAAGAATGCCAAGAGAGAGAGGGCTATTCTATTAGTGCATGTGTGGTAGCATGTTAAGGAAAAGACCTAGAATAATTTCTTGATTAGAATCCTAGGCTCTGCCTCTTACTATTTTTGTGAAGTGGTGACTTATTTAAGACCTATGAGCTTTATTTTATCAATCTATAAAACAGTGATAATATCTACATCAAACATTTGTTGTAAAGGTTAAATAAAATAGTGTTAAAAAGTTAAAAGCTTAACAAAGTAACTTGCCCTTGTCAGGGACTCAATAACTATTAGTGTTCTCAATACTCCCCTACCCAAAGTAGTCATCATGTATTAACAATTTTCCTCCAAAATATCTCCTTCACTTTAGTAAGCTTTCTTTTTTTCTCTTCTTTCTTTGGAGATAGTGTGGTGCAGCAGAAAATATGCTGACTTTTGAGACAAATACATCAAAGTCTGAATTGTTGATCTGCCATTTACTGTTTGTGAACTTTAGCTAACTGTAATCATGAGCTTCTTTCTTCTTGGCAAAATGGAAAAATTATGATACTACCTAAGGGGGCTACTATAACACACACACACACACACACACACACACACACACACACACACACACACAG
This sequence comes from Myotis daubentonii, assembly GCF_963259705.1. Taxonomy (NCBI): domain Eukaryota; kingdom Metazoa; phylum Chordata; class Mammalia; order Chiroptera; family Vespertilionidae; genus Myotis; species Myotis daubentonii. The sequence goes on along the minus strand of NC_081861.1, from coordinate 65,755,842 downwards.
GCATATAGGTGAATTTTATAAGTGGTAGCTATAATCATTGACATTTCTTTAACTGTAGGCCCTCTGCCTTTATGCCTAAATTTTTTGAGTTACTAATGCAGACTTTGTGACACTATTCTTTTCTGATTCTGATCATCCTACTCAAAATTCTTCAGTAGCTTTCTATAACACCTAGAAAAATGTCAAACTCTGTATCATGGCTTACAAGGCACTACATGATCTGATATTTGCCTACTTATACCACATCATCTCTTACCACTCTAGTCTTTGCTCTCCTGCTCTAACCACACAGACCTTCTAGTTTCAGCAGCACACTATGCAACTTCCTTCCTTAGGGCCTTTGCAGATAGTATTCCTTCTGGCTGTAATACTATCTTTCTTCCTCGCTGCAAACCTTTGTGCATTGCTAGAGCTTCATCTTTTATGTCTTATTTTGTAATGCTCTCTTCAGAGAGATTTACCTAATTGCTTAAACTATACAAATGTCTCTGTTATTTATTTTTTTCTCATGTCAAAATAAATATTATTTAATTTTATGGCACTTCAACTTATAGCAATATGTTTTTATCTGTTTTCTGTCTGTCTTCCGCTAATAGAATATTTCTCTGTCTGAAATGCCCATCATTGGTCTAAATTTGGTTCACAGGGGACATGGAGAACAAGTCCACTCCACTTTTTATATGACTGACCTCAACATATTTCATGAAAAATATTATGCTCTTCCTAAGTAGATTCTCCTCTAGGCCAAATATCTCCTGTTCCACCAATTGCTTGTTTACTTAACAAGTAAATTGCTTGTTTACTTACTTGGAAATTATAAACAAGGTCTAGTTCTAAAATTGGTGGAATCTGTGTTCTTTCAGTATCTCTCTTTCGCTATTTCCCCTACTCATATCTAAATCCCATTCATCTATCAATTACCAGCTCCTCCTTAAATAGTTCATTCCTACTCCTGTCTGCCCTATTCTCACCACTTTCACTTTTTAAACACATCTTTTTAACATGAGAAAGAGGAATATTTTTATACACATGGAAATCATATTTCAAACTTAAGAGTTCTAAAATGTAAGAGCTTGGTGTTTTTTTCTGACTCAATACTTTGATATTAAGGCACCACATGAATTACTTAACACTGCAATGAGAAATAAGAGTGCAGCCACAAAACTGAATCAGATTGATGTAGTCAAACGCATAGAAATAGTGTCCTGAATATTAAGTTATTTCTTTTATATATCCATTCACCAGAATTGTCTACCTCTTTTTGTATCTAATAAAAAAAGTCCAGTTCTACACAGAATTTAGTGGGAACTCAACTAGCTGTGAGTAAAGAATGGCTTCTGGGTACTCAGCAATGTTCACAGGTTACCTTTCTGGCCTACTAATCACAGAGTTACCTGGGGGAGTCTTACAATCAAATGTATATGAAAATAACTCTTTTATGCTTCATGAACTAAACTTAGTCACCATGAGATACACAGGGATACCCTACCATCTTTAAAGTGCAAAGAACTGGAAGCCTATCATGGAACATGATTATTATAAAAGAGCTATTTAAAATTAAGTGTTTTTATACCCTATGTCAATGTGTTCAATTAGAAAATGCCACTTTATGTTATTGCATGTAAATCTTTGACATATCTCCTTTTCAAACGTCAACTCAATAGATCTTGTTTAAAATAACAATCCTACTATAAATCAATTTTAAAATGCCAATTCTCTCATCTACTTACAGTAAAAGTAGGGAAATACGCATTTTCTCTTCAGTGGATCAATGTCTTTCTAGTTCTGAGAAAATTCAGAGCATTTCAGAAAATTCCTTTTATTTCACCCTTCCACTTGTGAAGACACAGATAATCAGAGATTTGGGAAATGTTTACACACACACACACACACACACACACACACACACACACACACACGGATATTTGATAGACTCATATGACATACACAGAAATAAATACTTAACGAAACTTAAACCAACTTGTTCATGTACTTCCTTCAATGAGAGATTTCTAATTAGGTCATTAAAATATTTAGTTCTGATTATTAAAATAATACCCTTTCATTGTAGAATATTGTGAAAATATAGAGAAGCACAATAAACATATTAAACTTTTAGCTCTACTGAAATTAACAAATATTTACAAATTATTTCCACTCTAGTCATAATTTTTAAGTATCTTATATATAAACACTTAATATCAGCAACAAATTAATTAAGATCAACTGACATTTTGCACTTTGTAACATGTTTTTGTAGTCATTTAACAATACATAGTAAGCATGTTAGAGAGACATTTTTAGAGGGTGATACAGAAGGAAACCAGTTGCAATTACATCCAAGGTCTGGTTCTAAAATTGACAAAGCACAAGAAACTCCTTAAAGTTTAGGATGTTTTCTTAGAATAACAATATCTAGGTGGTGATATCTTCTATTTTTTTAAGAAAATACCTATTGAAGAATGTTAGATCTGATTAACCTTTTCACACACACACACAATGTAATTGGCGAGCTCCTCTGAGGGAATGTGGGAGCATTAGGTCAGGCTTACCCTTTCTCTAGCAGGCCTTATGCCCAGGGTTGACAAACAGCTGGTGTGTGTCAGAATAATAGGAAATAAAACTAAAATTTATTTTAAATGAGTTTAAAATGAAAATGGAACATAAATGCAGTCATGAAAATAAGTTTACTTAATGTTTCCTTGGCTAAGTTAGGTTTATTATTTTATCTATTACTAGAGGCCCGGTGCACAAAAATTTGTGCACTCGGGGGGGAGGGAGGATCCCTCAGCCCGGCCTATGACCTCTCGCTGTCTGGGACCCCTCAAGAGATAACGACCTGCTGGCTTAGGCCTGCTCCCAGGTGGCAGAGGGCAGGCCCAATCCCTAGGTGCAGCCCCTGGTCGGGCTCAGAGCAGGGCTGACTGGGAAGTTGGGGCGACCCCCCCTGTCATGCACAGAGCAGGGCGGATTGGGAGGTTGCGATGCCACCCTCAGTCACGCTCAGGGTAGGGCCAATTGGCACTGCCCCCTGTCACACTCAAGGCAGGGTCGATGGGGAGGTTGCGGCGCCACCCCCTGTCATGCAAAGAGCAGGGCCAATCAGGGGGTTGGGGCGCTGCCCCCTATCAGGCACAGAGCAGGGCCGATCAGGGGGTTGGGGCGAAGCCCCCTGTCATGCACAGAGCAGGGCCCATCAGGGGGGTTGGGGCTCTGTACCCTGTCATGCACAGAGCAGGGCCAATCCAGGGGGTTGGGGCGCTGCCCCCTGTCACGTACAGAGCAGGGCAGATCAGGGTTTGGGGTGCCACCACTCTCACACTCAGGGCAGGGCCGATGGGGAGGTTATGGCTCTACCACGTCACACACAGAGCAGGGCTGATCAGGGGGTTGGTGCGCCGCACCCTGTCACACACAGAGCCACAGGGCGATCAGGGGGTTGGGGCGCTGCCCCCTATCAGGCACAGAGCAGGGCCGATCAGGGGGTTGGGGCGAAGCCCCCTGTCATGCACAGAGCAGGGCCCATCAGGGGGGTTGGGGCTCCGTACCCTGTCATGCACAGAGCAGGGCCAATCCAGGGGGTTGGGGCACTGCCCCCTGTCACGTACAGAGCAGGGCAGATCAGGGTTTGGGGTGCCGCCACTCTCACACTCAGGGCAGGGCCGATGGGGAGGTTATGGCTCTACCACTTCACACACAGAGCAGGGCTGATCAGGGGGTTGGTGCGCCGCACCCTGTCACACACAGAGCCACAGGGCGATCAGGGGGTTGGGGCGCTGCCCCCTATCAGGCACAGAGCAGGGCCGATCAGGGGGTTGGGGCGAAGCCCCCTGTCATGCACAGAGCAGGGCCCATCAGGGGGGTTGGGGCTCTGTACCCTGTCATGCACAGAGCAGGGCCAATCCAGGGGGTTGGGGCGCTGCCCCCTGTCACGTACAGAGCAGGGCAGATCAGGGTTTGGGGTGCCGCCACTCTCACACTCAGGGCAGGGCCGATGGGGAGGTTATGGCTCTACCACGTCACACACAGAGCAGGGCTGATCAGGGGGTTGGTGCGCCGCACCCTGTCACACACAGAGCCACAGGGCGATCAGGGGGTTGGGGAGCTCCCCCCTATCAGGCACAGAGCAGGGCTGATCAGGGGGTTGGGGCGCCTTCCCCTGTCATGAACAGAGCAGGGTGGATAGGGAGGTTGTGGCCCCGCTCCCTGTCACACACAGAGCCGCAGGGCGATCAGGGGGTTTGGGCGCTGCCCCCTGTCACGTTGATGCCGGTGCTGGGAGGCCTCGCGGATCCGCTGATCCCGGTGCTAGGAAGCATATTACCCTTTTACTATATAGGATAGAGGCCTGGTGCACGGGTAGGGCTGGCTGGTTTGTCCTGAAGGGTGTCCTGGATCAGGGTGGGGGTCCCCACTGGGGTGCATGGCCAGCCTGGATGAGGGGATGATGGCTGTTTGCAGCTGGTCACACACCCTTCAGGGTGGGGGTCCCCACTGGGGTGCCTGGCCAGTCTGGGTGAGGGGCTGTGGGCTGTTTTCAGGCTGGCGGGTGACTGAAGCTCCCAACTGCTCCTTTTTTTCTTTTTCTTTTTTACTCTGTGCCAGCTTTAGCTCTGAGGCTCCAGCTCTTAGGCCTCCGCTGCTGAAAGAAGGTATCTGTTTTGTTTCGGTTCTATAATCGAAACTCTGTATCAACTCCAGCTCTGAGATCCTGGGCTCGCTGAAAGCAGGTTTCTGGGGTTTTGTTTAGCTTCTATATTTGTTACTTTGTTTCTTAAACTGCAGGCTCAGAGGCCGGCAAGGCAGGCAGGGAACGTTGGAGTCCTCCGTCACTGAAGCAAGCAAGCCTCATGTTAGTTTCAAGCTGCCTGGCTGCCGGCCGCCATCTTGCCTGGCAGTTAATTTGCATATCGCCCTGATTAGCCAATGGGAAGGGTAGCGGATGTAAGCTAATTACCATGTTTCTCTTTTATTAGATAGTATTAGTATAATTTTTGACCAATAGTCTAATAACCCAGTATGTTTCACCTTTTATTTTCATTTCACTTTCAAACAAAAAAAATAATTGGGAAGAATATATTCTTAAAAAATTATTTGATGATACATACATTCCCCCAGGAAACTCCCTTGATACTTTGCAGCTGAAACATTTTTTTGTTTTTTTGCAGCACCTATTGTGTCACATCTTTGTAGATTTTCTCTTCTAACTCAGCCAGATCCTCATGTCTCACTATAAGATACACATGGATCTCCAAAATAATTTACATGAAATTTTTCATCTTTCCCAATGTTTCCAATCTTACTGTGCAGCCAATTTGCATTATATCTTCACTGTATTATCAGATGTTTTCAATGCCTTATACTTCTCAGGGGACAAATATAACAACTACCTAATTTGTGACAGAAGTTTATTCAACACTTACAAACAATAGAATTATGGATATAAAATACCATTTTTAGGCAGGAGAAAATGAAGATCAAAAGTCTAAACAAAAAAAATAATTTATCTTGTCTTTAAGGGATTGCTTCATAAATCACATAGTTGTCTAACCACAATGCTGTATGCCTGAAATTAATCTATAATAATAAAAGTGTAATATGCAAATTGACTGAATGGTTGAAGAGTGGAACAACCATCTGGACGACCTTCTGGATGAAGCCAGGGCTGTGAGGGCCAAGGCTGCCAGGGCTGCGCAGGCCTACTCTTGCACGAATTTTGTGCATTGGGACACTAGTATAAAATAACATTGAATGTCAACTGTAATTGAAAAATAAATTTTAAAAAATATTAGTATTTATTTTTTACAAAAATGAAAGTAATTTGTTTTTCAAAATATGGTTAAAATTCTATTTCTAAGAACAAAATTACATTTGCTTATAATGTTTCCAGTTCATCTCTATTGTAATAAAATATATCACAAATTTGTTCTTAGAAGATATATATATATATATATATATATATATATATATATATATATACCTATGCAATCATTAGTTAACAGCCCTATGATAATGCACACAAAAATCTCAATTATACAAATGAAGGAATGGAGAAAACAAAAAAAAGGGCTTTATTGATGAATGACATTTTGTGTAAGCCAAACTCAAATGATTTAATCCCATAGTTGAGGAAAAACCACAGACAGCCATAGGGGAAGTATAGCAGAGAACAAGGCAAATACTTTACAACTAAATCAAGCATCTCAACAAGTCATAGCAATACTAGCATAATCAGATTAGCAATTACTGTTCAACGTGGAAAGCTGCTAAGGAAGAAAATTTAGAGCTCTATTTATTACATAAAATGTTTGTGCCTCATCAGGCTTATTCCGCCTGGAAATTTCCATAAATAAGATTGATTGTTATTTTCAAGTTGAAAAAAAATCCACTCTCCTTTCTTTAGTTTTATTCTTAGCTATTGAACAGATCTGGCCATTACTCATATGAACTTTAAGGGAGAGTTTAGTATGATTATCCTGTTTTAGTGTGGAGTAAACAGTGGTTAATCACAATCTAAGGTCACAACTCTGTGCAGGCAATTATTTTGAAATATTTTCATCCTACATAACCCCACTGTGATGATTAATTTTACATGTCAACCTTGTAGGGCCACAGGGTGCACAGATACTTAAATATTATTCTGGGTGATTCTGTGAGAGTGTTTAGGATGGCATTAACATGTGTACTAGGGAAATATGAGTAAGGCAGACTGTCCTCCATAATGTAGGTGAGCATCCAATTAGTTGAGAGCCCAAATAGAACAAAAGCTCAGCCTCCCCGGTGCGAAAGAGAGTTCTCCAGCAGACTGCCTCAGACCTCATCTGCAACATTGGCTGTTTTTGGATCCAGAGCAGCTGGGCTTCAGACCGGGACTCAAACATTGGATCCCCTGGATCTCCAGCCAGTCAGCTTTCAGACCAGAATGGCAGCTTTGGCGGCACTGGGTCTCCCCTGTTTACCTACCCTTTAGATTTTGGACTTGAGGCTTCCATAATAGTGTGAGCCAATTCTTCTTTTGAGACAATTTCATTTTTAATAGTCACCGGTACATTGCATTGTGTGTCCACCACCCCAAGTCAAATTTCCTTTCAGCACCACTTATCCCCTCTTTACCATCTTCTACCTCCCCCTCACCCCTTTTGCTCTGGGTAATCACCATACTGTTGTCTGTGTTTATCAGTTTTTCTTCCTTGCTTAAACCCCTTCACCTTTTTCATGTAGCCCTTGAACCCACCTCCCCTTTGAGAGCTGTCAGTCTCTTCTCTGTATCTATGAGGTTTTTTGTTTGTTTGTTTTGTTTATAAGATTCCACATCTAAGTGAAATTATATGGTACTTGTCTTTCTCTGACTTAGCTTATTTCACTTAGCATAATGCTTTCCATGTCCATCCATGTTGTCGCAAAGGGTATGAACTCCTTTTTTATAGCCACCTGGTAGTCCACTGTGTAAATGTACCACAGTTTTTACAACTACTCATCTTCTGATGGGTACTTGGGCTGCTTCCAAATCTTAGCTATCTACACTAATAAAAGAGAAACATGAAAATTGGTGTCACTCCGCTATGCTCAACAGCCAATCAGGATGAGTATGCAAATTAACCCAACAAATATGGCAGTTAATTTGCATTTGCAGGTGTGGAGCGAAGACTGAAGACTAAAGACGACTGAAGACTGAAGAGGCTTGGCTTCTCTGCTGCGGCCAAAGCGAAGGCCTGGGTCCTGGGTGCTGGAGGAAAACCAGTGCCGACAGCCAGGGGAAGGAAGGCCTATTGCATGAATCTCTTCATGCAATGGGCCTCTAGTTGTAAATAATTCTGCAATGAGCATAGGGTGCATATATTCTTCTGAATTAGCGTTTCCAGTTTCTTTGGATGGATACATTTCCAAAAGTGGATTTGCTGGGTCACAAGGCAGTTCCACTTTAAATTTTTTGAGGAAACTCCATACTGCTTTCCACAGTGACTGCCCCAATCTGCATTCCTACCAACAGTGCACAAGGGATCCCTTTTCTCCACTTCCTTACCAACACTTGTCGTTTGTTGATTTGTTTATGGTGGCCTTTCTGACAGGTGTGAGGGGATATCTCATTGTGTTTTTAACTTGCATTTATCTAATGATTAGTGACATTGAGAATCATTTCATATGTCTATTGGTCATCTGTATGTCCTCTTTGAAGAAGTGTCTATTCAGGTCTTTTGCCCACTTTTTTAACTGGATTGCTTGTTTTTTTGGTGTTGTGTTTTATAAGTTCTTTATAAATTTTTTATATTAACCCCTTATCAGATATATTATTGGAAAATATATTCTCCTATTCAGTGATTTGCCTTTTCATTTTGTTGATGGTGTCCTTTGCTGTACAAAAACATTTTAGTTTGATGTAGTCACATTTATTTATTTTTTCCTTTGTTTCCCTTGCCTGAGGCAATATATTAGAAAAAATATTGCTACAAAAAATGTCTGAGATTTTACTGTCTATTCTTTCTTCTAGGATTTTGATGGTTTTGAATCCAACATTTAAGTATTTCATCCATTTTGAATTTATTCTTGTCTATGGTGTAAGAAGGTAGATTAATTTCATTTTTTGCACATTATCTATTTCATCTTTCTACTACCATTTATGAAATAAATTGTCTTTACCCAATTGTATGTTTTTGCCTCCTTTGTCAAATATTAATTGACCATATAGATGTGGGTTTATTTCTGGGCTCTCTATTCTGTTCCATGGATATATATGTCTGTTTTTATGCCAGTACCATGCAGACTTTTTTAAAAAATAATTCCTTACTGTTGAAAGTATTACATATGCCCCCCCTTTTCCTCCCATTGACCCCCTCGAACTGTCCCCCACACCCCCACCACAGGCCTTTAGCACTCTATTGTCTATGACCATGGGTTATGCATATATGCATACAAGGTCTTTGGTTTATTACCTCCCACCTACCCACCCTCCCCCACCTTCCCTCTGTGACCCTGCTGTTTTGATTACTATGGCCTTGTAGTATAGTTTGATATCAGATAGTGTGATTTTTTTCTCAAGAATGCTATGGCTATCCAGGGTCATTTTTGTCTCTATATACATTTTTGGAATATTTTTTCTAGTCTGTGAAATATGCCATCGGTATAGATTGCTTTGGGTAGTATGGACATTTTAATAATATTAATTTTCCAATTTATAAACACATTATATGCTTCCACTTGTTTATCTTTCCTTCAGGTTTTTCTTCAGTCTCTTATAATTTTCTGAGTACAGGTCTTTTACATAATTGGTTAAATTTATTCCTAGGTATTTTTTTAAGCAGCTGTAAATGAGACTTCTTTTTATTTACCCTTTCTGATAGTTCATTTTTGGTGTATAAAAATGCAACTGATTTCTGGTATTTATTTTGAATCCTGCTACTTTACTGAATTAATTTTTTAGTTCTAGTAATTTTTTGGTGGGATCTTTTGGGTTTTCTATATACAGTATCATGTCATCTGTAAATAATGACAGTTTTACGTCTTCCTTTCTTTCCAATATTGATTTTTTTAAAATGTTTTCTCCCTGTTTGATTGCCGTGCCTTCTCTTTAAAATGTTCACTATTTAAAGATCTCAATAGTTTTGCTATTTCAGTGCTTTCTCTTTTGATTGGTTAATGGCAACTTTGTGTGGATTACATCTGCATGATATCAGGTAGAAAATTAGGGTATACAATTATATTCTTACACTGGCAAAGTTGTTTCTTTTCTCTGGGCCTCAGTTTATCTGTAAACTGAAAGGGCTGACCTAAATGTCCTCTAAGAAATCTTTCAAATCTGACATTCTTTGGTTTCATGATTTTCATTATTCAGCTATGTATATGTAGTATGCAAAAATTCATTTGTATTAAATATTACAGGCATTTATCCAGTTGATTATCTTTTTTTATTTATTTATCCCAATTCCATGAAGGTGTATGCCTGATTGTGCACTGAAAGTTAACACCACAAAGGGGAGAGCAGAACTGAAAAATAATAACATAAAATGTGCTAGCGTTCAGTTTAAAATTGTATGCACATCCCTGAGTTGACAAATTTGAGAAATCTCTATACTATTAAATATGAACAGTTATCATATTTCACAGGAGCAAAATGAACTACTTTCCTCCATAGTGTTTTAAGGAGGACATTTTCTAAGTATAATCTGAAATGCCAACTCTCGTTCTAATATGCCACAGGTCATAAGAATGTAACAATATATAGGCTGATTTTGCACTTTCCATAGTCACAGTGATTTCTACACTCAGAACACATTTATTCTCTAAAGGCATTTCACCCACACCTGCACATCATGATAAACATATATTACTCAAAGATGCATGCCTGACTTTGTGTTTTAAGCTCATATACATCATATGGACTAAGAACACAATAAAGCTTACTTAAAGTAATTTTTAATTTTTGAGACCTCTTGATGAAGATATATGAAAACAGCATACATTATGTCCATAATTTAGTATAATAATACATAGCAACTGCAACAACTTTTCCATATTCTATTTTCTAAATCCTCAGATACAGAGCATAGCATATGACAATGAATCTTCTGCCAGTTTATTGCAACCAATAAATATTAATGATAAACTATGAAAACGCATTTTATGGTAGTGAATAAGTGAAGCTTTAAAAAAGACTAGGATAATTTTCTCCCCCACATTACTCTTTTGCAATGTGACCTTGAAATTCTAATCATTAAGGACTCTTGCACAAAGAAGCACTACTTTTTTTTTTTTTTAGGCACACAGCTTACCTGTGGGTTTAACATTTCTATCTTATCAATGCAACCACTAATTATATAAATCAAAGGATGGTGTAACCCCTATGAAAATTAAAAATGTGTCCATTGTTTTTTTTAAATAAGCATCTTAAATAGAAGAATTCCATTACATTTATAAGATTTCAGAATAAAATAACATGTATCATGCTAGCAATGTGCACTGGATGGGTTAAGAGGATAAGCTGTTTTTGTTGCATGCTTGATAAAGACAAACATAGGATATCACTCTCTCTCACTTAATTATGTCCTAATAATAAAAATACATTTCAGTACCTAGGTTAATATATTCATCTACCCATACACTACCTTGCCTGTAGCCATTTGGTAAGATTTTTAAGGATATGGAATTTCAGGGTTTTTTCCATCACAGCATACTGGCAGTTTCTTTCATATAGTGAAAGATTAATACATTTTGATCACACCTTTTATGTTGAAATAAATGGCATAAGTATGAAAGTTCTTTTAACTCAGCCATATAAACATCATGTTTCTGGGACAGAGGTAGATTTGTTGTTGCTGGACATTTCTGTTTATTTGTTTTTATATCTATTTTCTAAGTTTGGGTTGTTTTTGACTCTGGAAAAGCCATTTTCTTGCCTAGTAAATGTTTAGATCTGCTCTGAACTAATAGAGCTATTTTGAGATGTGTGCAGATTGGTGAATTCCTCATCTTTACCATGCCTGTATCTAGTTGAAGGTAAGTGCTGAATGCCCACTAACTGAAATCACTAGTCCGTCCTCTCCACAGAGTGTTCAGTCTCCTAGGGGATCAATATGGTGCCCCTGACTATCAAATATGAAGCTGATAAAAATAATTATCTTGCCCTAACCAGTTTGGCTCAGTGAATAGAGTGTTGGCCTGCGGATTGAAAGGTCCCAGGTTCGATTCCGGTCAAGGGCATGTACCTTGGTTGCTGGCACATCCCCAGTAGGGGGTGTGCAGGAGGCAGCTGATCGATGTTTCTAACTCTCTATCCTTCTCTCTTCCTCTCTGTAAAAAATCAATAAAATGTATTTTAAAAAATATAATTATCTCATAAGCTGATCCATTCTATTCATTTAGATCAGTTGCTTTCAATGGGAGAGTGACTTTGCCCACGGACAGTATTTGGTAATGTCTGGAGACATATGTGGCTGTCACAATTGGGAAGTGTGCTATTGGCATCTAGTGGGTAGAGACTAGCAATGTTGCTGAACATCCTATGATGCACAAGGCAGCCTCTTACAACAAAGGATTATCTTTCCCAAAGTATCAATACTGCCGAGGTTGAGAACCCTGTCTTAGAAAAATGCTCACATTACCTATTTAATCTGATTTGGTGCCCATTGTGTGAAAACACAGCATTGTTCTTTAATACTTATTGAGCATAACTAGTACCTGGAAATATACTAAGTATTTTACAAAAATCAGTTCATTTAGTTCTCACATTAAATCTGGGATGAAACCCAAGTTGAAGAGTTATATCATTTCCCATGTATCACACATTTCACAGATGGTCTGGCTAAATCTACAGTTTGTGATCTTAACACTGAGCTGTTCAAAATTCAAAACATGGCACATAGCCCCTTCTTGAAAGTCTGGTAAAGGCAATTGAACTCTTGTCCAGAAAATGAACATATGTTCAGATATATAAAATGTTGCAGACTCAGGAGGTTTGTTTCAGAACATAGCCCTATCCATCCATGGACCCCTGGGTCAAAACAGGTCTACTGGGAGAGAAAGACAAGCAAGTACACAACTTCAAATAGTTTGGTAAGTTATGAATCCCAGCATTATGTCTGACATAGACACTTATAAATATTTACTGGTGAGTAAGGAAAGATTTGCCAAGGGTGAGAAGAGTGAAGAGAAGAGGAAGTACAGATAACTACTATTCCCTAAGGAAATAAGAACAACTTTGATAGTATTTTGCTTTGTTAGGCACTAATATAAACAGAGTGCATCATAATTTTAACTGGGGCACATGACAATAGTTCAATTGTATGGAAAATCTCTATAAGAATCTCTATAAGAGCATCATCATACTTTATCTTACTTGCTGGCGATTCAGACATCATTTTATTCTTCTATTAAGCCATACCCTCCTTGTATTCAGGCACTCTCCTATTCATTCTCATTTTCTATATTGTGATACACTTTAGAATAGGTTCTTATATAGAGTAGTCACTAGAAAATGTTGAACTATTTAAGGACTAGGAAAAAAAACCTTAGAGATCATTGAATTCAATGGTTTACATATCTTTCTTCTTAAATAGTAGAACCTTCTTTAAAAATGGGATATTCCATGGAAGAAAAACGTAAAAATTAAATGAGAGGAGACAGAAATAAGAGACAGAAGAGATACAAGAAAGAGAGGGAAGAAGGGAAAGAGGAAATGTGGGTGACAGAGAGAGAGAGGGAAAGACAGAGAGAGAAGTGGCATGAAGATATGAGAATAAAAGCAAAAGAGACGAGAGTTTGAACTCCAGCTCTACAGAAGCTCTGACAAGTTACTTAACATTTCTCTATTTCAGTTTCCTTATTTTCAGATAGAGATGGTAATATTAGTGCCTCACACAACTATGGAGAATTTTAAATACCTTAATATATGTAAAGTGTTTGGAACAGTGCCCAACCTACAGGAAGTACCTGTCATTATTACTATTTTTCATTTCTTCCCCTGCTGTGCTCATTTAGATGCTATGAGACAAACAAAGTCTAAGAACTTCCTGTGCCCCACCTACAGGGAGCTTATGATTTAGCTTTCCCAAGACCAGAAAACAAAACAAAACAAAACAAACAAACAAACAAAAAAAAACACCCTAACCCTCCCCCCATAAGAAATATAATTTTAGTTAGAATAAACATGTATTCCAGTTTGCCTGGGGAAGTTCTGGTTTTTGCATGTCATCCTACTATTATGATTAATTAGATCTCTTTTCACTCTTAAAAATGTCCCATTTTGGAGAATACATTTGACTATAATTCTACTTATATGTAGGTTAAAAACTGGGTAAGCCTGAAAACTTAAGATATTTTTGGTATTCTCCAAAATCTCAGAGAAGTAGAACCAAGAAACATTGCAATACATTGCTCTGTCTTCTTGACTGTTTAGTAGAGGTCAATATGCCTTTAAATTAATTGCATTAGAATGGTTCTTTCATGTAATCTTCAGAACAAAAGTGATACTCTTTTCCTTGCTTTTAAGAATTGTACCTAAAGACAACCAAGGGTTATTAAAACATGTATAGCATCTATGAAATATATGTCCTTTCCCTCAATATAGTATATGTTTATTCCTCTACACACACACACACACACACACTGAATAAAGGAAAATTAAAGCAATTTATTTATTACTTTACCATCATAAGATAAAAATTATTCACTTAACACATATGGGAATATTGTTAATAAGGCCATCCATTTGTGTTAGCATTCTCTTTCCTGTAAGGAGTACCCGTAGTCCTCTTAGTTTTTCTTGCAGAATTTATTTCCAGTCCCTTTAATCATTTTTGTTGTTTTTCTTTGGGCAACTTCCTACATCTCACTTAAGTTTCACAACCCCAAAATAGACTCCACATTCTTATAAAGGTCTGAGCAAAGCGAAGATACTGTCAGGATTAACTTGTGATTCATAACAGAATAAAAATGTTGCCAGCATTTCAAAGGTTCTCACTATTTGGTCATGGTAAGGAGGTGGAATAAAGGACACATTTTTATTTATTTAAAGGAATATAAAGATTTTGTCTAAGTGCTTCAAAAATTAATCATTAAAATTACTGTAAGAGCAGTCACCATTTTTAAATGAACAGACTTTCAGCTGACTCCATGATTACTGCCTCTTGATGTTCACACCTTCATGTAATCCTCTCCCCATGAATGTGGACAAAACCCATAATTGATTATAACCTTTAGAATATGGCAAAAGTGATGACATGTCTCTTTCATCATTAAGTTACATAATACTCTGTTTTTCTAGCAGACTTCCTCTAGAGTTTCTCTCCTTTACTAACTTTAAAAAAATAACCATTTTAGGAGGCTTACCTGAAATAGGCTCTAGGATCTGAGAGTGGCTTCAAGCCAAGAGCCAGGAGGAAGCCTCTTCAGCTGCAAGAAAATGAAACATGCCAACAATCTGAATGAACTTGGAAGCATTTTATTCCCCAGTTGAGCCTATAGACAAGAATGTAGCCCTGGACACCTTGATTTACAGTCTTGTGAAACCCTAAGCAGTAGGCACAGATTAGTTCTGCCCAGACTCCATGGCACATAAAGTGGGAGAAAATGTTATTTTTAGCCTTTGAATCTTTTAAGCTAAGCAATAGATAATAATGAATGACATGGCCTGGGTCATAGTTATTGGTCAAATTGTTAATGCCAGTCAACAATTAGCAAATGTCCACATATGGCTGTGTTGGCACTTGTGTTCTGATTTTTTATGCCACTGTCCCCATAGGAGTCTCAGCACACCTAAAAGATGTTAAATTAAAAAGATTAATGTCGACTTGACAAAATGGTGAAAGATATCAGCCATGACAACTTTCTGTCACTTTGGCTCAGTCATTAGGTGCCAGAGAAAATTCTTAATGAGATCATTAACTATTTTTATAAGCCTGTAGCTATTGCATATATTTCTGGTTGGTAAATTCCACATGCACTTCAGTCCTAGGTAAGACTGCTGAGGTTCAGACTTGCTCCTTATATTATGCTTTGTCTAGGTACTAACTAGTCTGTTTCTTGATTCTTGAATAGTACCTACTGCCCAAGTCTGGCTACTGATTGGGGATATTAACTCTTCAGCTACATTCTTCCTAACTGCCCTGAAAAAAAGACAAGCACCCAGATGAGATGAGAGAGAGAGAGAGAGAGAGAGAGAGAGAGAGAGGAAGAGAGAGAATTTACTACTAATCATCAGGAAAATTAAAAAAAAAAACAATAATAAAACAGGACAAAAATTATCAATCTAGGAAAGTGATAATGTTTCCAAAATTCATTCCTCTTCTATAATTTCTGTCTTATTTTTGAGCTATACTTCATATGCCATAAAATTCACTCTTCTAATGTGTACAATTTAGGGTGTTTTGTACATTCACAGAGTTAGGTAAACATCACCACTATCTAGTTCTGAAACATTTTATCACCTCAAAAAGAAACACCATACCTATTAACAGTAGTTTATAATTCCCTTCCCCTTCCCTCAACCCCTGGCGATCACTAATCTACATTCTGTCTCTATGAATGTGCCTTTCGAAGATACTTTATAAAAATCATATTAATATAATGTATGTCTTTTCTGTATAGTTTCTTTCACTCTGCATAATGTTTCAAGATTCATGCATGTTGCAGCATGCGTCATTACTTTATTCTTTTTTATTAGCAGATTAGAGGCCTGCTGCGCGATATTCTTTCACGGGTAGGGTCCCTAGGCCTGGCTGGTGATCAGGGCCAATCAGGTTCCCTGCTTCCTGGCCTCCCCACCTCCTCCTTCCCTTGCTCCCTCAGCTCCCCACCACTGCTGGCTGCCCGCTGTGTTCTGTGCCACCCCCTGGTGGTCAGTGCACATCATAGCAAGCAATCGAACTCCCAGTTTCCCGGTTGAACTCCCAAGGGGACAATTTGCATAGTAGCCTTTTATTATATAGGATAATAGTCCATTCAATAGTTGATGGACATTTGGATTGTTTCCTTTTAACTTCTATCAATAATGCTATTATAAACATTTCAGTATAGGTATTCGTTTGAATACCTGTTTACAATTATTTAGGGTATATACTCAGAAGTAGAATTGATGGGCCATATTTTCTTTCATTAGAGAGGCAATAAAAATGTTGAATAAGAAAGGAGGAGCATTTTTTTATGCCTTTATATAAGTCTGGTAGCCTTAATTTTTATCTCTAAACAGAAAAAAATATTTTTTAGGCTGTTACTAACACTGTGTAGCATGCATCATAGAAACCTTAAAGCATTTTTTTTTGTTTCTATAAAATATAAGTTGAATTATATATTAAGTGAATTCACAAGTGAGAAATTACCATACTTCTCTTCTGCAAGCCAAAAGGCCCCACTGGTAAGCAATACAGAAAATGCATTTCAACTAATAGCCTTCCCAAATAACAAGAATTTTAGCAAAAGTAGATGAAACCAAACTCATTTAAGGAAAGAATGTGCTCTTCAGAAATATGACAGTATTTCATCATTCCACAACAGATAGGCAGACTCAGGGAGTTCAGTAAGCAATATATGAAGATAGAGAGAAATATATATGATTTCTTCCTTATTATCAATGCTTTATTTTCCTAGATATTGCCTCTAAATTTTATAGATTCTGCCATTTGTCCTAATATAGGTTAATTAAGAACTTAT
This sequence comes from Myotis daubentonii, assembly GCF_963259705.1. NCBI lineage: Eukaryota > Metazoa > Chordata > Mammalia > Chiroptera > Vespertilionidae > Myotis > Myotis daubentonii. Next base: position 65,738,703 of record NC_081861.1, on the reverse strand, counting down.
ACCAATAATAAGTACCTTTGGTAAGCTATTATTTAAAATATCATTTAACAAAATATTTCAGAAAGAGGAAATCATAATGTTAGTTAAGCTGACAGTGGTAATAATGATAATTCATTTGTCATCGAGGAAATTGGGTTATCATCTTCCCCACTGAGTGCTGGGGGTGAAGTCCTTATGATATTTCGAGAAAGAGAATTTTCTGAAACGTGCACGGGAGGATGAGTAATTTTCATCTGCATGGAATTACATCTCTGTGCTTCTAAAATCCCATTCCAGTCATAGAAGAAGTACAACTGGGGTTTCAGTAGAGCTAAAAATAAAGCCAGTGTCCAGAGTTTCCATTCCATGTTTCAGTTGGTCCAGTTCAGCATCAGCCTAGTTGCAGTTCATTAGTCCATTGCATGTGGGGTCCACATAGCCATGTGCCACATGGGAAAATTCCAGGAAGCAGGAGCGAGAGCTCTGCAAGCCAGGAGTCAACCAAGAGAGCACAAAGAGAATCAAGAGCAGAAGAGCAGAAGGGCACTAAGAGAGATCAACAGGGTGAGTTCCTTTGTTTGGGAAATTAAGTATCCAAAATTTCATGCCCTTGCAATAGCTACACCCATTCTGGCCAATGACCTATTCCCAGGCGTGACTGACAGACAAGTATGTGCCTGATGTCACCCCAGTTTTACTAGGCATGCATCTATCTTCCTTTTGTTCCTTTCTTGTTATTAAAAAGTAGGTTAATTACAAGGGTATCACATTGAGTGCATATGATGTGTCCAATATCATCTGAATAATTATGCATGCATAATTTCACATAAAACTAACATCAAATCTAGAAAGACTATCATTTCATAGATTCATCCACTTTATAATTTAGGAAAGTGAGGGCCAGAGAAATTAAATAATTTGTTCATGTATGCTCAGCTTACTAGTAGTTCAAATTAAGATCAATTTTATTCCATGCACTAGCACTATACAGTGAACAAACATAGAAATATATGAGGTAATCCAATGTAAGCATTCCTTCCAGACATAAAAATCAAATATACTAATGTAATTTTTTCCATTTGAGAGACCTTGGTTATAAAGCTGGAAGATGATTAATAAATCACCAGGTTTACTTGTAAGGGATGAGATGAAACAAATTTAAAATCTCTCCTTGAGGCAAATGCACCTTAATCTATAATCATGCCAGCTATATCTTCAGCCAAGACTGGCTTTCAGATGACAATAAAGAATGTGAAATTAATTTGTGGTCTAAGACTGAGTATTTAGAAATTGAAATAAAACTTCTGAAACTCATGTGCAAAGTATTGTCATATCACCTGAATCATAAGTTTCACATATTCATGACAATATCAAGCAAGCTCACTATTTTTAACTTTCTGATTCTGTCACCATCTTTGTTAAAAGTTCTTCTTTGCTGACTTTTTAGCTGTTAAAATTGGCAATACTTAGGCTGCTTTGTGTGTTATTTTGAATCAGTCCTTTCTATCAATAGCCTTTATTTATTTCATTAGTGAGGACTGCCATCCAGTGTTCAACTTGATTAATAGCAACTAGCATTTCCAGATTCAAGCAGCTTCAACTTGCAAACACTGAACTTTGTTTTTAACATAGTTAACACCAAGGTATGTTAATTAACCTGCTTCTCTATTAGGAGATGGAATTTATGACAATGAGAGAAATCAAAGTCTAAAATACAGTTTCCAAAAGTTCATAATAGTGTTATTTTGCCCCTACATGTTATAAGCCAAACAGAGCTAAAAAGAAGACTAAGGAAAAGGCAATGCACATATAGTGGTGTATGTAACCTACATTTTAATACTTGGGCACACTTGGGAAGATTAGGTTTCATTACAATTCCATAGTTCCAAATAAACTCACAGGCAAGTTATTATAAGACTTAAGCTATAAACCAAAGGAAATGTTTGTTTTTTTTGGCAATTGGAAGCCAGATGTTAGTTCTTTCTTCATTATAACCTTGAGCATCTTTGATGTAGATAAGCAACAGATTCAAAGATTTAGCATTACAATAAAACCTTTGTATATGTGAGCAATTGCTGAGTTAAGCCACTTAGAATTGTTAAAGAAACGTGGATATTACAATGCACCCTGAATAATTGGATTTGCTTAAGATTGAATTTAAAGTGCTTGCAAGGCCCAGCCTGTGTGGTTCAATGGTTGAGCATAGACCTATGAACCAGGAGGTCACTGTTCAATTCCTGGTCAGGGCACATGCCAAGGTTGTGGGTTGTGGGCTCAATCCTCAAGTGGGGGCGTGCAAGAGGCAGCAAATCAATGATTCTCTCTTATCATTGATGTTTCTATTTTTTTCTCTCTCCCTTCCTCTCTAAAATCAATAAAAATATATTTAAAAAATAAAGTACATGCAAGGAAATGTAGAACACTTGTAGGAAGCAGCATATCCTGGATTTGCCTAAAGAACTTTTCTTTGTAGAAGGGCATTTAAAAAGATCTTGTTAGGTCTTCCTCAAAGTAAATACATTTTGCATTTAAATGTTAGAGAGGGTTTGAATTATAAGGCTTATAAAACAGGCTAGTTTAGTAAACCAGAGGTTCAGATAAGCAGTCATTTTATACATAAATGTGCATTGTATTTCAAGTTCACATAACAATAAGTTAACTCTTTATAGTCTTTACAAATATCGGCCATTCATAGACTGATGGTTGCCAGAGGGGATGGGGGTGGGGGAATGCATAGAAAAGGGAAAGGATTGGGAAGTACAGATTGGCAGTTACAAAATAGTCATGGGGATGTAGAGTACAGGTGGGTACTGGAAATATCAGGGAAAAAAATTGGTAAAATATATGATTGTCTAATGACTATGCTGTATACCTGAAACTAATACAAAATGATATTGAATGTAATTGAAAAAAAATTAATATGTAAATAAATAAACTTTAAAAAATGTATGAACTCTGGAGTGATACACACTGCCAGGTTCAAATTGTGGCTCTCTTTTTTATTGTGGAATGTTAGAAAAATTACTTCTCAGTGCTTCTGTTTATTTGATATATGAACCTTACCTCATAATATCGCTGAGAAATTGTAAAATTACTTTTTTAAAATCTTTATTGTTGAGAGTATTATAGATGTCCCCCTTCTTCTGCATTACCCCCCTCCATTTGTTCCCACCCCACACCAGGCCTTCACCGCCTATTTCTTGTGTCTGTAGGTAATGCATATATGCATATACCTGGTAAGTTCTTTGCTTAATCTCTTCTCACCCACCATCACTTCCCTCTGAGATTCGTCAGTCTGTTCCATGTTTCCATGCCTCTGGCTCTATTTTAATCATCAGTTTATTAGATTCCTTGTTCATTTATTTTGATTTTTAGATTCAATTGTTAATAGCTATGTATTTATGCCATTTTATTGTTAATATTTTTAAAATATATTTTTACTGATTTCAGTGAGGAAGGGAGAGAGAGATAAAAATCAATGATGAGAGAGAATCTTTGATTGGTTGCCTCCTGCACAGCCCCTACTGGGGGGAGATTGAGCTCGCAACCCGGGCATGTGCTCTTGACTGGAATTAAACTTGGGGCCCCACATTCTGCAGGCTGATGCTCTATCCACTGAGAGAAACCGGCTAGGGCTATTGTTCATATTTTTTATATTTTTCTTCTTTTTCTTCTTCTTCTTAATACCCTTCAACATTTCATTTAACACTGGTTTGGTGGTGGTGAACTCCTTTAGCTTTTTCTTGTCTGTGAAGCTCTTTATCTGACCTTCAATTCTAAATGATAACTTTGCTGGGTAGAATAATCTTGATTGTAGGTCCCAATCAAGGGATGAATTTTGCTGTGCATCACTGAATATTTCTTGCCATTCCCTTCTGGCCTGCAAAGTTTCTGTTGAGAAATCAATTGATAGTTGTGTGGGCACTCCCTTGTAGGTAACTAACTGCTTTTCTCTTGCTACTTTTAAGATTCTCTCTTTGTCTTTAACCTTTAGCATTTTAATTATGATGTGTCTTAGTGTGGGCCTCTTGGGTTCATCTTATATGAGACTTTCTGGACTTCCTGGACTTTTAAGTCTATTTCTTTCATGAGGTATGGGAAGTTTTCTGTCATTATTTCTTTAAATAGGTTTTCAGTATCTTGCTCTCTCTTCTTCTGGCACCCCCATAATTCAGATGTTGGTACACTTGAAGTTGTCCCAGAGGCTCCTTTCACTATCTTCAAAATTTTTTATTCTTTTTTCTTTTTGCTCTACTGATTGGGTGTTTTTTGCTTCCTCATATTCCTAATCTCTGATTTGATTCTCAACATCCTCTACTCTACTGTTGACTCCCTGTAAATTATTCTTCATTTCAGTTAGTGTATCATTCATTTCTGACTGGTCCTTTTTCATGCCTTTGATGTTCTCACTAATTTTCTTGAAATACTGATTTACTTGAAATTCTCACTATGTCCCTTGAAGCTCTATTTAAGATCCTTGAGCATCCTTATAACCATTGTTTTGAACTCTGTGTCTAGTAGTTTGCCTGCTTCCATTTCATTTAGTTCTTTTTCAGGAGATTTATTATCTTCTTTCATTTGTGACATGTTTCTTTGTCTCCACAATTTGTCTGCTTCTCTGTGTTTGTTTCTATGTATTAAGTAGAGCTGCTATTAGTAGAGTGGCCTTGTGTGGCAGGTGTCCCATAGGACCCAGTGGCTCAGCCTCCTCAGTCATCTGAGCTGAGCACTCTAGGTGTGCCCCTGTGTGGGCTGTGTGCACTGTCTTATTGTAGTTGAGTTTTGATTGCTGAAATCTAGATGAATGGAAGTCCTACTACTTAGAGAAATACAGAAGATAGCACATTGAAACTGGTAAGAGGTGTGAAGGGATAGAATGGGCTGGTCTGACACCAATGTGTGGTGTTTAATTGTCACTGTGAGGAATTAACCCCCAGGCCAGTTGGCTGTGAGGACCAGCTGCAACTACGGTGGAAGAACTACTGTGCAGGAGACACCCTATGGAGCAGAGCTTACTTCAGTGGGACTTTGGTGCTCATTGAGTCTGCCCCTAGAGTGTGTCACTCGTGGATGTGCATAGTTGTAATCTAGGGTGGTCTGAAGTTGTCTACCAGGTGCACTGGCTCTGGTACCCCCCCCTTCCCGCCCCGGAAGTGCAAAGTCAGCCACTGCCTGTGCCCTGCCTGAGGCTACTTGTCAGGAGCTACAGAATGATCTGCAGATGACTGGTACTTGTGTTCGGCTTGGAAGTGCCCAGGAGAGGCCAAGTTGTGAAGCAAGGCAGGCTGCTGCCAATACCAGGCCCGGGGCCTCTTATTGAGAGGAATGGGGCATGCTGACACCAACTGCTGCTAGTTTGAGAGTTTTTAGGAAAGTCTGAAGCCCGAGCCAGGACAAGCCATTCATATGGAAGTCTCTGCAAATAGCTTGGGTGGGGCAGGATCTCAGGGAATCATCAGGAAGGAGCAAATAGTGTGAGCCAGGCTGATGGAAACTCAGATCTGGCACTTGCCAATTATCTTTATGATGGGGGAGGTCTCAGCATAGGAACAATGACCCCTGAAAGTGCCCCTGTCTGGGAGAAAGCCACCCTGGAGTTCTTCCCCTAGTGGCAGATAATCCAACTACTCCCTGTTTGCCCTGGGTCTCCCAAGCTGCTGCCCAGCACTGGAGCTCAGTGTGAGCAAGTCTGAGTAAGTCTGTGTGTGGGCCCTTTAAGAGGAACTGTCTGAATCTCAGTAACCTTTGTGTCACTCAGCCACAATCCTTACTGGTTTTTACAGTCTGAAGTTATGGAAGCTTCTTTTCTCAGCATTGGAACCCTGTGCTGAGGAGTCTGGTGTGGAGCTGGAAGCCCTTACTCCTCAGCCTAGATATCTGTCCTGATTAAAAAATGCCATACATGGGTGTCAGACCAGCCTGTTCCATGCCTCTGCCCTTTTTACCAGTTTTAATGTGTATCTTGTTTGTTTCTCTAGTTGTAGGACTTCCATTCAGCCACATGGTTGTTCTGTATTTTAGTTTTAATTATGATGTGGTTGTGGGAGGGAGCGAGTTCTGGCATTTTCTTATGCCACTATCATGGTTCTCCAAATTGTAAAATTCTTAAAACGGTGCATGGCATACAGTGAGTGTTCAATAAATGTTACTGGTTATTATAAATTTATGTACCACTTCAAAGATCCACTTCAACCCAAGTGAGAGCTTAGATTATCACACTAAGTGTAACATGAACACCATATCAACTGGGTTTTTCTGCATACTATGGATTTGAAGCAAAGTCATTCTTAGGTCATAATATCTGCACAGGGAAACACATGCATAGTACTAAAACCTACATTCACATCTGAATCCAAATGTCTCTGGAGCATTACTGATGCTTGCTTTACATGTATTGTCTCATTTAATTGCAACAGTACCCCATATGAGGTACTTACTACTATTATTCTCATTGTGCAGGTAAAGAAACTGAGGTTCAAGGAAGTTAATTAAAAATTGCCTGAGGTCATGTATAATAAATGACAGAGATAGACATTTAAACCCAGACAAATGACACCAGAAGCTGCCCTATTAACCACTTGGCTTTAAAAGTAGCTATCATCATTATTATCAGTATGTCCTCATATATAAGTTGAAACATTAAATAGCCATTGTCCTGGTTGCTATTTCTCTGCCTTCTAACTCTTAGTGACTTGCCAACATGAATCACAGTCCTATTCAGATAATGAAGGCTTAAGCAATTTCATTACATTCTGTTAAAATATAAATCTACATAGGCATTCCATTAAAATTGACTCTGTCAAAGGATATAGTGCATTTCCTGGAAGTCAGTACTGAGCTTTAGTTAAGAACTTTCACACCCTAATCCAATGCATTTCCATTGCCAGAATTGTCAGTAAAAACTCCAAGTTTTCAGTAAAGTATTCAACCATAGAAATATTTAACTGTAACTTCTTTTCCTCTTCCTCTTCTTTTACTTTTTGTTCCCTTCCTTGTTCCAAGTGTCTTGTCTTGGGGATGGCTAGTTGTTTGAAATAGTTTTGCTATTTCTACAGTATATATGCAAGCATAGTATATGTTGAAATTACTCCTTTAATATTCCTCTGCAAATCCTCCCCTCTAGCTTTCTTTCTTTTCCTGCATTTTCCTTTCTTTCTTTCTTTTCCTGCATTTTCCTTTCTTCCTTTCTTTTTGTTCACAGATCCATAATTTTCTTGGTAACCTTAACCTCAGGACCATTTTAATTCTCCCTTTTAACAATCATATCCTACAGCCAATCAGTTGTCAGATCTTATAGTTTCTACTCTTAAAATTCCTCTTCCAAATCCTACCACAAACACTCTGTTTCATGTGCTCTTTATCTCCTCACTGAACTAACACTTTAGTTTGCCTACTAGCCCCTTCATTTGGAGTCTCTCTCTATTAATCAACTTTACAATTACTTGTAGATTAATTGACCAAAAATATACTTTGAAAACAATTCTCTATTTTTATAAATAAACAACAGCAGCAACAACAACAAATTTTCAATGGCTTACCATACTCATCCCAATCATGATAAACTTATAACTCTTGAATTAAAAATCTAGCATAAAATGGTTCAAATGTACTTTAAACAATCTTTTCCTACAAAAAAATTTACTATATAATGTTGCTGACCATTTACCATAGTTTCACTCTTCCAAACTTTTTCCTTTGTGTGAAATATCCTTTTCTATTTCTACATGTCAATTACCAAAGTATCTTCCAAAATTCATCTAAAATGAAAGGTCGACCATGAAATTTTTCTATTTCCCTAACTGGACATGACTTATCTATTTTCTGAATCCTAATAGCTCATTCATTGTATATATAGAGTTTATGGTACTTGATATACTTTGTAATAATTATTTTTATCTTTACATTTCTTTCACTAAGTGCTCAGAAAATATTTGATTAATTGAATAAGTCTCAAACATTAGGCAAAGATGACCAACTTCTTACAAACAATAATTTGTTCAAATTATGCAGAGACAATTTAGTAGCACTTTATATCTAACTAGAGGCCCGGTGCACGGAATTTGTGCACTGGGGGTTGGGGTCCCTCAGCCCGGCCTGTGCCCTCTCCTAGTCTGGGACCCCTCGGGGGATGACCTAAGCTGGCACTCAGACATCCCTCTTGCAGTCCAGGGCTCTCGCAGTCCAGGACCCCTTGTTCCTTACCACCCACCTGCTATGGAAGCGGAGAGGCTCCCACCACTGCCTCTGTGCTTACCAGCCATGACCCTGGCTTCTGGTTGAGCGGGGTGGGGGAGGGGCACAGCTCAATCTTAGTGCTGGCTCCGCCACCTGCCCACTGGTGGAGGGAGCTGATCAGGAGCAGGGCCAGCTGGGGGAGGGGCCGTGGGAGGTTGAAGTGCCACAGAAGACCCCCCCCCCCCCGCAGAGGCATCTGGACTGCCATGGCTGGCCCCACCCCCTACCCACTGGTCATTCTGGAAGGTTGTTCCAGAAGGTCATTCCTCCATCCAATCTAATTAGCATATTAGTCTTTATTATATAGGATTATACAAATATTTGTATTCTTTTAAAAACTAACCTATGAAGTATATAAGCTATAATGATGACTGACATCTTTTATAATGTTATAAGTATACATATAACATACTGCAAATTAATTAATATATATCAAGAAATGCCAACCAATGTCATTTGATTTAAAGCTTAGTAAATTTTTAATATATGTTTTATCAAAGGATTTACTAAGGCATTTCCCCCAATGAAAAAATGTACCAGTTTGTTAAAAAAAATGTGAAAGAATGGGAACTAAAACATATGCAATACAATTCAGTTTATTATGGGATGCTCTGGAAAAAAAAGTAGAATACAAAAAGAGATCCCCCACTCCCCAAAAAAAGAAAAGTAAAACACAAAACCTACTATTTAGTATTAGGAAAAATTTTAAAAGTCTAAATGACATATTGTATTGGTCATAATGGAATTTCAGGCTAATGACCTTATCTCTAAGCTACCTTTCTCAGTATTTAGTTGAGAATATGTTTTCTGATCAAAGATTTTGTGAATTAAATTCATGAGCTCTATCTACTAATTATTTTGCTGTTTGATTATAATGAGAGCTAGGCTAGCTCTGCATCTGAGATTCCTTCACTGCAATGGCCAACACCAGGCTCTCCCTAGGAGCGCACATAGACTGAGTTTGATTGGCTTTTCAAGCTGTGTCTAATTACCAGTCTTCTGCCTGAAAAGTTTTAAATGGTTATACATTCCCTATCAAGGCCAAAAGGACCTGGAGAACTATATTTTATTCTATTTAAAGAAAAGATGAATTTTAATCAGAAACAGGAATACCAGCAACCCTGCAAGCATGATACTGCAGTAACTCTGCAGAGATGTTCAGCCTTGGGCTCCAAAGGCTATTTTAAAAAGAAAAAGATAATGGCATTTTTAAATAAATAAATAAGACAGGGTTCTCAGCCTGTGGGTCGCGATCCCTTTGGGGGTCGAATGACCCTTTCACAGGGGTCACCTAAGACCGTCGGAAAACACGTATATAATTACATATTGTTTCTGTGATTAATCACTATGCTTTAATTATGTTCAATTTGAAACAATGAAAATACATCCTGCATATCAGATATTTACATTATGATTCATAGCAGTAGCAAAATTACAGTTATGAAGTAGCAAGGAAAATAATTTTATGGCTGGGGGTCACCACAACATGAGGAACTGTATTAGAGGGTCATGGCATTAGGAAGGTTGAGAACCACTGAAATAAGAGCTGACAAAGTTCACTAAAGATCTGTCTCAAGTTGTGATCTGAACTAAAGACCTTATTTAGTACATGAATATAATCAATATTGTGTTACTTCTTAAAGAAATGAGGAACTCTTCGACTTCTCATGAAGGCCATGTGGGCCAAGATCTTTTTAATTTTAAATTTGGCTGCAACTCAAAAACTTATTCATGAGGAAATATAATTGACAACTAAAGTGATTGGTTCTATTTGTAAATTTCATTTCTTTCTGTTGAAGTATTCTTTTGCTTTAATATTCTCTCTTTAGAGGATACTTGTGAAATTGAATGAATTTAAGCCATCTGGGAATTGTGATAGGAACTGAAGAGAATAGCATTTTAGGATTCAGATGTACATCATAGGATATCATAGTATAATGATCATAGAAGTTGTTGCAAAGTATGTAATGTCCTCTTGATGTGCACAGAAGTCATATGGAATAAAGCAATGCAAGTTAGAGTCATTTGTTAAATCTACAGGTTAGGGGAGAATAGCACTAAAGGGATTTGCATTATTAAAAACATTGGGGCTTTAGACATAATGATAGCAGTCCAGTATAGGGGCTTTAGACAAAATGATAAATTTAGATGATATCAAAACAAAATAACTTTTCTCAAGTTTATATAGGGGTAACAAATGCAAAAAAAAAGGACAAAGGAAAAGGAAGAAAACAATGCATTTAAATAACCTTGTTTTTGTTAATCAAATATAATTTATTTATATATGAACTAATAGCTTTATTTTGCTTTAAAAATCATTGTAGAAAAAATGAATGTTATGTCTTTCTGAACACATGATAAAATAATAAAGACCTATTACTTATTTTTTCTTTATTTTTATTGTTGACACTGTTACAGATGTCTCCATTTTAATTCACTTTGCCCATCTCCATCCAGCCCTCGCCACCCTTTCCCTGTGACCATCACCACACTGTTGCCTGTCTATGGGTTATGCATATATGTTCCTTTAATTGCTTTTGGAAAGAAAATAGAAGTTAATGATTTTTGTGCAGTGATCTTGTATCTTGACAAAATGTTGAGCTCTCTTATTAATTATAATAGTTGTTATTTAAGTCTCTTAAACTTTATAGGTAAAAGATCATTTTGTTCACAAATAGTGACAATTTAGTTCTTTTATTTTCTATTTTTACACCTGCCTTTATTTTTAAATCTATAGCTTTTAACTGGGAAAACGGACTGTTTCCATACAAGAAGCTAGAAAAAATGCTAAAAACATATTAAAAAGCAATTATTAATAAAGCATAAGAAGTTTGCATTCATATCCAGGGAGCTGTTGCTGGAATTTGTTGGGATTAATGGCTGTTCTATAGGAGTATTCTCCTCATATAAAAAGTCTCTTCCCCTCTTCCACTTCATTCTCTCTTTTCGCTCTTTTTTTTTTTTCTTTTCTTTTCTCGCTTTTATTTTTCCCCCTCCTTTTTCCCGATTTCATTTTTGCACTCCTTTTTTTGGTCCCTACTTTTCTTTTCTTTTTTTCTTTTATCTTTTTCTCTTCCTTCTTCCTTATCCCCTAATTCTCTTAATTCAGGTGGTCACCTTTATTTGGAGTTATTAATATCGTGAATATATTTGTGTATAGTGCCTGGTACGTGGTGCCTTGTTGTGTTGTATTTTGTGCCTTTAAATCAATGCAGCAGATTCAAGCAACAGCAATCTCCTGAGCACCACATCCTCTGCTGAGGAACAGCAGCTGTACGTGAAACCTCGCCCCACCAGCCAGAAGAGCCACCACAGCTGTGAACAGCACCCACCAGAGGAGCTGCTGACAACTGAAGAGCAGCAGCTACCACAACCGCCCGAAGAGCAACCACAGACCAAGGAGTCACTGCCACCCAGGGAGCAACCACTGAACGACTCAACGTCTAGATATGTCAGTGAGATCAAACATGGGTAGACAAAGAAACCCCCAAAGGAAAGAGAAGGAGGACTCTCCAGAAAAGCAGCTAAGTAATACAGAGGCATGCAACATGACACATAAAGAATTCAGAATAAGGGTCCTAGAGTGCATAAACAGGATAGAGGAAAAAATCAACAACCTCTGCAAGAAGCAAGAAGAAACAGATGAAAAAATCGATAACATATGGAAGAAGCTAGAAGAAACAGATGAAAAAATCAACAACTTAAGTAAGACCCAAGAAGAAATGAAGAGTGATATAGCTGCAATGAAAAACTCCATTGAAAGTATCAACAGTAGACTAGGAGAAGCGGAGGACCGAATTAGTGAATTAGAAGACAAGGAAGCAAAACACACCCAAAATGTACTGCAATTGGAGAAAAAAATTAAAAGACAGGAGGAGAGCCTAAGGGAGCTTTGGGACAACATGAAACGAAACAACATACAAATAATAGGAGTACCAGAACAACAGAAGGATGAACAAGGATTAGAAAACCTACTTGAAGAAATAATATCAGAAAACTTTCCTGAGGTGGGGAAGAAAAAAGTCATACAAGCCCAGAGAGTCCCAAACAAGGTGAACCCAAAAAGACCCACACCAAGACACATCATAATCACCATGGCAAATGTTCAGGACAAAGAGAGAATCTTACAGGCTGCAAGAGAGAGACGGAAAGTTACATACAAGGGATCTCCCATTAGATTGTCAAATGACTTCTCAACAGAAACACATCAGGCCAGAAAAGAATGGACTGAAATTTACAAAGTGATGCAAAGCAAAGGACTGAATCCAAGAATACTCTATCCAGCAAGGCTATCATTCAAACTTGAAGGGGAAATAAGAAGCTTCACAGACAAAAAAAGGCTAAGGGAGTTTGTCACCACCAAGCCAGCAATGCAAGGAATGCTAAAGGGACTGGTATAAAAAGAAGAAATAAAAACCTCAGAAAGAAAACAGCCACACACACACACAAAAAGAAATGGCTACAAACAAGTACCTTTCAATAATAACTTTAAACGTAAACGGACTAAATGCTCCAACCAAAAGACATCGAGTGGCTGAATGGATAAAAAAACATGACCCATACATCTGCTGTCTACAAGAAACCCACCTCATTAGAAGGGACTCACACAGACTGAAAGTGAAAGGATGGAAAAATATCTTTCAGGCAAATGGAAAGGAAAAGAAAGCTGGGGTAGCAATACTTATATCAGACAAAATAGACCTCAAAGTGAAGGCCTTAACAAGAGATAAGAAAGGCCACTTCATAATACTAAAGGGATCAATACAACAAGAAGATATAACCCTGGTAAACATATATGCACCCAATGTAGGAGCACCCAAATTCATAAAAAACTCCTGGAAGATATCAAAGGAGAGATCGACAACAATACAATCATAGTAGGGGACTTTAATACACCATTGACAGCACTGGATAAGTCCTATAGACAAACAATCAGCAAAGATACAGCAATCCTAAATGACTCACTAGATCAGATGGACTTAATAGACATCTTCAGAACACTTCACCCCAAAGCCAGGGAATATACGTTCTTCTCAGGTGCTCATGGTACATCTTCAAAAATAGACCACATATTGGGTCACAAGCAAAGTATCCCCAAATTCAAGAAGATTGAAATCATAAAAAGCATCTTCGCAGACCACGATGGCATAATACTAGAAATAAACTACAATAAAAACAACCCAAAATACTCAAACTCCTGGAAGCTGAATAGCATGTTATTAAATATTGATTGGGTTACCAATGAGATCAAAGAAGAAATTAAAAACATCCTGGAAACAAATGACAATGAAAACACAACAATCCAAAACCTATGGGACACAATGAAAGCAGTCCTGAGAGGGAAGTTTATAGCTCTACAGGCCTATCTCAAAAAACAAGAAAAAATGGTAGTAAATCATCTAACTCTACAACTCAAAGAATTAGAAAGAGAGCAACAAGAAAACCCCAGAGTGAGCAGAAGGAAGGAGATAATAAAGATTAGAGCAGAAATAAATGACATAGAGACCAAAAAAACAATACAGAAAATCAATGAAACCAAGAGCTGGTTCTTTGAAAGGATAAACAAGATTGACAAACCTCTAGCCAGACTCACCAAGAAGCAGAGAGAGAGGACCCAAATAAATAAAATCAGAAACGATAGAGGCGAAATAACAACAGACCCCACAAAAATACAAATGATTGTTAAAAAATACTATGGACAGCTCTACTCCAACAAACTAGACAACATGGAGGAAATGGACAAATTCCTAGAAAAATACAACATTCCAAAACTCAATCAGGAAGAATCTAAAAATCTCAACAGGCCAATAACTATGGAAGAAATTGAAGCAGTCATCAAAAAGCTTCCATCAAACAAAAGCCCAGGACCAGATGGCTTCACAGGGGAGTTTTACCAAACATTCAAGGAAGAACTAAAACCGATCCTCCTCAGACTACTACAAAAAATTCAAGAGGAAGGAACACTTCCAAGCTCATTCTATGAAGCCAGCATCACCCTAATACCAAAACCAGGTAAAGACAACACAATGAAAGAGAATTACAGGCCAATATCCCTCATGAACATAGATGCCAAAATCCTCAACAAAATCTTAGCAAATCGGATCCAGCAGTACATCAGAAAGATCATACACCATGACCAAGTAGGATTTATCCCAGGGATGCAAGGATGGTACAATATCCGCAAATCAATAAACGTGATACATCACATAAACAAATTGAAAGAAAAAAACCACATGGTCATATCAATTGATGCAGAAAAAGCATTTGACAAAATTCAACACCCATTTTTGATAAAAACTCTCAGAAAGGTGGGAGTAGAAGGATCATACCTCAACATAATAAAAGCCATATATGACAGGCCCACAGCCAACATCATACTCAATGGACAAAAACTAACACCATTTCCCCTAAGAACAGGAACAAGACAGGGATTCCCCCTCTCACCACTCCTGTTCAACATAGTACTGGAAGTGTTAGCCATTGCAATTCGGCAAGAAGAAGAAATAAAAGGCATCCAAATTGGAAAAGAGGAAGTAAAACTGTCCTTATTGGCAGACGACATGATATTATACATACAAAACCCTAGAGATTCCATCAAAAAGCTACTAGACTTAATACATGAATTTGGCAATGTAGCAGGATACAAAATTAACCCCAAGAAATCTGAGGCATTTCTATACACCAATAGTGAACTTTCAGAAAGAGAGATTATAAAAACAATCCCGTTTACCATTGCACTAAAAAAATTAAGCTACCTAGGAATAAACTTAACTAAAGAGGTAAAAGACCTCTACTCAGAAAACTACAGGACGTTGAAAAAAGATATAGAGGAAGACATAAACAGATGGAAGAACATACCGTGTTCATGGATTGGTAGAATCAACATCATTAAAATGTCCATACTACCCAAAGCAATCTATAAATTCAACGCACTTCCCATTAAAATACCAACGGCATACTTCAGAGATCTAGAACGAACTCTCCAAAAATTCATCTGGAATAAAAAAAGACCCCGAATAGCTGCAGCAATCCTGAAAAAGAACAAAGTAGGTGGGATCTCAATACCAGATAACAAGTTGTATTACAAAGCCACTGTTCTCAAAACTGCCTGGTACTGGCACAAGAATAGGCATATAGATCAATGGAATAGAATAGAGACCCCAGAAATCGGCCCGAACCAATATGCTCAATTAATATTTGACAAAGGAGGCAAGAACATACAATGGAGCCAAGATAGTCTCTTCAATAAATGGTGCTGGGAAAATTGGACAGATATATGCAAGAAAATGAAACTAGACCACCAACTTACACCATACACAAAAATAAACTCAAAATGGATACAGGACTTAAATGTACGACGGGAAACCATAAAAATTCTAGAAGAATCCAAAGGCAAGAAAATCTCAGACATATGCCGAAGCAATTTCTTCACTGATACAGCTCCTAGGGCACTTGAAACTAAAGAAAAAATGAACAAATGGGACTACATCAAAATAAAAAGCTTCTGCACAGCAAAAGAAACCATCAACAAAACAATGAGAAAACCCACTGTGTGGGAAAACATATTTGCCAATGACATATCTGATAAGGGCCTAATCTCCAAAATTTATAGGGAACTCATACAACTTAACAAAAGAAAGATAAACAATCCAATCAAAAAATGGGCAAAGGACCTAAATAGACACCTTTCAAAAGAGGACATCCAGAAAGCCAAGAGACATATGAAAACATGCTCAAAGTCACTAATCATTCGAGAGATGCAAATCAAAACAGCAATGAGGTACCATCTCACACCTGTCAGACTGGCTATCATCAACAAATCAACAAACGACAAGTGCTGGAGAGGATGTGGAGAAAAAGGAACACTTGTGCACTGCTGGTGGGAATGCAGACTGGTGCAGCCACTATGGAAGACAGTATGGAGTTTCCTTAAAAAACTGAAAATGGAACTCCCATTTGACCCTGTGATCCCACTTCTAGGAATATATCCCAAGAAACCAGAAACACCAATCAGAAAGGATATATGCACCCCTATGTTCATAGCAGCACAATTCACCATAGCTAAGATCTGGAAACAGCCTAAGTGCCCATCAGTAGATGAATGGATTAGAAAACTGTGGTACATCTACAAGATGGAATACTATGCTGCTGTAAAAAGGAAGGAACTCTTACCATTTGCAACGTCATGGATGGAACTGGAGAGCATTATGCTAAGTGAAATAAGCCAGTCAATAAAGGAAAAATACCACATGATCTCACTCATTCATGGACAATAGAGACCATTATAAACTTTTGAACAATAATAGATACAGAGGCAGAGCTGCCTCAAACAGATTGTCAAACTGCAGCGGGAAGGCCGGGGAGGGTTGGGGGGCAGGAGGTAGGGGGGTAAGAGATCAACTAAAGGACTTGTATGCATGCATATAAGCATAACCAATGGACATAAGACACTGGGTGATAGGGGAGGCTAGGGGACTGTTTAGGGCGGGGGGATAAAATGGATACATATGTAATACCCTTTGTAATACTTTAAGCAATAAAAAAATAAAAAAATAAATAAATAAATAAATAAATAAATAAATAAATAAAGCATAAGAAGCTAAAATTTAAACTGTAACCTTTAAGTTTAAATATGTTTTTATTTATTTTGAAATAGTTACATCAGGATTTACTCTTTAACTCTTGAATGATTTAGATGTATGTGTGTTTGTCTATACATGTGCATTTGTGTGTATATGTGTGTTTAAGGATGCATAACGTATTTTTTACCATCTTTGCTAACAATATCTAGATTTATTTTATTATGAACAGTACTATAATTATTTTAATATCATATTTAATTATAAAGTGTTTATAAGTGTGGGATTTTAAAATGTTATTATGCTTTGAACTCAGTTTCTTTTTTTAGTTGTAGAAAATTATTGGCCATTATTTCTTGAAATTGGTGTGCCAATTCCATTTTTTAAATTCTACTCTACTATATTTCCTTTTAAATAAATACTACAACTTATTGAACTGGTCTTCATGTCTCTTAATTTTTATTACATATTTTAATCTTTCTATTATTTCTGCCAGATTACAGAACTTCTCAGTATGATATGGCAGCTGATTTTATTAATTTATCTTTTTCCCTTTAGATATATTTTGCCTTTTATTGAGCCCATCGCCTGGTATTGTTAGTTCAAATGTTTTTCAAGATCTGTAACTGGGGAGAACCAAGATGGCGGCATAGGTTAACGCCGGAGTTTGCTGCTTTGAACAACTACTTCAAAAGTGAAACCAAAAAACGGAAGGGACATCACCCAGAACCACAGGAACGCTGGCTGAGTGGAAGTCCTACAACTAGGAGGAAAGAGAAACGCATATGGACACTCAGAGGAGGCGCAGTGCTGAAGTCAAATTCTGAGGTGCGGAGTGCGCGGAGCAGGCTGGCGGCGGAGGGCGCGGTTGTTGTTTTCAATCCGGAGGGAGTCGCAGACTCTGAGCACCAGATCCGGGCGAGTCTTTAGGGACCCAGACTCAAACGGGAGAAGCGGGACTGTCTGGCTTCGGTCAGAGCGAGTGCAGCTTTCTCTCCGAGCTTTGCAGCGGGTGCTGGGACTCAGAGAGGCAGAGCCCCTTGGGACAGGACTGAGAGCCGCCATAACTGCTCTCTCTTGCCCACCCTGTTGATCCTGTGCGACCCGCCCCGCCCAAGCCCTGCACAGAGGCATTTGCCGGATAGCCTCAGGCAAAGGCTAGATTAGCACCTCCCTAGAGGACAGAAGTTCTCTCACTGCTGACACAGCTGATTCTCATAGCCACTTGGCCTGGAGGTCAAACCCTCCCTGGAATTAGCTACAACAATCAAGATTTATCTATAAGACTGCGAACAAAGACCACTAGGGGGTGCACCAAGGAAGCATAACAAAATGCGGAGACAAAGAAACAGGACAAAATTGTCAATGGAAGAAATAGAGTTCAGAACCATACTTTTAAGGTCTCTCAAGAACTGTTTAGAAGCTGCCGATAAACTTAATGAGATCTACACGAAAACTAATAAGACCCTCGATCTTATATTGGGGAACCAACTAGAAATTAAGCACACACAGACTGAAATAACGAATATTATACAGACGCCCGACAGCAGACCAGAGGAGCGCAAGAATCAAGTCAATGATTTGAAATGCGAGGAAGCAAAAAACATCCAACCGGAAAAGCAAAATGAAAAAAGAATCCAAAAATGCGAGGATAGTGTAAGGAGCCTCTGGGACAGCTTCAAGCGTACCAACATCAGAATTATAGGGGTGCCAGAAGATGAGAGAGACCAAGATATTGAAAACCTATTTGAAGAAATAATGACAGAAAACTTCCCCCACCTGGTGAAAGAAATGGACTTACAGGTCCAAGAAGCGCGGAGAACCCCAAACAAAAGGAATCCAAAGAGGACCACACCAAGACACATCATAATTAAAATGCCAAGAGCAAAAGATAAAGAGAGAATCTTAAAAACAGCAAGAGAAAGAAACTCAGTTACCTACAAGGGAATACCCATACGACTGTCAGCTGATTTCTCAACAGAAACTTTGCAGGCCAGAAGGGAGTGGCAAGAAATATTCAACGTGATGAATACCAAGAACCTACAACCAAGATTACTTTACCAGCAAAGCTATCATTCAGAATTGAAGGTCAGATAAAGAGCTTCACAGATAAGGAAAAGCTAAAGGAGTTCATCACCACCAAACCAGGATTATATGAAATGCTGAAAGGTATCCTTTAAGAAGAGGAAGAGGAAGAAAAAGGTAAAGATACAAATTATGAACAACAAATATGCATCTATCAACAAGTGAATCTAAGAATCAAGTGAATAAATAATCTGATGAACAGAATGAACTGTTGATTATAATAGAATCAGGGACATAGAAAGGGAATGGACTGACTATTCTTGGGGGGGAAAGGGGTGTGGGAGATGTGGGAAGAGACTGGACAAAAATCGTGCACCTATGGATGAGGACAGTGGGTGGGGAGTGAGGGCGGAGGGTGGGGCGGGAACTGGGAGGAGGGGAGTTATGGGGGGGAAAAAAAAAGGAACAAATGTAATAATCTGAACAATAAAGATTTAATTAAAAAAAAAAAGATCTGTAACTGTTTCTGTTTGCTCTTGTCTCAATCACTTGCTCCTTTATTTTGATTGGGATAATTTCACTAATTTTAAGATCCATTCTGGTATCTATCTATCATCTGTCTATCTATCTATCTATCTATCTATCTATCTATCTATCTATCTATCTATCTATCATCTATCTATCTACCTATTTATCTCATCTATCTACCCATAGGTTGAAGTTTGCCATTTGTTGAATTTAGTGACACTATTCCATAGGGTTAGTTTTCTTTAGATGTTTGTTGTTAGATTGTTAGATTTGGATCACTTTTCTGTCACATAATTCTTTTATATATGTTCTAGGCTATGTTGGTGTTTTAGTAGCTATGCTTGTTTTTCATAGTATTTGTAGTGATGATGCCTATATAATACCCCCTATTCTTCCTTCCATTAGAGATGACTCAGTGTCTGCTCCACTATCTTCAAACTCAGGTAGGCAAGACACATACCTTATTTTTCTAAAATTGAACATAATCATTTTAATGATCCAATTTCCTAGATGATCATAATATAATCTAAGTCAATTTTTAAAAAGAATTTTCTCCACTTTTTTCAGTTTTGTGTAAGTTCTATGGAGTTCATGTTTTGACAAAATATAAAGGGGAAAGTCTTTGGTATTATCTCTCCATGTTGGCATCTTTTTATATCACTATCAGAACATAAAGATCAAGCTGCATTCTCTGAAGTTCTTTACCACAGACTTGCTCAATCTGTTAACTCTCTCTACCATGTCTAATGACATTCCCAGGTTTGTTTCTTGTCATGTCTTAGCAGGAGATATTCTAAGACTACCTTAGACTATTGTCCCTGAAACAGAGGTCCCTCACTGATGAATCATGGGTCACATCTAACCCATGGACCTATTTGTTTGACTTACATTGTGTTTTAAAAATTGATGCATTTAACATAAGAAATCAGATTTCAGGCTTCTTTTACAAAATAGCAAGAGTAGGCAACACTTAGTATATATACTTGTCTGATAAAAACTGACTGAAGGTGAGTAGCTACCTGTACTTTAAATGGAGCATATACTTTAAATTTAACCTAGTCTCACCAAACTTTAGTGTCTTAGGAAAACTCATCTCACACATTTTTATTACCCAACATGTCCCTGTATGAATTTGATTTTGTGAACACTGATCCAGATTCACAGTGCTAATGTACATTACTCTTCTTATACAATGTAAATAATATAAAACCTTGATGCCATGTTACCTTTTCAAATTTAACTGAGAATAGTTGCATATATATCCTCTATTTGTGCACTCCACTAACCTAGGTGGAGTTTTGATTATTTGCCCCCCATCCTGAGCCACAATTAACCCAGGGAATAACAAGGAACAAGCTTCCATTCCAAGAACCACCTTGTGTCTTTCTCTCTGACCTGAACCACATCTCCCTATTTTCAGAAATCTTTATTTTATGACAGTGGTTCTCAACTTTGGCTGCACATGAGAATCACCTGGGAATCTTTTTAAAATCCTGATTTCTGGGCCTCATCCTCCAGAAATTCTGTTTCTTTGTTATGGGGTGGGCCACAACATTAGTAACAAAGAAACAGAATTTCCGGAGGATGAGGCCCAGAAATCAGGATTTTAAAAAGATTCCCAGGTGATTCTAATGTGCAGCCAAGGTTGAGAACCGCTGTTTTATGATATGGCAAGAAAAATAGTAAATTGGCAATCTTAATTTTCTGTGACTTGAGTCCTATTAAAGTCTATCATTTGAAAACTGAAAAACCTGAGTATTGCCTCTTTTTTTCTTCCTTTAGTTCTGCTGTGCAATTCCCTTCCCTGTGGCAATGAAGATAGAAGGAGCACCTGAAAAACACCAGAATTAAAGAGGAAAACAATTATGTTAGTACTGCAAGAATGAATAGACCTTCAAGAAAATGATCATTTATTACTAGAAAAAACCTGCTTTGCAGCATCTAAATAAAATGCACAAGCAGCACATGAATATAATAAAATCTAAATTGAATTCAACCACTAATATTAAACTACAGTCCAATCACAATGTATACAAATGTAACTTGATATTGAAGCTTTTCTACTTATGTGATAAGGACTACTGGAGGACTATTTGGATTTCAAGAAGAAAAATGATTATGTTTCAGGTTAGGAGAATGATATAAATAGGTATTGAACTTGGATATCTGTCCATATTTCATACTTAGAAAGGCTCTTGAGCAATTGATTAAAAAACTCAATGTACAGACACCTATTGGATTTCAAGTTGTTAAGCCACAAACAAAATGGATATGGATTTATTTCCAAAGTCAAAACATGTTAAAGAAGAGTGCTGTTCTTTGACTTTTACATAAGAAAATGACGCTGTAAGTTTATTTCTGAAATGCCTTAAACATGCAGGCATACAATATGGTAGCGACAACTGTAGTCATTATGCTGAACACCTAAAGATGATTGTTAACAGTGCTACTTTGCAAGAATGCAGATATGACTTTTGACAAAAGGGAGAGGGTTCAACTTTTATTTTATGTGAGATGAATCAATAATGGTTGTTTTTTTCTACTATTTCTAACTAGTATTATTATAAGAAAGCAATAAGGATGGGCATAAAAAAGGATTTTCCAGCAATGATGTTTGTTAAAACTACATTAAGTTAAAAAAGCAGACTACGGAATCACTCCATTGGATAGTATTTACATTATATGTTCTTGCTGTTTTGAAAAATAGGGAATGGAGTATAGAAGATAATTTCTTTAGTCTTATTTAGTCCCTATAAGTCTCAGAAAACAAAAAGGCATGGAACATAGCCATGTTGTAAGAAAAGAAAGATGAAAATTTCAGGGTCTCACATAGATAGCATTCCCCTCCTCCCAATGGCTCTATTATATGACCCTTTTTTACTTTAAAGGGAACTAAGATAAATGTAGATGTTGATGAATGGATCAATCTTAATAAATTGTATGAAGAAGGTAGTTTGCTGACACCTTCTCTGAGTCATTCTCTTTTATTTTCTCACTTTTCTTGCCCAAGTTCAGAAGGCATTCCAGGCTAATTGGTCTTGGAGAAAAGCATGTGCTAAAATAATTTAGGTTGGAAAATTAGTGGCACCGTATTTTTGCCTACATAAGGTTATTAGTGTCTTAAAAGAGGACCTTTAGAAGATGAAATCTAATGGGAGAGATATCCATAGGCTAGGTTTCCTTTTATGTTCTACAACATGAGAAAATGTGTATCTGTTGATGAAAAAGAGTTTCGACATTATTCCTTGCTCTTGCATTTCTGCTATATCCAAAATGCACATTTACCTCTCTAAGCTATAATCTAAAGAAAAGATAAAAGTCAGTTTATATTTCAAGATACAATTAATCAAACCACCTAAATATTTAGATCCAATGATGTAAATGTTATGCAGTTATGATAAATCAATCATTTTCAAAATATTTCAGGTCATGGGAAATTATAATATTATATGTGAAAAGTTAGGCTACCAAAGTACATTCAGTAAAATTAAAATTTTGATTAAACATAATGGAAATGAAAATAATTGTAGCACAATGTCAAATACTGGTTCATCTAACATCAAAATTAAGCATTATCAATATTTTCATCATTGTGTATCTAAATGAAAAATATTTTTAATTATAATTTAATTTTAAATTTCTGTGAATATTAGCCACATTTAATAGACTTTCCTTCTTTTATGAATTTTGTTTTTTGTTCAGAAAGTTATTTTAAAGCACTTCTTTTTCCCTCCCATTCCTCATATTTAAGAAATAATAATAGTACCTAGTACATAATGTTTTGTGAAGATTAAATTAATAATTCTATGTAAAATTCTATGTAAAAATTCTATGCAAAACAGTGTATATCATATAGTTTATTGAATGTCAGCTACTTTATTATCATTATTATTATTAAGTCATTCCTCTTTGTTATTTGTAAGAAGTTTTTATATATTAAGAATGCTTACATTTCATCTGCCATATTTGAAGTACAGTGATGACTCACTCAATAATGGAGGTATGTTGCGAGAAATGCATTATCAGACAATTTCATCATTTTGCGAACATCACAGGATGCACTTACACAAAACTTGATGGTATAGCCTACTACACACCTAGACTGTATGGCACAGCCTATCGCTCCTATGCTAAAAACCTGTACAACATGTTACTATATGAGTACTGTGGGCAATTGTAACTTTAGTATTGGTTCATCCAAACTTAGAAATATGATATAAAAGAACATTATTTTGAACCACATATCCTTTCCTACTGTAAAAATATGATATAAAAGAAAAAATTCTATACCTGTATAGGGCACTTACCATGAATGGAGCTTGTGGGATTGGAAGTTTTCTGATTGAATCAGTAGATGAGTGGTGAGCAAATTTGAAGGTCGTTATTACACAATACTGTAGATTTATAAATAGTGTCCCACAACCCCCCAACACCCGCTCTGCTTCCTTCTGACAGCATCAGATGTTAAAACTGAAGCTGTCCATGCTACTCCATTGACAGGGTGTCAGCTGAATTAATTAGCAATATCGAGGAGACTGACTGGGTGAGGCATAGATCATCATAACAGGGACGCACAGGAGGAACATAGGGCATTGTTGTGGCAATGTGGCTTTGGCTATTGCATATTGAAGCAATGGTCATTTTAAGAAACTTTTTGGTATTCATTTAAGAAAGGGTGTTTAACATAGAGAGGGTGTAGAACTGAGGCCTCAATATTTTGACTTTGGAAATTCATGGGGCTTTTGTTTTTTGAGTGGTTTTTTTTTCTCCATTCACCCCATGTGGCACAAAGAGCTCTTTCTAGCACTGAACTGATGGAAGACATGAAACATCTATGCTTTACGTCATTGAACCTGAAAATATTTCCAAAGTACAGGGACAAGCTGGCTCCACACTACCACAGACAGCTTTTACTAAAGTGGCAGTGACACTCAATACTTGCTAAGGTAGCTCCTATGAACCTGTGTGTTCATACAGGATCTTAGGTCCTCGACAAAGAATTTATAACAATGTACTCTGAAGACCATTAGGCTAGATCTGGGAGGGCTGTAGCATCCTCTGTATAGGTAGCACTGGGATACAGGTTCCTCTGTGCTAAAGCAGGTTAGTGGTTGATTTACAGGGATTTAAGCTGTGCATATAAAATTGAGGTGTTGTGATGGATAGGGAATCTATTGCCAAGCACCACAGATACTGATCTTGTCATAGAAAAAATAAATTATTTTGAACCACATATCCGTTCATTTCTCTCAGGAAATTCAGCTCTATTATAAACCTATGGGACCACCATTGTATATGTGGTATGTCATTGACCATAATGTTTTGTGTTGCCTGACTATATTTTTCAATTTGTTTATTTTGTCTTTATTTCCCCATGTTATTAAATATACAGACCTTGTAAATTTCTTTGAACCAAATCTATTACTCGAGGTGTTTTGTTTTCTTTCACATAGATGTGCCATGGAAGATTAACCTTGCACAAAAAGAGATTTGCTTAAAGAGAGGTTTGATCTTTGCTCTTGGGAGGTACCCTCTAATACCTTGGAATGTTTTTGCTTATGTGAGAGCCTTGGGCAACACCAGATAGTCTATGCCAGTGGTCGGCAAACTCATTAATCAACAGAGCCAAATATCAACAGTGCAACTATTGAAATTTCTTTTGAGAGCCAATTTTTTTAAACTTAAACTATATAGGTAGGTACATTGTTATTAATTAGGGTACTCCTAAACTGACTTTTGCTAAAAACGTCCTCAATCTGATTGAGGTACGTTCACTGAGGTCGACCACTTCCAATTCTCCCATCCACACTCGTATTGTATATTTGTTTCGTTTATCTCCTTTCGTTCATCCTCTCTATATGTCCAAACCATCTCAACATACCTTTCTCAATTGTCGACACTACATCTTTTTTCACTCCACAATGTTCCCTGTACGTGTGTGCCCGCACGTGGTATTTTGTGGAAGAGCCACACTCAAGGGGCCAAAGAGCGGCATGTGGCTCACGAGCTGTGGTTTGCCGACCACTAGTCTATGCAAATAATGTGATTTATGGTGGGGAGAGGTGCTCAGGCTATGTGGTATCAATTCAGTCTCTGGAAGGGCTGAAGTTTAAGGTCATCCTTTAAGATAGTAAACTATGTCTTTGTGAATGGAGCCCTAGTAAAATCTCTGAGTGCCAAGACTTAGGTAAGCTTCTCTGATTGGCAATGTCCTGTACATATTGTCACACATTTTTGCTTGGAGAAGGTTCCAATGTCCACAGGACTCTGGGAGAGAAAAATGAGAAGCTCATGTCCTAGAACTCTCCTGAAGTCTGCCTTATGTGCTTTTTAGAAAATGTATTTTTATTATTAATTTCAGAGAATAAGGGAGAAGGAGAGAGAGATAGAGACATCAATGATGAGAGAGAATCATTGATCAGTTGTTCCTGCACGCCCCCCACTGGGGATTGAGCTTGCAACGCGGGCATGTGCCCTGATGGGGAATTGAATGGTGACCTCCTGGTTCATAGGCCCACGCTCAACCACTGAGCCACACCAGCTGGGCCTAATATGCTTTTTTAATTGTTGATTTTAATAAGTAACTTTTTATGACAATAAACTATAACTGCTAATATGGCAGCCTCTACAAGTTCTATGACTCTTTCTAGCAAATTTTTGAACCTGAGGGTAGTCTTGGAAAACCCCAAACATGCAAAGTTGATATCAGAAGTAAAGGTGGTCTTGGAGACACCCAAATTTTGAACTAGAGAAACACTTTCTCCTCTCTGAGACAAGTACATATTCACATATATCTGTGTGGGCTTTTTGTCTTCATTAGTTATATTTGGCACTTTACTAGGTGTACCGGTTAATAATGCTGATTTTGTTGCACTAGATGGAGTTACACATATGTTGATATATATGCGATTTGATGTGTATGCTATTTTGTTGTATTGACAACAAGCTTCAAAACTTCATATGTCAAATTTGCTGAAGCCGAAACCGGTTTGGCTCGGTGGATAGAGCGTCAGCCTGCAGACTGAAAGGTCCCAGGTTCGATTCCGGTCAAGGGCATGTACCTGGGTTGTGGGCATATCCCCAGTGGGGGATGTGCAGGAGGCAGCTGATCGATGTTTCTAACTCTCTATCTCTTTCCCTTCCTCTCTGTAAAAAATCAATAAAATATATTTTTAAAAAAAAGAAGCTTTTAAAAAAAATTGCTGAAGGTGTTAACATCATATTTTTACTCTTAAAAATGTCGAATTTTGTCCCAAAAAAACATTTGCGGGAAGTTATAATTCATTATTTTATTTTGAAGAAAAGTGCTGCTGAAAGTTATTGTATACTTCGGGAAGCTTATGGTGAACATGCTGCATCTCAAGGTACTTGTGAACGCTGGTTTAAACGCTTTAAAAGTGATGATTTCGATGTGAAAGACAAAGAATGTCCAGGTCAACCGGAAAAGTTTGAAGAACAACAATTATTGGATGAAGATGCGTGTCAAACTCAAAAACAACTTGCAGAAAGATTAAATGTTGCTCAGTAAACAATTTCTGATTGTTTACAAGCAATGGGAAGGATTTTAAAGGAAGGGAAATGGGTGCCACATCAACTGAACGAAAGACAAATAGAAAACCGAAAAGTCATCAATGGCATGAAAGAAAGTCTTTTTTGCATGGAATTGTGACTGGCGATGAAAAGTGGATTTATTTTGAGACTCCCAAAGGCACAAAATCATGGGTTGATCCAGATCAACCATCAACATGGACTGCAAGGCCAAATCGCTTCAGAAAGAAGATAATGCTCTGCGTTTGGTTGGATCAGGAAGGTGTGGTGTATTATGAGCTTCTAAAACCAAGTGAAACCATTAATACTGATCGCTACTGACAACAAATAATCAATTTGAACCATGCTTTGATCATGAAACTACCAGAATGTTCCAGAAGACATGGCAAAGTAATTTTGCTTCATGATGACCCACCATCAAACACTTCAAAACCAGTTAAAGACACGTTAAAAGATCTCGCCTGGGAAGTATTAACCCACCCGCTATATTCACCAGACCTTGCTCCTTCAGATTACCACTTGTTCCGATGGATGGCACATGCACTTTCTGAGCAGCACTTCAAAACGTATGAAGAAGTGGAAAATTGGGTCTCTGAATGGTTTGCCTCAAAACAAGAAAAGTTCTATTGGGACAATATCCACAATTACCTGAAAGATGGGGGAAATGTGTAGTTAGCGATGGACATTACTTTGAATAAAGCATTTTTGATGTTTCTCTTGAAATTATCATGTTTTCTTTGATTACAAAATCTGCATTATTAACCGGTACACCTGGTAAGTTTTTTTAATATGTTATTTATTTTGGTACATTTCATGAAGTAGAGATCTACATTTATTTTTGTTTATATATACTTAATCAGTTTTCCAGCCCAATGAATTGACTAATTCATTCTTTACTCACTAATATGAGATGCTTCAATTATCAAATACAATAATATGCAGACTTTTAATCCATTCCATTGATCTACCTTTGTGGTGATGTTATATTATTTTACTTGGTTTTACTTTATAATATGTAATTTTTTGGTAGAAAAGACCACCCCTTCATTACTATTTTTGGAGTATTCTCAGGATGTTGATGTCAATGAGTATTATAATGTCAATGCTAACTTTTAATATTTATTGGCTACTTACTTATAAGCCTTGTACTTCGATAAATACCTTACATGTATTAATATAGTACATGTCCTTAAAATAGCATAATGAGGTAGGTACTATCTTTCCCTCTTTCACAGATGAAGAAATGCAGTCATAAAGAGAATAACTGACATGGCAAAGAGCACAAGGCTAGTTATTGATAAAGTAGATTCAAACACCAGCTGTTCCCTTTATAACTTTTCCTTTATATTGATTGTCCTTGAAATTTCGTGCCTACTAATTCTTCCAGATGAACTTCTTTCCATGGCTCTTAGGGGAAGCAAAGCAATGTAAATGCACTTTTGATTTAAGTAAACTCTACTGCCTGGCCAGCGTGGCTCAGTGGTTGAGCGGCAACTTATGAACCAAGAGGTTAAGGTTCAATTTCAGGTCAGGGCTCATGTCCAGGTTGCAGGCTTCATCCCCAGTGGGAGTCATGAAGGAAGCAGCCAATCAATAGTTCTCTCTCATCATTGATATTTCTATTTCTTTCTCCCTCTTCCTTCCACTTTGAAATCAATAAACAAATATGTTCAATAAACACTACTAAAAGCTACCCATTTGCCCTGACCGGTTTGGCTCAGTGGATAGAGCATTGGCCTG
Source organism: Myotis daubentonii (assembly GCF_963259705.1). Taxonomy (NCBI): domain Eukaryota; kingdom Metazoa; phylum Chordata; class Mammalia; order Chiroptera; family Vespertilionidae; genus Myotis; species Myotis daubentonii. Next base: position 65,710,069 of record NC_081861.1, on the reverse strand, counting down.
CAGACTCAAGGGTCCCAGGTTCGATTCCGGTCAAGGGCATGTACCTTGGTTGCAGGCACATCCCCAGTGGGGAGTTTGCAGGAGGCAGCTGATCGATGTTTCTCTCTCATCGATGTTTCTGACTCTCTATCCCTCTCCCTTCCTCTCTGTAAAAAATAAATAAAATGTATTTAAAAAATAAAAAATAAAAGCTACCCATTTTTGGCCTGTCTCTGACATCCAGAGGGATTAAATACTATTTACTTTGACTAGAGTATTTTATCTTTCTATGTACACATCCTTTCACTTGTTTGACTATTAGAATCCGGGCTATCCAGATGTTGAATATTTACTAATTTGAGATGATGGCTCTCCATGGCCCTATTACCTATGGAAAAATGGCCTCCATTTTTCTCCTGCTTTTAAAGAATAAAACTAAAACTCAGTGGACATAGCTACATATGCCCTAACATTGTAATTCTATCAGAAAGATTAAAATATATGTCATTGGCCGTAAGGTTATTAAATGTTAAAATACGTAGTTTCTGTGTCTAGCAAATGGCATTAAATAGAAAGTGTCGTGGCAGCCAGCAAACATGTGTGCATGGCCTCAGTGCTTTTCTTGGTGGGGTGGGAGCTGTTGTATATCAGCTTGAATTTCTAGCAGGATAATACTCTTCTCATAAAGAGGTGGGGGAGTGAAAACTGTAGCTGTCTTCACAGCATGAAAAGTGACTGCATCTGCCAGAGCAGAATAAAGTCAGTTCCTGCAGAGAGCAGAGACAGGGTGTCAGTTAGCAGGAGCTATGGCATTACAGGCTTGGTTTCAGAGGTCACCTGAGGACTAAATCCTTAAGAATGCTTTTCAAAGAAGTGTATAAAGTAAGACTAAGGCTTAATAATAAGGGGTGTCTGTGTAGGGAGATGTGGAAAATCTCAATGCAAAAAAAAAAGCTACAAGGGACCAAGAACATTGAGGACTCACAGAAAAGGGTTCAAGCAGACCAGAGTCATACTCTCTTTCAACTTACACTAGTAAGGGCTATTGCCACAGAGGTTTATATAACAGAACATGCTACATATTTTTTATTCTGCATAGGATCCTATCTAATAAAAGAAACATGGTAATTAGCGTATGACCGCTACCCATCCCATTGGCTAATCAGGGCGATATGCAAATTAACTGCCAGCCAAGATGGCGGCCGGCAGCCAGGCAGCTTGAAACTAACAGAAGGCTTGCATGCTTCAGTGACGGAGGAAACCAACGTTCCCCACCTGCCTTGCCGGCCTCTGAGCCTGCAGTTTAAGAAACAAAGTAACAAATATAGAAGCTAAACAAAACCCCAGAAACCTGCTTTCAGCGAGCCCAGGATCTCAGAGCTGGAGTTGATACAGAGTTTCGATTATAGAACCGAAACAAACCAGATACCTTCTTTCAGCAGCGGAGGCCTAAGAGCTGGAGCCTCAGAGCTAAAGCTGGCACAGGGTAAAAAAGAAAAAGAAAAAAAGGAGCAGTTGGGAGCTTCAGTCACCCGCCAGCCTGAAAACAGCCCTCAGCCCCTCACCCAGACTGGCCAGGTACCCCAGTGGGAACCCCCACCCTGATCCAGGACACCCTTCAGGGCAAACCAGCCAGCCCCACCCATGCACCAGGCCTCTATCCTATATAGTAAAAGGGTAATATGCCTCCCGGCACCGGGATCAGCATGACAGGGGCTAGTGCCCAAACCCCCTGATCGCCCTGCAGCTCTGTGTGTGACAGGGGGTGGGGTCACAACCCCCTGATAGGCCCTGCTCTGTGTGAGACAGGGTGCGGTGCCCCAACCACCCCCCACGGGCCCTGCTCTGTGTCTGACGGGGTAGAGCCATAACCTCCCCATCGGCCCTGCCCTGAGTGTGAGAGTGGTGGCGCCCCAACCCCCTGATCGGCCCTGCTCTGTGGGTGATAGAGGGTGGCGCCCCAACCCCCCCCACCCCCACGGGCCGTGCTCTGTGTGTGATGGGGTAGAGACATAACCTCCCCATCGGCCCTGCCCTGAGTGTGACAGTGGCAGCGCCCCTACCCCTTAATCGGCCCTGCTCTGTGGGTGATAGAGGGTGGCACCCCAACTCCCTGATCCGCCCTGCCCTGAGTGTGACAGGGGGCGGTGCCCCAACTCCCCTATTGGCCCTACTCCGTGAGTGACAGGGGGGAGCTCCCCAACCCCCTGATTGGCCCTGCTCTGTGCATGACAGGGGGTGGCGCCACAACCTCCCCATCGACCCTGCCTTGAGTGTGACAGGGTACGGTGCCCCAACCCCCCAATCGGCCCTATCCTGAGCGTGACTGAGGGTGGCATCGCAACTTCCCTATCTGCCCTGCTCTGTGCATGACAGGGGAAGGTGCCCCAACTCCCCAATCGTCCCTGCTCTGAGCCCGACCAGGGGCTACATCTAGGGATTGGACCTGCCCTCTGCCACCTGGGAGCAGGCCTAAGCCAGCAGGTCGTTATCTCCCGAGGGGTCCCAGACTGCGAGGGGGCACAGGCTGGGCTGAGGGACCCCCCTCCTCCCCGAGTGCACAAATTTTTGTGCACCTGGCCTCTTGTCTTACCTAATAATAGACAAACATGTAAATTGACCTTACCTTCACTATGCTAACCAGCCAATCAGGAGAGTATGTAAATTAACCTAACAAAGATGGCCGTTAATTTGCATATGTAGGCTCCAAACGGTGGAGCAAAGCCTGACTGCCCAGGGGTCTGCTCCTGCCAGAGCGAAGGCCTGGGTGCCAGGTGCCGGAGGAAAACCGGTGCCAGCAGCCAGGGGAAAGGAAGGCCTATTGCATGAATCTCTTCGTGCAACAGACCTCTAGTATTGTCTATAAGTATTTATAGCAACTCACACATACAATTTTTCTTATTATATGAGTGAGAGGCTCCTAGGTATTGAAGAACATTTCTACCTATTGTGATATATGAAGCAATCCTTTAGGCAATAAAGATATCAGAACAGAATATACTGGTAAAGGAATTCTTTACCAGAATGGGTAAAAACTAATAATTAGTCCCCTTTTCTCCCTGTCTTCCTGACAAAATGTTGACAGAATATACTACACATTGAATCAAACATGCCTAGTACATGTCACAAGTGTAGGTGTCCTTTAGGGAAGCACAATTCCTTTGATTTATGCTCCTCCATAATTAAAATATTTCTCCTTTCTAGGGGGATACACCAACATTCATTCTATGGGGTCTTTGCCTTCAGTTACAAATCCAGTTTTATTTCTCTTAAAATAATCATTGATTTACATTCCTTGTGAACTTTTATGTGTTTTGCAATAAAGTCAATCCCTTTGGTTCACTTCCTCTGTACCAGGCTTATTGTTTATATTGGTGCAAGATACCAATATTTTGGCAAATTTTATTTTTTAAAAAGATATTGTAGTAGCCCCTAGTACACATTAAAAGTACATGAGACTAGAGACTACAGTTAAAAAACTTATAACTGGTTTCTTTTGTTGTTGTTGTTAATCCTCACCAGAGGATATGTTTTCCATTGAGTTTTAGAGATAGTGGAAGGGAGGGACTTAGAGAGGGAGAGAGAGAGAGAGAGAGAGAGAGAGAGAGAGAGAGAGAGAGAGAGAGAGAAAGGGAGAGAGAGAGAGGATGAGAGAGAGAGAAACATCGAAGTGAGAAAGACACATCAATTGGCTTCCTCCTGCATATGGCCTGACCAGGCCTGGGGATAGAACCTGCAACCCAGGTATGTGCCCTTGACTGGGAATCAAACCCATGACCCTTCAGAGCATGGACCGACATTCTAACCACTGAGCAAGAATGGCCAAGATGTAACTGGTTTCTAATACCCACTTTTATTCTCCTTAAATTAATTTTTCATATTTGCAGCCACAATAAAGTTTTTTTCATTTCTTTTATTGTGTTAAAATATACACAACATAAAATGTTTTCATTTTAACCATTTTAAGTGTACAGTTCAGTGGCATTAAGTGTATTCACCTTGTTTTGCAAACATCACCACCATCACCAGAACTTTTCCTATTCCCCAAACTGAAACTCTGTACTTACAATCCCAAATCCATGGCAACCACCATTACAGTTTATGCCTTTATGAATTGACTAGAGGCCCAATGCATGAATAGGCCTTTACAGCCGTGGTGGCTGCCTCAATCCCTCCCTCGCAGCCACAGGAGCAGCCTCAGTCCCCCGGCTGCAGCCCTGGCTTCATCCAGAAGGTCATCCAGTAGACTCTAGAAGGACGTCTGAATGGCTGTTTGGTGGATTTACATATTATGCTTTTATTATTATATATTTTTCTAGGTAGTTCATATAAGTGGAATCATATATTTGTCTTTTTGTGTCTGGCTTATTTCACTTAGTATATTTTCTTCAAGATTTATCCATGCTGTAACACATGTAAAAATTTCATTCATTTTTAAGGCTGAAAAATATTCCATTGTGTATATACATGCTAAATTTTCTTCCTCCTTCCATCCATTGATGGACATTTGATTTGCTTCCATCTTTTCACTATTGTGAATAATGCTGCTATGAAATTGGTGTACAAATACGTTTTTGGGTCCTGCTTTCAAATATGTTGGGTATATATCCAAAAGTGAAGTTGCTGGATCATAATGGTACTGCTATGTTAAATTTTTAAGGAATCAACATACTGTTTCAACAGAGAGTAAACCATTTTAAATTGTTGTCAGCAATGCAAAAGGATGTCAACTTCTGCACAGCATCACCTATACTTGTTATTTTTAAAAAATTTCCTTTGATACCTATCCTAATGGTCATGAAGTGTTATTGTGATTTTAATTTACATTTCCTTAATGATTAGTGATGTTAAGCATCTTTTCATGTGCTTATTGGCCATTTGCATATATTCTTCACAGAAATTTTTATTCAAATTCTTTGCCCATTTTTAGATTGGGTTGTTTAGGTTTTCTGTTGTGTTATTGAAGTTCTTTGTATATTCTGAATATTGAGTTTATTAGATATACATATTAGTTTTTTCATTTAATGGGAGAGTCTTTGCACTCTGTTAATGTTGTCTTTTGTTACACAAATACTTTTAATTTTGATGAAGTCCAATTTATCTATTTTTTTCTTTTGTTATCATGCTTTTGGTGTTATATCTAAGATATCATTGCCAAACCCAATGTCATGAAGTTTCCCCCCTATTTTTTCTTCTAAGAGTTTTATAGTTCTAGCTCTTATCATTAGGTATTTTCTTTTATTTTGAGTTAATTTTTGAGTAAAATAAGTGTTCTATCACTGATTTTTCCAAGAAAATATGTTCAAAGGACTGTCATTTTTCCATTTAATAATCTTGGCACCCTTGTTGAAAATTATTTCACATATTTATGAGCATTTACTTCTGGAAACATTATTCTATTTCATTGGTCTATGTTTCTCTCTTTATGCCAGAACTGTTTCAATTACTATAGGTTTGCAGTAAGTTTTGAAAGCAAGAAGTGTGAGATCTCAAACTTTGCTCTTCTTTTAAAAGATTGTTTTTTGGAGATCTTTTGAGATTATATGTAAACTTTAGGGTGGATTTTTCTATTTCTGCTGGAAATATTGTGGAGATTATGATAGATATTGTGTGAATCTTCAGCTCACTGTGAGTGGTAATCACATGCTACCAATAGTAAGTTTTTCATTCTGCAAATATGAAATGTCTTTCCATTTACTTGTTTTCTGTAATTTTAAGCAACATTTAATAGTTTTTTTTTTATTTTTCAAGTATTGTGCCTCATTACTTAAATTTATTCCTATACATTTCATAATTTTCTATCCTATATAATAAAGAGGTAATGTGCAAATTGACTGTAACACCCTCGCACAAGATGGCCTCCCCCATGTGGTCAAAAGATGGCCACCACAAGATGGCCAGCAAGGGAGGGCAGTTTGGGGTGACCAGGCTGGCAGGCAAGGGCAGTTGGGGGGACCAGGCCGGTTTGGGAGGGCAGTTGGGTGTGACTGGGCCAACAGGGGAGGGCAGTTGGGGGCAACAAGTCTGGCAGGGGAGGGCAGTTGGGGGTGATTGGGCTAGCAGAGGAGCAGTTAGGCGTTGATCAGGCTGGCAAGGGAGTGCCTAAGGGGTGATCAGGCAGGCGGGCAGGCGAGCAGTTGGGAGCCAGCAGTTCCAGATTGTGAGAAGGATGTCCGACAGTTGGACATCCCCTGAAGGGTCCTGATTGAAGAGGGTGCACTGGACCTCTAGTATTATTATAAATGGTATTGTTTTCTTAATTTTCTTTTCAGAATAGTCATTGTTTAGTATATGGAAACACAACTCATCTTGGCATGTTGATTTTGTATTCAGCAACTTTGCTAAAGTCCTTTATTAGCTGTAACAGTTTTATCTATGGAATCTTTAGGGTTTCTATAAGTAACATCATGCCATCTGCAAGCAAAGATATTGTCTCTACCAATAAATTGCCTTCTAACCACTGTTTTTGGCTACTCACATCATTTTTTATATTTTGTATTTTCATTTTTATTTATCTCAAGATATTTTCTAATTTCCCTTATAATTTCTCCCTTGACCTATTGGGTGTATAAGTATGTGTTGTATTATTTCCACATGTTTGTCAATTTTCCAGTTTTATTTCTGCTATTGATTTCTAGATTCATTTTATTATGATCAGGAAAAAAATATTTTGTATGATTTTAGTCTTAAAATTCATCAAGGCTTTTCCATGGCCTAGCAGATTGCTTATCCTGGAGAATGTTTCATGTCTGTGCATTTAATAAAAATGTGTATTCTGCTCTTGTTTAGTGGAGTGTTCTGTTATGTCTGTTAGATACAAACAGTCTATAAAATTCAAGTCTTTAGTTTCTTTATGGATCTTCTGTCTGGTTATCCTAATTGGAAGTGGTGTATGGTAGTCTCTATGGTCTGAATGTCTGTGTTGTACCGAAATTCATATGTTGAAATCCTAATGCCTAATGAGATTGTATTAGAAGGTGCGGCCTTTAGGAAATAATCAGTCATGAGAGCACAGCCCTCATGAATGAGATCAATGTTCTTATAAATTAGGCTGGAGAAACCCTCTGGGCCCCTTCCACCATGTGAAAACACAGCAAGAATTCAGGAGCCTGAAATCCAGACGAAAGCCCTTTCCTGACCATTCTGGCACCCAAATATCAGACTTTCAGCCTCTAGAATATGAGCAATAAACTCTTGTTTATAAACCACTTAGTTTTTCGTATTTTGTTATAGAAGCCTCAGTGGGATAAGACTGAAATTGGTATTAAAATATGAGGGTGCTACTGTGACAATTACCTGAAAAATGTGGCTCACTTTCTCTTGAATGTTCATAGTAAACTGCAAGGAGAGATATGACTTAAAGACAGAATTGTTAATCAAAAGGGAAACAGAACTTAACAATTTGAAAAATTGTTTGCCTAACCATATTGCAAAAAATGAAAAGGCATGTCTGGAAGAGAAGATTGAAAGTGTAACCAAAGACTCTTTGATAAATATATTAGTATGTTCCTACAAGTGGAATGATAGGGTCAAATGGCAGTTCCATATTTCATTTTTTGAGGAAACTCCATACTGTTTTCCATAGTGGCTGCACCAGTCTGCATTCCAACCAGAAATATATTAGGGTTCCCTTTTCTCTGCATCCTCCCCAGAACTTTTTGTTTGTTGATTTGTTGATGGTAGTCATTCTGACAGGTGTGAGGTGATACCACATTGTCAAAACCCAAAACACCAATCAGAAAGAATATATGCACCCCTATGTTCATAGCAGCATAATTTACAACAGCTAAGATCTGGAAACAGCCCAAATGTCCATCAGAAGATGAGTGGATAAAATAGTCGTGGTACATTTACACCATGGAATACTATGCAGCAGTAAAAAAGAAGGATCTTTTATCCTTTGAGACAGCATGGAGGGACCTGAGAACATTATGCTAAGCAAAATAAGCCAGTCAGAGAAAGATGAGTACCATATGATCTCACTCATATGTGGAATCTAAAGGACAAAATAAACTGATGATCAAAATAGATCCAGAGACATAGAAGCATGGAACAGACTGTGGAATCTCAGAAGGAAGGCCTAGGAAGGGTCGGTGGTTAGGAAGAAATCAACCAAAGAACTTGTGTGCTTGTATGTATAACCCATGGACATAGACAATGGTGTGGTGAGGGCCTGGGGTGGTGGGCGGTGGTGGGCTAGAAGGGGTCAATAGGGGAGAAAAGGGGACATCTGTAATACTTTCAACAATAAAGATAAATTTAAAACATTAAAATCATAGATTAGTATTGGTGTCAACTAGGGACTTACCAGCCTCTCTGACAGGAAAACAGCCTATTTAAACTTAAAGGGAAGGAGTCAGGAAGGAATGAAGGAAAGTTTCTGGACTTTGATTTTATAGGAGTGAATCAAAGAGCTAGTTGTATGTGAATGTATGCTATTCTTCAATGTAAGGAAGAACGACTTTCAAGGCCATTCAGAGATCATCAGGGATGTGTCCTAGGGTTTAAAAGGGAAAACCATTGCCAGGGATTCAGTGGGCCAGACAACTCCCACCGAAAGTTATGAGGGAAGTGTCACCCACAGCATGGCGGCAGTGCTATCCAAAATTGTGGGGGCTTGATCCCTGCCACGCAGCAGCATGGGAATATGACTACCTCCAGCTAGATATCAACGAATGGAATCTCTCAGAAATGCTGGCACATCACCCAGAAAGAAGGCCACTGTGAAAATGAGGTTGCTGTAGATTTCCCACGAGACCAATGCCCAGTGGAGCCATGGAAGCACGGGTGCTCCCATGACTCCAGATCAGTAGAGCCATTGGTATGTAATTTCAGCCAGTGAGACCTGCCAGTATCCAATTTCAGCCCAGGTAAGCTACTGCATGGGCTGTCTCCGGCAGCCATACTGTTTTCCACAGTGGCTGCATGAACCTGCATTTCCACCAATAGTGCATGAGGGTTCCCTTTTCTCCACATCCTGCCCAATACTTGTTGTTTGTAGATTTGTTGATGGCAGCCATTCTGACAGGTGTGAGGTGATACCTCATTGTGATTTTAATGTGCATCTCTTTGATATTTAGTGAAGTCAAGGCCAGCATTACCCTAATTTCAAAACCAGATAAAGACACTACAAAGAAAGAAAATTATAGGCCAATATCCCTGATGAACACAGGTGTTAATATCATCAACAAAATATTGGCAAACCAGATATAGCAATACAATAAAAGATCACACATAATGATCAAGTGGGATTCATTCCAGGGATGAAAGGTTGGTGTAATATTCACAAATCAATAAACATGATACAACACGTAAGCAAAAGGAAGGATAGACTAATTATCACAATGCATTATAAAACCTTCAGAAGGAAAGGAGAATGTTTTGTGAACCATTTGTTTCTGTGTGTGAATGGTAGTTTTAAAATTATTAGTTTTTAGCATCAGTACTTTTAATGAAAACAACTTGACCAAAAATCTGTCACAGAATTTTAAGGCCCATTAAAACAAAGTTTAATGAGAAAAGAAGGATAAAAATCACATGATCGTATCAATAGGTACAGCAAAAGCATTTAATAAAATCCAGCACCCATTTATAATAAAAACTCTCAGCAAAGTGGGAATAGAGGCAGCATATATCAACATAATAAAAGTCATATATGACAAATTCATAGCCAACATCATACTCAACAGGAAAAACATAAAAGTGTTTTCCTTAAGATTAGGAACCCCAGGGTTGTCCATTTCACCACTTTTATTCGACATAGTACTGGAACTCCTAGCCACAGCAACCAGACAAAGAGAAGAAATAAAAGGCATCCAAATTGGAAAGGAAAAAGTAAAACTGTCATTATTTGCAGAACACATAATACTGTACATAGAAAACCCTAAAGACTCTACCACAAAACTGCTAGAACTGATAAATTAATTCAGTAAAGCAGCAGGATGCAAAATTAATATTCAGAAATCGCTGTCATTTTTATACACTAATAATGATCAGAAAGCAAAACTATCATAAAGAAAACAATCCCATTTACAATTGCAACAAAATGTAAGGTTCCTAGGAGTGAATTTAACTGAGGGAGTAAAAGATCTGTACTCAAAAAAGTATAGGATACTTAAGGATGAAATTGAGGAAGACACAAATAAGTGGTAGCATAAATCATGTTCATGGATTGGAAGAATCCACATCATTAAAATATTCATACTACCCAAAGCAATTGATAGAGTCCATGGAATTCCTATTAAAATACCAATGGCATATCTCACAAAATTAGAACAAATATTCCTAAAATGTATGTGGAAACATAAAAGACCCCAAATAGACGCAACAATCTTGAAAATGAACAAAGTTGAAGGTATCATGTCACCTGGTATGAAACTATACTATAAGGCCATTGTTATGAAAGCAGCATGGTATGGGCATAAAAACAAGCATATAAATTAATGGGACACAATAGAGAGCCCAGAAATAATCCCACAACTTACGGTCAATTAATATTTGTCAAAGGAGGCTAGAACGTACAATGGGGTAAAGATAGTCTATTCAATAAATGGTGTTGGAAAAATTGGGCAAATACATGCAAAAAACTGCAACTTATACCATACACAAGAATAAACTCAAAATGGATAAAAGATTTAAATGTAAATCACAAATCCATAAAAATCCTAGAAGAAATCATAGGCTGTAAAATCTCAGGCATTTCTCCTAATATTTTTTTCTGATATATCACCTCAGGCAAGGGAAACAAAAGAAAAAATAAACAATGGGACTACATCAAACTAAAAAGCTTTTGCACACCTCCTCCATTCTCTACTGTCTCTACAGTGCATACACACTTGTATTTCTTTTTTAAAAAAAATATATTTTATTGATATTTTACAGAGAGGAGGGGAGAGGGATAGAGAGTTAGAAACATCGATGAGAGAGAAACATCCATCAGCTGCCTTCTGCACACACCCTACTGAGTATGTGCCCGCAACCAAGGTACATGCCCTTGACTGGAATCGAACCTGGGACCTTTCAGTCTACAGGCCGACGCTCTATCCACTGAGCCAAACTGGTTAGGGCCAAACTTGTATTTCTTTGCTCTAAAGGAGTTCTGAAATTTGTCCTCTGAAAATGCAAACTTTTACAAAGGCTCTTTGTCAATGGATGTCTTTGCAAGCCGTATTTTGTAACTGCTACTGGTCTGTGGCTGAGAGGGTTGGAATCAGTTCACAGACCACTGTGTGGACCACATCTGGTACCAAGGTCTGGCAGCCTACTGCCTGGGGTCCAGGTGGCCGAGATTCCTCCTGTGTTCCTTCGTATGTGTTTCTGGATCCCACAGTTCTTACACAGGCACTTTTGTTTGTGGATAGATGCCAAACTTTTGTTGTTGAGAACAGGGTGGGGGGCTAAGGACATGTAATTCTATGATGATGTGGCTATCACCCTGTGTTGCTTGTGCTCTTCCATGGGTTTCTGCCACTTCATATTCTTTTCTTTTAATGGGCCGTGTTTTCTTGTTTCTTTATATGCACTGTGATTTTAGTTGTTGGTTGTGAAAATTAATATTTGAAAAAAACAGCCATTTCTCTCAGCAATTGAATACTGGTTCCCTGTACCACTATGTGAAGGTATTTGTTAATTATCAGGGCGTGTTCTGAAACTTGCGGTCAGTCCAATATGATGGTGTAAGTTCTCGTCAAACTTTTTCTTGGCATATACTTTGCGTGGGCTTGTGTGAGTATGATTTTTTTATTTCCTTGGTGGTATATATATGGCAAATCTAAAATATCTTAATTTCCCAATGAGTCTTTTTTTTTTTTAATATATTTTATTGATTTTTCACAGAGAGGAAGGGAGAAAGAGAGAGCCAGAAACATCGATGAGAGAGAAACATCGATCAGCTGCCTCCTGCACATCTCCCACTGGGGATGTGCCCGCAACCCAAGTACATGCCCTTGACCGGAATCGAACCCGGGACCCTTCAGTCCGCAGGCTGACGCTCTATCCACTGAGCCAAACCGGTTTCGGCCCCAATGAGTCTTATCACTGCTTCTTTTTGGGGTCTTAAATGTTGGGGGTTTTTTATTTGTTTTGTTTTGTTTTTGTTTTTTTGTTTAATCCTCACCAGGCTGTTTTATTGATTTTAAAGAGAGAGGAAGGGAAAGAGAGAGAGAAACATCAATTGGATCAGTTGCTTCCTGTATGCACCCTAATCAGGGGTTGAACCGATGGGCCAGGGGTCTGAGATGCTTTATTCTGTTCATCTACTCATAATCTCCTGCTCTAGATTATCTGTAGGTCTATCATCTCCCCACAGCTTTCATGAGCAATGGCTGCTTCCTTCGGTGGTTTCTCCTAGCATGAGACACAAGCTATGGTACTTCTCCCTCTTTGAAATCTGAATTATGTAAAATAGAGTCCCATTCATTAAGAAACCTCTAAACCAGTAAGACTGTTGCAAACAAAGTCCACTATGCTTTACCTGATTCAATGGAGGGAACTGGAAACATGACCACATTATGCCATGCCGGGGCAAGGGTAAATAAAAGTGCCTAAAAATGCCATAAAGTCTCCTCCTATCTGCAATGTGTCTTTTTTTTTTTCTGAGTGTTTGTTTAGACCGTTCACTGTTTGCCATAGCTCCTATGAAGTTATTTCTAGCCAGCCTCTTGTTTACAAAAAATGTTTCCAGGTGGATATAAAGGCCAGGAACCTCGCAGTCTGCCATCTTCTTGATGTTCCAACTCCACAGTAACTTTTAAAACACAAATATGATTGTGTCCTCCTCCTTCTTAAAATGTATAACTCTTTAATGTCTTTCTATTTTCATATATGTATATGTATAAGGTATCCCAAAAATATGTACACACACTTTGAATAATAATAAAGACAATGTTTATTAAAATATGTTTCATTTTCAAAATTGAACTATCAGCTGTTAAAGTATATATACATTTTTGGGGACATCAATATATATATTCATGGGGGCTGGCCTCTGAAATTTCCCTATCAGTATATCTTAGGCTGTCATTCATGTTGATTCTGCTAAAGCCATGAAGTTCTTCTTGAAGTCCCACTGTGCTGTATTTTACCGCAGTGCATTCTAATGTATTCTCTTTTTCTGGAATACTTCACCCTATTCTTTAACCAATTCTTCTTACCATTCATCTTTTAGATACCAGTTTAAATGTCACCTCTTCAAAAAAATATCTTTGGTGACCACCATCCCTTCCTAAATAGGTCAGATTACCTCTCACAATGCCTAGTTAGCAATTTACACATTTATGCCATAATACCCAGAGCAATCGTCATTAGTCTAATTACTCCTTGAGTATCTCTTGCATTAAAAATATAACCCTTCACAAGAGCAGGAGTCATGTGTGTCTCCCTCACTGCTGTATTCCCGTGCTTAGCCCAGTGCTTGGTGCTTTGTGAAACTGGACTAATTTTTGAAAGTCTCATATTGGGGCAATATTTCAACTATTGAGATCATTTAACAGTTTTTGAAACACCTGGAATTATTTCCTCCAGGTTTTCTGTAAATTGAAGCAAATATAGGCTTTTTAAAATAGAAAAACATAGCTATCAATATCAGCTATTGTGTCCTCCCTATCCTACATTCTACCCTCTAGATAGGCATATAAACAGTATTTCAAAGAGGCATATTATAAAAGATTCTCAATATAATAAAATATAGGAAAGAAATAAAAAAACAATGTGAAACCCAGTATGAATGGTACTTCTGTTAGAAAGCTTTTTAACTGAAGTTTTATGTCAGCATATTCACCAATAACTAATAGAAATGTTATTGTCATTTAGCAATTATGAGGAACCAGGTGAGCTATTGCTGAGTGATGATAAATAACTTTATGAAAACATCTGCCCATGTATATGATAGTTAATTTTATATATTAATATCAGCACCTATTGACTGATAATTCTGGATTGATTTGGCTTGTTTATGTACTTGCATTTAATTCAACCACAACCTGAATATTTTAAAAAGATTGATTAGAATAATCTCTCTTTTGAAGACTATTTGCAATCTAGCATGAATTAAGCAGTATTAGATGAGTATAATTTCTCAAAAATGTTATTTGCTTCAATTTAGAAAACATATTTGAGTATTGTGGAAGACACAAAAGAATTTTTTAATCTAAATGCTTTCTGAGTATATTTTTGTCACTAATACCTACCTTTCCAAGTGTTTATTTAAATAATAAGACTATGATTATTTCATTAAGTTAAAAAAAACCTAAGAGTTAGAAAAGAAAATGTCCCAATTTTGAGAAACAAACTAATATTTTGCCATTTCTGGAAATAAAAGAGAATTATCTTTCCATGTATTAGTTTAGGAAACAGATTTTAATTAATGTCTAGTATTAGTTGGGAAACATTTATGACATATCCCCTACAGTCCTGTTCAGTGAAATTTCAATTGATTGTTTGGTCATCTGTGACTTGACTTTACTATAACTCAATTCAGAGAAAGTCAGGAGCTAAAAGTAGACTCTGTGTGAGACCCAAAGTCACATCCCTGACTATTGAGATACTATCTATGATCTATGTTCACATTTCAGATATTGTGTGTGTGTGTGCCTGTTTACATAGAGTGCAAGTTAATATTGGATGATAAGGTAAATTGGTAAATTGAAGAACAGGTCAGCTTATCCTGCTGCTTGAGTGGAAGGTAGGCCTATGGCAGATCAGACAGAAAATTCTATAAAAAGAAATTTGTTGTGGGTTTCCAGTTTCTCTTTTCATAGGTTCTCTCTCTCTCTCTCTCTCTCTCTCTCTCTCTCTCTCTCTCTCTCTCCCTCTCCCTCTCCCTCTCTCCTGCTGTCTCTTTTTTTGCTTTTATCTTTATTTGAATGTCTTATCTTAGAGGTTGTTTGTGTAGAGAATTCAGCTTTCAAGAAGAGTTTATTCATCATTTCAACATAGCCATAATATATTTATTCTAATTTCTAGTTGGATTGACTTACCTTCACTTGAAGTTTCTTTTAGTTTTGGCTCCAGACTTGTATATTTACAGAACTCATACTGCTGTATCTTGGTTGAATTACTGTTGGCATTCTACCTTAAATCTGATGCATTTGATGCTCATTTTAGGTGATCACTTCACACATTTTGCATGTGACCTGCCATAAACACACTTTTATTTATAATTGGCCTCAGAGCAAAGTAAACAATGAGGGTGCCATTGTACATAGAAAAGTATGTTTATAGGTTAGTAATAACAAATGCTTGCCACTTATTGATTTTAAAGCTGTTAAAGAGATTTAAAAATCACTATTTTACATTTTCAATAAAGGTCACTTTATTGAATAATTCCATTCCTCAAAGAGATAACTCATTAGAATTTCTATTGGCTTAGTTAATGAAACTGAATTCTCTAATTTTATATCAAGAAAAAAACACTATTTAGAAACTTATTTTTTACTGCTCTGCATTATATCTGCTAATTTTATTTTGTTTTAGATTTTAGAGGAAACAAAACTAGTCAATCATTTCCATGAGATAATTTAAAAAAACAACAACAAACCACTCTTGAACTTTAGGGCTAACATAGTATCTTTGGTTTTGAATTTGAAAATTGAGGCCCCCTATAAATACCTCAACTCTGCTATGAACAGTTCTTGTATTCTGAAAGCTGTAGGCATGTGCTTTCTTATCTATGCTCCTGCACCAGGGTAAACCAGACAAAGGCTGCCACCAACCCAATAGGTAATAGCCTCCCTGCTGCCCCGGAGATAGCTGTTGTCAGGCTTCCCTGCAAAGAAGACTGGACAGCAAATGCAGTTACTAGTCCCCCCCCCCCACCCCCCGACACACACACACACCCGCCTTCTTTCTGACTCTGGTATAATTTCAAAACATGTGCAAAAATAACTAGCTCATCACTAAATTAACAGTTTTGTGGAAGACTGGAATATTAGCAACTACAGATTTTCTGGGGCATTGTCTTGACCCAAGCTATTTTGTGTTATAGTGCACCACAGATGTCAATCTCCTTCAAGGTCATAAAAAAACTTACTAAAATATTGCTAACACTGGTGTCTGATGCGTTCAAAACTCTATATGTCACCAGCAATGTAATTGCTAACACTGGTGTCTGATGCGTTCAAAACTCTATGTCACCAGCAAAGTAATTGGTTTCACTGTGTAATGTAATCTGTTATTTTATCATAGATTAGCTTATCTTTCCCACACAATGAAACAGACTTGCTTTGTTTGGCATTCACACCTTATTTATGTCATTTAAAAAATAATGAATTCCATTTTAACAGATTTATATGTGCTTTACATCAATTTCTGGGTCAAATATACTATAGCAATTTTCAGAAATGACTAGTAGAATTTTAAAAAGTGTTACATACTGCAATGATAAAACTGAGAAACATTTTTAAATAAAATATGTTGTTCCGAGTGTTATATCTCCAACATGAGGTGAGAAAGCATGAAGACAGTGCCTGTATGAGTAGGAAAATGTTGTCATTACCCATAAGCTGAAAGCTCAGCCAGGCACCAGGACATTTCATCACTTAATTCCTGCTAATATCAGACAGAACTTTATTTATTTTAAAATATTTATGCCATATTGAACTTTCTATTGTTCATTGCTGGGGTCCAACCCCAGCAGGTCCAGGGGTCCCCAAAGGTGTGGATGGAGTCGGCGAAGAAGGAATGACACGGAGACAGCGTTTACTTGATCAGCAGCCTAGCCAGGATCTCCAGCCAGGATCTCCAGCCAAGTTCTGGTCTGGATCTCCAGCCAAGTTCTGGTTAGGATCTCCAGCCACGTTCTGTGTCCATATTCTCTTGCTAGGTTCTCCAGCCAGGTTCTCTAGGTTCTCCAGCCAGGTTCTGTAGCCATGTTCCTTCGCTAGGTTCTCCAGCCAGGTTCTGTAGCCATGTTCCCTCGCTAGGTTCTGTCCAGGTTCTCCAGCCAGGTTCGGTCACCAGGTTCTAGTCAGGTTCTCTTGCCATGTTCTATCCAGGTTCTGTAGCCAGGTTCTGTCTCTAGGTTCTTCAGCCAGGTTCTCTCACTAGTTTCTGTCTCTAGGTTCTGTGGCCAGTTTCTGTCCAGGATCTTTTGCCATGTTCTCTCCAGCGAAGTTCTGGTTTTTATTGTCTTGTTACATCCGTATTTATACCAGTTGATTTTAATCCTGTCAATTTCTATTGCAAAGGTTAGGGCGTTTCTTATCTCCATTCCAGGGAGTAAAGATTATGTAGCTTAAGCGTGATTGTTTGTAGTTAAAGTGATTAACTACCCGCCTGGCACTTAGTTAAGGAGTTTTATCCCCTCCCTGACTTCAGGGAAAAATCCCCACCTGGGGAAACAACCTTTCTCAGAGAGGTGACCTTGGTTAAAACACATAGCACTAAGGGGAGCAAACATATTAAGAACAGTATGCTATATACGCCAGGTCCCTTGAAACATATGCTGTGCAGATGTTTCTTTCCTGCAGCGACTGTGTCAAGCAGCAAGGATGGACCGGCTTCCAGCAGTTCATCAAACATGCATTGTTTTATGTCTGTGCCTTTAATTATTATGTTCCCTTTGCATAGAACCTTTGTTATATCTAATACACCTGGTAAAACTCCCACCTCGTTCACAAAACCCTATTCAAACATAACAGGCAACACAGCTTCAAGTAGAATCTCTTAGCTTGGGTTCTTCCAAAAGACAATCCTGAGATAAGGATTCCAGTGCAAGTAGTTTATTTTGGTGGTGATCACAAGAAATTCTGATAAGGAAGCAAAGACAAAACAAAGAAGTGGAAAAAGGAAGGGGAAGAAGTCATTATACATGTATTTAAAGCAAGTTATAAATGATGGCAATTGGAGCTTAATAGCACTGAGGAAGTCTGAGAGCCAGTGTAGAATTTTAGATTTACTCTACCCAGAGAGAGAGAGAAGTAGGGTTTTTATTTACAAACTCCCACCAGTTATTGTTTGAAAGCTACTTAAGGGGGCTGTTATTTTTCTGGGTTTTATGGCTTGCTCTGTATGTGGGCACAGTGACCTGAAGAGGCCAGAGAAAGCCAGCAGCAGACAGTCACAGTTCCTGGTGGTGATAAGGCTGGCAGGTGTGCACAGAAATAGTAGGTGCTAAGAAGAATAGTATTGACAGGGTGTGCAGCACAGAAGTTTTTAGGGGTGCTCCTTTGAACCAAAAATGATCATCCATTGATTTCTTTGAAGTATTCTATTACAGGAAAACTCTGTGATGCTTATGAAGATATATTTAATAGATTTTGTGAAAATATCAACATCACCATATTTATTGGGCATATTCTATTCTCGGTCTATTTATAGAAATATGGGTTTTTAAAGAATTATTCCTGCCTTCCACTCTTGTATGCTCTGTGAATTGTCTGCTACTTCTTACTTTGCTAATGGCCTCTTTCTTCTTCTCCAGTCTTCTTATTTGTTATTGTTTACTTAAAGTCTGATCAGATTTCACAATTCTTGTGAAATGGGACATAGGTCAATTTTTCTGAAAACAGCAAGTATTTCTTGGGTAGTCATATATACCAAGCAAAATCCAAGCCACCATGTATATACATATAAATACATCATATCTGATCTGAAGGAACATGTACTTTGGCCATGTTCTATAATAGTTAAAACTTCTATTAACATTCATTTATTCATATGTTCAAGAAATATTTCAAGTACTTATTAGGGATCAGTAACTATACTAGGCACAAAGAATATAATAAGTTAAAAACAGTTCCTGTTCTCATAGAATGTACATTCTACAAGGAATGTGGACATTAATAAAGTATTCACATAGATCTTCTTGAAGGATTGTATTTGAAACCAAGATCTGGCACTAGATGTGCTCCTTGCTATCATTTTGTTGCTTCTAGGCCTTCTCATCTGTCAGAGCAAGGAAATTTATGTGTGTATATAATACTTTCTCAATATGATCTAATATCCAATGAGTATGAGAGTTCCCTCAGACTCTTTAAAATTTGTTTTCTCTTAAATTGTTTCTTTAGTCACTTGAAATATGTAGGTCCCTGCTATATATTTTAAAAAATTTCCTTACAATTTACCTGTTGAATAAATCAGTTTGTTTGTGCATAGAGTCTTTCATAGTCTGTGTTGCATATTTCCTTTGGTTATCATGTTTGGGATTCACTGGGCTACCTAAATATGTAGATGATTGTCATTTATCACTTTTGGGAAAATATCAACCATTATCTCTTTAAATATTTCCTTTGCTACATACTATTTTTCCTCACCTAAAACTGACATTTTTATACTAATCTCTATGTCTTCTATTCTCTCATCCTTCCATAGAAGATTCAGAATTGATTACACCAAGCACCAGTGAGGATTACCAATCAGAGATAATTTTAATTAAATTCAAAACTTGATAATTTTTAGACTACCCAAGTAGAGAAAATATTAGGCTGTAATGTCATATGAGGGCAAGCTTGTTGTAAATTATCAGAGGAAATATAATTTTCTTCTTTCAGTCAACATGATTATTCAAGATGGGAAAGTTTCCTTTGCAGTTTCCAGGAGGTAGAGATTTATTTTAAGTCCACACTTAATACTAAGGGTGGAGCATTTGGGTACACCAGCTTTATTTGGAGCAGGAAGACTTATACTATTAGAATCCAATATCTTGTTTTCTGTACCTTTTCCCCTGTGAGTTGGTGAAAACTGAAGTACAAGTTAATCTGGTATGTTAAATATCTCAATAGCAGGCCAGTTTTAGTTCTCTGCTTATCTCTCTGGTTTTCTGCTCTTAATTATTATTATTATTATTATTTAGATTTTGTGTATTCTCACTTTCTTACCAGCTTGTGGATTGATTTTGCTTTTTTTTTTTAATATATTTTATTGATATTTTACAGAGAAGAAGGGAGAGAGATAGAGAGTTAGAAACATCGATGAGAGAGAAACATTGATCAGCTGCCTCCTGCACATCTCCTGCTGGTGATGTGCCTGCAACCCAGGTACATGCCCTTGACCGGAATCGAACCTGGGACCTTTCAGTCCGCAGGCTGATGCTCTATCCACTGAGCCAAACCGGTTTCGGCTGATTTTGCTTTTTTAAAAAGCATATTTCATCCAGTGGTGATAAGGCTGACATTTACTTAGTTATTTTCAGAGAAATGTGTGTGTGTTTGGTGGTGGCTTCTTCTTTAAAAAGATGTTTTTATTGATTTTAGAAAGAGAGGAAGGGAGGGAGAGAGAAAGAGAAACATCTATGAGAGAAACATCAAGTCTGCACCTCCAGCATGTGCCCTGACCAGGAATCAAACCAGCAACCTCTCGGTGCATGGGACAATGGGGTTGGTGGTTTCTTAAATCATACATGTGCAAACTTAGGGCTCTGATTCTTCAAGTCCCCACGTAATCATCGCTACTGGCAGTTAGTTCATTTGATTCCTATACATTATCAAGCCTATCCGGAGGGATTTATACTTGTAAAGATTACTTATTTCAAAATGTTCACATTGCTTCATAGACCTCACATTATTTGATCTTGAGTAAAGAACTTAAACCCTGCCCTAAGCGGTTTGGTTCAGTGGATAGAGCATCAGCCTGCAGACTGAAGGGTACTGGGTTCGATTTTGGTCAAGGGCATGTACCTTGGTTGCCAGCTCCATCCCCAGTAGGGAGCTTGCAGGAGGCAGCTGATAGATGTTTCTCTCTCACTGAAGTTTCTAAATCTCTATCCTCCCTTCCTCTCTGTAAAAATCAATAGAATATATTTTTAAATTATTTATTTAAAAGAACTTAACCCCTGGGAGCTTTATTCTCATTCTGTGTAACTGAAAATATTAATCCCAGCTGACAATCCATGAAAAGTATAAAGAATAAATGATAATGAGATAGTATATGAGAATGTGTTTTTTAAACTGTAAGTATATGGTAACTCAAGATGTTAGTATTACTAAACGGATCACCTTTCTATCATAACTTGGGCACCTTAATTAACAGAGTGTTTGCTCTGTGTATTAACATGCTTTTGGCAACATTTTAAGAATGAGTCATTGTTAACTTATATTTTTCCACAATGGTCTTTATTCTTTCTCATTTAACTAATAATCTCACCTTGCTTTATCTTGACTTTCATATGAAATTATTGATAATTCTGTGTGAATTTTATAAGAAAGTCTAATCTTCTATATTTGAATACAGTCCATAAAGTAATAAATCACAATTACTGTCTTCAAGTATATAAAGTGCATAAAGACAACCAAAAGCCTACCCTGCATATCTTGGAGAGTTTATTATTATTTACCAATCCTTTCATTCTGGGGTATGTCTCTGGATCTTCAGTTTACTTGTGACATATCATGAATTTCTGTGGGCTTTTTTTGATGAATATATTTATGTACCACTCTTAAAATAGCAATCTTAAAAATTAAATTGCATGCTTCATAGTGATGCCAATACCTTGGTATGCTCACTGTGACAGATTATTCAAAGTGTTTTCAAATGATAAGGCACATTTGTAATTAAGTATACAACTTGCTTTATAGAGCAGAACTGATGAGCTTGATGAAGCAAAAATGAAGAATATGACAATTATAAGTTTTACCAAACTATGTTATGTATTGATTGTGCCATACATAATAAAATTCATGAAAATATAAGCTTAAATTAAAATGGAAACTTGATGTCTGTTCTCCTGATGTGTTCTTACTTTCAAAATACAATATCTATAAGGTAATTTCATTTTGACCCGAAGTCTTTGACAGAATGAGCATAATTCTGAAGTCTACCAATACTCAGAGACTAGAAAAATTATCACATGTAAAGAATCAAATATAGCTTTCAGAAGTGACAAGATAGGAATATTTACTGTGATACTTTATTAATCTCAAAACTTACATGTTAAGGAAAGCAGAAGCAGATTTTATGTGTCTACATCATAGCAGTTAAATATCAAAAATTATTGATCTTTAAACATAATCATAGCTTCAAGCTATAGAGTTAAATAAAATATGAAGGAATGGAATTGCATTTGAACATAATTCAAAGAAGGAACACTTTTATTTAATCCTGTCACTAATGATCGCTTGATCAATAAAATCTCCCATGTGAGTTAATATAATAATAATACATAAGGCTTTAGTCAATTCAGTTTGAATCAATTCAATTTGAGAAATTTATTGATAGTTGACTATTTATAATGGACTATTCCAAGAGTTGAGTGGTCCAAAGATAGACATGAGATAATTCTTATCCTCCAGGCCTTTAAATTAATATGTGAGTCAGACATATACAGAAATATCTCCAATGTATAAAAGAATAAAATGAATACAATTATAGAGGCACAAAATATCATAGGAATATAATGGAAGGAGAAATCAGTTGTGATTGAGAAATCAGCAGTGGCTAATATAATCTTACTAATATGCAATATAAATATCTTGAATAGCCCGGTCAACATGGTTCAGTGGTTTAGTGTCAACCTATGAACCAGGAGGTCATGGTTTGATTCCTGGTCAGGGCACGTGCCCAGGTTGTGGGCTCCATCCTCAGTGTGGGGTGTACAGGAGGCAGCCAATTGATGATTCTCTGTCATTATTGATGTTTCTATTTCTTGCTCCCTCTTCCTTCCTTTCTGAAATCAACAAAAATATATTTAAAAAATAAATACCTTGAATAAAATAATTGGTAACGAATATTTCAAATTGGAAACACAGTTACTAAGCTTGCAAACTAGTTACCCATATGTAGTTGCTATGCACGTTTTATAAGCATGTTATGTTAACTGAGGAATAATATAATGCTTAAATATTTCTGTAGGTGAAAAAACATGGAATAAACCTAGATCCCAGTTGTGGAATGCTGGACAAGAAAGACAAATATTGCTATTTTAGAAATTTAAGCTTGTTATCATTTCAGGCAAAAATAGTTCATATTTCCAGAAAACTAGACATGGAAGAAAACTTAGAGTTAACCTACTCAACCTCTGCATTCTTACATGAGGAACTAGGACTGAGAGGAGAGTTGATTTAGTGAAGGTCCCAGAATGGGTAAGTAGATTAGAACCTGATTTAGTATTCCCAGTTGGGTGCTGCCCACCACGCTGTTTTACATGAGCAGGGCAAATTTGGTTGTAAAACAATTTAATAGATTTCACAATTAATGTTAAAGACAAATTTTAAAAGAAAAAAACAGACTATCTCATATAAATGGAATTTAACCCATGCATTAATGTCTGTGGAGCTGAAAACAGAAATTCTGAGACAGTACCAAAAAGTTATCTGAGGTTTTTCATGGCAATTTGTTAAAAAAATAAATAAATAAATATTTTACTAGCCTGTTGTTATACTAGAATTGGCAAAAGTAGGTTCACAGTTGTTTGTATGGAAAATAATACAATAATTAATAAATACCAATACAAGAATAAACTGTGTTTCATGTACTCACAACTGTATGTGCTACCAGATGTCCGGTTCAACTGTCAGAAGAAAGACTATAGAACTGGAGTTTCTGAAAAACCTGTAAATGAATCTACATCTTTAAATTCAAGTTATCTTCACCTAGCCCTCCCATATATATCTTGGCACTTATAGTTTCTGAATAAGAATAGCTACTACCTAGTAAATCATTTAAAAGTTATATGTTTAAGGTCAACCTTGCAAAAGTAAATGCTCTTATCACTCAGAAGTAGTTACCAAAACAGACAAGATCTAAGCTCTCATAAAATAATAAAAGGAGATGGCAATAAGCAAACAAAAATATATTAGATGGTGAAAAGTGAATTAAGATGGTTTGCTAAAAAGTGTGGGTGTTTTACTTTGGGTGGTCAGAAAAGGTGTTTTTAAGAGTCGTATCGTGATTAAGATCTGAATGAAAGGAAGGATACAAATTTGCTAAGATCAGAAAGTATTATTATCAAGGATAGAGTATATACTATTGGGAATCCTAACTTGATGTGTTTCAGATAAGTGAAAACTAAATAAAAGCAGTGGATTATGGTTTCAAATATGCTCTTTATCCAAGTATGTTAGAATGAGCCAGTAATTGAATATACTAAAGTGTCATCATTGTCAACATGGCTTTTGAACTGAAAAGTTATGTGAATTTACATTCAGTGGAAACAAGACAGTATTTGAAAATGGAACTTAATTTTATCAGACAAAAACATTTAAAATTGTTATTATACATATTCCCATAGGGTACTTATCCATTTTATTAATGGTCTATAGGAAATAATTTTAGAAAGAAGAAATTCAATTATTTAAAGGTGAATTTCTCAATATTAAATCCATATTGGTTTATATGTGTGCTAAAGATATTGGAATACTCATAGATAAAAGTAAATGAGTTTTTAAAAATGCAGGACTGGTCCTAGCTGGTTTGTCTCAGTGGATAGAGTGTTGGCCTTCAGAATAAACGGTTTGATTCTGGTCAAGGGCACATGCCTAGGTTGTGGGCTCAATCCCCTGTAAAGGGTGTGCAACAGGCAGCTAATCAATCATTCTCTCTAATCATTGACTAACAGTGGTTCTCAACCTTCCTAATGTCATGACCCTTTAGTACAGTTCCTCATGTTGTGGTGACCCCCAACCATAAAATTATTTTCATTGCTATTTCATAACTGTAATTTTGCTACTGTTATGAATCATAATGTAAATATCTGATATGCAGGATGTATTTTCATTGTTCGCGACCCACAGGTTGAGAACCGCTGGACTAGAGGCTTCGTGAACGAATTCATGCACCAGTGGAGTCCCTCTGTCTAGCCTGTGGGATCATGCTGAAACCAGCTCTCCAACATCCCCCGAGGGGTCCCGGATTGCAAGAGGGTGCAGGCCAGGCCAAGGGACCCCTCTGGTGCATGATCAGGGCCAGGGAGGGATGTGGGAGATTGGCCAGCTGGGGAAGGGCTGTGGGATGGCTCCAGGGTGTGTCATCTCACTCAATCCCAACCATCCAGACCCCAGCAGCAAGCTAACCTACTGGTCAGAGTGTCTGCCCCCTGATGGTCGGTACACATCACAGCAACTGGTTGTCCAGTCAACTGTCTGTCCCCTGGTGGTCAGTGCATGTCATAGTGAGCAGTTGAATGGCCTTAGCATATCATTAGCATATTATGCTTTGATTGGTTGAAAGGCCGACTGGTTGACCAGACACTTGCATATTAGGCTTTTATTATATAGGATGTTTCTATCGCTCTCTAGCTCTCCCTTCCTCTCTGAAATCAATAAAATATATATTTTTTAAATGCAGAACTGCTCAGAGTCTTTGTTATAAAAAAGGCTTATTAAATTTACTAGGGGCCCAGTGCACGAAATTCATGCACTGGGTGTGTGTGTGGGGGGGGGGAGTGTCCCTCAGCCCAGCCTGCCCCCTCTTACATACTGGGAGCCCTCAGGCGTTGACCCCCATCTCCCCCATCTCCCCCTGATCACTGGCTCTGGCCTCCGCCCAGGCCTGAGGCCTCTGGCCCAGGAATCATGCCTGGGCAGGGGACCCCCATCTCCCTCTGATCGCTTGCTCCACCCCCCACCCAAGCCTGACGCCTCTTCAGGCCTGGGCAAGGGGACCATCATATCCCCCCAATCCCCGGCTCAGCCCCCCCGCCCAGGCCTGATGCCTCGGCCAGAGGAGTTGACCCTCATCACCCTCTGATCACCAATCACCGGATCGGCCCCTTGACCAGGCCTGAGGCCTCTGGCAGAGGTGTCAGGCCTGGGCAGGGGACCCCCAGCTCCCCGCGATTGCAGGCTCCGCCCCTGCAGGATGCCTCTGGCTCAGCCATCCTGCCCGGGCAGTAGGGACCCTCAGCTGCAGCGGCCCCGTGATCGTGGGGTTCGCTTTAGGCCCAGGCAAGGGGCCCCTAGCTCCCGGGACTGCCAGCTTCGACCGTGCCCAGCTCCCATCGCTGGCTCCACCCCTACTTCCTGCTATCACTGGCCAGGGTGGCAAAGGCGCCTGATTCTCCGATCATGGCTGGGGGGCAGGGCAAAGGCGGCCCCGGGGCCGCCTTTGCCCTGCCCCCCAGCTCTTAGCTCCCCCCTGGGTTTCTGATCACTGTCAGTGGCAGGGGGCTTCTTCCTGCTTTCCCTTTCGCCTCCCTGCATTGTGCCTACATATGCAAATTAACCGCCATCTTGTTGGCAGTTAACTGCCAATCTTAGTTGGCAGTTAACTGCCAATCTTAGTTGGCAGTTAATTTGCATATAGCCCTGATTAGCCAATGAAAAGGGTATCGTCGTACGCCAATTACCATTTTTCTCTTTTATTAGATAGGATTTGATGGCTTGAAACATATTTTAAAGCCTGACTTGTTAACATTTCCCTAAATAGTGTTCCATGGAACCCCAGATTAGCCAATATTAATGTAGTCTAACTGCTTCACTTAACAGAAGTGCAAATGGAGATCCATAGAACTTAGCTCACCTCACCTCTGGCAGCTGCATTGGTTTTCTATAAAAGCTGTAACAAATTTACAAGCTTAAAATAGCACCCATGATTTATATCACAGTTACTCTTGGTCAGAAGTCCAGGTGGATTCAATTTTATTCCCTGCTTAAGGTCGTACAAGAATAAAATCAAGGTGGGCAGGTCTGGGCTCTCACCTAAAGCCTCAGGGGAAATAAATATTTCCAAGTTCATTTAGGTCAAAGGTAGATTCATTTCCTGTGCATGTGGAACTAAAGTTCTTGTTTCTTTGCTGGCTGCCAGCTGGAACTGGCTCTCTACTACAAGAGGCTGTGCACATTCCTTCTAACATCTTCATCTTTAAAACAGCAATGGCACATCAAGTCTTTCTCATGCTTTGAGCCTTTTTAAACTCCTCTTCTGCCAGAATAAAAGCTCTTTTTTAAAGGACTAATGTGATTACATTAGGTCTACCTGAACAATCCAAGATATTCTCCTTATCTCAAACTCAACTGTGTTATATAACAAAATCACTGAAGGCTTGATATCTCATGATATCCAGATGTTTCATAGATTAAGCAGGAAATTTTTAGGAGGCTTTTTTAGAACTCTGCCTATCACAACAGCAGAGCTGAATCTAGAGACAGTGTCTTTACTGTGATTCCAGTCTTTTCTCCTATTCTGTTTGAAATCAGTAAACGGGCTCTTGTTGATATTTAATTTGCTGTTGAAAGTATGTTATATTTAGTTTATTCTTGATATTTGTGCACTTAATCTGAAGAACTGTGGTCAACAATAAGTATGTTTTCTCTCAATGAATCTTTTTCTTTTATTATAAATAGATTTCTAAACAGATTATCAGTTTGTCCTTTTTAACAGTCATGTTTTGTGTTTTATCTTTTTATTTTAAGAAAAATTAAGTGGCATATTATTTGCATTAGTATAAAAAAAGCAACTCCAATGATAACCGCAATGCATTTTATTATGTTGTAGGTATAAAAGTAATTAGTTTCCTATCTGTGCCAATTGAATTGTGAATCAATTAATTATTATAAAATAAAAGTATCATAATATAAATGTTAATTAAACACCTAAATGCTGCTTTATGATCATTTTTCAGACCTCAGTAATTTTTATAATTCTCTTAATTAACTGTAGTATTTTTGGATATAGTACCACAGTCATTGTAAGTTATTTTTCATTAAAAATAATCAAGGTTTTATTAGAAGAATGATAATTTTCTAAAGTGCAAAAGAGCTTCCATGAAGGACGTTGAAAGATAATTTTGCTATACAAGCATAATTCATAATCTCAAGCAAGGTATAGTGACCATCTCATGGTTTTTAATATGTTCAGAATTACTTTCCCTTCTTCTGGCAACCTCAACCGCATTTTGGGGTGGGGGGAGGGGGTCATTCCCTTGTCCATGCTGTGGTTCTAAAGATGTCAAAATAGAATCTGATATCATAGTCCTGACAATTTATAATAACCTATTTTCTTAGCTTCACTAATCCTCAGAAGAAGAAAGGCCCCCAGGGCAATAAAATCATTTCCTCAAATTTTACATATGAATACAGGGAAAGAAGACATTCTTTCTCTGGCTTGCAGGCTAGAAATATCTAATACTGGAGTTACATACAGATATATCATCTTTCTACTCCAATTACTACACTGAGAAACCCTGTATTCAGTATGAAAGAGGTGGGTCAACAAAAAAAGAAGCAGATAAATGGACAAACAAAATTGAATTAAAAAGAGTAGAGCTATAAGATAGAAATAAATAGGAAATGAATAAGATATAAAAATATAAGATAATATGAGATAGATGGTATAGAATGAGCAAATGTTAGAGAGAAATTTGACAACAGTTTAATTCCTGAATAATTTAATTTCTCAGTTGAATAAACCAATAAGTTACTTTTTTTTAGTTCATACTAATTTGTAACATATAACCAAAAGATCATTAACTGGTACATTTGGGAACATTTCTCTTGGTAAATTGAATTGGATGACCAGTTTATCTTTAAGCCAAGAATGACAACATCACTGCTTCTACCTCCTTTGTCCAATCCTCCATCATTTCCCACTTTGGTTACTATGGTAGCTTCCAAACTGGTCTTTTTGTTGCTTTGTCCCTAGAGACTATATTTAACATGGGAGCCATAAGTCTGATTATGTCACTTTTCTTCTCAGACCTCTGTGATGGATGGTCATATCTACACAAGTCTATATGAAGTACTAAGGAGACTAAGAGTAGTGGGTCTTTAAAGTTTAGTATGTATCACAATCAGAGGTTTGTCAAAATGAAGATTCTTAGACCTGTGCCAAGAAATTTTAAATCAAGAAACTTTACATGTTTTTCATATTCCGTCCTTTGAGCAACTTTGAACTATATGGAGGGAGAAGTTAAAATGTATTTTACCAGTAAGAGTGTGATGGATTTTTACAAAAGCAATTGCAAAGCTTTAGATATTATTTGTGATTTTTAACTGTTCTACATAGCTAGTTAAAAGGGTACACAGCAGAGCTACATGTAAATCAGAGAAATATGGAAAAGAATAAATAAAAAATTATAATAGGCTATATTCCTCTTCACAGACCAAAGATTGAGTTGAACTATGTAGAACAGTTAAAAAATCACAAGTAATATCTAAAGCTTTGCAATTGCTTTTGTAAAAATCCATCACACTCTTATTGGTAAAATACATTTTAACCTCTCCCTCCATATAGTTCAATGTTGCTCAAAGGACGGAATATGAAAAACATGTAAAGTCTCTTGATTTAAAATTTCTTGGCACAGGTCTAAGAATCTTCATTTTGACAAATCTCTGATTGTGATACATACTAAACTTTAAAGACCCACTACTCTTAGTCTTGATCTTATAAGTAAACTACAAGTCCAGTTGATTTTGCCCTTAACTCCATCATGATTACATATGCCTAAGACTGAATTGAACCAATATGTTGATTGAGTTTCCTCTTGCATGTCTTTATGTAGGCATTTAACTTCCACATTTGGACGTTTCATTCACATTACTTGCCTTGTAATGTGCCCACCTATTTACCTAATTGTCTTGGTCTTTGATTTTCTACTGTTCCATCTATATCTAGATTTTGCATTAATAATTTTACTTTTATTCTCAACTTTTAAAAAGCAATGCTAATAAGTTAGGCTCTTTGGCCTGTCTAGAATCACAAGAAATAATTGCTCATTTGCACCTTTATTTTTACCTCATTGTTTATTCTATATAATTTTTAAACACGAATCTAGTTTTTTAGTGAATTTTAACTCACTTCCTTCTCAGTTGACATTTGGACAGCTTATTTATTGACTGTAACTCAGATTATACCGAGATGTCACCTCACACCTGTCAAAATGACTGTCATAAATAATCAACAAACAACAAGTGTTGGTGAAGCTGTGGAAAAAAGGGAACTTTTGTACACTGTTGGCGGGAATGCAGACCGGTGTAGCCACTGTGGAAACAGTGTGAAAGATCCTCAAACAACTAAAAATGCAATTACCTTTTAAAAAAAATATATATATTGTTTTAAGAGAGGAAGGGAGAGGAAGAGAGAGATAGAAACATCAATGATAAAAGAGAATCATTGATCAACTGCCTCCTGCATGTCCCCCAGTGGGGCTCAAGCCCACAATCTGTGCATGTTCCTTGACCAGGAATTGAACCATGGCCTCCTGTTCATAGGTCAATACTCAACCACTGAGCAACACAGGCCTGGCAGAACTGCCTTTTTTATTGCTAAATAGTCTTCCATTATATAAAGGTGTTTATATAGATATAGGGTGTCCCAGAAAAATGTATACACACTTTAAAGCTGAAAGGTATTAAATAAAAATGAAATGTATTTTAATAAACACTGCTTTTATAATTATTCAAAATAGGTGAATACATTTTTGGGACACCCTGGATATATATATTGCATTAATAATTTGCATTTTTTATCCATTCAGTGACAACATATACGTAGAGGTAGTATGCTAAGTGAAATAAATTAGATAAAGACAAATACTGCCTGATTTCAATTATATATGGACTTAAAAAATCAAAACAAATAATAAAACAAAACTAAAGAAAAGGAGACTCCCAGAAACAAAGAACAAACTTGATGATTGCCAGAGGTGAAGGGGGTGGAAGGAGAAATGAATGGGTGGAGGGGAATAGTCAATACTAATGTGATAATTTTTCAGGGTGACAGATGATTACTAGACTTAGTGCATTGACCACATTGTAAGATATATAAGTGTTGAATCACAATGTTGTATACCTAAAAAAAATGTACTATTATATACCAACTATATTTTAATAAAAAATAAATCATAAAGGAAATAATTTTTTGCCCTGGCTGTACAGCTCAGCTGGTTAGAGTGTTTTCCCATTACACCAAGGTTGCAGGTTTGATCCCCAGTCATGGCACATACAAGAAAAAACCAATGAATGCATAAATAACTAGAAGAATAATCAACATGGTTTTTTTCTCTCTCTTCCCCTTCCTCTATCCAAAATCAATATATTTTTTAAAAGAAAATATTTTTTTAAAAAAATAGAAATTCCTTGTGTCCCAGAGATTCCACTTCTGGGTGTATATGTGAAGAAATCCAAAACACTACTTTGAAATAATATATGCAATTCTATGTTTTTTGCAGTGTTATTTACAATAGCTAAGATATGGAAGCAACCCAAGTGCCCATCAATATACAAGTGGATAAAGAAGATGTACTACATGTATATAATAGACTATTACTTGGTCAAAAAAAATTAAAATGTTACCATCTGTGACAACATGGATGGACCTAGAGCAGTGATGGCGAACCTATGACACGCGTGTCAGAGGTGACACACAAACTCATTGTTTGGGTTGATTTTTCTTTGTTAGATGGCATTTAAATATATAAAATAAATATCAAAAATATGTCTTTGTTTTACTATGGTTGCAAATATCAAAAAATTTCTATATGTGACACGGCACCAGAGTTAAGTTAGGGTTTTTCAAAATGCTGACACGCCGAGCTGAAAAGGTTCGCCATCACTCACCTAGAGAGTACTATGTTAAGTGAAATAAGTCAGACAGAGCAAGACAAATACCATATGATTTCACTAATATGTGGGATCTAAAGAACAAAATTGCCAAAATGAGCAAAACAGACTCACAGATACAGAGAGCAAAGTGATGGTTGCTAGATGGAAAGGAGTTGGGGGGCTGTGTGAAAAAGGTGAAGGCATTTAGAAATACAAATTGCTTGGCAGTTACAAAATAGTCATGGGAATGTAAAGTACAGCATACAGAATATAGTCAATAATATTGCAATAATTATGTACGGTGCCAGGGTGGTACTAAAATGATCAGGGAGTCACTTTGTAAATTGTATAAATATCTAACCACTCTGCTGTACACCTGAACCTAATACAAAATATCGACCATCACTCCAACACACAATATGGCCACCCCATGTGGTCAAAGATGGCCACCCCCATGTGGACACAAGATGGCCACCACAAGATGGCCAGCAGAGGAGGGCAATTGTGGGCAGTCAGGCCTTCAGGGGAGGGAAGTTGGGGGAGACCAGGCCTGCAGGGGAGGACATTTGGGGGGGGACCCAGGTTTGCAGGGGAGGGCAGTTGGGGGTGGACCAGACCTGCAGGGGAGGGCAGTTGGGGGGGGACCAGGTTTGCAGGGGAGGGCAGTTGGGGGTGGACCAGACCTGCAGGGGAGGGCAGTTGGGGGAGACCAGGTCTGCAGGGTTGGGCAGTTGGGGGTGACCAGGCTGGCAAGGGAGGGCAGTTAGGGGTGACCAGGCCAGGAGGGGAGGGCAGTTTGGGTGACCAGGCCAGCAGGAGAGGGCAGTTAGGGGCAACCAGGCTGGCAGGGGAGGGCAGTTAGGGGTGACTGGGACAGCAGGAGAGGGCAGTTAGGGGCAACCAGGCTGGCAGGGGAGGGCAGTTAGGGGTGACCGGGACAGCAGGAGAGGGCAGTTAGGGGTGACCAAGCTTGCAGGGGAGGGCAGTTGGGAGCACCCAGGCCGGCAGGGGAGCAGTTAGGCATCGATCAGGCTGGCAGGGGAGTGGTTAGGGGGTGATCAGGCTGGCAGGCAGAAGCAGTTAAGGGCAATCAGGCAGACAGGCAGGCGAGTGGTTGGGTGCCAGCAGTCTTGGATTGTGAGAGGGATGTCTGACTGCCCATTTAGGCCCAATCCCAGATTGTAGAGCATGCAGGCTGGGCTGAGGAACACACACTCCCCATGCACGAATTTCGTACACTGGGCCTCTATTCTAATATAAATTGTAATTGAAAAATAAAAATGAATGTAAATAGTAAATGTTTCTATTTAAACAATTTTCCAAATGTATTTCAACAATGTAAACAAACATCCTACATGACCTTTGTGCTATTTAGCCTTCAGTAAGCAAATTATTTATAGACTATTATATCAAAATAAATCATGTCTACATGATGAAAATTACTCATTTATATATTGATGTTCCCAAAAGTCATTCTGACTTTTTTTTTTCATAAATAAGTTAAGTGAAAGGATCCTCAATGTAAAAGACTGACAAATGGTCAATTTGGTATGTGTAAACATAGTTCTGAGGAGAGGTTTTTCAAATACCTCTTATCAATGCTTTGTATGGAAAAGTTGCTCAAGGTAAAGCCATATGGGAATCAGACTCATTGAAAATAAATTAGGAAACTTAATCTATGAGTAGATGCAAGGTCTGAGTGCTTATCAGTCCATTATGATTGCAGAAAACTTTCTAGAAAATTAAAAACACCTGATAGAATCCTGAAGATGTTACTCTTTCAGGACTATATATAAAAAATGATATTCCTAATCAAAACACTGTGTTATAGGTAGAGCCCTACCTGGTATTTATTGTAAAGGGTACTCTAAATTAAAAGCTTATTTTTTATAAACATCTACCATAAACAATGCAAACTTCAAGTCTTTTTACTGCTGAAATAATTTGGAAGGACAGAGACAAGTCAGAGCTAAGCGATTACATTGCTGTGCAGCAGATGTAAGCACAAGTCCACAGATTGTAGCTGCTGTGAACATGACCCCACTTGCTGTGCTTTCAGATTACACACTTGCATTTGGAGCATTAGTAGAATCTTATATTTGAGAGGTAGGACCAATGACTTTGATAAGTTATTGTCAGGGAACATACTAAATGGTTGCATCAGCTGTCATAAAACCATGTAGGTCTTGAAATGTTTTTATTCCCTGTATTTAATATGGAGGATTTTTTGTGGGTTTTATATATATTTTTAGGATATTTTATGTTATCGTCTTGCATGTTAGCTACATTATGGGTTAAATTGGCTTTTACCAAAATATCCTTTGAAATTAACTTCATAACTTTGCTTCCATGGGAAAAACATACATTGAATTCCAGAAGAAGTGACTCATAAATAAGCATAATGCATTAATTGGTGATTTTATGTATGTTTGGAAAAAAATTTTAATTTAATTTAATTTTAATTACAGTTTACATCCAATATTATTTTGTATTAGTTTCAGATGTCAGCATTATAGTTAGACAATTGTATACTTTACAAAGTGGTCCCCTGATATTTCCAGTACCCATCTGGCACCATACATAATTATTACAATATTATTGACTATATTCCCCTTGCTGTACTCTACATTCTTGTGACTATTTTGTAACTGCCAATGTGTACTTCTTAATCCTTCACCTTTTACACCCATACCCCCAAGCCCCCTCCTCTCTGGCAACCATTAGTCTGTCCTCTGCATCTTTGAGTCTGTTTCAATTTTATTTGTTCATTTATTTTGTTCTTTAGATTCCACATATAAGTGAAATCATATGGTATTTGTCTTTCTCCAGGTCCATGCATGATGTCACAAATGACAAGATATTATTCTTTGTATGGCTGAGTAATATTCAATTGTATATATGCACCACTTCTTTTTTATCAACTCATCTATTATGCGCTCTTGGGTTGCTTTCTAATCTTGGTTAATGTAAATAATGCTACAAAGAACATAGGTGTGCATATACTCTTTCCCATTAATGTTTTGCATTTCCTTGGATGCCTTTTATATTTAACTAGAGGCCCGGTACACGGATTCATGCCCCAGTGGAGTCCCTCAGGTTCGCCTGGGGCTGAAACTGGCTCTCCAACATTCCCTGAGAGGTCCCAGATTGTGAGAGGGCACAGGCCAGGCCAAAGGACCCCACCGGTACACAATTGGGACTGGGGAGAGATGTGGGAAGTTGGCCATCCAGGGAGGGACTGCAGGAAGGCTCCAGGGTGTGTCCAGCCCATCTCATTCAGTCCTGATCAGCCAGACTCCAGCAGCAAGCTAACTTACCAGTCACAGCGTCTGCCCCCTGGTGGTCAGTGCACGCCATAGTGAGCAGTTGAGTGGCCTTAGCATATCATTAGCATATTATGCTTTGTTTGGTTGAAAGGCCAACCAGTCGACTGGACACTTAGCATATTAAGCTTTTATTATATAAGATGACAGCTACTTCCTTATGTTGTGTTAGTTGTTAATGTGTTTGGAGATGCCAGAACAGTTTCTGAGTTATACTTTTATATTGGCTGCAGTATATCTCAATTGCTTTTCGGAGCATCATCAGGTGATAAGTGTTACATGCAAACCTACCCTACCAACATTTACCTTTAGTTGGCTAATTATCATTTTGTCAGCAAGTGTATTTTGCATAAATATGTGAGTTAGATTATTGTACTTGCTTCTTTGTCAATTAAAATATATATTGCAAAACTTACAATGTCAATTATTTCCTCTCTCTGATTTCAAAGTCACTATATATGTGGAAAGATTACTAAACATGAATTTTAAAGAAAATAGTCTATGTAGAAAAGCACTGTCCTTTTTCTTGATAAATACTATTTGGGTAATGTTCGGATGGACAAGTCACCTAGCTAATGCTGAAGTTTTCCTAAGGGTAGTGGGGTTCTTTTTTGGCTTTCTTTCTTCTTTTTTTTACAACCTATTTAATAAATGTTTTTAATACAAATGTTACTAAGGAACTATTTCTGCTTCCTAAATTTTTCTTCATTATAATCTTCTGCTTACTTTATTATAAACAATTCTTATTTCAGAATAACCCACTTCATAAAGATATGCCATTAACAACACTTTACCTCTTATACACATTTTACATTTATTGTATTTCTAGCAGGGAGCACACAAATTATATTCATCAAGCTTCCACATGCTGTCTTCTTCCTTTCAGAGAACAGTTAATCTCATCCTTCTCTTGGCTATTACTGGATCCCAGCTCTTGCACAGTATTTTATTAAGTCCTACTATACTGCTATACAGTTCTCCCAAGTGAAAGTCATTCTTTTAGAATTCACTTACATTAAATCAAAGTTATTTTATTCACTCATCAATTAATTAGGAAATTTAACAAATATTTTTGACCAATACTAGGTACATAGTACTAAGCTAAGTTCTACTTGTATAAGATAAAACAAATGAAGCCTCTGCTTTCATAGAATTTACATTCCAGTGTTCACTCCCGTACCCCATTAATTAATACATATAAAAATCTAAAAGCTTTATGGCATGTAAAATAAAGGCATATATATTTTAATTTATTTAATATAAAAAACATGCACTGGATTTATGCATTTTCTTTCTTATCCCTGGCTAATTTTTTCTCTACAAATAAACAAAAGTGATCTTTTTTTTTTTTTTTTTTTTCAAAAGTGATCTTTATAACGTGTAAATAAGATTATGTCACTTGTCCTCTTCAAACACAACAATGCAATTTATTGCACTGAGAGCAAAGTATTAGTGACCTAAAGGAGCCCATGAGGTTTGACCACTGCTGCCTTCCTAGCCTTGCTTCATGACACTCTCTTATTTTATGTTTATGTTCTTTGAATATATATATATATAATCTGCACTAATAAAAGAGAAACATGGTAATTGGCGTGCGACTGCTACCCTTTTCATTGGCTAATCAGCGAGATATGCAAATTAACTGTCAGCCAAGATGGCGGCCGGCAGCCAGGCAGCTTGAAACTAACATGAGGCTTGCTTGCCTCAGTGATGGAGGAAACCAACGTTCCCGCCTGTGGCTGCAGGCTTCTGAGCGGACAGTTTAAGAAACTCTGTAACAAATACCAGCAGACTTCAGCCAGCAGATTTGCCACATTGTAAGCAAAGGCCAGAAACCTACTTTCAGCCCCGGAGGCCTAAGAGCTGGAGCCAAGCCTCAAGGTAAAGCTGGCCCAGAATAAAAAAAAAAAAAGAAAAGAAAAAAAGGAGCGGTTGGGAACTTCAGTCACTCCCAGCCTGAAAACAGCCCTCAGCCCCTCACCCAGGCTGGCCAGGAACCCCAGGGGGACCCCCACCCTGATCCAGGACACCCTTCAGGGCAAACCAGCTGGCCCCACCCATGCACCAGGCCTCTATCCTATATAGTAAAAGGGTAATATGCCTCCCAGCACCGGGATCAGTGGAGCCGAGAGGCCTCCCGGCACCGGGATCAGCGTGACAGGGGGCAGTGCCCAAACCCCCTGATCCCCCTGTGGCTCTGTGTGTGACAGGGTACAGAGCCCCAAACCCCTGATGGGCCCTGCTCTGTGGGTGATAGAGGGCGGTGCCCCAACCCCCTAATGGGCCCTGCTCTGTGTGTGACAGGGTACAGAGCCCCAACCCCCCTGATGGGCCCTGCTCTGTGCGTGACCTAGGGTGGCGCCGCAACCTCCTCATCGACCCTGCCTTGAGTGTGACAGGGGACGGTGTCCCCACCCCCCAATCGGCCCTACCCTGATCATAACTGAGGATGGCATCACAACCTCCCAATCTCCCTGCTCTGTGCATGACAGGGGGCGGTGCCCCAACTCCCCAATCAGCCCTGCTCTGAGCCCGACCAGGGGCTGCACCTAGGGATTGGGCCTGCCCTCTGCCACCCGGGAGCAGGCCTAAGCTAGCAGGTCGTTATCTCCCGAGGGGTCCCAGACTGCTAGAGGGCACAGGCCAGCCTGAGGGACCCCTTCTACCCCCGAGTGCACAAATTTTTGTGCACCGGGCCTCTAGTATATATATATATGCATTGCTAGCCCTTCTGGCTGGAATTCTCTATCCTAGATTTTCAAAAGTCTAGCTATTTTTAATAATCACCCCATCAGAAGCCTTCTCTGGGGCAGTCTAGCTTGCCTCTATTATTATTGTCTCTCTCTTAGCTTCTTTAATTAAATAGCACATAGCAATTCATAATTCTACATTTATTTATTCGCTTGTTTATTGCCTGTTTCCCCCTATGTTGGCAGGAGCAAGGTCTTCTGCATTCATCTTTGTATATATAGTACTTAGCACAGGATTGACACAGAAACAGATTCTTAATAAATAAATAAGTGAATAATTGGATGAATGAAAGTTCATGAATGGGGATACAGCCTTTCATTACAAAATTTTTCCTCCCAATGGAACAATCTTCTTTGACCCACATGGTTTTTATTTCAACACCTTTCTCAGGAACACAATTCCTTTTAAGTTGAAGAAATACCTACTTCAAAATATACATGATTTTTGTAAAAGTTTCATGAGCCTGAATCCAAAATTTAGGTTGGTAGGGTTCAAAAATATTTTAAGTATGTAGATATGATTTACATGTGCTGAAAACTACAGAATAAAAATAACTATACTTTCATCAACAAAATGATGAAAATGAATCAGTATTCAAAAAATTTTTATGCATATAAAAAATGAAATTATAATCTGCTCTGTGCCTGATTTAAGACATAATTATGACCTAGTTTTTGTTTATCTATTGATGTTTTGTGTATGCTCGTCTGATTTCCACAACTAAATTGCAAGCTCTTTATGTGTAGGAAGCTATTATGGCATATTCCTCCTGAATACCCCAAAGGTTTTGTGATAGTATTGAGTACATGAAGAGTGCAAAATAAATACTTAATTATTATTTGTGTTGGTTGTGAGATATTAACCAAAGAACTTATAACCCATGGACACATACAATAGTGAGCTGAAGGCCTGGGGAAGGGGATGGGGAGTCAATGGTGGAAAAGCAGGGGGGAGGACATCTGTAATACTTTCAACAATAAAGATAAAATTTAAAAAATTTTATGTACAGGTTATTGGCTTCACGATCTTTAATACCTTAAGAGTGTTTTAGAGCTCAGTCGGTGTGGCTCAGTGGTTGAGCATGAACCTATGAACCAGGAGGTCACAGTGTGATTCCAAGGAAGGGCACATGCCCCAGTTGTGGGCTTGATCCCCAGTGCTGGACATGCAGGATGGCGTAGCTGATCAATGATTCTCTCTCATCATTGATGTTTCTCTCTCTCCCTCTTCCTTCCTCTCTGAAAACAATAAAAACTATTAAAAAAAGAATTCTTTACTAGAAGAAAAGTAATACATAAACAGATAATAATTTATATTTTGTACTTTAGATCAAATATAATTTTCCAAATTTAATTAAGTAGGTGCCTGCTCCTGCATTGGAAATTCGGGCTCTGGACTTTACAGGGAAATTGTTTTCCTCAGTCTTGCTATAATTTCTATTTCTTCATAACGTCAAGAATCCTATGTGTGTGTTCCTGCAGGAAGAGGTCAGGGAAGTGTTCAGAAAAGCAAATTGAATCTCTGGCAATTTTGACCTCTTATATTTTCAATTCTTCTTACTGTCCAGTAGAAAGTAAATTAGTAAACACTGAAATGTTTGCCTTAAAGCAAAAAAATTTAAAAATGAAACTAAATTAATTTATGTGCTACTTTCAGATGCCAGACTACATGGACTTTCAGCATCAAATCTTATGCTATTCCCAGTCGACAAACCCATGCAACAGTGTAGCCTAAATTCCCCTTTGATTCTTATTATAAGTACAAAACCTGTTGTTTTTTCACATATGTTATCTAATTTAGACCTCATATAAACTCTCTGAGAGAGGCATTATTGTCTCTATTTCATAAAAAAAAGAAACTGCAACTCGGAGAAGTTGGGTAATTTGCCCCTGGTAACACAGTAGTGGAATTATGTGCGAGAACCTAGATCTATTTCACTGAAATCCCTGAGTCTCTTCTAATATTTTGTGTGTCCTTACAGAACAACAAAGAAAAGAATATGTTAGGAGAAGAAATTTTTGATCAGGTACTGAAGATAGAGGTAGGCATGAAGTTGTCACTGGAAAGGATAAAGGAGCTAAAATATTTTTAAAAATTTGGTGTCAGAAGCTCAGGTCAATTCTCAGTGGTGGGGCAGACAGAGAAGCCAAGAGAAATTGTGGGCATATAAGAATGAGTCTTTATTGCAAAAGCCAGTGGCCATATAGCCATCAGACAGAACAGTCCTTCACAGCAAAGCCCCACATACAGACAGGCAGCCGTACACTGGCTGGTGAACAGATACATCTTTCCCACAACAGCAGCATCAGTCTCTGTATCTGCAGCTATTCTCTGAGCAGCCGCAGGCTGCCCCCAGGCTCATCGCCTCACATCATAGTGGTACCTAAGTTCTCTGGCTCAGCAGCTTCTCCTGTCTCCCCCTTCCCAGCACACTGGCTGGTCTCTGTAGCCTCACATAGTAAATACCTCTTAGCTTCTCTTCCAGCACACTGGCTGGTTAACATGGTAGCTATATATGAGCTCTTAGCTTTACATCATAGCAGTACCAGCTCTCAGCACCATCTGAGCTCTGTAACCTTTTCCTGCACACATAGGAGCTACATCCTCTGTGCCTGCCACCTTTGCTTCTTATACTAGCTCATCTGTAACCTGTATATTATTCCAGAGACAAAGAAGGCTTCATGCCAATAGTTACATGAATCATTGGGGTTATAAAAAGGCACCACATACCATGAGATCGCTGTGGCCTTGCAGCTGTGTATGGTATCTTAGCCTAGGCGCAGAGTGGCCTTGGACAGTCCGGTGTATTGACAACAAGGCCTCTGTGCTTTAATTGGCCTTGACTATCAGGTTCCTCCAGAGTGGCTCCCACACTTGGCTAATAATACAAGTTTGTTGTACCATTGAATGTAATCTACTCTCGATTTTCTATTGATCAAGAGAAAGTATTAGGCAAAGGTCTTTGCATGATGAAAATTTTATCTGCCTCTTTCCTCTATCAGAAACTTGATTTTGCTTCCTGTAGCAAACTTGTAAATGTATCATGGAATATATTGTGTGGAAAAGTTCTACTCTTATTACTCAAGAGAACTAAGCAAGACCAAATAAGCCAAAATTAATTATAAGAAATTACTTAGTCACTTTCCAGGTCTAGCTGAAAGATAAAATCTCACCAAAAAAAAAAAAAAAAACAGAGTTTGAGTTTTTTCTTTTATTTTTTCCCCTTTCGACCGATTTGTTTCTCCCTAAGACCTAAAAGGTACATAAAATGAAGCAGCGTTTTATTAAAGTGTGCTCAGAATCAGCAAGATGTGGACGAGATTAACAAAGCGATGAACAAATTTCATCTAATCCCATTCTAAACACACAAAAGCAGGCCATGAACAGCTTTAGACCAAAATTTTAAGCATTACAAGGATCGTTAATACCACTGTGCAATTAAAATGTCAGTAGTTAATG
Source organism: Myotis daubentonii (assembly GCF_963259705.1). Classification (NCBI taxonomy): domain Eukaryota; kingdom Metazoa; phylum Chordata; class Mammalia; order Chiroptera; family Vespertilionidae; genus Myotis; species Myotis daubentonii. The sequence goes on along the minus strand of NC_081861.1, from coordinate 65,669,148 downwards.
CCAACCTTGGGGAGGAAATTGATTGGTTTAATATTTTCTCAAGGTGACAACAGTCATCTGCAATCCAGTAGTGAACTCTAATGTGAACTGTCTGGAAGAGGAAGGAAACAACATAATGGAGGTCATTTGTTAAGTGGTCTCTAACTTAAAGTGACAGTAGAAACAAGCACAACATAAATCTCTTGCAATATAAAAAGTCCTTTGGACTATTTAAGCTAATAGAGGACAAAAGATATGTCAATTATAAGGATATTTAAGAATACAGAATTAAGAATGTGTAAATAGCCATTTCCTTATATGCATTTAAAATGCAAATTTTAGGTGTTAAACAAATGATGTCCAAGTGTAATGAATTAAATTTTTGCCAGAATACTGTCTTCAAAGTTCTTTCTAGTAAACCAGGAAGACTGTTAAGTAGATCCTACCTCCAAGTGAGAATAAAGGCTTGAGAGTATACAGTTTTTCTGGACTTGAATTCTATTTGTGCATTTAGCCTTCAGAAATTATTATAAAGTTTCAATGTTACATTTAAACTGACTTTAACCTGAAAGCCTCTCCTGGAGTGAGGATATGGAGGCCTGATATTGTGTAGCATGACTGACTTCCACTCGCCCTCCCCTTTCCAGTGACTATGGCATAATGGTCAAAAGCCCAGGCTTTGGTGTCAAATAAATTAGAGTTTTGGTCTCACCTCCAATATTCATTAGTTAGTGCAAGCTATGCATGTCTATTATCCCAATTTTCTACCAAATTATGTTATAGTAATTTTATTTTCAATGTGGGAATTCCAGCTCATACACATTAAGGAATTGCCCAAGATCAGATAGTTGTTAACAAATAAAGTCAATATTCTAATAAAAATATATTTGAATCCACTAGTCATAATTTAGCCTTTGACATTTGTAGCAGATACTATTTATACCCTGTCCAAATGCCCTGAAAATAATTCCTGAACACATTAAGGCCTTCCTGTATTTCTCTGATTAAGGACCATTTTTTTTAAATTTTTTGGTCAAAGGGGCCGTTCAGGGGACAGCAGCTATACCTGATTGGTAAATTATGTAGATTGGGGTTCATGTGGAGAACTAAAAGATCCTTCATTGTAGATGAGGTGATGGTGTCTGAACTATCTTGCCACGGCATTGAAGATGGAGTTAGAAGGCTGAGAAAGATGGACATAGTACAATGGGTTAACTATGGAAGACTATATAACTCATCACCTGAATATCTTCCTAAGGTGGCTCTAGATGACACTCTCTTCACCAGAGTAGGAAAACATAATCAAACTGATAATCAGAAGTGTAGAATGAGCAAGATTTTTAGAAGACAATGAAGTTTGAGGAAGATGAACATGGCTGAGCCTATAAGAGTAGGCAAAGTGTACGGAACTTTTCTCAAGTCAGTGCCCACCTGAGAGCACCCACTATAGAGGGGGCATTGAAGAACCAGCTGTACAGAATGATTGCTTTAGTGGGTTTCTTCTAGTTTAACTTTTCTGCCACCCCATTGCTTATATAATGAGATCATAAATATAATAATCATACCATATTGGTTTCTTAGGCCTGCCTTGAAAAATCACTACAAATTTGGTTGCTTAAAGCAATAGAAATGTATTATCTTGAAGTTCAGGAGGCTGGAAGTCCAACATCAAGATGTTAGTTGGGTTATGCTCTCTCCTAAGGCTCTGCAGAAGAATTTGTTTTATGACTTTATCATGGCTTCTGGTGGCTTTTGGCAATGTTTTGCCTTTCTTGATTTGTTGCTATATTTAGTCATTGCCTCCGTCTTCACATTGCCTCCTCCTCTTCTATCTGAATGTACCTCCTCTGTGTGTCTATTATAATCTCACTTGCCATTGAATTTAAAGTCTAACCAGATAATTCACAATAATGTTATCTCAAGTCCCTTTAATTAATTACATATGCAGAGACCCTTTTTCCAAATAATGTAACATTCATAGGTTCTAGGAAATTGATGTGGACATAACTATTTTTTTTGGGGGGGGGGGAGCGCCATGCAACAACTACACACGGTAACAAAATTGGCAATGATACACAGGCTCAGTAGTATGAATAGCCTCTCATTAAAGCAAAACTACATACTTCTGCTACTAAATATCTACTTTATAAACAGCAAAGACTGAGACTGGGCCCTTGACATGGTACAACCTCTCAAAGGGACCAACCAGCCATATGGTGGGAAGTTGACTACATATGACTCCTAACACAGGAGAGGTTAGTCTTTACTAAGAATGGCATGAATTCTTGGTGCGGGTATGCCTTGTCTGTTCATGCTGTTTCTACTAACACCACTATTCAGAGACTCACAGAGTGTCAGGTACTGGGTATATATCACCTTGGAGAAAGAGAGCCACTTTCTAGCAACCTAAACTATTAGCACAATTAGCACATGGCCACAGGAGTCATTGCTTTTACCATATATTATATCACTCGGAAGCTGCAGCCTGATCAAACATTGAAACAGTTTCTATGGTACAGCTATGGTGTTAGCTTAGAATTGAGAATCACAGAAGGTAGAATGCTTTTATTCAGGATGTAGCACATCCCTTAAGCAAATGTAAATTTCACTGTGCTATTCCACAAATGATAGAACACAAGTGTCCAGGAACAAAGTGATAGAAGTAGAAATGGCACACCTCCCATCACTCCCAGTGACCCACTTGAGAACTTTGTGATTTTTTCCCAGCAGCTGTAGGTTCTAAGGTTCCTGCTTTCCACAAGAAGGAACTTCTATAGCAGTGATGGCAAACCTATGACACTCATTTTTTTGGGTTGATTTTTCTCTGTTAAATGGCATTTAAATATATAAAATAAATATCAAAAATATAAATCTTTGTTTTATTATGGTTGCAAATATCAAAAAATTTCTATATGTGACACAGCACCAGAGTTAAGTTAGGGTTTTTCAAAATGCTGACATGCAGAGCTCAAAAGGTTTGCCATCACTGTTCTATAGTATAAATAAGAATAGAACCATGATATCTAAATCTACGCCTGTGATGGATCTCTTTGGGTTCCTTCAACCAGTAAAACATAGAGAAAGAAAGTGTTACAATACCAGTAGTGGTAATTAAACTTAATTTCACAAACAGTTGGGATTGCTGTGCTAAAATGGGGACATTTACTCAGATCCCTTTTTGTGCTTCCATGCTAGATATTAATAGTAAAATAGAAATTGTAACAGTGATGGACTGGCAAGGGCAAGGTAATCAGAGGCTAAAATCTTTCAGAGATGAAAGTCTAGGTCATTTAACATGTCGCACAACCGAAACCAGTAGAAATGCATGCTGAAGGTACCGGAAATTAAGCCTAAAATTCATGGTAAACCCGAAGATTAATATAAGAAGGAAAAAAATACATCAAGTACTAAAACTTGTCTCATTAAACCTCTGTTGTCTTTTTTTTTTTTTTTAATTTAAGGGACTGCAAATACGCACCACCATAAAGGATAAGTAATAGGACAGAATGGACTTTAGGTGAAGCATGAGTGGATAAGATAGTGCAAGGGTAGAACTGTAGCAAATGCTGTCTTTACCCCTCAAATTCCTCCTATCCCGGAGACTGAAGACAACAGATAACTCCCTTCATTTCTCTGCTTGAGGACATTCTCTGATTTTGGGAATATACTATGCTGTGAAAGCAATCAGGCCACAAATGTCAGAGTTTGCGTTCTTGATGCAATACTCAATGAGTGACAAGTAAGGAATTCTGAGGCATGTTCCACACAGTCTACCAGAGTTCTCAAGTATATTTGAGACCCGATTGCCAGCAATTGAAACTTATGCATTAACACAAAGTTTGTGTTCTTTCCTACCTTACACACCTCATAGTGTTTCCTCTGATCACCTGCTAAGACAACCATCCACAATCTTTGTTAGAGGAGTTGGTTTGGGGGAAAACAAAATGAGACAACCTAAACTCTTTCTTTGTATTTTCTAAATTATCTATAATGAGCAATTATTATTTTAAAAAAATAATTGAAAAATATATTAATTGTACAAAACATTGCACTAAAAATACATAAAAGCAATTTCCAATCCTACCAAAATGGAGTAATTTATTCCTCACAGATCTTCATTTTTATTATTTATTTATTTATTTATTTATTTATTTATTTATTTATTTATTTATTTCTACAGATCTTCCTTTTTAAACTAAATATACCTAGGCATAGAACAGAAAATCAGCATAGGAAGATTTTTTAAAAATGATTTTCCAAGGGACCTCTGTCCTTAAGGAATAACATGGTGATAAATTCCCTGTGTTTCTTATTGCTGTTGATATACCCAAGAAAAAACACTGAAGAAGTAAAGTGTATCTAACCCCAAACTGCCAATAGACTCAAAGGAAAACAGCTCTAGTTCCTACTAACCAAAGATCTGGAAAAGGATAGCCTAGCAACAGAAAACCTGTTTTAGCACTATCCAACCAAATCCAGCCAAATACAAATGGAAGAAGCTATACCCTTTACCTCTGAGATTTCAGCTGGGTTGAGTAAGGAATGATTTTCCACTCTTACCCTTGATCTCAAAGGAAGCAGGCAGCACTGTTCAGAATATCTGTGGGGTAGTCTCAGCCCACCCATGCTGTCAGTTGGTTTTCCATCCCCTGCCGGACATAAAGTGTGCTTTGATTCCCCTACGGTGAATTGGTCAGTAGGAAAAAGGGGTAGCTAAACTTTTCCCCTTTTGCCTGCAATGAAGCAGTGTGATTCAGTGTTCCACTTTTGCCCAGGTGGTGTCAGCGGCCCAGCAGAAGGATAATATACACAACCACTTGGCTCTCACACCAAGCCTCAACAGGATGGCTATCTGCTAAAAAAAGATTAAACAAAATACAGAGACTCATAATATAATATTAAAAATGTCCAGGATAAAATAAAATATCATTCATTTTATTAAGAACAAGGAAATTAAAAAATTAATGATAAAAGTTAATCAACAGATGCATACACCAAGATGAGTCAGATGTTGGTATTATTTGACAAGAATTTAAAAGCAGCCACCGTAAAATGCTTCAACTAGCAATTTTGAATTCTCTTAAAACATTAAACATTCTCAAACTCTAAATAGAAGTTAGGAAAAATAATCATATAGAAGTTAGAAAAAATAATCAAACAGAAATTATAAAACTGACAAATACAACAGCAAATATCAAACTTACTGGATGGGTTCAATAACAGAGTAGAGATGAGAGGATAGAATCACAGAATTTAAGGCTGATTAATAGAATTTACACAATCTTAACAAGAGAGAGAAAATACTGTATATTAAAGAACAAAAAAGGGATAACATCTCAGGAATGTGTGGTTCAAATGAATCTTATAATCAAAATCCCAGAAGGAAAAGGGATAGAGTATAGGACTGCAACAATATTTCAAGGAATAATTATTGAAATCTTTAAACTTTGACAAAAGATATAAACCTGGAGATTCAAGAATCTGAGAAAACCCAAAATAAGCGAAATCCAAATGTATTCATGCCAAGACATATCATCCACACTAATAAAAGAGAAACATGGTAATTAGCGTATGACCGCTACCCTTTTCATTGGCTAATCAGTGAGATATGCAAATTAACTCTCAGCCAAGATGGTGGCCAGAAACCAGGCAGCTTGAAACTAACATGAGGCTTGCTTGCCTCAGTGACAGAGGACTCCAACGTTCCCCGCCTGCCGTTCCCCGCCTGTGGCTGCAGGCCTCTGAGCCTGCAGTTTAAGAAACTCTGTGCCCTAACCAGTTTGGCTCAGTGGATAGAGCATTGGCCTGCGGACTCAAGGGTCCCAGGTTCGATTCCGGCCAAGGGCATGTACCTTGCTTTCAGGCACATACCCAGTGGGGAGTGTGCAGGAGGCAGCTGATCGATGTTTCTCTCTCATCGATGTTTCTAACTCTCTATCCCTCTCCCTTCCTCTCTGTAAAAAATCAATAAAATATATTTAAAAAAAAAAAAAGAAACTCTGTAACAAATACCGCTGGACTTCAGCCAGCAGATTCGCAACATTGTATGCAAAGGCCAGAAACCTACTTTCAGGAGTGGAGGCCTAAGAGCTGGAGCCAAGCCTCAAGCTAAAGCTGGCCCAGAATAAAAAAAAAAAAAGGAAAAAAGGAGTGTTTGGGAACTTCAGTCACTCCCAGCCTGAAAACAGCCCTCAGCCCCTCACCCAGACTGGCCAGGCACCCCAGTGGGGACCCCTACCCTGAAGGGTGTGTGACCAGCTGCAAACAGCCATCATCCCCTCACCCAGACTGGCCAGGCACCCCAGTGGGGACCCCCACCCTGATCCAGGACACCCTTCAGGGCAAACCAGCTGGCCCCACCCGTGCACCAGGCCTCTATCCTATATAGTAAAAGGGTAATATGCCTCCCGGCACCGGGATCAGCGTGACAGGGGGCAGCGCCCAAACCCCCTGATTGGCCCTGCTCTGTGTGTGACAGGGTGCGGCACCCCAACCTCCCCCCCCCCCCCGCCGGGCCCTGCTCTGTGTGTGATGGGGTAGAGCCATAACCTCCCCATCGGCCCTGTCCTGAGTGTGAGAGTGGTGGCGCCCCAACCCCCTGATCGGCCCTGTTCTGTGGGTGATAGAGGGTGGCGCCCCAACCGCCCCCACCCCCCCCATGGGCCCTGCTCTGTGTGTGACGGGGTAGAGCCATAACCTCCCCATCGGCTCTGCTCCGAGTGTGACAGTGGCAGTGCCCCAACCCCCTGATCGGCCCTGCTCTGTGGGTGATAGAGGGCAGCGCCCCAACCCCCTGATCCACCCTGCTCTGTGTGTGATGGGGGCGGTGCCGCAACTCCCCTATAGGCCCTACTCTGTGAGTGAGAGGGGGGAGCTCCTCAACCCCCTGATGGGCCCTGCTCTGTGCATGACAGGGGGCAGCGCCCCAACCCCCTGATGGGCCCTGCTCTGTGCATGACAGGGTACGGAGCCCCAACCCCCCTGATGGGCTCTGCTCTGTGTGTGACAGGGGGTGGCGCCCCAACCCCCCAATCGGCCCTGCTCTGAGCCCGACCAGGGGCTGTACCTAGGGATTGGGCCTGCCCTCTGCCACCCGGGAGCAGGCCTAAGCCAGCAGGTCATTATCTCCCGAGGGGTCCCAGACTGCTAGAGGGCACAGGCTGGGCTGAGGGACTCCCTCCCCACCGAGTGCACAAATTTTTGTGCACCGGACCTCTAGTCCTAATATATAAAAGCCTAGGGTAGTAACGACCAATCAGATGGAAGGCTGACCAACCAGGAAGCCCTTCAGTCAGCCTAGGTTGCCATGGCGACCAAGCACTGAATGCCCTGCTGCAGCCTGGCAACACAGCACTGACTGCCCAGGGGGCTGAGACCCAGAGAGAGAGGCAGGGTCTGATCCACAGGCTCAGTGGCAGTTGCTGATCAGTTCTTGCCTCTCTCTTTCTCTCCCTCTTTCTTTCCTCGACTTCCCCAGCAGTTGGAGGGGGCTGCTGTTCAGCCCCACCTAGCTGATTGGGCTGGGAGATAGGTGGAACTCTTTGTGCTGACTGGAATAGAAACCAACCAATGAAAACTAAATGTGGGAGCTGTCGGAGACAATAGCTTCCTAGGAGGTGGAGCTTTTGATGCTCACTGGCATAGAAACTGACCAATCAAAACCAAATGTTGGTGCTGTGAAGAAGCAGTGGTTTTCTAGGAGGTGGAGCTTTTGATGCTGACTGGCATAGGAACCAACCAATCAGCACAAAATAGGGGTGCTCTGAAGAACCAATGGATGCCTAGTAGGAGGACATTTTGACACAGACTGGCGTAGGAACCGACCAATCAGAACCAAATATGGCTGCTTTAAAGAACCAATGGCTGCTTAGGAAGCGTAGCTTTTGAATTTGATTCATAGGAAACAACCAATCAGAAGCAAATGCATCTGCTGTGAAGAACCAATGGCTGCCTATGAGGAGGAGCTTTTCACACTGACTGGCATAGGACCCGACCAATCCAAACCAAATGTTGGTGCTGTGAAGAACCAATGAATGTCTAGATGGTTGAGGTTTTGATGCTGACTGGAATAGAAAACAACCAATCTGAACCAAATCTGAGTACTGTGGGGAGCCAATGGCTGCCTAGGAGGTCGAGTTTCTGATGCTGTGTGGCATAGGAACTGACCAATCAGGACCAATTGAAGGTGCTGTGAAGAACCAATGGCCTCCTAAGAGGAAGAGCTTTTGATGCTGACTGGCATAGGAACTGACCAATCAAAACTAAATATGGGTTCTGTGAAAAACCAATGGCTACCTAGTCACGGAGCTTTTGAGAATGACTGGCATAGGAACGTACCAATTAGAACCAAATGTGGGTGCTATGAGGAACCAATGGCTGCCTATGAGAAGGAGATTTCACCCTGATTGGCATTGGAACCGACCAATGAGAACCAATTGTGGGTGCTATGAAAAACCAATGGCTGTGTAGGAGATGGAGCTTTTGACTTTGATTGGCATAGAAACCGTCCAATCAGAAACAAATGTGGGTGCTGTGAAGAACCAATGGTTGTCCCAGAGGAGCTTTTGACATTGATTGGCATAGGAACCGACCGATCAAAACCAAATATGGGTGCTGTGAAGAACCAATTTCAGTCTAGGAGGTGGAGCATTTGACGCTGACTGGCATAGGAACCGACCAATAGAACCAAATATGAGTGCTGTGAAGAACCAATGACTGTCTAGGAGGAGGAGTTTTTGATGTTGATTGGCATAGAAACCTACCAATCAGAACTAAATGTGGGTGCTTTGAAGAACCAATGGCTGCCTAGAGGTGGAGCTTCTGACGGTGAGTGGCATAGAAACCGACCTATAAAAACCAAATCTGGGTGCTGTGGGGAGGCAATGGCTGCCTAGGAGGTGGAGTTTCTGAAGCTGAAGGGCATAGAGACTGACCAATCATAACCAATTTGTCCAGAAGAGGAGGGCAGTTGGGGGAGAGATCAGGCCTACACTGGTTGGCAGTTGGGGGCAAGATCAGGAGGGCAGGGGAGGGCCTTTTGGTGTGAGATTAGGCCAGCAAGGGAGGGAAGTTGGGGGCAACCATGCTGGAAGCGGGGGCAGCTGGGGGTGAGATCAGTCTGGCAGGGAAGAACAGTTGTTGGCAACCAGTCTGGCAGTTTAGGACACTTATGGGTGATCAGGCAGTCAGGCCAGTGAGCAGTTAGGTGCTAGCAGTCCCAGATTGCGAGAGGGATGTCTGACTGCGGATTAAGGCCCGATCCCACAGGGGCTCTCCAATTGGAGAGGGTGCAGGCTGGGCTAAGGGAACCCCACCCACTTCGTGCATGAATTTCGTGAACCATGCTTCTAGTCATAAATAAACTTCTAAAAATAAAAGATAAAACAAAACAAAACCTGGAAGAAATCCAGAGAGAGAAAAATAATCATTACTTATAGGGAAAATTATATTCCAATGACATAGGATATTTCATTAGAAATAATGGAGTGAAACCATAGAAGCCAGAAGGAAGTGAAACAATATTTTTTCAACTACTGAAAGAAAAGATCTGCAAATTGCGAATTATATATGCAGTGAAAATATCCTGTAGAGATTAAGGGGAAATAAAAACTATGCAAGCAATATACTCAGAAAAACTATAAATCAATCAACCAATTCAGGTGGAATCCTAAAAACATCCTCAGATGAAGAAAAACTAAGAGAAAATGTTCCAACAGGCCTACCCTAAAGGAATGGCAAAAGGAAGTCCTCTAAACAGGTGGAAATTATACAAAAAGAAACATTGGAACAACAGGAAGAAAAAAGTACATTATAAGCCAAAGTATGGGTAAATACTTTCCTTATCCTGTTGAGCTTTCAAAATTATATTTGGTGGTTGTAGCAAAAAATATATCACTGATATGGTTCTAAATGTAGATGTGAAATAGTTAATACATTATAAATGGGAAGATCAAGACATAAAAGGACATGAGGTTTCTATGCTTCACTTGAACTGATAAAATAGTGACATGACTAGACACTGATAAGTTTGTAATATATATATATATCATGTAATATTTATAGCAACAACTAAGAAAACTATAAAAAGAGATACAGGTAAAACACTATAGATAATTCAAAAGGTACTTAAAAACTTTCAAATGACCTACAGAAAGCAGGAAATAAAAAAATAAATAAAAAGCAGGCAGACAAACAGGAAAAATAAAAAGACATTTAATTCACAATATATAAATAACTATATTAAATATATGTACAGTTCAAATATAAATTTAAAATGCTATATCCAGTGAATATACTAGTATTTTTCCGGAATGGAAGGGAAGCCAAACAGGCAAAGGAAAACTAAGACAATTTGTTTCCACCAAACCTAACCGTAAATAACTGCTAAAGGAAGCTGTTTAAATGAAAGGAAAATGATAACAAAAGAAGGTTTGGGAAAGAAGAACTTTGTAAAAATATGTAATAGGATGTCCTTTTCATGAGATTTAAAAATCTTATTTGGTACTTAAAAATTTATAACATCTTCTGATATAATGCTCAATGCATATAAGGAAAATACTCAATGAAATAATATTTAGGAAGTATGGAGGGTAAAGGGCCTTTAATGGAAGGAAAGTTTCTACCTTTCACTCAAAGTAGTATATTGTAACACTTCAGCAACAGTAAAGAAATCTATGCAAGCAATATACTCAGAAACACTGTAAGTCAATCAATAATTCCAGGTGGAATACTAAAACATGTTCTAGTTACAAAGTGGAAGGCAAGGAAAGAGAAACAAAAGAGACAAACAGAAAACTAATGCAATGCTAGCCTTCACACATAGGACATAAATAATGACTTAATATGCAAGATTTATTTACATGAATTGAAAGACAGAGGTGAGTGGAGTGAATAAAAGCACAATGCTGTCTATAAGAAACACACTTCAAAATAATGGTTATAGCTTGAAAGGAAAGGATGGAAAAAGATATACTATGTAAACCATCAAAATAAAGCAGAAATGGCTATATTAACACCAGTTAAAGTGGACATCAAAGCAAATAAAATTATTATAATGAAGGATATTACATAATTACAAAAGAATCAGTTTAGCAGGAATACATAACAATCTGAAATGTATATGCACTAAACATGAAGCCTCAAAATAGATGAAGCAAAAATTGATAGAACTGAAAGCAGAAGTAAAGGCATTCACAATTATAGTTCATGACTTCAACACCCCATTCTATTCTAATGGAATTACTAGAGAGAAAATCAGCAAGAATATAAAAGGAGTCAGAAACCCATAAATTAATATGATGCAATTGATGTTTATAGAATAGTCTACCCCAGTGGTCAGCAAACCGCGGCTCGCGAGCCACATGCAGTTCTGTGGCCCCATGAGTGTGGCTCTTCCACAAAATACCACGCGTGGGCGCACACATACAGTGCGATTGAAACTTCATGGCCCATGTGCACAAGTCGGTTCTCAGAAAGGAGGTAGACGAAACAAGTATACAAGAGAGTGTGGATGGGAGAGTTGGAAGGGGTCGACCTCAGCGAACATACCTCAATCAGACTGAGGATGTTTTTAGCAAAGGTCAGTTTAGGAGTACCCTAATTAAGTTAATAACAATGTACCTACCTATATAGTTTAAGTTTAAAAAATTTGGCTCTCAAAAGAAATTTCAGTCATTGTACTGTTGATATTTGGCTCTGTTGACTAATGAGTTTGCCGGCCACTGATGTAGGGGGAAGGGTGGTGGGCTCAGAGCTATTGGCAAAAGTTAGTTGTAAAGTTAGGTAATTTATTACCAGTTTTTCTTGTTTTTTAAGGTAGGCCTGTAGAGCTATGAACTTCCCTCTCAGGACTGCTTTCATTGTGTCCCATAGATTTTGGATTGTTGTGTTTTCATTGTCATTTGTTTCCAGGATGCTTTTTATTTTTTATTTGATTTCTTTGGTAACCCAATCATGGTTTAATAGCATGTTATTTAGCCTCTAAGTGTTTAATTTTTTTTCATTGTTTTTATTGTAGTTGATTTTTAGTTTTATGCCATTGTGGTCTGAGAAGATGCTTGTTATGATTTCTATCCTCTTGAATTTGAAGAGACTTTGCCTGTGTCCTAATATGTGGTCTATCTTTGAAAATGTCCCATGTGCACTGGAGAAGAATGTATATTCAGTAGCTTTGGGGTGAAATATTCTGAAGATGTCAATTAAGTCCATCTGATCTAGTGAGTCATTTAGGATTGCTGTTTCTTTGCTGATTTTTTGTCTAGAGGATTTATCCAGTGGTTTCAGTGGGATATTAAAGTCCCCTACTATGACTGTATTGCTATCTCTCCTTTGATATCTTCCAGAAGTTGTTTTATGTATTTGGGTGCTCCTGTATTGGGTGCATATATGTTTACCAGAGTTATATCTTCTTTTTGAACTGCTCCCTTTAGTATTATGTAGTGGCCTTCCTAATCTCTTGTTATGGCCTTTACTTTGTGATCTATTTTGTCAGATATAAGTATTGTAACCCCAGCTTTTTTCTGATTTCCATTTGTCTGAAAATTTTTTTTCCATCCCTTCACTCTCAGTCTGTGTGAGTCCTTTGTTCTGAGGTGGGTCTCTTGCAGACAGCAAATATATGGGTCATGTTTTCTTATCCATTCAGCTACCCTTTGTCTTTTGATTGGAGCATTTAATCCATTTACGTTTAATGTTATTATTGATAAGTACTTGTTTGTTGTCATTTTTATTCTTAATGCTTGTGTTTTTCTTGCCTTTCGGTTTCTCCTTTTTACAGAAGTCCCTTTAGCATTTCTTGCATTGCTGGCTTGGTGGTAATAAACTCTCTTAGCCCTTTTTTTCTGTGAAGCCCCTGATTCTGCCTTCAATTTTGAATGATAGCCTTGCTGGGTATAGTATTCTTGGGTTCAGTCCCTTGCTTTGCATCACTTTGTATATTTCATTCCATTCCCTTCTGGCCTGGTGTGTTACTGTTGAGAAAGTAGTTGATATTCTAATAGGATATACCTTGTAGGTAACTCTCTATCTCTCTCTGGCAGCCTTTAAGATTCTTACTTTGTCATTGGTGTTTGCCAATTTAATTATGATGTGTCTTGGTGTTGGTCTTCTGGGGTTCATCTTGTTTGGGACTCTATGTGCTTCTTGGACTTGCATAGTTTTTTTCTTGCCAATATCAGGAAAGTTTTCTGTCGTTATTTCTTCAAACAGGTTTTCTATTCCTTGCTTCTCTTCCTCTTCTTCTGGTATCCCTATTATGTGAATGTTGTTTTGTTTTGTCCCAAAACTTCCTTAGACTCTCCTCTTGCTTTTTAAATTTTCTTTCCAGTTGCTGCTGTGTTATTTTGTGTTTTTTTCCAACCTTGTCTTCTAGCTCACTGATGTGGTCCTCATCCTCTTCTAGTCTACTGTTTAAGCCTTCTATTGTGTTCTTTATTGCAGTTATGTCTTCATCTCCTCTTGGTTCCTTTTCATGTTGGTGACATTCTCAATCAGCTCCTTATATTTCTCATTGAGTTGTGTGTATTTGTCATCCAGCCATTTGAGCATCCTTACAACCATTTTTCTAAATTCTTTCGCTGATATGTTACTAGCCTCAATTTCATTTAACTCCCTTTGTGGTGATTTTTTTTTCTTTCCTTTGGGGATTGCTTTTTTGTCTTTTCATGTTTTGCTGTAATGTTTTAATTGTAGTTCCGATTGCTTTGCTACCCAGTTTCTTTAGGATATGGTGCTACTGGTGTGACCTCTCAGGTCTACTGGGTTTGGTAGTCTAGCATAGCTCCCTACTTGAGCTATTTGGGTTCTCTTGATGTAGGCTTATGAGATGGAAAGGCACAACTGCAGTGTCTAGAAGTCAGCACCCATGGAGGGGGGTGTCCCAATTTTTGCTGTCTTATGCCCTTGGTTGAAATCGTGTGTGCCCAGCAGGGATTTACAGTGGCACCCAGGAACCGTTTGTTGGGGTAGTGGGGCTCAGGAGGCCTGCACTCTGGAAAAGCATGACTGTGGTGTCCAGATTTCTGTAGTTTTGGGGTGAGCACACTCAGCTTTTACTGCCACTGCTTCTGTGTTTGGATACACACACCCCCAGTGGCAGCTCACAGGGGCACCCATGATGCGTTTGCCAGCAGGGTGTATTGACGCCCTCTGAAGGGCCCTGGTGCTGAAGCCATGGGATTGCGGTGTCTGTGGGCAGGTATCCCAGAAGAGGGAATTCAGTGTTTCTACAGCCCAGCAGTTTGCTCCCTGTTTGTATAAGTGCGTGCCCAGCAGGTGCTAACAAGGCGCCCAAGGGCTGCCTGTGGAGAGGTGGGTTTGGGAGGCCTGCGTGCCTGAAAAGCGTGTTCCTGTAGCTTCCAGAGTTCTGCAGCTGTGGGTTGGGAAGACTCAGTTTTTGCTGCTGCACCTGTGGTTGTATAGGTGTGCACTCCCAGTGGTGGCACACAGGGGGACCCGCGGTGCCTTTTGCCAGTGCAGTGGCACACTGAAGAACTCTGAAGGGCCCTGGCACTTAAGCTGCGTAATCGAGGTGTCTGTGGGCAGGTGTCCAAGATGAGTGAATTCAGTGTGTCCCTGTTTGTCCTCGATCACACCCTGCTGGGGCTCACAGCAGTTCCCCAGAGTGCCCTGTGGATCAATGGGCTCAGGGTGCCTGCTCAGAAATGCATGATTGTGGCAGTGCCTTTGCCGGCGCAGAGCTCTGACGTACTCTGGGTTCTCTGTGGGCAGTTATTCAGGAAGAGGGAATTCAGAATTTCTACTGTGGGGCAGTGCGCCTGTGTCTGTACAAAATCACACCCAGCGGGGGCTCACATAGCTCCCAAAAGCTGCCTATGGAGTGGTGTGCCCTGGAAGTCTGTGCACTGGAAACGCATGAATGTTGGAAACTCATGCGAATGTGGCATTGGGAGTTCTGCTGCTGGGGATGGGGGAAGTTGCACTTACTGCTGTGGGAGCGGTGCACCTTTGGAGGTGGAAGTCCCAGGGTCTGGGGGTCTGTGGGTGGGGCAGCAGAATTTTGGCCGGAGTGGCTGCTGGGTCACAGGCAGTGTCCAAGGCCTGTCTGGGTGGTGGTGCTGATGAGTTCCTAGAAGAGGCCACTCTCCCCTTCAAGATGGTGTGGGCTCTGTGCCCAAGTCCCGCAGTCTGGGGAGTGCCCGCAGCGGTAGTAGTCTCTCCCTGTCCCAGAGAGCCTGGTCTGCCAGCCTCTGCTGCTCCTGTGGGATTTAACTGTCCCTCACTCACTCACACACACCACACACATCCACACACTCTCCTTTCATCCCCTCTCTTACTCAACATCCTCTCCCTCACCTCCGTCCTGCCAGCCACCATCTTTCTCCTTCTGTAATACTTTTAACAATAAAGATAAGAATAAAAAAAGAAATCTCCAGATCCAGATAACTTCATTGGAGAATTCTATCAAATATTTAAAAAGGAATAATCACTTTTATACATAATCTCTTCCAGAAAATAGAAGAGAAGGAAACACTTCCCCAAATATTTATGAGACCAGTATTACCCTGATTCCAAAACCATACATATACAGTATAAATACAGAAAACTATAAACCAATTAGTAAAATAATTAAATATACCTGGACATAGAACTACAAATGAATAACATGACCTTTATAATCATTCCAAAAACAATGAAATACTTAGATATACCTTTAAGAAAATATGTACATGAACGGTATGCTAAAAATAATATATGCTGATGAAAATAATTTTTTTAAAAGCCTAAATAAATTGAGAGACATACCATGTTTATATGTTGGAAGACTCACCATTGTAGGGATGTCAAATTTCCCCATATTTATCTATACATTTATGCAATTTCTGTCACACCCCAAGAATCTTTTTATAGAAAATTTATATGGAAGATCATAGTCTCTAAAATTGGTAAAACTATCTTGAACAAGAGGAAAATATATGGAAAATAGTCACTTGATATTAAGACCTATTATATAGCTATGATAATCAAGACATTGTGGTATGATGAAGGGATAATTGAATAGATTAATTGAACAGAACAGAATATCCAGAAGAAGACCCATACAAATATGCCCGACCTAACCCCTTTTTAAAAAATTGTATAAGAGCAGTTCCAGGGAAGAAGGATAGCCTTTTCAACAAGTGTTTCAGGAGAAATTGGACATCACTAGGGGAAAAAGATGAACATCTAACCTAAACCTCACATCTTACACAAAATTAACTCAAAGGTGGATCATGAACTTGAATAAAAAACAAAATTATAGAACTTTTAGAAAAATATATGAGAAAATCTTCAAAATCTAGAAATAGCAAAGTGTTCTTAGAATCAACACCAAAAGCACAATCCATAAAAATAAATATTTATAAGCTAGATCTCATAAAAATTAAAAACTGACATTTAATCTAAGTGAATATACTGATGACAAATAAGCACATTAAAAAAGGTTAAGCATCATTACCCATTAGGGAAATAAAACCCACAAATAGATATTAAGATGTACCTAACAGAATGGCCAATTTTAAAAAAAAATATTAATAAGTGGAAAAGACAAATCTGCCATGTAGAATTCAAAATATTTATGTTGATACCCTGCCCTATATAGATACATAAGAACCCTTTAAAAGCACTTACCAAATTGCTATTGGCAACCCACTGGTGGGTAGTTAAAACAATTGAGTTTGTTGTGATCATAATTTTTAAGTGAAATTGAGTAGAATAAAAAATATCAGAGGGCATTGTTCATAGTAAGTGAATGCATTGTCTGGTAAAATTTTGTGGTTTTTTTTTAATATGTGTATGTATGTGGTGTGAAATGTAAAATGCATTTCTCACTGGGGATTTTGGTCAATCAAGTTTGAAAACCACTTCTTGAAGATGTTTTTCCATCAAAGAATGGATATAGAGCCAAATGATGAACAGACATTGTGCTCTAATATTATATAAAACTACCAAGAGAGACGTCAAATTAGTGGTTCATATCAGGATTCTTATTTTAGTGCTGTTCATTGCAGGAATTGCCTGAAAATTGCTGATAAATATAAAAAGTTCATCTGTAGTGATTTCTCACTCAGCATTCAAACTTGCTAGTGACTGCAGTTATTTTTTTTCTAGATAGCTGGAAAGAATTATGTCAACAAACATTTACTGAAACACTTTTCATGATTACTCAGAGTTATCTTGGTACCGCAATCCTGGCATCTCCATTTATTCTTTGCAAGAAAAATGTGACTGCTCAGAAATGCAGAAGGTAACTACATATGTATGAAAATATTTAAATCAGATAGAAGTTTAAGAGCCTGTTGTTGAAGAAAACAACTATGCTGGGGGATTAAAATATCAACTTAAATTGGTGACCTTTATATTTGATTTGTAATCACCTTCAGAAGCAGAATTAAAGCCCTGCATATCTTACACATAGTGTTCAGTAGAATTAATAATTAAAAATGCTAATGAGTTACCTATGCTGCTTTCTGAAACTTAAAATTCTTTAGAGTGAAAAAACTAGAAATTATTCTTCTATTTTTTAGCAGAATGGGGGCAGTACTTCCAGGAAGCCAGTTGTGACCAATTACAGGATGAGTTTTGCAAAAAGTAATGACCCATTTTAATGATTAGAAGTCCTCAGAAGCTTAGAGTATGCAGGCTTAAAATGGAGATTCTTTTCAAACATGAAAAGGATAAACTAATTGATAAAGTTTGAAGGAAAAAAAGTTTTAAAAAAGACAAAAAAAGCTATATAGACAGCAAATAAGCATATGAAAAGATGTGCCACATCATATGCCATTAGGGAATTTCAAATTAAAACAACGAGATACCACCACATGCCTATTAGAATGGCCAAAATCCAGAACAATGAGAACACTAAATGCTGGCCAGGATAAGGAGTAACAGGTCCTTTCATTCATTGCTGGGGGGAATGACAAATGGCATTAACACTTTAAAAGTCAGTGTGGTAGTTTCTTATAAAGCTAAACATATTCTTACCAAATAGACCAACAGCCACAATCTGAAAATATTGGGAGGAGCCTTATGCATATTACTGAGTGAAAGAAACCAATCTGAAAGGTTACATACTCCATGTTTTCAACTAGATGACATTGTAAAAAGAGAAAAACTATGGATACAACAGAAAGATCATTGGTACCTGAGATTGGTGGGAGGAGGGGATGCATAGGCAGTGTGAGGAAGCATGAGATTGGTTGGAAAGTTTGTAAGGAGGACATTCTGAGAAAAGGGAAGTGTGTGGAAGGCCACCTGCCCTGTTTATCAGAATTTTGACTTATGGGAGTGCCAAAGGTGTTGCCCCTAATTATTCCTTGACCTTTCCAAACAATCTGTGCATGAGCAGACCTCCGAGTGTTTACTGGAATCCCTATGCTTACTCTTTTGGGTGTCCTTGTTTAAAGGACAATGTAAACATGTGTCCTCCCAAGATTACTTACCCTGCTGATTGTATCTAAAAGATAAACTTTATCTCAAACTGCTGCTACAATAAAAGCCTAATTAGGCAGGCAATTGAGACTGTCTGGTTCCTTCAGCCAGGCAGTCCCTTAACCTCTCTTTCACAGCAAATGTTGTGTCGGAGTAATCTATTCATGTGTCACTCAGGGTCTGCTCGTCAGGCCTGGCAAGGCAGAACAGATTTTTAAGGATGTAAAACCATTCAGTGTGATATTATATTGGTCATTTCATATTTGTCCAACCTCATAGAATGTACAACACCAACAGTAGAGCCTTAATGTAAGCTATAGACTTTGGGTGATAATCATGTGTAGATATATGTTTACCAATTGTAACAAATGTATCATGCTGGTACAGGATATTGATAGTGGGGAAAGGTGTGCATGTGTGTAGACAGAAGTTATATGAAAACTCTGTACTTTCTGCTTAATTTTTCTCTGAACCTAAAATGACTTTAAAAAATAAAGTGCATTTAGCCCAGATGGTATGGCTAAGTGGTTGGTTAAGCATTGACCTATGAATCAGGAGGTCGTAGTTCAATTCTGGTCAGGGCACATGCCCTGGTTGCAGGCTTGATCCCCAGTAGGGGATGAGCAGGAGGCAGCTGATCAATGATTCTCTCTCATCATTGATGTTTCTATCTCTCTCTCTCTCTCTCTCTCTCTCTCTCTCTCTCTCTCTCTCACCCTTGCTTTCTCTGAAATCAATAAAAAAAATTAAAAAAGAAAGTGTATATATTGCACTTGATATTATATTGCAATTGATATTGATGTATATTGCAATTGATATTATATATTGCATATATAGTATCAATGAATGCATAGAATATCATTATATATAGTCAAACTCAGAGTCCCATGAAGATATCAGGTGTTAAAATAACATTTCAGAGTATACTTTGTGCTCACATAGTATTGTTTGCAAAAAAGTATACAGGCTACAGGGTGCAGTGGAGTAGATGCAGGGTTCAATGAGGGCTTCTTTGACAAAATATACAAGGGTTCTGAAGAAAGTGCATTTATAACGTGTCATAGGAGCAGTAACTCCCTCATAGTAAAATAAATATAATTTGAGTTAATTATGTAGGCAGCCTATAAATCCCCATGAGACACACTTAGAGCACAGAAAATTAAGATACAGAATAATTGAGAATATGATCTCATTATCCCTGGTTACAGAGTGATCACAAGTACTAACTGCTTAGTGAGGAGCAATTAGCAGTCAAAATTGAATTCATTCCTGTGCCATATATCTGCAACTTGAGATTTATGCTTAATTCAACTGTTAGAAATGGAGTTTTCAAGCTGATCATATTACACCCCAAAATATCTATCTACTTTAAGTCTTAACTAAAGAACACAATGAATTATCAGCAAAAATCAGAAATATCTGAATATGGGTGAATCCTATTAATCAGCTGATTATTAGGTTGATGAGGTAGGTGAGTGGAAGCTATAAAATTGATGTCTTGCATGTAGGCACTTAAATCTTCAGCGTTCATTTCAATAATGGATTAATGTTTTGCTTAGAAATATGAGCATATCATGAGTTAGTGCCGCAGAAAATACCTATGTCACAAAAATGCAATATTTTTTTTTAAGATGAAAGACAAAGCACAGTCCCTATATTTCCCCAGAGACATCACAATGCAGTGGAGTTGGCAAATGATACTTATCCTTAGTTGCTTTAGGAGAGGATCTAATGTGTTCCTATTTTGGAAAGGAGGTATTGCTACTCTTTTTTGTAGAGGCAAATAATTTCTAACATATCTGAAAATAACTCTCAAAGCTGTGGAAATATTTTTGGCTTATGTAAGGAAAACTGATTTTAAATGATAGCATGTATGCTAGTGACGCCTTCCTTTTGGATATTGTATTTCTCACGTATGTAGCAATGATTTCATGGTACATCATTTTCCTTTTACCTAGTTACTGCCTCATTGTATCTAATGCATAAACACTTTCCTTAGTTTGATAAAGATCTAAAAATAGCCAAATTAAAAACACCAAATCAATTAATAATATTCAGTAAGTCCATTGTGCATATAAGAGCAGTTAGTAAACTTGGAGCTTTCGAATTGAAAACTGAAATGAAGCTGAGGAGCGTGACATTACTGGATGGTTTATAAAGTGAAAATGAGTTTAACTTTTACTATGCTTGGTTTTTACAATGGGGATTTTCAGATGATGGGATTACAATAAAATATATAGATGATGTATCATAGAATTTTGCACTTGAAACCTATATAATTTTATTAACCAATGTCACCCCAGTAAATTTAATAAAACATTTTTTAAAGTGATTATCTTATAATATTTTTAAGATGGCTTAAGTCACTTTTTAAAAATATATTTTATTGATTTTTTTACAGAGAGGAGGGGAGAGGAATAGAGAGTTAGAAACATCGATGAGAGAGAAACGTCAATCAGCTGTCTCCTGCACACTCCCTACTGGGGATGTGCCCACAATCAAGGTACATGCCCTTGACCGAAATCGAACCTAGGACCCTTCAGTCTGCAGGCCGATGCTCTATCCACTGAGCCAAACTGGTTAGGACTTAAGTTACTTTTTTTGATGATCAGAGGCATATACAACAACCTGTTTCACTTATGTTCATAAAATAAGTTAAATTTACTTTTGCTCACGTGGCTTAAATGGTTTTGTCTGCTCAGAATTTTCAAGTCCGGTCTTCACTTTGTATTTAATTTTAACAAGCTCAAAGGACTCAATTTTTGCTTTATTCTTGACATCAAATCATTTTTTTGTTTGAGAATTTTCAAGCCTTGTTTTCTAAGGACATATTTGAATGTGCTGATATAACATGATTCCCCACTTTGGCAAGAATATAACTTAGAAATATAGATATAACTTCTGGAATGATAGGGTTTGGAACTAGGTAGACTCTGTCCCCAGTAACACTATAAACTAACTGGTAAAAATTAGAACAAATAGTCATTTGAACTCTTTGGAAGCTGTTCTAAGGGCAAACAGCAAATGCAGAAACATTCATTCATTCATGAAAATCTAATAAATCTCCTTAATAAAAACATGAATCTGTGACATTTGAGCCATGACCCGCTCCATTACTCACCACCCCATGTCCAGCTGCCTGGTGCTTAGGTTACTAAGTAGGACAGGGAGTCAAACTGAAAGTCACAATCAAACCTTTATTCCCGGATGTGATGTGCAGGCAAAAGGCAAAGAAGAAGAAATGCTGTTTCCCTAATGTTCCATTTCTTCCCAGGAAACTGCACAGGGTGAGCATCAGTCAGATGGCATGCGGTGCAAGTAGGGGTATCATCTCACTGCCAAGGAGCCCTGAACAAAATGTTCCTACTGTTTTATGGTCCCTGAGAACTAGGTCTCAGGAGAGGGAGGAAAGGCTAGGAGTGAGTCAGATGCCAAATATACCAAGTCAGAGAAGAGAGAAAACTTCCTTATGATGAGGTCGGAGCAGAGGTGCCTGGAAAGTGCCTCATGGAGGACCCCAGATAAAGAAGCCTCTGAATGCGGGCACCTTGGTTGGGAATGTGATGCATATATGAGCATGGCTGGTCCAGGGGTCACCTTAGTCCTTGATTACAACTCTTTTCAGAGACTGTAATGAACTGGCTGTGCACCAAGTCTGTGGTAGGGAGGGGAGCTGTATCCCATGAAGCCTTCCAGGCAAAGCCTTTGTAATCACCAGTGGGCGGGTCTGAAAGATTACACATAGGATTTTGACATAGAACCTGACTACTCAGCCCCCACCTCTATATTTGAGTTATGACACTACTCTGGGCATGTGCAACCAAGAAGATAGACTCTCTGTCCCTTGAACTCCCAGTCTGGAGCTACAGTTTAACTCTGGGTGGGGCAAGCTGTCAGCATTTTTTATTCCCTGTCCTCTAGCCTCAAATAGCAAAAACTCTTTTTCAAATAGGCAGATATGGCAAGCTGAGGGCATTGTAAGCCTCTGCCCAGATTGCTTATAGGACACAGGTTATATGCCTAAAGGGGCAAGCCGGGAAGATGAGGGGCTGTAGGCACTCATCTTCATGTCTACTTGTGCAGCAGGGCTGTCACTCCTGTCGCTCGCTCCGGTGCAGTGGCACACAGCATATGTCCCAGGGGAAAGGTGGACCCTGAGGCGGGAGAGCTCTAAATCTCTACCTGAAAAGATCCAGGGGTGGGCAAACTTTTTGACTCGAGGGCCACAATGGGTTCTTAAACTGGACCGGAGGGCCGGAACAAAGGCATGGATGGAGTGTTTGTGTGAACTAATATAAATTCAAAGTAAACATCATTACATAAAAGAGTACGGTCTTTTTTTTTTTTTTAGTTTTATTCATTTCAAATGGGCCGGATCCGGCTCACGGGCTGTAGTTTGCCCATGGCTGACTGATAGACCTTATTTGGACAATGGAGAACGCCATGCCTAAAAGAGAAAATTTTGTTGGAAAGTCATCATTACCATGGAGGTTTGTATTGAAAGGACAGTGCAGGACGGATGGCTGTGTCCTTAACCCCTCTTCCAAGAAAGAGCCGCAGGGTGTATCAGTTACTCAGCCTGCCCTTATCTCGGCCATTGGGAAAGCGGGGGAAACTAGCTCAAGGCCAAAAGTATGCTGGCCACCCCCCCCCTTTGTGTAACCAGACCCTAGCTGCACCCTGCCCCAACCCCCAACCCCAAGCCCTATAAATTCTTTGTTCTCTTGGGATTCGGGGCTCTCTCTTGCACCCAGTAATGGAGGCAAGGGGGGGACTAAGCGAGCTTGTATAAGAGATCCTCTGCTTTTGCATAGGACTGGCTCCCTGGCGTGGTTTCTTGGGGATCTTGAATTGTGGGCATAACAGTATGAGCAAAATCAGAGCTCTTTTGTTTTTAAAAGTGTCCAATTTTGGAAAATAAATTGTTTATAACCTTAACTTTAAGGCTAATAAGTGTCTTATATAGTCTGTCTTGTCTATTGTCATATCTCAGTATAAAGCTGAGCATTACAGGTTCAATGCAGAAAACGTGGGTAGAATGAGAAACAACCAGACCTTAAACTGCACAAGGTTAATGTAGTCACATGGGACATGGAGTCAGCCATAAGTATTATGGGATGATAGAAGATTAGAGGTGATAGCCCTACACAAAAATTAACCTTGGGGTCTGTGGTGAAACTTAAGTGCATAAAACTTAACAGTTGAAAGTTAGAATCTCTAGAGTCTATATTAAGACCCTTGAAAGTGAAACATTTCAACAGTAATATAGTCACTGGCTAATACATGTAAAACTCTGGATTATGTCATTATCAAGCAAAATTGTTTATGAAGATAATTTTTGCAGAATTTTCTTTAAAATATGGCTAAAATAACATGGCTTTGTCATATATAATTTAATATTTCAGCAATCCTAATTATAAGTTAATAGAATAATAAATATTTTATTCATTCAAAACCATTCCAACTCTCATTAAAAATAATTTATACAATCTAAAATGTCTAAATCTATACAAATATGGTGATTTAAGTTTGAATCAATTTATTTATCTTATTTTTTTTATCCTTTCTGACTTTTTTCCTGTTTATTGAGTTTATTGGGGTGACACTGGTTAACAAAGTTATACAGGTTTCAGGTTCACTACTCCACAACACATCAGCTATACACGGTATTGTGTGTTTACCACCTCAAGTCAAGTCTCCTTCCATTACCATTTATCCTCCCTATACCCTCCTCCACTGCTCCACTTTCCCCCGCAGCAATCACCTAAGTTTGAAGCAGTTTAAATTGTTCTCTCTTTTTTTGGGCAAAGTTTTAAAAATGTTATAATCTCATTTCGAGAAGTGTGTTTTAACTTGTCCTCCAAACCGATACCCACCCCCGCCCCCCTTTGTTCTTTTAAATCTTTCTTCCTTGAAATCTGGCATCAGAATCAGGTTAAATCCTTGAACCAAACAAATCTCTTAAATCAGCAGGGGAGCAGGAGAGGGTGAAGATGTGCAGTTATAATGATAGAGGAGTGTGTGGACGTGTGTGGTGTGTGTGTATGAGCGAGGGACAGTTAGATTCTGCAGGTCTTCTAAGGGGCTGCTAAACCAGGCAGTCTTAGGCGGCGGAGTCCCGCTCCCTGCGCGCACACTCCTGGGCGGCCAGCACAGGCACGGCGACCATGCCATCTTGGGAAACAGAGCTGCTTGACTGAAGCAGTTTAAATTGTTCTTGAGCTACAGGACTTCTCAGTGTATTAACATGCTAATATTCTATATTTTAAATCCCTAACAGAAGGGTTTAATAAGCACCATTTCCCATTTAACAAAACAACCCTTGTTCTTTTATTTCTTTGTCCTGCATAGTATTATAATATCTTGTCAGCTACAATTAAAATTTAAATCCTATATTTCTAATCCCAAGTAGGCAAAATTGCTATGAAACCTAATTTCAATAAGCAATGAAAATATACACGGAAATAATTATAAATTATATTACAACTGAACTAGTCAAATTTACCTTGTGTAAGTAATGCTTTCTGTATTTGGCCCAATCTCACTTCTCTCTCTCTTTCTCTCTCTGTCTCAATTATTATGGTAACATCCTATACTAATAAAAGAGAAAAATGGTAATTGGCGTACGACCGATACCTTTTTCATTGGCTAATCAGCGAGATATGCAAATTAACTGTCAGCCAAGATGGCGGCTGGCAGCCAGGCAGCTGAGAATAGGAGGCTTGGTTGCCCCAGCGATGGAGAAAGTCAAGGATCCCCGCAGCTGCGGGGCTCTGAGCTCCTGAAGCAACAACTCCAAAAGATACAATGTTTCAATTATAGAAGCTAAATGGTGGCGGTTAATTTGCATACTCAGGCTCCAAGCAGAGCGAAGCCAAACAGCCCTGAAGCAGCAGGGCAGAGAGGCCTCAGGGCCTGGGGTCAGCAGAGTCAAGAGGCCTCCCAGCCCAGGTGATCAGCGGAGCCAAGAGGCCTCCCAGCCCAGGTGATCAGCGGAGTCCAGAGGCCTCCCAGCCCCGGTGATCAGCGGAGTCGAGAGGCCTCCCAGCCCAGGTGATCAGCGGAGCTGAGAGGCCTCCCAGCCCCGGTGATCAGCGGAGTCCAGAGGCCTCCCAGCCCCGGTGATCAGCGGAGCCAAGAGGCCTCCCAACCCCGGTGATCAGCGGAGTCCAGAGGCCTCCTGGCCCCGGTGATCAGCCAAGAGGCCTCCTGGCCCGCTCCAGGCCCGTGATCAGCAGAGTTGGAGGCCCCGCAATCAGCAGAGCCGAGAGGCCTCCCAGCCAGGTTATCAGCAGCTGAGAGTCCTCCTGGCTAGAGATCAGCGGAGCCGAGAGGCCTCCAGGCCCCAGTTATCAGCGGAGCTGAGAGGCCTACAGGCCATGGTTATCAGCAGCTGAGAGGCCTCCAGGCCAGGGATCAGGGGAGCCGAGAGGCGTCCTGGCCCTGGGATCAGCAGAGCAGCGAGGCCTCCCAGCACCGGGATCAGTGTGACAGGGTGCGGAGCCCCAACCCTCTGATCGGCCCTGCTCTGTGTGTGACAGGGTACAGAGCCCCAACCCCCCTGATGGGCCCTGCTCTGTGCATGACAGGAGGGGCGCTGCAACCTCCCTATGTACCCTGCCTTGAGTGTGACAGGGGGCGGTGCCCCAACCCCCCAATCGGCCCTACCCTGAGCGTGACTGAGGGTGGCATCGCAACCTCCCAATCCACCCTGCTCTGTGCATGACAGGGGACGGTGCCCCAACTCCCCAATTGGCCCTGCTCTGAGCCCGACCGGGGGCTGCACCTAGGGATTGGGCCTGCCCTCTACCACCCGGGAGCAGGCCTAAGCCAGCAGGTCATTATCTCCTGATGGGTCCCAGACTGTGAGAGGGCACAGGCCAGGCTGAGGGACCTCCTCTCCCAACCCCGAGTGCACAAATTTTTGTGCACCGGGCCTCTAGTTGGTTAATAAAATTATATACTTCTTACAAATTTCTTTCTCAACAGTAATTGCAATAATGTTTTAATTATTTGGATTTTTATCAGATGCATAAAATGTGTGCATAGATCTTATCCAGCCTTTGAAGGAGGTACTAAGCTTTGTGTTGGGGTCCATTTTTCCTACTTTAACCACACATTAGGACAGAGCAAGTGGGCACTTTGTTATCCTGACAGATGGGCAAAACATAGTGACAAGGAATTTAGGAACAGCCCATGTTTAGAAATCCAGTTAGGTTAGCAATTGGAATCAGAAAAGGTTATAAGTAGATAGTCTCACCAATCTCTCAGACTCTAAATTTGTTTCAAATCATTACCCTGGATGACCACGACTACCCTGGGAGCTGAATATTACGTTTGTTCAGAAGAGCTGCTGGTATAACTTAATTGGCCACAGAAAGGATATGTTTCCCTACATTTTGAAGCACTTCTTTTGTCTTTCTTGTTTTCAGTTATTCAACTTCATTCTGACATTGAATATCTGTTTGAGGATCATTCACTATCTTGGAATGTGTATGTTCCTGAAGGGGTATTGATTCATGTTGGTAGATTGGCTGAGGTTTCTTTTTCTTTCATCTTTTTTGTTTGTTTGTTTTAAAGCCTCAGGCTTCAAACCTCTTCCCGGATGATCAAGTCCTATTCGTTAAGATTAAGTAGGGCTCACGTAGAATATTGATCCGATTGCTCCTGAGCTTCAGCGGGACATATTTGTAAACCTATGGAAAATAAAAAATGTCAGAAAACCGGGCTATATCCTTGTTGTTCTGAGTAATAATACAAAGCTGCAGCTAATCACAAATTTCCTAAAATTTCTTATGTATTTTTGGTTAAAAGGCCAAACCCATGTAACTAAATGTTTTAATTAATATTGTAAACTTCCCTAAAGGGTTGCTCTACATGAATTTATTCTCAATTTCTCCTTGAAAATATAATAAAATCATTATTCTTTCTCCTGCATTTATTTATGTGTATTTTACTGTACTTGTGTGTATTACCTAATATGTCCTTCACTCTAAATTGAACCATAAAAATTTGACTTCATAAAAATGTCTATTCAGTTTTACCACAGAAATTTAAATGGGAGAAAACCCTCATAAACTGTGATTTCTTATCGACTGGCATGTCAGTGCAAAAGTACATTTTAGAATATGCAGTCTTTTGAAATGCATTGGTATATCTTTAACAATTTCATTGTCATATGAACCTCACTTTCAACTCTAATATATTGAATTTTTTCAAAATATAACACACAGATGTAGTTCAAATATCCCTCAAATTAAGACATCTTTTGAAGTCATTCTGTATTGTCAGTTAGATTTCTCTGTAAGTTCTTTAAGTACAAGTTAGATGGCTAAAGCACTAATTTGGCATAATAACGATACCATTTTTTTAGTGGAGCTATGCATTTGATTTACAAAAAGTTGCAAATGTGTTCAATTATGCATCCAAATATAAAAACCAATTATTAGGTAAAATGAATTTTTTAAGGCGTACCTTTCAATAGTTTCATAATATTTGATAGAGGGATGCACCAATTGTTGGTTAATCTGAAATGAGACTAGTGATAAGTGTATTATTTTAAAAGGAGTTATTCTTTCAAATTACACTTGTGGACAAAAAGGGAGCACATGCTGACCTGACTAACCCAGGAAAAGCCTATGTGGCAGCCTTGCAAATTCAAGAGACCTAAAGTAACCACAAAGGATGGGCTGAAGTTAACACCTTTCATTAAAAAGCAGTTTATAGTGGGTAGTCATGTCCGAGGCCAGTATCTTCCCTGACAAAGATCAATTTTAATCTTTACTGAGTCTATTATCTTTTTGCATCTAAGATAATAAACCTGTGGAATGTTAAGGTAACTTTTAACTTCCCCTTTTCTGGACGCCTCAGAGCACAACCAATGTGCCAGGGAGCCAGGGCAGAGACCACAAATTCCCTCATTGTTATTGTTATGATAATTGTTGACTGTTAACTATCCTGTACCCACTTATGTAAAAAAAGTGTGTGTCTATCATTTTATTTTTTATTCAATCCCAGAGGTTTCCCAGCTTTGCTTTCTCCCGCCACCTCCCTAATCTATCACCATGGGTTTCATGTAATCCACTTATGTCTCCACCTTTGATTGGAATGTGTAAAACAAGGTGAAAAAGTGCCATTCTCCAGAGCATCATCCCAGTTCCTAGAGATTCTGCTTCCAGGCAATTGTTGACAGTTTGGCTCAAATAAACTCACAAAAATTCTTTACAGGTTTGAATATTTTCATACGTTAACACAACAATACTGTCTTTTAATGATTTGCTCAAGACATAAAATGTATGCAAATTTATTGTCACTATGGCAATTCAAACATGCCCATATCAGTCACTACAATCAAGGCACAAAAAAGTTTTAATTCACAAGGGCAAGGAGAATAAGAAGGGAAGCAACAGCATTTTAGAAGCGGTTGCAGAATTTGGGTGGGTGGAATATAACTAGATGATCTCTAATTCAACAGTGTGAGGAAAGCTGAGACATACGAGCCATAGGAAAGAGAGCAATCAGAAACTCAGGTAGCTATGTCTTGACCAACAACGCTGGTGTGTTCTTTCACAGCCTGTGCCTATGTGGGGTCAGGAAAAATAAATTTTCCTCCACCTTTCTAAAGTCTTCTGACTAGACCAGTGGTCGGCAAATTCATTAGTCAACAGAGCCAAATATCAACAGTACACGATTGAAATTTCTTTTGAGAACCAAATTTTTTAAACTTAAACTATATAGGTGGGTACATTCAACTTTAAATTCACGGTTTTCGTCTTCCGTTTTTCTTTGCTTCTTCTTTGTAGCCACCTCAAACAGGGCACTTAAAAAAATGTTTCATTTTATAATAATAAAGCCACCAACACAAAAGAATTACAATTCTTAAATTGATGACAAAAATACCTGTAGGATTTGCAGCTGGTTGGAAAAATACAGGTAACTTTTGTTATGCCCAGATTTCAAGATCCCCAAGGAAACCACACCAGGGAACCAGCCAGTCCGATGCAAAAGCAGAGGGTCTCCTATACAAGCTCGCTTGGTCCCCCCCTTGCCTCCATTACTGGGTGCAAGAGAGAGCCCCGAATCCCAAGAGAACAAAGAATTTATAGGGCTTGGGGTCGGGGGTTGGGGCAGGGTGCAGCTAGGGTCTGGTTACACAAAGACAGGGGGGCTGGCCAGCATACTTTTGGCCTTGGGCTAGTTTCCCCCGCTTTCCCATTGGCCGGGATAAGAGCAGGCTGAGTAACTGATACACCCTGCGGCTCTTTCTTGGAAGAGGGGTTAAGGACACAGCCATCCGTCCTGCACTGTCCTTTCATTCCCCCCTTGTCTTGGAACTTCCGGCTCAATCATGAGACGGACTACATTTCTATTTCACCGTTGCTAGAGGCCCGTACTGGGCATACAGAACTATCAATTGAACTATTCTTATAAGCTTAACAAATGGTCCGGTGGAAGGGAAAGAAATCATTTTAGCTTTAACAACTTCTATTGAAATAGGATTTTTCTTCTTAAAATTCCTCCATGGCTATTAAAAAGCCAAATCAAGATTAATTTATCTACTGTCCTGATGTTTGCATAAACACAACAAGAATGGTAACTGACTATCTTTGCTGGAATTTCATGGTTGAACCTTAATGTGCCCCGTAGGGCCAGGAAGCCAAGCCATCCAGATGCCATCAGGCCTGCTTGCAGTATCTGCTGAGTTAGGTGAATCCCTCACCTGTAGCAACTCCACCTGAGCCCACGCTCCAGGCTTTAAGGCCCATCTCAGTCGCCCTCCTACTTGTTGCGGCCCAGAGTGTGTGGGGGTTCCGCAGGGATGCAGAGGCATCTTTACTGCTCCCCTTCTACTCTTACCAACCGCCAGTGATGGTAGGGCATGGGCCTGACGCTCCAGCGCCAGCCATCTTCAGGGCTCCCAAGCAGGATACCAGGCTTTCTTTGTGGCATTCTTAGTGGCTTCAAGTCTTTAGAGCTCAGATAGGGCTCTTCAAAACATGATACTCCAGTCAAAGCTTTCCGTTAATAAAACCACTATTAGGAACCAGTCTTACTGAATCTATGCAAAGAAACGTACTTACTTAGCATTGCCAGATTTCGGAGGAATTACATAAGGAGAAAAACATATTGATCTACTCTAAGATTTTCTGACTTTCCTTGCTAATTCCTTTTCATGGATTTAAAACAAAACAGTAATTGTTGGTATAAAATCTTCTTTCTATGCATAACCATGCCTCAGACTTTCTAGTCTAAACAGGCTCCCTCCAGCTTCACTACCCCTGACATGGGCATGGTGACCCAGGCCTGCAAGACAGTATTACAGGCTGTCAACTGTTAGCTGTCTCTCAACAGAGACCAAAACCTGATGGGCACCCTTCCCTGCCCAGTTGGGCACTTGTCCTCTTGGCAGCTAGATACCTTTACTTTTGGGGGTCACCCCACACAGCTCCCTTCCAGAACAGCCAACATACATTCAAACCTGCAAAAGAATCAAAGGTTAATATAACATAAACATAATATTGGCATCATGCCACTTCAGGTAGCCAAATCTACCACTAAACATGTGATCCTATAAATGGTCCTTGTCTCTTTGGAGCCATGTCCATGAAGATGCAGGCATTATCTAGGTGTATTACACAGTATTGTGGGGGCTCCTGGTGACAGGAGCGATCGCAAGTCATGTTACCGGCATCAGGCAGGTCAAGCACGCCGTAGCTTGAGCTTGAGCGGGTTGCGTTGATCTCGATCGATGCTCCATTTGGTGATGAAGTCTTTCTGGGTCATGGATGGATCCGCTGACCGGACGTGAGTGTGATGGATCCAGGTCGCGACGCCGTCTACCTTTACAGTCTTGGGATCTTGAGCAGACAGGAACAGATGTGGAGGCCTCCCTTTCTCACATCCTAGGACAGGACTTTTGACCTATGTCTCATCCAGATAGAAACGGTCCACATTTATATCACAAAATACCAACAAATCAGTTTCAGTTGTGTAGCCAGTCTGAGTTTTGACTTCTCTCTGGAAGTCTCAGAGATGGTGAATACCATCTAGAAGCTATTAATCCATTCACACAGTCCCCCAAAAGTTAAAGAGGAAGGAAAGAATCATTCAATGTCACTCAAGAGGATTTCGGCAAAACAACAAAATTGACAGATTAAACACATTGGAAAACCAAGGCCAGAAGTACCCTCTGACGTTTCAGGGGTACCAAGGAAGGAGAAGTTAGGCCACAACCAGCCCTTCTCACAATCCACCATTAGTGACCAGTCCCAGCTCACTGGTCTACCATCCATTTAACATTTCTTTTTTCCTCCTATCACACCAAGGCCATGCTTTCCAGGTAGCTAGAACTCTTAGCCTTAATTCTTAGGTGATTAGCAATACATTTTAAGAGACACAGAAAAAAGAAAAATCTTTCTTGGGTAACCTAGGTAAAACTTAGGAAAACATTTTCAACACTTAAAAACAGTTCTCAACATAATAGGATTTAGTCTTGACCATGGAATCAATTACTCTTAATTTGTTTATGATATTATGTATAACTGTGGTTCTACTGCTATCATACCACTGAAATTATATTAAGACCGTGATTGCTAATTTATTAAGTATTAAATAAATCCGCGAGGCTAGCACACTTTTTGCCCCATCCGCATTTCCGCAGTAAAACTCCGCCTTAAAACTCCACCTCTGAAATTCTATCCTCCCTTAGTAAGCAGCAACTTCCTGGTGGTACTTGCCTCAGGGCGGGAAATTTCAAAAGAGCTACTTTAAATCGCCTTGGGAAACCTGTCTGCATTTCTTTCTCAGGTTCGTCTTCACCATTTTTAAGACCAAAACAGTCTTGGGTTTTTATTTTGTACACAGCAAAAAGTCAAGTCCAGCTCAAAACTATGCGCACTTGTTTTTAAACTGGCCTTTTCCCTTTGCATGTGCACAGAAATCCCGGATGCATTTATAAATTTGTAAATGCTTTTCAATTACAAGAAGGATTTTAATTTTAGAATACTTGGGGAGGGGGTGACCTGTTTCCACAGACCCTCACTCAGGCGGCCGCCCGACCGCCACACAAAGGAGGGGTGAGAGCAGTCCCCCCTCCCTCCACATTCATACACTTTCATCAGACATTCATTCAGAGTTTAAACAATCCATTCAACTCCTAACAACTTCCCCATTCCTGAGGGAGCTCTAAAGCCTCCCCCAATCTCCTTGAAATTATTAATCCAGCAAGTCCACAAAATAAAATGGAAACACAAACAACTAAAGGGCCCAAAGACATACAGCCTTCCAACTCCATGGAAGCAAAAAACAAAGACAAAAAACAAAACAAACCCAAAGCCAGACGTTGGCTGCGCGCCAACCAGCAGGAGCGACCCGCCTTTCCTCAGATTGAGGGGTTCCTACAGACCTTCCGACTCCGTGGAAGCAAAATTTCCCCTCTTCAGATGGAGGATCGGGGCGCCCCCCGACTCTTCCTGCCTGTCTCAGATTAAGGGGGTTCCTACAGACCTTCCGACTCCGTGGAAGCAAAATTTCCCCTCTTCAGATGGAGGATCGGGGCGCCCCCCGACTCCTCCTGCCTGTCTCAGATTAAGGGGGTTCCTACAGACCTTCCGACTCCGCGGAAGCAAAGCTATACCCCTTCAGACGGAGGATCGAGGCGTCCCTCGGCTCCTCCCGCCCGTGGCCCCCCCAGTGCGTCCACCTTAGGCCATGTGGGCTATTACGATTACAGATTTCAGACGTGAGCTCACACCGGACAGATATAAAACATACAATGACATACAAACACCTACCGCGGTCAGTCAGGCGGGCCCTCCGGACTGGGGGGGTCCCTCAATGGTGCTGGGGATCCCGGCGAGCCCCCAAAATGTTATGCCCAGATTTCAAGATCCCCAAGGAAACCACACCAGGGAACCAGCCAGTCCGATGCAAAAGCAGAGGGTCTCCTATACAAGCTCACTTGGTCCCCCCCTTGCCTCCATTACTGGGTGCAAGAGAGAGCCCCGAATTCCAAGAGAACAAAGAATTTATAGGGCTTGGGGTCGGGGGTTGGGGCAGGGTGCAGCTAGGGTCTGGTTACACAAAGACAGGGGGGGTGGCCAGCATACTTTTGGCCTTGGGCTAGTTTCCCCCGCTTTCCCATTGGCCGAGATAAGGGCAGGCTGAGTAACTTATACACCCTGGGGCTTCCATCAGTCCTGCTCTGTCCTTTCAACTTTATGCTTCGAGTAGGTACTTTTGTCACCCGCAAGCAATTTGCAGACGCGATTAGCACTAACCACTGCACAATGAGACTGCAGACTGACTGGCCCACTCAACTCGTGCATGAATCGTGAGCGCCTTCCCGCTCTGCCTGCCTATCCTGTGGCCCGCCTGTGCTGCGTCTCCAGTTGCCCGACCGACCAACACCCCCCACTTCTTCTAACGCCACTTCTTCAAAATAGACTCTCCCAGTCCGAAAATCAACTTCTGCGCCATGAAATTTCAATCGCACTGTACATGATATTCTGTGGAAGAGCCACACTCAAGGGGCCAAAGAGCCGCATGTGGCTCGAGAGCCTTGGTTTGCCAACCACTGGACTAGACTAATAATCAATTGAACATGTGACAGATTAACAGGAGAAAATGAACACATTTATTACACATGTACCTATGGGGGTTCCATAAGAATATGAGACCTGAGGACTGATAAGACAGTTGAGGCATATATGCCAACTTGAGTTAAGGAGCAGTGAGTTGGGGTTTGGGACTTCAAAGAGCAGGAAGGCAATTCACATGGAGAAGGACAAGAATATGTTTGACAAGTAAAGGTATTCTGAGCCTCTTTAACAATGGAAAATAGAAAGGACTGATCAAATGGGCCCTGCTAGTGTTACCAGGAAACCCCTGGTTGGGCTCGGGCTGCCTGTTGCAATGTCCAATAAGGATTGAATCATATAAGGTGTTTATTGAGAAGGCCAACCAACCAAGAAGACAGGGAGCTTACAAGCATCCAAAACCTGTCTTACAGCTAGGTTCAGGGGACAGAATTATAAAGGGGAATGATTAGGGTGAGGCTGAGAATGGAATGCTGCTACATTCATCCTCTGGAGGTCTGCAGAAGTCAGCTATTGTTTTTGATAGGCGATGAGATGATGGCTTGGCCCCTGGTGCGGACAGCCTGACCATGCTTAATGCTCCGCTTGCTTGGTGGGTACATTGTACATTGTCTGCAGCTAAGTCACTTCCTCAGTCACTTTACCCGGGATCAAAGGGAGTATGCAGGTGCACCGGCTTAAGAAATGAAACTCAGAAAAACGTAACCCTCTGTTCTCATAAGTACATGTATTCTAAGATTTCAAATTGATATGATTATCTTTCAGATTAATTCAGGTGCTCTATATATCAGATTATAAATTCCCCCTACCACTAGGTTTCTCCCTATTTATTATACTTGGTTCATATTAAACTATAGTTATCTGTGATGATATATCTCTTCCTGGACCAAGTCCCCTATCTAAATTCTTTTAGTAAGTTAAGGAAAAAGTCAAAGGTTTTACCTGAGTCTTTCTTTTCTCAAAAAGAACCAGCTGAAAATGATCAATATCCCAAAAGGCATATTTTGAGATGAAAAATTCTGATTCACCTCATCCACATAATCAGAAATATCGTTATTTCAGCATTAAAGTTATTTTTTATTATTTAACTGTTAATAATTTTACTTTAATATTTGTAGAAACAAAACAATTTCTTTGTCCATCAAGAAAGCTGAAAACAAAGTATATCTATTGTATATGTATTGGTATCTTTGTTCTAGAGAAAATCAGGATAGACTCCCTTCTGAAATTTTGAACTTTTGTTGTTTGGACTATTCTTTGCTATTGAAAACAAAATCACAGTTAATCAGACTGATTCAATTCTGAGTGAAAAAGATTAACTTAAGTCTAATCAAAGATGATGCCTATGAAATTATACTCTTCCTGCATCCCAAAAATATGAGATCCACGTGTTTTCTGGAACACACAGTACAAAACCTAGAACCTTTCTAACTGCCCTTGAGCAAAGCAAAGCAAATCACTATCACTTTTCCAGTAACCTCCAAGGTATTGCAGATTGGAAAGGTATTAAATGTCTAAATATTGGTGAAAGATAAATTACATGAGAGTTTGCTTTATGTGAGAAAGCCAAGGAAACAGAATATTTTTAATGTAAAGTGTGGTCAGACAAATCAATACTGCTGAGAAGTGAAGCAAGATGAAGACTGAAAAATGTCTATTAGAATAAGTGACACAAAGACACTGGTGCCCTTAGAAGGAGAAATATCAATGGAATGATGAGGGTAGAAATCAACTTAGATTTAATATAGAAAATTTCAATAGCGGAAACTGTCGCATACAGATGCATAAATGCAGAGAATGTGGTAAGAAGTCATAAGAGCATACATTAGTAAAGGAAGGATATCTGAAAAGTTTAAAGAAGTCTCATGAGATTCAGTGGCAAGAAACCTTGCCTATGTAAAAACAAAATCTCTTTTAATTCTGAAAGGATTTTTAGAGACAGGACAGGCAGTTAGGGAAAGGGAAGGGGGCGGGTCTATGGGAGAGGAATGCATATGTAATGGGCAGAGAAGGCTTGGAGCCTAGCAGCCAGAATACTTATCTTACTTTCACAGAGGAGAGGAATGTTACAAGATGAGGGGAAGAAGAAGAGGAGGCACTGGGTGAGCTTTGAACTTTGAAACTAATACCCTGCAGGAAAGTACCCAATTAGGAGAGCATGGGGGACATAAATTAAGGAAGGGTACAATTAGAAAGTATCATGTTCAGACAAGGAAGTTACCAGCATATAGAAACTGAGAGACAAAGAGACTCAGAGGACTAGATTTTTTCCCATTAGGGAGAGAGAGCAGGTTTTTCCCATTTGGGGACCCCTTCCCATGGGAAGTTTGTATATGCTTACAATAAATTTGTACACGGTAGAAAACTTAAAAAATCTTTTAGTCTGAGAATTTTATTCTTTAAACTTTGGAGGACAAGAACCCACAGGGAAAGTCAGCTCCCCAAATTCCACATAACAATTCTACATGCCCTCCAGCTATCCCCTAATTCTATCCACTCAATCACAGCCAAAGTTCTCCCCTATACACATAATTCTCAATTTGTTAGACAAAAATTTTATTTTAGATTTGTTTGTTATAACTGTGGGAAGGTTGAAAACCAAATTAATTAGTCAGAAATGTTGGGAGCTTTACTACAGAATAGTTCTTCATTGATCTCAGGTTCCCTAGTAATAAGACACAAAGTCTTTTCTCCAAAAACATTTATTCATCACTTAATTGACTCTCTTAACAAATATTTATTAAATTCCTACTATTAGGCACTGTACTAGGTATTAGACATCAGTGAGCAAATGAGACACAGTTGCTGTCAAACTATGGTCTCACAACCACACTAATATTACATCTAGCCCTAGCTGGTTTGGCTCAGTAGATAGAGCATTGGCCTGTGGACTTGAGGGTCCAGGTTCGATTCCAGTCAAGGGTACATGCTCAGGTTGAGGGCTCAATTCCCAGTAGGGGGCACACAGGAGGGAGCTGATCAATGATTCTCTCTCATCATTGACTAGAGGCCCGGTGCACGAAATTCGGGCACTCAGGAGTGCATGCCTCAGCCCAGCCTGCACCCTCTCACAACTCTTTATTTCATATTCTATTATTTTTTAAGTCTTTATTTTGAAAGTATTACATATGTCCCCCTTTTTTCCCCACTGACCCCTTCTAGCCCACCCCTGCTACCCACACCAGGCTTTCATCACCCTATTGTTTATGTCCATGAGTTGTGAATATATGCATACAAGTTCTTTGGTTGATCTCTTGCCACCCACCCACCCACTCCTGCCTTCCTTCTGAGATTTCACAGACTGTTCCATGCTTCTGATCATTAGATTCCACATAAGAGTACGATCATGTGATACTTGTCTTCCTCTGATTTGCTTATTTCACTTAGCATAATATTCTCCATGTCCCTCCAGATCTTAGCTATTGTAAATTACGCTTCTGTGAACATAGGGTTGCATATATTCTTTCTGATTGCTGTTTCAGGTTTCTTAGGATATACTAGAGGCCCAATGCATGAAATTCGTCCAAGAGTAGGCCTTTGCAGCCCCGGCTTTGTCTGGAAGGTTGTCCAGACGGTCGTTCGGCTGTTCAGCCATTTGGTTGATTTGCATATTATGCTTTTATTATTATAGATTCCTAGAAGTGGGATCACTGGGTCAAATGTCACCTTCAGTTTTAAATGATAACCTTGCTAGATAAAGTAGTCTTGGTTGTAATGTCTGGTGTCTGCCAAAATCACCCCTTGGGTGTGCTGCTTGTATGGCGAGGTGGATCCAGCTCTGGTATAGTCTGAATTCCACCATTGACCTTGGCTCTGGCTACATTTGGGTGGGGTTCAGGTATAGGTCAATGTCAGATGTTGTATGTTGGGCTACCTCTCTGGACCTACCATGCTATTCACTCTTTGTTGCTGCACCTACTGGGGCTGGGTGTGCATGGGAGGGGCCAATCTGGGCAGAAGGCTCTGCTTTCTCCAGCTTAGAGCTGGGGGCAGATCTTTAAAAAATGTGAGGCTCCCTTAGGTCTACTTCTACTTGTCAGCTATTCTGCCTCCCCCTGAGGTTGCCTGATCTTCCTTAAGAGGCTTCTGAAGAAAGTCTATAGAGTGGGCCAGTTTGGCTGAGACCTATAGACCCATGCTCAATAGGGTGGGGCAACCAGGGTCCAGAGGACAAGGCTAGTAGGTCCCCTTCTTGGGGTCTGCCTGGTCAGGCACTCAGTAAGGGAAAAAGCCTCTATTCCAGAGCCATACCACTCATTCTTTGCCAGTGTCCCCAACTCTAGTTCCTCCGGGAGAAGCATGCTGCGGGTTCAGGTTGGGTGCAACCAGCAATTCCCTCTGAAGCGACAAGCTCAGCTGGGAAGAGCTACTGTGGTTTGGGGGACAGATGAAAAGACCCTCCAGTTGAGGGTGGCACCAGCTGAGCCCTTAGAAGGTGCTAAGCACTTCATCTTTGTCTAGTCCCAGACAGTAGCCTCTGAGCTCTGCGCAGGACTCCCTTACCCCCATGAAGCTGAGCTCTGAGGTGGGACATCCAGGATTTGGGAGGGCAGATCCAAACCATCTCCAATTAGGAGTGGTGCCCATAAGCCTATAGGAGGAGGGCAGGCACCTCCTCCCCTTCCTAGGCTATAGCCTCCAAGGGAGTCATGAACAGAAGGTCCCAGCTCTGAAAAGCTCCCACATTTTCCTGTGTGACCAAGGTCAGGAGGGTGGGGCCCCCACCTGCCTGAAAGGCCGGCCAAATGATTCTCCTGCTGGAAGAACAGTGTGGGCCCAAGCTCTCAGGGGAGACTGGAATGGCTTCCTCTCAATGCAATCACACAACCCAGTACCTGTCCTTCTGACCCCTGGGTAAAAGTCTCCCCAGGACACATGCTATGAAAGTCCCAGCCCTGAGCGGCACTCCAATTCCCCTGCGGACTGAACCCAGTTGGGTAAGGCCACATGAAGTGAAAGGGAAGGCCAAATGATCCAGCAGGTGTGTGTGTGTGTGTGTGTGTGTGTGTGTGTGTGGCGTGGAGGTGGAGGGGGGAGGGAAGGTTAGCTGTGTGTTCAAGGTGAGGAAGAATGGTACCACATCCAAAGAATGGAATCATGGAATATTTGTTCTTCTGTAACTGGCTTATTTCATTTAGCACCATGTCCACAAGGTTCATCTGTGTTGTTGCATGTGGCAGAATTTCTTTTTTAAAAAAGGTTGAATAATATTTCATAGTACACATATACACCATTTTATTTACTCATTCATCTGTTGATGGAAGTTTAAATTGCTTCCATATCTTGGCTATTGTGAATAATGCTGCAATAAACATGGTAGTGTAGATATTATTTTAAGATCTTCATCTAAAATATTTTGCATATTTACCCAGAAGTTGGATAGCTGGATTATATGTAGTTCCACTTTTAATATTTTGAAGAATACTATATTGTTTTTCATAGTGTGTGTACAATTTTATCATTTTCATCAATGGTGTACAAGAGTTCCATTTGACCCACATCTTCACCAATAATATTTTTGTAATAGCCATCATAATGGGTGTGAGGTGATATATTAGTTTTTCATTAGCATTTTCCTGATGATTAATGGTGTTGATAGCCTATTACTAGGTCTTTTGGCCTTTTGTATGCCTTCTTTGGAGAAACATCTAATTATGTCCTTTGCTTCTTTTTACATTGGCGTATTTGCTTTGCTATAGAGTTGTAGGTATTCTGTATATATTTTTTATATTTACTATTATTAGATATATAGTTTGTAAATATTTTATCCCATTTCATCATTGCTTTTTACTTTGCTGGTGTTTTCTTGGCTGCCCAAAAGCTTTTTTTAGTTTGAGGTAGTCCCACTTGTCTATATTTCCTTTTGTCATATTTATTATTATTATTTTCATTTGCTGCTTTTAGTATTGTATCATAGAAGTTATTGTCAAGACCAATGTTATGAAGCTTTCCTCCTATTCTTTCTTTATGAGTTTTACAGTTTGAAGCCTTACATTTAAGTCCTTAATTCATTTTGAGTTAATTTTTGTGTATTATGTAATTAAGGGTACAAATTTATTGTTTTGCAACATGGTATTGCAAGGTCCCTGAAGTCTCTCTCACAGAGGGGATGGCAGGACCACTGGACGTTGCCATGGTGAAGCTGTGACATCAGAGGTGCTCCTCAAGAGAGGTGAGAGAGGTGTTGCAAGCAGGCAGGGTCCTGCACTTCTAGGATGCAAAGGTTGGGCATTCAAAAGGCACTCATCAGGTAAGGCAACAGGCCAGGAGTGGAGAGCAAGTGAATAAGGAATAGGACCTAAAAATAAGCCCCTTTCAAGAAAGGTTCCCGATAGCTCCAGGATGTGTTGTCATTACAGAAACAACTCCGTCAAGTTCACTGGGGAGAGCTTTATGAGCCGCTTGCCCCACTGAAAGGCCACTCAGCAAAGATAAGAATAACCACAGCTGTCACTTCCCAGCACTGACTGTGTTTTGGGTCCTCCATCTAGTATCAAACAAAATCCCCATGGTAATGCCGAGAAGCCAATACTATACTCCCATTTTACCAATGAGAAACTGAAGCCCAGAGACGCAGGTTACCGGCCCACTCTCATTAAGCTAGTGCCATGGCTGTAACCTGAACCAGGTCTGGTTGGCATGCTTGCAGTGCCTTACATCAACACAGCTTTCTAGAAAATACCAGGAGAAGAGTGGGAGGGAGAAAACAAAACTAAGGAGAATGTTTTGTTCCAACATGCATAAGGGAACAGGCTCAGAGAGATATGGTGACTCCCTAGGATCACCCAACTGGGAGTGGCAGATACGAGATGGGACCCCTGAGCTATCTGAGATAGGGCTGCCCATTGGAAGCCCTGCTGTAGTCCTTCCTGAGGCCGGGAACCACACCTCAGTGTGGCTGAGTATCTCTGATGGTGGGCAAATGAGAGTTTTGCTCTATTCACTCACCATGCCTTGTGCTCAAAGGACATTCTCTGCAATGTGTCCCTCACTAACGATACAGCCTTCCCAGCCCATGCCTTCTCCTACCCCAAGTAGTATTCAGCACCTCTTCTATGAGATCATGAAGACACAGGCAAATGCTTTCTTACCTTCACACATGGCATCATACGTGGAGATTGTCTTTTTACTTATATTTGTTATTGAACACATTAACTCAGCACTTGGAGTTTACCACACTCTCCATGACAAGTTGAGGGAGGAAGGGAAGGAAGTAGAGGGTTACTTTTTATGAAGTCAGAATAAACATCAGTTCCTCTTCATTAGAAAACACTGAGGTGTACAGCACTTGGTCTTCCCATTTTACAGATGAGTCAAGGAGGAATCCAGAGGCAAAGTCACTTACAAAGAAGCAGTGGAGTCCAAAATGCAATCCTGGCTTGTCCAGCTCTCATGCCCTGAAATGATGGTAACAACAATGTTGGCAGCAATGAAAACCACTGAGCGGCCACTTGGCTGCAGAAAATGGAGGAAGAAAGCCGAAAGGGGAAGGAAGAAGCCCTTGGGGATGCAATGTGCAAGGTGTCACTAGCTTTTCCAGTTCTGAAAACAAGCTTTTGGCATTGGACAGGCCAGCCCAGAGCTCACTCAGGAATCTACTGAAACCACCCACAGTCCGTGTTTGTCAGCACAGCCAACAAGTGGATGAAGAGAAAAAATTATAATAAGAAATAAAGCCAGTGCACAGTAAAAATGAGTGGCTGCCTGCTGGAAGCTGGCTTGAACATGCTGTGAGACCAAAGTGGTCACAGACGATGCTGTGCCCCAGGAGGATGAATCATCCAGGTAGAGGCCTGCCCAAGACCACGCGCAGGTCCCACATTGATGAGCCATAGTCTCATCTGTGTGGATTCATTGTTTCCAGAAGGTGCCACCCTGCACTAATTACACCAATTGGACGTGGCCATATTTAGTCAGCTTCAAGGCTGGCCTTTCATATGCCACTTAGGAGGGGATGTTTCACTTCAAGCTTCCTGAGGGCTACCTGGAGGTCACCGGCAGCAGCTGTTTCTGCCCTGAACATGTTTTCCGCTGCTTCCATCTCTTCTCTCTATAAGACACAGAATTTGGAAAGGAGAAGGAAAACTATCTCTACAGATTATATGACCTTATGTGTAGAAAACTCTAAAGACTCCACACAAAAAACTGTTAAAGTTAATAAACAAATTCAGTATTTCTGACAACACAAAATTAACATACAATAATAGGTTGTATTGCTGTACAATGACAACAAAATATCTGAAAAAGGAATTAAGAAAATAGTCCCATTTATGACAGCATCAAGAAGAATAAAATATTCAGGAATAAACTGAACCAAGGAAGTGAAAGACTTGTCAAATGAAAATTATAAAGCATCGATGAGAGAAATTGAAGAAAACACCTGAATGGAAAGATATTCTGTGTTCATGTATTTGAAGAGTTAATATTGTAAAAATGTCCATACTATACAAAGCGATTTACAGATTCAATGCAATCCCTATTAAAATCCCAATGGCATTTTTTCCAAAAGAGAAAAATACCCTAATATTTATATGTAACCACAAAAGACTCCAAATAGCCAAGGGAATTTTGAGATAGATCAAAGCTGGGGGCACCACCCTTCCTTATTTTAACCTACATTACAAAACTACAGTAATCAAAATGGTATGGTACTCACATAAAAACAGACATATATCAATGGTGCATAATAGAGAGTCCAGAAATAAACTTATTGATATATGGTCAGCTGGGCTTTGACAAAGGTGCCAGGAATACCCCTGGGGAAGAGATAAGCATCTGTTAAATAAACAGTGTAGGAAAACTGGACATTCACATGCAAAACTAATGATTTTCCAGCTCCTTTATTTCTTCTACATTTATAAATTCAAATTCTTCTTTAAAGAAAATTTCTCTATTCCTTCTCATTCATGTATTTATTTAATAATTTATTTACTTATATCAGTATGAACTCATAGATATTTATCTATTTGGGGGCATGAAAAGCAATATTATGCATTTATTTATTTGAAATTGAGTATTTTTATTTTGCAGTTTATATGGGTTGAAGTATTAAAAAATAATGACCATAAGAGTCAGATTGTGTTTGAAAAATCGAATTTTGTTGGCAAAAGTATATACACCATAATGCTGAACTTGTTCTGCTATTTTTATAGAATTTATTGGGGTGACATTGGTTAATAAAATTCTATATATTTCAGGTGTACAATTCTATAGTACATCATATGTATATTGATAAATGCTTTTAATTTTGGCTCTTTGGAGTTCCTTTAGATTTGTTCTTTTGCACTTTAACAAGCCTCCATTCTTATTTTACTTCTACTTATGGGGGAAGAAGGGGCATTACTTTATAGCAGCACAAAATACTACAGGCTTATCTTGAATTTCCTGTGCCCCAGCCCTGGTATCAATCAGTTCTCATTGCAGTCCTGGTTCCTTTTATTGGGAGATGGTAGATATTTAGAACTTATATTTGAGCATTAGGTATTTTCATTGAAACTAGAGTGCCACTTACGCTATTCCCTTTCAGTGAATAGTGATCCAAAATACATGCATGTATAGTAACTATGCATAAGTCGCCTATATTTAATTCTATTTCTACTCATTGAAATGTTTATTTCAATATTGTTAGCTTGAACTTCAATCAGGCAACACAATGTTCATTTGTATCTTCATGTTTTCCTGATGTGTAACATCTTACTGACAGGAAAACCTAGCTGTCATTATCTGCAATATATTTGCACACTTTTTCAACCCATGTGTTAAGATAAATTAGTTTTAAAATTTCTAACCCATACCCTTGTGAGAAACAATTTTACAAACTATAGTACAATGTTTGTGTACAATTACCTTGGTCTCTAGACTTAGTTAATATCCAGTCAAAAAACCATAAAAAAGTTACCTAGGTCAACTCTTCCCCATTCTACACAACTGCCAATGAGGTTGTAATATTTTTGTAATACATTTGTATTATTTCTAATCGTTTTAATTCTATACTTCCATACATTTTTCTAGTTGATTTTTAATTACACAGCAAATTTAACTGTGTTGTGTACAATGTTTGGGTTTTGACAAATGTATAGAATCATGCTTCCACCACGAACGAGTTTCATATAAAACAGTCAAATCACACCTAAAATTCCTTAATGCTGTTCCATTATAGTCAGTTAACTTCTACTCCAACTCCAAAATTCTTAGCAACTAATTATGCTTTCCATTTCAATATCTTAGTCATTTTTAGAGTGCCATATAAATAAATATATGATGTAGCCTTTCTAGTCTATTTTTCACTTGATGAAATTCACTGTTTTTCAGTTTTTTTAAAATTCTTTATTGTTGCCCTAGCCCAGGGGTGGGCAACCTTTTTGTGAGTGTGTGCCAAAACCAGCAAAATCTCTGACTCAAAATTCTTCTGCTTGCCAACCCTAATTTTCTGAGAACATGTTATGCTTACTTGATATCTCTTAAGGTGTATGTATGTGAAGAACCTTGAAGAAATAATAAAATTCATTCGAGTGACAAAAACACAGTATATGTTGAAAAATACATTCATTTTTTAGTGTATACATGTACACTGGTAGTCCGACAGAAAACTTTATGACTCCGTTTGATATTATCAGTGGGACTTTTGCTGCCGAGAGAAACATAGACATTTATTCCCCTTTCGTTAGTACTGGTGGGCAAAGCGAGAGAGAAGGTTTCATTTTTATAGAGTAAAATTTTGAATAAGTAGGTGAGGTGGTTGTCTTGTCAATGAAAACCTGTTGCGTCTGAGGCTGAAACCAAAACACTGGTCAGACCTAGGAAGGCAGGGAGAGTTAAGGCAGAGGCATAGAAATTGCTCTTCCCTTCTCTCGTCAATCCATGTCTATGGTCTTTAAGATAACTTGTTATGTAAAATTATTTATTTATCTAAGATGCACCTACACTGAATTTACCTGAAAAATAAAAGAGTCGATATTAAGAAAAAAAATGTAAAT
The DNA here is from genome assembly GCF_963259705.1 of Myotis daubentonii. NCBI lineage: Eukaryota > Metazoa > Chordata > Mammalia > Chiroptera > Vespertilionidae > Myotis > Myotis daubentonii. Next base: position 65,624,171 of record NC_081861.1, on the reverse strand, counting down.
GGAAGATTATAAGAGAGGATTTCGAGTGCCAGAAAAAGTTACTCGCGTGCCATGTTTGGCACGCGTGCCAGGGGTTGCCCACCCCTGCCCTAGCCGGTTTGGCTTGGTAGATAGAGTGTTGGCCTGCGGGTGGAAGGGTCCCAGGTTCAATTCTGGCCAGGGGCACATGCCTGGGATGCGGGCTTGATCCCCAGTGCGGGGTGTGCAGGAGGCAGCCAATCAATGATTCTCTCTCATCATTGATGTTTCTATCTCTCTTCCCCTCTTCCTTCCTCTCTGAAATCAATAAAAATATATTAAAAACAATTTTTATTGTTGAAAGTATTACAGATGTCCCCCCTTTTCCCATCATTGCCCCTCTCCACTCACCCCATCCCAGACCTTCACCACCCTACTGTGTCCATAGGCATGACCTTTAGTTAATCTCTTCCCACCCCCGTCTCACACTGAGATTTGTCAGTCTGTCCCATGCTTTCATGTCTTTGATCCTATTTTATTTAACAGGTTATTTCGTTCATTAGATGTCTTCATTTATTTTTATTTTTAGATTCAATTGTTAGTAGATATGTGTTTGTTGCCATTTTATTGTTCATATCTTGTATCTTTTCTTCTTCCTCTTCTTAAAGAAAACCCTTCAGCATTTCATATAATACTGGTATAGTGGTGATATAGTCCTTTAGCTTTTTTCTTGTCTGTGATGCTCTTTATCTGACCTTCAATTCTAAATGCTAGCTTTTCTGGGTAGAGTAATCTTGGTTGTAGGTCTTTGCTATTCATCACTTTAAATATTTCTTGCCATTCTCTTCTGGCCTGCAGTTTCTGTTGAGAAATCAGTCCACAGTCATATGGGCACTCACTTGTAGGTAACCAACTGCTTTTCTCTTGCTGCTTTTAAGAGTAACTTTTTGTCTTTTTTTGTTTGTTTGTTTATTAAATTGTTTATTTGCAATTTTCCACTTAATATTTTCAGAACAAGGTTGAGCATGGGTAACTGAAACTACAGAAATAGAAACGGAGGATAAGAGGGTATTTTAATTACTTATTTTATCCAAAATACAGATAAATAAATATAAATAACCTTAAGGCATAGATAGTAAAATGTAATAAAATAATGAGAAATTAATGAGTTTTGAGTATTAATTATTTCTGTTTTTAATAAGATTTACTTAATTTTAAGTTTTGTAATTTAGTTTAAAGTTTTTCATTAAATTTATTGCGGTGACATTGTCTCTTTGTCTTTAAATATTGCATTTAAAAAAATTCTTTGTTGCATAAAGTATTCCACATAGTATTACATATGTCTCCTTTTTTCCCCATTGACCTCTCCCTGGCCACCCTTACCCCCAGCACATGCCCTCACACCCCTGGAGTCTGTGTCCATTGGTTATGATCATACGCATGCATACAAGTCCTTGGGTTGATTTCATACCCTCCTTGCCACCTTCCGCTGCCTTCCTTCTGAAGTTTGACCATCTGTTTGATGCTTCTCTGTCTCTAGTTCTATTTTTGTTCATCAGTTTATGTTGTTCATTATAGTCCGCAAATGAGTGAGATCATGTGATATTTATCTATCTCTGACTGGCTTATTTCGCTTAGCATAATGCTCTCCAGGTCTATCCATGCTGTTGCAAATGGTAAGAGTTCTTTCTTTTTTATAGCAGCATAGTATTCCATTGTGTAGATGTACCACAATTTTTTAATCCAATCGTCTGCTGATGGGCACTTAGACTGTTTCTAACTCTTAGTTATTGTAAATTGTGCTGCTATGAACATAGGGGTGCATATGTCCTTTCTGATTGGTGTTTCTGATTTCTTGGGATATATTCCTAGAAGTGGGATTACTGGGTCAAGTGGGAGTTCCATTTTTAAGTTTTTGAGGAAACCCCATACTGTTTTCCACAGTGGCTGCACCAGTCTGCATTCCCGCCAGGAGTGCATGAGGGTTCCTTTTTCTCCACATCCTTGCCAACACTTGACATTTGTTGATTTGTTGATGATAGCCATTCTGACAGGTTTGAGATGGTATATCATTGTTATTTTGATTTGCATCTCTCAAATTATTAGTGAATTTGAACATGTTTTCATATGTCTCAGGGCTTTCTGTATGTCCTTTTTGAAAAGTGTCTATTTAAGTTTTTTGCCCATTTGTTGATTGGATTGTTTATCATCCTTTTGTTAAGATGTGTGAGTTCCCTATAAATTTTGAAGATTAGGCCCTTATCAGTGATAGCATTGGCAAATATGTTCTCCCATGCAGTGGGCTCTCTTGTTGTTTTGATGATGGTTTGTTTTGCTATGCAGAAGCTATTTATTATGATGTAGTCCCATTTGATTATTTTCTCCTTAGTTTCCATTGTCCTAGGAACTGCATTAGTAGAGATATTGCTAAGACATAATTCTGATATTTTGCTGCCTATGGATTCTTTTAAGATTTTTATGGTTTCCCTTCTTACGTTTAAGTCCTTTATCCATTTTGAGCTTATTTTTGTGTATGGTGTAAGTTGGTTGTCTAGTTTCATTTTTTTGCATGTATCTGTCCAATTTTCTCAACACCATTTAGTGAAGAGATTCTCTTAACTCCATTGTATGCTGTTACCTCTGTCAAATATTAATTGAGCATAATGGCTTGGGTCGTATTCTGGGATCTCGGTTCTGTTCCATTGGTTTATATGTTTGTTCTTGTGCCAGTACCAGGCAGTTTTGAGAAAAGTGGAATTGCAATATCGCTTGATGTCTGGTATTGTGATCCCTCCAATTTTGTTCTTCTTTCTCAAGATTGTTCCAGCTACTCGGGGTCTTATTTTATTCCATATGAATTTTTGGAGAGTTTGTTCTAAGTCTGAAATATGTCATTGGTATTTTGTTGTTGTTGTTGACTTACTTTTTTTCCCTTCAAAAACATCTTTTTTTGTAAAAAAAATTATTCTCTAAATTTTTACATATGCCTTCTTTTCCTCCAATTGACCCCCCCCCCCCAGCCATTCCCACCCAGGCAAGCCCCCACTGCCCCAATTTCTTATCTATTGGGTATGTTACAATGCATGCATACAAGTCCTTTGGTTGCTCTCCTAACCCCACCCCCCTCCCCTACCATTTGTCTCTGGACCTATTCTTTTTCATCAAATTATGTTGATCATTATATCCCACATATGAGTTAGATCATGTGATATTTATCTTTCTCTGACTGGCTTATTTAGCTTAGCATAATGCTCTCTAGTTCCATCAATGCTGTTGCAAATGGTAAGAATTTCTTTTTATAGCTGCATAGTATTCCACTGTGTAGATGTACCACAGTTTTTTAATCCACTCATCTGCTGATGGGCACTTAGGCTGTTTCCAAATCTTAGCTATTGTAAATTGTGCTGCTATGAACATAGGGGTGCATATATCCTTTCTGATTGGTGTTTCTGGTTTCTTGGGATATATTTCTAGAAGTGGGATTACTGGGTCAAGTGGGAGTTCCATTTTTAACTTTTTGAGGAAACTCCATACTGTCTTCCACAGTGGCTGTACCAGTCTGCATTCCCACCAGCAGTGTACGAGGGTTGATTTTTCTCCACATCCTTACAAGCACTTGTCATTTGTTGATGGTAGCCATTCTGAAAGGTGTGAGATGGTATCTCATTGTTGTTTTGATTTGCATCTCTCAGTTGATTAGTGACTTTAATGGGAATTGCATTAAATCTATAGATTGCTTTGGGTAGTATGAACATTTTAATGATGTTGATTCTACCAATCCATGAACACGGTATATTCTTCCATTTGTTTATGTCTTCCTCAATCTCTTTTTACAATGTCCTGTAGTTTTCCAGTACTGGTCTTTTATCTCCTTAGTTAAGTTTATTTCTAGGTTTCTTAATTTTTTTGGTGCAATGGTAAATGGGATTGCTTTTTTAGTTTCTCTTCCTGTGACTTCATGATTTTTGTATAAAAAATCCATAGATTTCTGGTTGTTAATTTTGTATCCTGCTACATTGCAGAATTCATTTATTAAACCTAGTAGTTTTTTGTGTGTGGAGCCTTTAGGGTTTTCTATGTGCAATATTTTGTCACCTGTGAATAATTACTGTTTTACTTCTTTTTTTTCCAATTTAGACATTTTATTTCTTCTTCTTGTCTGATTTCTAGGGCTAGCACTTCCAGTACTATGTTGAACAGGAGTGGTGACAGTGGGCATCCCTGTCTTGTTCTCATTATTAGAGAAAATGGTTTTAGTTTTGCCCATTGAGTATGATGTTGGCTGTAGGCTTGTCATATAGGGTTTGTATTATGTTGAGGTATGATACCTCTATTTCCATTTTGTTGAACGTTTTTATCAAAAAAGGAAAAAAGGGTGTTGGATTTTGTCAAATGCTTTTTATGCATTGATTGGTATGATTATGTGATTTTTGCCTCTAAAATTGTTTATATGATATATCATATTTATTGATTTACGAATATTGTACCATCTTTGCAGCCCTGGAATAGATCCCACTTGGTCATGTTGTGTGATCTTTCTAATGTAATGCTGGATCCAATTTTCTAGAATTTTGTTGAGGATTTTATCTTCCGGGTTTTCCCCCCCAGCATCAAGAAGGGTTCAGGAACCTGGAGAAGGGGCTATGCATAGATGTTATAGGAATCCAGAGACTAATAAAGAGTCTGGAGACGAGATATAATTTTGATAGGCATTTGGGGGTCAGAGGAGCTTAGCTAAAGGAGCTAAGATCTAAGGTCTTAAGTCTAAGGTCTTAGGTTGTCTCCGTCCCTAGGACCCCATGCTTTTTATTAACACAACTTGTCCTGAGGCGAGGCAGAGATATACACATCAAAGGGTCAGGGATTCATACAGAGTCCATTGTCAGAATGGGGGAATTAGCCTATGGCTATTTGGGTGTTTGGCCAGTAGGAGGCAATAGCATGTAGATTAAGATGCCCTTTAACTGTCTGGCAGCACAATCAGTTTCCTATTCAGGTTTGGGGAAATGCCTTTAGCCATTCCCAACAGGTGACTACATGTGTGACTCAACCCTGTTGAGTCCCCAAGTCTCATCAACCTTTTGATGAAACTCTTGAAATTATGACATGCTGGAATTGGTCTCCAGCATTATCATTTATGTTCATCAGAAATATTGGCCTGTAATTCTCTTTCTCTGTGGTGTCTTTATCTGGTTTTGGGATTATGGTAATGCCGGCTTTATGCAAAGAGCTTGGAAGTGTTTCTTCCTCTTGAATTTTTTGGACTAGTCTGAGGAGGATAGGTTTTAGTTCTTCTTTGAATGTTTGGTAAAATTCCCCAGTGAAGCCATCTGGCCCAGGGCTTTTATTTGCTGGAAGTTTTATGATGAATGTTTCAATTTCCTCCATAGTTATCAGCCTATCCAGATTTTTTTTATTTTTCCTGACTAAGTTTTGGAAGGTTGTAGTTTTCTAGGAATATGTTCAGTTCTTCTAGATTGACCATTTTGTTGGAATAGAGTTGTTCATAGTATTTATTTATTTATTTTTACAATCCTTTGTATTTCTATGGGGTCTGTTGTTATTTCACCTCTTTTATTTCTGATTTTGTTTATTTGAGTCCTCTCTCTTTGCTTCTTAGTGAGCCTGACTAGAGGTTCATCAATCTTGTTCATCCTTACAAAGAACCAGCTCTTGGTTTCATTAATCTTTTGTGTTGTGTTTTTGGTCTCTATGTCATTTATTTCCACTCTGATCATTATTATTTCTTTCCTTCTCCTCACTCTGGGATTTTATTGCTGCTCTCTTTCTAATTCTTTAAGTTGTACAATTAGATAATTTATTACCAGTTTTTTTTGTTTTTCGAGTTTAGGTCTGTAATGCTCTGAACCTCCCTTTCAGGACTGCTTTCACTATGTCCCATAGGTGTTGGAGTGTTGTGTGTTCATTTTCATTTGTTTCCAGGATTTTTTTAATTTCTTCTTTGATCCCTTTGGTAACCCAATCATGGTTTAATAACGTGCTATTTAGCCTCCAAGTGTTTGAATTTTTTATTATAATTTATTTCTAATATTATGCCATTGTGATCTGAGAAGATGTTTGATATGATTTCAATCTTCTTGAATTTGTGGAGACTGTGTGTGTTCCAATATGTGGTCTATCTTTTAGAATGTCACATGTGCACTTGAGAAGAATATATATTCTGTAGCTTTGGGGTGAAATGTTCTGAAGATGTTAATTAAGTCCATCTGATATAGTGAGTCATTTAGGATTGCTATTTCTTTTGTCTAGAGCAGTGGTTCTCAACCTTCCTAATGCAGCGACCCTTTAATACAGTTCCTCATGTTGTGGTGACCCCCAATTTCATTGTTACAAATTGAACATAATTAAAACATAATGATTAATCACAAAAACAATATGTAATTATATATGTGTTTTCCAATGGTCTTAGGCGACCCCTGTGAAAGGGTCATTGGACCCCCAAAGGGGTCGCGACTCACAGGTTGAGAACCGCTGGTCTAGAGGATTTATCCAGTGATGTCAATGGGGTATTAACGTCCCCTAGTATGATTGTACTGCTGTCAATTTCTCCCTTGATGTCTCCCAGAAGTTATTTTATGTATTTTGGTGCTCTTGCATTTGGTGCATATATGCTTACCAGGGTTATATCCTCTTGTTGCATTAATCTCTTCAGTATTATGAAGTGGCCTGCCTTATCTCATGATATGGCCTGCATTTTGCGGTCTATTTTGTCAGATATAAGTATTGCCACTCTGACTTTTTTTTTCCATTTTAATTTGCCTGGGGACTATTTTTCCATCCCTTCAATATCAGTCTGTGTGAATCCTTTGTTCTGAGGGGGGTCTCTTGTAGACAGCAAATATATGGGTCATGTTTTTTTTTTATCTATTCAGCCACTCTATGTCTTGAATGGTACTTTTAGTCCATTTACAAGTATGGTTATTATTGATAGGTACTTGTTTGTAGCCATTTTTATTCTTTATGCCTGTGTTCCTTCTTCCCTTTCTGTTTCTTCTTTTTACAACAGTTCCTTTAACATTTCTTACATTGCAGGCTTGGTAGTGAAAAACTCCCCTAACTTTTTTTTTTTTTCCATGAAGCTCCTGATTTCCCCTTCAATTTTGAATGATAGCCTTGTTAGATGGTGTATTCTTGGTCTCAGACCCTTGCTTTTCATCACTTTGCATACTTCATTCCATTTCATTCTGAACGGATGTGTTTCTGTTGAGAAATAATTTGATAATATAATGAAAGGTCCTTTGTAGGTAACTCTCTCTCTCTTTCTTGCAGCCTTTAAGATTCTCTCTTTGTCATTAACATTTGTTATTGTAATTATGACATGTCTTTGTGTGCATCTTTTTTGTGTTCATCTTGTTTTGGACTCTGTGCTTGTGTGAATTTTTTCTTCCCCAAATCAGGGAAGTTTTCTGTCATTTCTTCAAATAGGTTGTTCAAACTTTGCTTCTCTTCTTGTCCTTCTGGAACCCCTATTATACATATGTTACTTTGTTTTATGTTGTCCTAAAGCTCCCTTAGGTTCTCCTCTGGCTTTCTAATTTTTGTTTCCAATTACTGTTCAGATTGGGTGTGTTTACTGTCCTGTCTTCTAACTCACTAATTCAGTCCTCAGATTCTTCTAGTCTATTGTTGAAACCTTCCATTGTGTTTTTTATTGTAGCTATATTAATTTTTATTTTCTCTTGATTCTTATGTAAGTTATTGATTTTCCCATCCATCCAGTTTATGAACTGTATGACTCTTACTCTGAATTTTTTTGACATATTGCATGCCTTCATTTAATTTAGTTCCTCTTCTGGAGATTCCTTCTATTCGTTCCTTTGCAGGTTGTTTATTTGTCTCCATATTTTTGCTTCTCTTTCTGTCCTTGGGCTGCCTTCTCGGGTTCTGAGGGGTTAAAGCCCCTAGCAGTCCAATGGTCCTGGAATTGCTGGCCGCAGGGGCTGGGTCTGCCTTGAGTTTCGCACATTTTTGGCTCTTATCTGAGTTTTATCCCATTCTCCCATGGTTCTGATCCCTCAGTTATCTGTTTCTTGGGGTTGGAGGTGGCAGGTGCATAGTTCCTCTGGTGTGTGACTCTTTGTGAGGGCTAAAAGCCCTCAAACATGCCGTTCACTGTGTGGCCCCAGCCCCCAAGGCAGGATGGTGCCCTAGGTCCCTCTTGCAGTACACTTGTAGTGTGGTCCTGTGACCTGTGGTTGGGCTTTCCAGGGCACACCAACAGCTCTGATCTGGGCTAGGGGTAGGGCGCATGTCAGGCAACAGCTCTGTCTATGCTGAGTGCACAGCATGTAGAGACCAAAGGTTCTGTCTGCATCTGGGTCATAGAACACTCTGTGATGCAGCTCTGTCTGTGCCTGGGGTGGGGTGCACACCAGCCGAATGCTCTGTATTGATGGCAGAGCATCCACTGGCCCAAGTTTGTGTTTCTGCCTGGGACATAGCACACACTGGGCTGAGGCTCTGTCTTTGCCAAGGGCAGGGCGCTCACTGGGCAACTACTCTATCTGGGTGGGAGGTGTAGTATGTACCTGATTGTGGTTCTGTATTGGGATCCGGGATGGAGCGGGAAATGAGGTACCCATAGCTTGCACTCAGCATGGGTACCTGAGGTGTGGGATCCTGGGATACTGGGTTTGGGCTCCTGCTAGGAGGCATAGCTTAGGAGGTCTTTCTGGTGCACTATCACTGCAGATATATGGGACCCATGTGTGGTACTGGATTGCTCACTGCTGGAGCACCATGGTGGTTCCATATGGGTTATGGCTGGCAAGCAGATCCCTGCACAGGTCCAGGGGTACTCTCTGGATGTTGGTGTGGCAGCACTCCTAGCCTCCTTTGCTCCCCTCTACAAGATGGCATGGTTTGCGTGCCAAAGCCAATGTGGCCTGAGGGTGCCTGTGGTGGTAGCCGGGACTCCCTGTGTAGGAGAGCCCCATCTGCCAGTCCCTGGGACTCCTGCAGTATCTATTTGTCCCCTCACTCACCCACACACATACCACACATGTCCACACACATCCCTCTCACTTCTTTACTCTGTCACACTCCCTCCTGTAGTCCTGTTGCCCTCCATTTTGGATCTTCAACCTTTGGCATTTTAATAATGATGTGTCTTGGTGTGGGCCTCTTTGGGTTCCTCTTGTTTGGGACTCTCTGGGCTTCTTGGACTTGTAAGTCTATTTCTTTCATCAGGTTGGGGAAATTTTCTATCATTATTTCTTCAAATAGGTTTTTTCAATATCTTGCTCTCTCTCTTCACCTTCTGGCAATCCTATATGTGAATGTTGGTATGTTTGAAGTTGTCCCAGAGGCTCCTTATACTATATTCATATTTTTGGATTCTTTTTTTTCTTTTTGCTCTTCTGATTAGATGTTTTTTGCTTCCTCATATTCCAAATAATTGATTTGATTATCAGAATCCTCTCCTCTACTATTGAATCCCTATAAATTATTCTTTGTTTCAGTTAGTGTGGGCTTAATTTCTGGCTGGTACTTTTTCATTTCTTTGTTCTTTGAAATTCTCACTAAGATCCTTAAAAGGCTCACTATGTTCCTTGGTGCTCTCATACATCCCTTGAAGCTCTCATTAAGATCCTTGAGTAACCTTATAATAATTATGTTGAACTCTGTATCCAGTAGTTTGCTTGCTTCCATTTCTTTCATTTGTGATATGTTTCTTTGTATCTGCATTTTTGACAGCTTCCCTGTGTTTGTTTCTATGTATTACTTAGAGCTTCTATGTCTCCTGTAATTCATAGAGTCAACTTGTGTAGTAGGTTCCTCTATGATCCAGTGGCTCAACCTCCCCAGTCACCTGTGCTGGGCACTCTAGGTGCACCCTTGTGTGGGCTGTGTGCTCAGTGTTTTAAGTTGGGCCTTGGTTGCTAGTGGCATCACTGGGAGGAATTGATCTTCAGGCCAATTGGCTTGAAGACTACCTTCAAATACAGTGGAAGAGCTTCTGTGCAGGAGACAACCCTATGGAGCAGGACTTGTTTCAGTAGAGCTTTAGTGCTCGCTGAGTCTGTCAATTGAGTGTGTCACTTGTGGATGTGCCAAGTTATAATCTGGCATGGTCTGAATCTCTCTAGAGCATGCACTGGCTCTGGAGCCTCCCAGGATGTGCAAAGTCAGCCACTACCTGGGGACATCCGGCAAGCGCTACAGAGATATCTGCAGGTAGATGCTACTTTTACTGGGCTTGGAAATACCCTGGCAAGGCTCAGTTGTGAAGCAATGCAGGCTGGTACTAGTGTTGAGTCTTGGGTCTCTTATTGATAGATATGGGGCATGCTTATGCCAGCTGTTTCTTGTTTGAGAGATTATAGAAAATTCTGAACCCTGAGCAGGGGCATGCCATTCATGTAAAAAAGTGGCTGCAAACAGCTTAGATGGTACTGCAAATGAGATGCAGTAGGGTTTCAGGGACTCACCAGGGTGAAGAGAACAGTGTTGGCCATGCTGATGGAAACTCAGATATGGCTGCCAGTCAGCTCTGTGACACATGTGGTCCCAGCATAGTAATAATGACTCCTAAAATCATTCTAGTCTAGGATAAAGCCACCCCTATGTTCTGGCCCCAATGCCAGACAATCCAGTTCCTTACTGTATGTCCCTGGATCCCCCCAAAGCCCCCACCCAGCTGCCCTGCACTGGAGCTCAGAAGAAGTGGTACCTTGTAAGTTCAAGTATTGGCCCTTTAAGAGAAACTGCCTTAGTCTCCAACATCCTCTGAGCCACTCAGCCATAATTCCCATTAGTTTTTAAAGCCCAAAGTTAGGGGGACTTATCTTCTCATGTCTGGAAACCTGGGCTGGGGATCTGATGTGAGGCTGGGAACACGTGCTTCTCCTGGGAGGCCTCTGCAGTTGAGATATCCCTCCTGATGAAAAAGAAATACCAAATGTAGGTGTTAGACCAGCTTGTTCTGTGCCTCTGCCCTCCTACTAGTCTCAATATATTTTCTTTACTTCTCTAGTTGTAGGACTTCCATTGAGCCAGATTTCAGGTGGTTGTGAATGATGGTTATTCTATATTTTAGTTGTAATTTTGATGTGGCTGTGGGAGATGGTGATTACTGTCATTTACCTATGCTGCCATCTTGGTTCTCCCAACATAACTCATTTGGGATTAATTAATGTTGTATCATGAATCAATAGTTTATATCTTTTATCACTGAGTGTTATAATATTGTGTGGCTATGCCATAATTTATCCATTCATTGTTATTGTTGTTTTGGTGGTTATTAATAGTAATACCATAATCATTAACATAAGGTTTTAGTATAAATAGAGGTTTTTATTTCTCTTGGGTTGATACCTAAGAGTGCGATTACTGATTATATAGAAGGTATATGTTTAAATTTATAAGAAAAAACAAAATGTTTTCAAAAATAATTCTGCAATTTTGCCTCTCCTTCAGCAAAGAAAGGGTTTTGGCTGCTTATCATTTTTGGATGATGTACATTTTAAATAGCTGAAGATATAATCCTACTATTTGGTGTACATTCTTAATGTTTACCTAAATTATACATGATTATGAGTACCTGGTGCAAATACACACACACACACACACACACTCACACACACACAAACACATGTATGCACTCATCTATATATATAAAAGCTTAAGTGATCAAATGACCAGTCGACCAGGCTACCAGGCTATGACGTGCACTGATCACCAGGGGGCATACGCTCAGCACAGGAGCTGCCCCATGATGGTCGGTGTGCTCACACAGTGAGAGAGAGTGCTGCTCAGCTGACTGGCCCATCCCAGTGGCCCACCAGCCTGGCAGCAGCCACTCCTTCAGTAGTCCTACAGGTCCAATCTCCAGAGAATGGGCCAGGCACTGACAGACCAGCGCTACTGGCATGGTCCCGACAGTGCCACCGGCCTCCTGGAAGTCAGCCTTGGGCATCATGGCCGCTTCCCCTCCCTAGATGCTCCACAAGGAAGAAACGATATAAGAGCAGCCATCAGGTGGCTCTCGACAGCCGGCCCAAACGTCAACTGGACGGATCCAGATCCCAGACTAGCAAGGGCATCCAACCACCTTCGCGGAGGGCTGATCACATCCAGGCCCCCTCAACCCCCTTAGAACAGGCACAAGACACAAGGCTCTTAGCTGGTTAGCGCTGATGCTGCAGGCATAGCAGGGCCAGGATGAGCTGGAGTGGAAGACAGGAGTGGCAGGCAGTGTTGGACTGTCATTTTCATCTCAATTCCCACAGGCCACTTCAAGGGACCCCACCCATGCACGAATTCGTGCACTGGGACTCTAGTTTTATTATATTAAAAAATTAATATGGACATATTGAATAGATCATAGGTCAACCTTTGTATGATTTTGCATCTCTGAATTATTCAGTTTGGAGGTGTGTGTCTATATCAAACTCCCTCTTCTCTGAGAACAATGTTTATCCAGGTGCATTTTTGGGAATCACAAAAAGATTTTCAACTTTCAAATTTATGTAGATAAAATGTATCCAAAAGCTACTTATGCAATATAGACTCAGAGAAAAACATAATAAAGATTGCATAATCATAAATAATTTTATTGTCCAGTTGTTTGTAAGTAGCAGATCATTTACTTGGGAAGACATGTTGATTAATTATGTTTAGACAAATTCTGAAAGGGAAAGCATGAAAAAACTACCATTTTCCTAATAGATAAGCTAATATATATTTTCTATTTAACATAAATGTGTATAATTAATTATAATGGAGATCAAAAGTGAATGTTTAAAATAAGAAATAGTACTTTCTTTTAGAAAAAAATAGGCAAGAAATTCAATTTGTAATCTTAATGAATCTATTACTCAGAAACTATATTGATACAATTCTTACAAGCAAGAGATTATTTTTCTAACCCCATCTTCAAATATTTTACTAAGGTGTTCACACACCATATATATATTTACATAGGATTTAATTATTTGAATATGTTTAGGATGGCTTATTGGAATTCCATATAGCAATAAAGTTGCATTAAATACTTTGTTATCTGTATTTTTATTTTTTAACTTTGGAATAAAATGATGCTTTATGTAAATGGTTGTTTCTATGATAAAATACATATTGAATTCAAACTTCTCTTTATAACTTTTGTGAAGTTTGTGTTCTGAGGCAATATATAAATCCGCATTTATCCTTCATCAAAATGTGATTTTTCTTAGTAATTTGAGTTGATTTTTTTTATGGTTCCCAAGTTATTTTGTCTAAAAAAAATTCTTTAGTCATGTAAGAGTTCAATTACATGGAGTTGAAATACACAGTGGAGATCAATAGTCTCTACAAGCACTCCAGTTTCTCTTAAGCCTGACACTGAACTGTATCCTGCTATGCTTCTAAATTAGATTTTTTTGAGGGATGGCATGTGTGAAGAGAAATAAAATTATTTAAAATAGAATGTCCATTGGTTATGCTAATATGCATGCATACAAGTCCCAGGTGGTGGGGGCTTGCCCTTGTGGGTGGGAGTGAGCAGGGCAGGGAGGGGTCAATCAAGAAAAAGGATACATATGTAAAGCTTTAAATAATAAATAAAAATAAATTAAAACATTTTTAACCCCCCCAAATAGAATATAAAATATACAACTTCTTTAAAAATGCCTACACATTGACAATTTATTAAATGTAAATAGAAAGCTACCCATATTTTGCTTAAAAAATAAAATATTTAAGGTTATGTTTTTAATTCCACTAAAATATTTTTACATTATTTTTATCTTTATAGTTGAAAGTATTACAGATATCTCCTTTGTTTGTTTGTGTGTTTTATTTTCCCATTAGCTCTCTTGACCCTCGACCCACCCCTCCCAGGCCTTCACCACTGTATTATCTGTGTCCATGGGTTATGCATATATGCACATAAGTTCCCTGATTAATCACTCTCCACCCTTACCTTCCTCTGAGATTCATCAGTCTGTTTCATGCTTCTATGTCCCTGGTTCTATTTTATTCATCAATTTATTTTATTCATTAAATTCCAGCTCAATCCCTGGTAGCAATGTGCAGGAGGCAGCTGATTAGTAATATTTCTTTGTCATAGATGTTTATTTCTCCATTCCTCTCTCTTCCTCCCTCTCCAAAAATCAATAAAACATTTTTTAAAAAGAAAACACAGTGAGATATCGCTCCACACCCATCAAATGGATAAGTACAAAAGTAGTGATGGCACAAAAAGTTCGCAAGGTTCCAACGAAAGTTGATCACTCATACATTGCTGATAGAAATGAAAAATAGTATAGCTATTTTCTGTCAGAAATTTAACTTTTATCATTTACAACACACACTGTCAATTGTTTTAAGTAAAGTGCATGCTTATGTCATCAATTTTAGAGAATATGTCTGTTTAATATCCATCACTGAATAACAATGCATAACGGGTTGAATTGTGTAACCTAAAAAGATATGCTGAAGTCCTAGTACCAGGGACCTCAGAATATGAGATTGTTTAAAAGTGAGGTCTTTACAGAGGTTATCAAGTTCAGATGAAGTCATTAGATGGGCCCTAATCCAATATAATTGGTGTCATTATGGAAAGAGGAAATATAGACACAGAAACTGGTATGCACAGAGGGAAGATGATGTGAAGACACACCTGGAACATAGGGTTCATGTGACTGGAGTGATATATTTACAAACCAAGGAACGTCAAGGATTTCTGGCAAACACCAGAAATCAGCAAAGGCCAACACCTAGATTTCAGAACAATGAAACAACAATTTTTTCTTTTGTTGACACTAAATTTTTGGTACTTTGTTATGGTAGAATAGAAATAAATATATTACACTATTGTCTATTCTTAACTCATTCCTTCTATTGAAAATGTTCCATGAGAAATAGATGAGTTCAACTCACTCTTTAAAAAAATCTTTTTTTTCTCAATAACAATTATACCTTGGTAAAGAAGATTTTTGTGCATACTCTCATTTTGTCACACATTAAAAAGATGTTTTATGTCAAGGCAAGGCAAGACAAAGATGTGCACTCAAGAGTCAAGATTTAACATCTATAATAATAAAAGCGTAATAGGCTAATTAGACCAAACGACCATCAGACAACCTTCCAGATGACCTTCTGGACACCCATGCGAGACCAGCCAAGGCAGGTGCAGTGTGATTGGTCGGGGGCCTGGCCATCACCCCATGATTGCCCCACAGAGGGTGGCCCAGGCCACCAGCTGGTGGGGCAATCAATCAGGGGCTCCCCAATTGCCCCAAAGAGGGAGGTCCAGGCCACCAGCGGGTGGGCTGCGGCAGGTGGGTGGGGCCTCCCTTTGTGAGGGAAGCCTGGGTCTCAG
Organism: Myotis daubentonii; assembly: GCF_963259705.1. NCBI lineage: Eukaryota > Metazoa > Chordata > Mammalia > Chiroptera > Vespertilionidae > Myotis > Myotis daubentonii. The sequence goes on along the minus strand of NC_081861.1, from coordinate 65,608,888 downwards.
GTTCTGGAAGGAAGCCAGTGCTGGCAGCCAGGGGAAGGAAGGTTTACTCTTGCAGAATTTCGTGCATTGGGCCTCTAGTAATTTATAACTTTACTGATTAAGCAAGATCATTCTTTTTAAAAAATTTATTTTTATTTATTCTAGAGAGGAAGGGGGGAGAGATAGAATAATGCGAGAGTGTCATTGATCTGCTGCCTTCTGCACGCTTCCTACTGGGGATTAAACCTGCTGCCCAGGCATGTGCCCTGACTGGGAATCAAATCATGACCTCCTGGTTCATGGGTTGACGCTCAACCATTGAGTCACACCAGCTGGGCACAAGGTCATTCTTATGTGACTTTTTCTCTCCCCCTCTTTCTTTAAAAAACCGTGACTGTGTGACATGACATATACTAAAACTACTAGCATTTTTGGAGTTACTGTTTTGATCAATTAGATGGAACATGTATATGGCAATGAGCCATTCAGAGGAGAGTAGAGTGCTACCACCCTAGGGATGGCAAAATACAAGATATTTGATTTGTTTCTTATTGCTGCCATAACAAATTACCACAACCTATTAGCCTAAAATAACACACATTTTTCTTCTCTCAGGTGTGGGTATCAGAAATCCAGAACAGATTATTCTTCCTGAGCCGAACTCAAGGTGTCAGCCAGGCTAAATTCCTTCTGGAGGCTCCAGGCGAGAATTTGCTTCCCTGTTTCTCAGCTTTGACAGGCTGCCTGTATTCCTTGTTTCAAGGCCCATAGATTAAAAGTCACCAGGATAGCATCTTCAAATCTCCCTCTGACTGTGACCTGTTTTACTCAGTCTTATAAAGGCTCGTGTAACTAAATTGGGCCTACCTGGATAGTCCTAATAAAGTTTTCATCTTAAGATCCTTAACTGAAACACAGCTGCACAGTTCCATTTGTCATGTAGGGTAGAGTGACCAGAGGTCTTGGGGAGAAGATACCGTACTGATTCTTACATTAGTTCAGGCATCTCATCTTTTCTTATGTTATCTTAGACAACCTGGAAAATCATATCAATCAAATATCTATTACATTTATATGGCTTCTTTCAAGGAAGAATTTATATGGGTGGCACGCTGCCTTTTTTGTACTTCAAGTTATGGCTCAAGGGTTAGCTAAAGGGGTAAGGAGTAGTTCGTTCACATTTCCTCTCACTTCTTCACCTTTGCTTCAACCTGTATCCATTATTTTAGCAAGCTGGGTAAGATTAGCAAACATTTACAAGTACTACTGGGAAAGGAAGAGATGGTGGAAAGAAAAGGCGGTGAAAAGATGTTATAGCTAGTCATTTTGGTGTTAGAATGTTCTCCACCTGGTTGTAAATGACAAAATGAACTGAAGATTTTATAGTATCCACAGCAAAACAAAGGGGTTTTAAAATACATGTGATACATAGTATCTTTTTGATGTGTTACATTTGTGCATTGCCTCCCCTATCATTCCAGACTTAAGTACTAGTATATTCATAATAATGCATACGGAAACATAAGGTCTGTGTGTCAATCTGATTAAATAGAATACAAATCAAGCAATTGGATGAACATTTATATAAAAATAAATTGTACGTTTGGGTAGATTTAAGAAAATGTATTTTTGTTATCAGGGTGAATTGGGATCTAAATTACTTAGACAATTGCTTGAATATTCTTTTATTTTTTGTTTGGATATTAATCATAAAAAGTGAAAACTGTAAAATAATTTCCACCTTATACTAGTATTTAACCTCAATATTAATTTTTGTTAAGTTTTCTGACATTAAATATTAAAAATATACTAAGCCATGTCTTTATTCTATGTGAATTTAAAAAAACTTATCTTCCTGTGTGTTGCACAATGAAAAGATATGTTCTTTTCCCCTACCAACCTTGATCATTTAAAGGAAAAAGTGCCAGATATTAACTAATCCTAATCTGATAAAATTTTAAATGAATGTTAGTTGATATAATATATAGTTTATCTTATGAAAGTAAGATATATTTATTTAATAAAACTGAAAATGTAAAAATCCTCACTTTAAACAATTACAGAGTAGACAGATTAAATATATATAAATTGATGGAGAGAAAAAAAAATCCCCAGCCAGATAAAAGATAAGCCACATGTGAACAAGGAAAGTAAAATGCATGCTGTCAAAATTACTTCTATCTAGTTTGGCCTTTTAATTTAAGCAGTGCAAGGGCTAAATAAATGCTGACACCCTATTTTGTTAGTGGAAAATTACTGCATGATAACATCTGGTGATAATGCAACCATTGAAGTGTTCAAATGGCAGAAAGTGAATTAGAAAGATTGACCAGAAATATTAAATTTGCTTTTGCAGTCTAAACACTAGCTGTGAAAAAGAATTTTTTTACAAATCAATAAAAACAACTACCTGCAAAATATTTCATACTCTTCTTATTTAACAGTCTGTCAATAGATGTGGCAGGCTATTCCAATTGATCTGGAGGTCAACATTCTGAATAACAAGTTTATCAGCAAGCTCTATTCAGCTTTCCCTAATCTAAATCACTCCTATAGTTACCGCTACAGACATATGTGTGTTAAAACCTATTATTAGGAAAGTTCCAGAGACAACTAAGATAAAGGAATTTGGACATTCACTGGCAAGTAGCTCAATTATATTATTCAACATATGGTTTTAGTAAAAATGTACAATATAATTTAGTTAAAACTCAGGACAATTATGTTGATTTACAAGTGCTACATATATATGTAAAAGCTTATCTCATTACATATTCTATTTCTAAATATGCACTGTTTTTATCAGTGATTTCTGTCGTTGTTTGTTTGTTTTGATCTTTTAGAATTAACATTTAACTAGTGTTATAACGAATAATATTTGACTCACTAATTTTCTTTTATCTTAAATCAAAAGAGTTGTGTCAAATTACTTTTCTTCCTTTCTTCATTAGATGAGAGAGAGGATGGGGAGAGGGAAGAGAGATTAAGGAAATAGTTGTTTTTATTTTTTATCTTTAATTAGGAAGTACAGCAGATGGTTCTCTAATTAGTTTTAATTTCCTTCCCCTTTGACTCGGTAACCTAAATTTAAGCCACATAGTGCATGGTATCCCCCATCCCCAGTTACAAAGATTGGTTTAAATTGGTCAAGCCACAGTAAATTGCAGTAATTTGTTTGTTGGTATTGAGAAACAAAGAACTCCTTGCTTAGGATGATATTACCTGAAAATGCCTGAAACTGCTGCAGACATTGCACTACCATGAGTAAATACAGACAGAAAAAAAAAGTTAGCAGATAAAGTAAGGAAGTGGATAGACTCACAAATAAATATTTCCAGAATTTTGTATATACTATGCCTAAAGCATACCCACTTCTACACTTTTTCTTTTATGTGAGCCAACAAATTCACTTTATTATATAAAAAAAGATTGAGTTGGATTTTCTATAACTTGCAACTGAGTGTATTTTGACATATACCCTTTGTATATGAGATGTCAATCACTGTCTGTGCCATCTTCAGTCTCCTTATTAAAGAAACTAGTGGCCCAGTGCACGAAATTCATGCACGAGGGGGGAGGTTCCCTCAGCTCAGCCTGCAGCCTCTCCAATCAAGGACCCCTTGGAGGATGTCTGACCATTGGTTTAGGCCAAATCCCCGTGGATCAGACATTCCTCTCGAAATCTGGGACCGCTGGATCCTAACTGCTCACCTGCCTGCCTGCTTGATCGCCCTTAACTGCCTCTGCCTGCCTGATTGTCCCAACCCCTCTTCCTGTGAGCCTGATCACCCCTAACCTCTCTGCTTGCCTGCCTGATTGCAACCTAACTGCCCTTCCCTGCCAGCCTGATCTCACCCTCAAATGCCCTCCCCTGTTGGCCTCATCTAGCCTTCGCAGTTCACCCAGGTTTGGTTCTGATTGGTCAGTTTCTATGCCAGTCAGCATCAAAAGCTCCACTTCCTAGGCAGCCATTGGCTCCTCGTAGATCATCCAGATTTGGTTCTCATTGGTTGGTTTCTATGCCAGTCAGCATCTCCGGGCCTATCTTCGGGCCTGATCAGAGTGGCGGAGAGAGAGAGGCACGGCTGCTGGCGAGGCCTGGCGAGAGAGAGAAGCAGGGTCTAATCTGTTGCGGATCAGACCCTGCTTCTTTCTCTCCCAGGGCCTCACCAGCAGTGGCAGTAGCCACTGATCAGCCCCACCTCTCTCTCTCTCCCCAAGAGGTCAGCAGTTCAGTCCACTCACCAGTCCTCATCCACTGGAGCCTGCTGCGCACGCAGCCTGGCATTCGGTCGAACCTTCAGTCCTTTTGGATGTTACAGACCCTAGGTTTTTGTATATTAAGATTGTTTCATAAACAACCATTCCCAACTACACATGATTGGACAAGAACTGAACACTTGATAAAAATTTGTACCAATAGCTGAGATCCATGTTCTGCATGGCTTGGAACAAAAAGATAAAATGTTTATATCCAAACTTTCTCTCAGGAACCTGAAAATTAGAAACTTTGGCAATGAAGAAGAGGTGGAATCAATGTAATTAAAATGTGAAGCATAATCAGTGCTAAAGAGGTATTATAGTTAACTGGTCAGCTGTACTTATAAAGAAACATAAACTGCATACATAGTAGCAAAAGAATCCAGATTGTAGAAAGTAAAGTGAAGGCAATGAGTCGAAAGTGAGAGTGGCTGATAGAGAAAAAAGGAAGAAATAGGCACCTAGTAGATCACCTAACTGGTCTCCTGTTCACAGTTTTTCTGCCAAATAACTTACTTAAAACACTTCCATGAGAGGCTTAATTTGAAAATATATTTGACTATTTTATCCCTCTTACCTAAAACCCTCTTGTGCTCTCCAGTAATGCAGAGATGGTTCAACATTGGCAATAAAAAATAGGATACACCACATTTAAAAAATAAAGGATAGAAATCATATGATAACCTTAATAGACACAGATAAAGCATTTGATAAAATTCAACATTGATTGATAATTAAAAAAAAACAAACACCTCTCAGCAAAGTGAGTATAGAGAGAACGTACCTTGACATAGTAAAGGCCAGATGTGACAAGCCCACAGCCAACATCATAATGAACGGTCAAATGTCCAACACTTTCCTTCTAAGATACCAAAAACACAAGTATGTCTACTCTTACCACTTTTACTCAAAAATACTATCAGAAGTTTTAGTTAGAGTAATAAGGCGAAAAATGTCACTATTTGTAGGTGATATGATTTGATATGTAGAAAACCCTAAAGACCCACAAAAACCACAAACAAATAAACAATCAAAAAAACAGTTAGAACAAAAAAATTAAATAAAGTTTCAGGATAAAAACATCAATATACAAAATGTGTTGCATTTCTATGCACTAACAATAAAAAAATCTGAAAGAGAAATGAAGAAAACAATCCTATGCACATTGTATCAAAAGAATAAATTACCTAGAAATAAATTTAAACAAAGAGGTGAAAGACCTGTACACTGAAAACTGTAAGACATTGCTGCAAAAAATGAAGAAAATATAAGTAAATGGAACAATATTCTGTGCTCATGGAATGAAAAATTTAATACTATAAAAATGTCTATATTACTCAAAGCAATCTACAGATTCAATATAATCCCTATCAAAATTACAATGACATTTTTCACAGAAAAAGAACAAATAATCACACACTTTGTGTATAAATACAAAAGACTTTCAGTAGCCAAAGAAACCTTGAGAAAGAAAAACAAAGCTGGACAAATTATACTCCCCAATTTTAAATGTTACTACAAAGCTATAGCAATCAAAACAGTGTAGAATTGGCATGACAACAGACACATAAATCAATAGAAAAGGATAGAAAGCCAGAAATAAACACCCACATGTATAGCCAATCTACTACAATGGAGGCAAGATTATACAATGGGGAAAATGTAGTTTATTCAATAAAAAATTTTGTTGTTGATATTAACCCTCACTTGAGGATATTTTTTCCATTGATTTTTAGGGAGAGTGGAAGAGAGAGGGAAAGACAGAGAGAAACATCGATGAGAGAGAAACACATCGATTGGTTGCCTCTTGCATGAGCCCTGACCAGGACCAGGCCAGGAAGAAGCCTGCAACAAAGGTGAATGCCCTTGACTGGAATTGAGGCCAGGACCTTTTGGCCTGCAGGCCAACTCTCTATCCACTGAGCCAAACTGACTAGGGCCAATAAATGGATTTGAGAAAACCTGACAGCTTCATATAAAAGAATGAAAGTAGACTATCTTACACCATACAGTAAAAGTTAACTCAATGGATTAAATATTTGAGTGTAAGATCTAAAATCATAAAATTATTAGAAGAAAACATATGCAATAAGCTCCTTGACATCATCTTAGCAATAATTTTTTTAAATCTCACTCCAAAAGCAAAGGCAATCAAAGCAAAAATAAACAAGTGAGACTATCTCAAATTAAAAAATCTTCACATGAAATGAGACCATTGACAAAATTCAAAAGCAACCACGGAATGGAAGTAAAGTTGTAAATCATATATACAATATGGGGTTAAAAAACAAAATATATAAAGAACTCATACAATTCAATGGCAAAATAGCAAAGACAACAACAAAAACAACAACATAAACTGATGAACAAAAATAGATCCATGCTGTAACCGGTTTGGCTCAGTGGATAGAGTGTTGGCCTACGGACTGAAGGGTCCCAGGTTCAATTCCGGTCAAGGGCATGTACCTTGGTTGTGGGCACATCTCCAGTGGGGAGTGTGCAGGAGGCAGCTGATCGATGTTTCTCTCTCATCGATGTTTCTAACTCTCTATCTCTCTCCCTTCCTCCCTGTAAAAAATCAATAATATATATATATATATATATATATATATATATATATATATATATATATATTTTAAAAAATAGATCCAGAGACATAGAGGCATTGAATAGACTGTCAAACCTCAGAGGAAAGGCAAGGGAGGGTGAGCGGGTGGGACGAGATCAACCAAAGAACTTGTATGCACATATGCATAACCAATGGACACTGACAATAGGGTGGTGAAGGCCTGGAGTATGGTGCTGAGGCAGGCTGGGAAAGGTCAATGGGGGGAAAAAAGGGACATATGTAAACTTTCAACAATAAAGATTTAAAAAACACACACAATAGCACACAATAATATACTTTTAAATGGGCAAACGACTTGACTAGATATTTTTCCAAAGAAGACCTACAGCCGGAAACCAAGATGGCAGCATAGGTAAACACCTGAAATTGCTGCCTCGCACAACCACTTCAAAAATACAACTAAAAGACAAAGCAGACATCATCCAGAACCACAGGAAGGCTGGCTGAGTGGAAATTCTATGACTAGAAGGAAAGAGAAAAGCACACTGAGACTCAGAGGAGGTGCAGAAGTAAAGTGCAGAGGCACGGAGGCACACGCCAAAAGGGCTGGCAACTGAGGACATGGTGCACATGGAAAGGGCTGGCAGCTGAGGACACAGTTGTCTTTTTCAGTCGGGAGGGAGTCTCAAGCTCCCGACTGCTCTGAACTCCAGTTCTGGGTGAGTCTCTGGGGACCCAGACTCATATGGGGAGAAACTGGACTGTCTGGCATCAGGCAGAACCTGAGGGCGGCTTTCTCTCAGAGGTGTTTGCAGCGATTACCGGGACACTGAGACCTAGGGCCTCTTAGGGTTGGACTGGGGAGCAGCCAGAGCTGCTTGCTCCATCCTGTTGATCCCTTAAGACACCGCCCCACCCAAGCTGTGCACAGAGGCTTTTGCATATGAAAGGCTTGGCCCTTTGCAATCTAAAAATTACCTAACAAATTGCAGCTGGGTCAGAGAGACTCAGAACTTCCAAAAGGCCCAAGGCCTCAGAGCAGCTTGCATTGCTTCATAGCTGGGCCTCATCTGGGCACCTCCAAACCCCAAACAAAGAAGAGGAATCTCTCCATAGCTCCTGCTGGGTAGCCTCAGGCAGAGGTTAAATTAGCACCTCCTTAGAGATCCAAGAGCCAGTGTATCCAGTGGTCAGAGTGGCACCATCCAGATTACAACTCCTCAGATCCATAAAGGACACACTCAGGGGGCAGACTCAGTGAGCACCAAAGCCCCATTGAAGCAAGTCTTGCCCCATAAGGGTGTCTCCAGCACAGAAGTTCTCCCACTGCAGAAACAGCTGACTCTCACAGCCAATTGGCCTGGAGGTCAATTCCTCCCAGTGATACCTACAGCAATCAAGGCTTAACTACAACAAGACTGTGCACAAAGCCCACAAAGGGGTGCACCAAGAGCGTCCACCTCAGGTAATTGGGGAGGCTGAGCCACTGGGCCCTGTAGGGCACCTCGCACAGAAAGCCACTCTATCAAAACAGGGAAGCATAAAAAATGTGGAGACAAAGAAACAGGTCACAAATGACAGAAATGGAGGAAAGAAAACGACTGGATATAGAGTTCAAATACACACTTTTAAGGTTTTTCAAGAACTTTCTAGAAACCGCCAATAAATTTAGTAAGACCCTCAAAAAGTCTGGTGAGTCCTCCGATAAATGTAGTGAGATCCTCAAGTAATCTAGTGAGACCCTCGAGGTTATGAAAAAGGACCAACTAGAAATTAAGGATACACTGACTGAAATAAAGGATATTATGCAGAATTCCAACAGTAGACTATAGGATCGCCAGAATCAAGTCAAAGATTTGAAATTCGAAGAAGCAAAAAACACCCAACCGGAAAAACAAAATGAAAAAAGAATCCAACAATACGAAGATAGTGTAAGGAGCCTCTGGGACAGCTTAAAGCATACCAACATCCGAATTATAGGGGTGCCAGAAGAAGAGAGAGAGCAAGATATTGAAAACCTATTTGAAGAAATAATGACGAAAACTTCCCCTACCTGGTGAAAGAAATAGACTTACAAGTCCAGGAAGTGCAGAGAGCCCCAAACAAAAGGAATCCAAAGAGGACCACACCAAGACACATCATAATTAAAATGCCAAGAGCAAAAGACAAAGAGAGAATCTTAAAAGCAGCAAGAGAAAGACAGTCAGTTATCTACAAGGGAGTACCCATATGACTGTCAGCTGATTTCTCAACAGAAACTATGCAGGCCAGAAGGGAGTGGCAAGAAATATTCAAAGTGATGAATGCCAAGAACCTACAACCAAGATTACTTTATCCAGCAAAGCTATCATTCAGAATTGAAGGTCAGATAAAGAGCTTCAGAGATAAGGAAAAGCTAAAGGAGTTCATCACCACCAAACCAGTATTATATGAAATGCTGAAAGGTATCCTTTAAGAAGAGGAAGAAGAAGAAAAAGGTAAAGATACAAATTATGAACAACAAATACACATCTATCAACCAGTGAATCTAAAAATCAAGTGAATAAATAATCTGATGATCAGAATAAACTGGTGAATATAATAGAATCAGGGGCATAGAAAGGGAGTGGACTGACTATTCTCAGGGGGGACAGGGGTATGCAGGGCATGGGAAGAGACTGGACATAAATCATACACCTATGGATGAGGACAGTGGGGGGGGTAAGTGTAGAGGGTGGGGTTGGAGCTATGGGGGGGAAAAGAGGAACTACCGTAATAATCTGAAAAATAAATATTTAATTAAAAAAAAGAAGACCTACAAATGGCCAAAAGGCACATAAAAAGAAGCTCAATACCACTAATCATCAGGGGAGTGTGAATCAGCCTACAATGAGACCTCTCACACCTCTCAAAATGACTATCATCCAAAAGACAAGAAATAACAAGTATTGGCAAGGATTGGAGAGAAGGGAACCTTGCATTTTTTGTGGGAAGGTAAATTGGTACAACCACTATTTAAAAAAGTATGGAGGTTCTTCAAAAGTTAAAATAGAACTACCATATCATACAGCAATTCCACTTCTGGATATTTACCTAAAGTAAATTAAAAAAAGATATATGCATAACCATGTTCATTGCGGCATATTTAAAACTAGAGGCCCAGTGCACAAAATCTGTGCATGGGTAGGGTCCCTAGGTCTGGCCAGCAATCAGGACTGATCAGGGCCTTCCTTCCCCCAGCTTCTGGCTGCTGGCTGCTGGCTGGTGTCTTCCTTCATTCCGCGCTGCCCCTTGGTGGTCAGAGCACATCATAACAAGTGGTCAAACTCCTGGTTGTTCGAACTCCTGGTTGGTTGAACTCCTGAGGGGACAATTTGCATATTAGCCTTTTATTATACAGGATAGCCAAGATATGGAAACGAGCTAAGTGTCCATCAATGGATGAATGGAAAAATAACATGTGAATACATATAGATGGAATATTTCTCAGCCATACAAAAGAATGGAATCTTGTGACAACATGGATAGACTTTGAGGGCATCATGTTAAATGAAATAAGATTTCATTTATGTGTAGATATAATCAAAGGAAAAAAAACCATGAAAAATGTAAATTAAAAAAAAAGCAAGTTCATAGATACAGAAAACATGTTGGTGGTGGTTGCCAGAGGAGAGGGCAATGGAGTGGGTAAAATGGATGAAGGATATAAAAATGTACATAATCCCAGTTATCCTAAATAGTAAAAGGCTAATATGCAAATCGACTGAACAGTAGAACAACTGGACACTATGATGAGCAATGACCACCAGGGGGCAGACGCTCAATGCAGGAGCTGACCCCTTGTGGTCAGTGCGCTCCCACAGGGGGAGCACTGCTCAACCAGAAACCGGGCTCAAGGCTGGCGAGCACAGCAGCAGTGGTGGGAGCCTCTCCTTCCTATGCGGCAGCACTAAGAATGTCTGACTGCCTGCTTTGGCCTACTCCCTGCGGGCCAGTGCAGAAAATTCGTGCACTTGAGGGTGTCCCTCAGCCTGGCCTGTGCCCTCTCGCAGTCCAGGCACCCACAGGGATTGAGCCTAAATCGGCAGTTGGACATCCCTCTCGCAGTATGGGACCCCTCGCTCCTTACTGCCCACCTGCTCACTGCTCCTTACCGCTCGGCTCGCTGCTCCTTAGAGCTGCCATGGAGGCAGGAGTGCCTCCCACCATCACCACTGCACTTGCCAGCTGTGAAGCCAGCTTCTGGCTGAGCTGCACTCTCCCTGTGGGAGCACACTGACCACCAGTGGCCAGCTCCTGTGTTGAATGTCTGCCCCCTGGTGTTCAATGTGCATCATAGTGACCAGGTGTTCTGCCATTTGGTCAATTTGAATATTAGCCTTTCAGTATTTAGGATAACTGAGATTATGTATATTTTTATCAAATCAAGGTCTTCCATGATCTGACTCCTGAAAAATCCCTGGTACCATATGTTGTATTAAGTATGAATGCTTAATGATTTCTTAAACATACCATGTATTTCAAATTAATATAGTGTTGCTTTAGCCCATATTATTTTTCTTCATGAAATAGCTTTTTTATTTGCTAAAACAAGTTCTACTCATTTATTTACAAAATACTTTTATATTTTAAAATTTTGTATTATATGCCAGTCACTTTGCTGGAAAATGATGATATAATAGTGAATATAAGAGACTATGCTTACTTATAGTGGGAATGGAAAACAATGAAAAGTAAATGAATAAATATATAATTACAACTTTTAACACATTCTATGAATAAAATAAACAGATTTGAATAATGGTATGACTATTGCTTTTGTTTTTAAAAAATTACTGAATTGGATTTTTAATTGTCTCACAATATTTATACTTCCATTCTTCTATAGTAATAAACTTAACTTGGACACAGTAAACTAATACAAGCTTTTGTGTTCCAACTTCCCTTGTATCTAGATGTAGCATGCGACTAAGTTCAGGCCTATGGACAGGAAAAAATAATGTAGGTCACTTCCAATATTTCCTCTTAAATGGATTGGGCATGTACTTTCCTGGGCTCTTTATTTCCTTTCCAATGTCTGATAGATGATAAAAACTTGAATACACTGTTTTGAACCCAGAGATGGAAGCTAAATACTTGAATATGTCAGAGATGCTGTGCCAATCTTGGACTGCTTACCTCTGTCTAAACTGTTACATAAAAGAGAAATACAGTTATAGCTTGTTAAATTCACTGTATTTTGTTGTCTCTTTGTCACAGTAGCTTAGTGTGTGTCATAACTAATAGCTTCTCTGTGGAGAGGGAATTGTTGGTGACTAAGAGTGGAAGTGGTAAAATCTATTTGGAGGCTATTGCAATAATTCAAAAGATAAATGATGATGCTTGAAATAGGGTGGTGGTAGTAGATATGGAGAAAAGTGGATGGATTGGTGATATATTTGAACAATAAAGATGGCATGACTTGCTGAATGGTTGGACCTGGGAATGAAAAAGAGTAGTGAATTAAAGATCAGACTTAGCTTTCTAGCTTTTGATTGAAATGCAGAAGTATAAATGCGGAGAACACAGGTTTTTGTGGGTTGGTTGAGTAGGCAATAAAATCACAAGATGCACAGGAAGAAAAGGAAGCACAAGAGAGGAAATTGATCAATAAGTTGTCCTCTCATCTGTGAAACTTTCCTCAATTTCCTGGAAAGAATTAATCATAAGTCCTATATGTTTTTATGGCACTATGTGCATGCTTTCTTAAGAACATTTATCATATTGAATTACTTTTTTTCAACTGTATATCTCCTTGAATGCAACAGACCTTGTCACCATTTATCTTTATACCTCTAGTTTCTGTCAAAGTTTCTAGAGACATTTTAGGTGCTCAAAGATTTTCTTTCCTTTCTTTGAAGCAGTGTTAACAGAAATGTTAAAAATAATTCTTTTGTTTTCTATGGCTATTTTTGTTCATTTTGATTTGCTTTTCCTTATTTAATTTTTTAGATGATTTGGCATATGCAAAATATATGAAAAGGAATTAATTGCATGATAGCATTATAAATAACACGTTTTCTCATTCAAGGACTTCCATTATTTTGAATATGCTATTTCATCACAATTTTTAATAAGTAACAAGAATTAACTTGGAAAATGTCAAGAGAGTATTTGTTTCATATGTATGGCTATCATGAAGCAAAATAAAACTAAAAATTGAAATATATATATATATATATATATATATATATATATATATATATATATATTCAAATAACCAAAAAGCATATAAGTTGTATAATTGGGAAAGCTCAGGAAAGCAGAAGCATGGAAAATCTTGAACATCTACTGAGTTTGAACCTGATATTTTGAAAAAGAATGAAAATTTAATAGTGAGTTTTATGGTAGATTTACATGAATAGAGAAACATATGAGAAATACTTATTGAAGCAACTTTAATCAACTCCAGGTAATAAAAGGATAAAATCTAAGAAGCCAAAATAAAGGTTTAGAAGTACAAATGTGGTTATTTAGTAAACAAAAGTGAAATATTTTAGAAATTACCTAGAACATAAATACTAAAATTAAGTTCACAGTGAATGCAGGTAAGCTGGCATCATTTTTGAGTAATATTCTCCATTCTTATGCTCAGTTCTTCTATGAAATATTTTTCAGCATATTCAGAAATTATGGGACCAATTATTTTAAAGTAACTGTCAACAAAAATGAACTTGTTACTATACAGATACATTTTATTTTGAGAACAAGTAGAATAAACCTTATTTTGTAAACTATTTCTCCATAAGAACTTTGCAGTTTTCTCAATTATAGAGGATAGTAGATTGTATGATTTTCCTGAAACATCTACTCTTCTTTTCTCTAAGAGCATTATATATCCCTACAATATACATTCAGCATAAGCTAAAAATAATAATACACTGTTGCTTTCTATGCAACAAGTATTGAGTTCATTGTTACTGTAGCATGACTTATGAAAGCTAAATGTAGAATCAATTTAGAAAGCAACAGAAAATAAACTTTATTACTCTTTCCAGCTTATTAAAGTATAGGTCAAAATATGGAAGAATTAAATTGCAGGAAAAATTTGGGTGACTTGAGATGGAAAAGCTGGAGTCTAGAGAAGACCCTTGACATTTCTAAGATGTTGAAAAATTTCTAAGTTTGCTAATACTGCTATTGAATATCCTATCTAATAATCCTATCTAATAATAGACAAACATGGTAATGGACCATACCTTCGCTATGCCCCCTATGGGTTAATCAGTGGGATATGCAAATTAACTGCCAACAAAGATGGCGGCTAATTTGCATACTATAGGCAGGGCAGGACAGCGCGAGCCACCAGTGCAAGCCATCCAGGCCCCTGTAAGCCCCAGAAGCCGCCAGATATGGCAGTAACTCTATCAGTAAGCACTCTGAAAGTCAGTGGCCTAAATGCACCAATTAAAAGACAGATTATGAGGGTGAATCAAAATCAAAACCCACTTTAAATATAAAGACACATATAGATTAAAAGTAAATGAATTAAGCTGCAGCCTGTTTTGCTCAGTGGATAGAGCATTAGCCTGTGGACGGAAGGGTCCCAGGTTCGATTCCAGTCAAGGGCATGTACCTCAGTTGCTGGCTTGATCCCCAGTCCCTATCAAAGCATGTGCAGGAGGCAACCAATCAATGTGTCTCTCCCATTCCCTTCACTTTCTCTAAAATTCAATGGAAAAATATCCTTGGGTAAAGATTAACAAAAACAAAGTAAATGGATTAAGTAACATTAAAGAGATTATAAGAAAAATATATTCCAAATTTTGTTAGTTGTATAATGGTTATGTTTAAATTATTAACATCTAGGAACTTGGGTGAAGGGTACATATAATATGCTATAGTATTTTATAGTTTTTTTTACATGTATGAGATTATTTCAAATTAAAATATTAAAAAATTAAAAATTAATAAAATATTAATTGAAATGTATCTGCATTACATGAAAAATTTCCTAATTGCTTCTAGCATAATTTATTAAATTGTGCTAAATTTACAAGGGTTCAATTAAAAAATATCTTAATTATAAATGATATAATAGAAAATATATAATAGTGCAGTTATAAGCACTTATGTGAAAATAAAAATTTAAAGAAGTGAATTTAAAGAAGGAATTAACCAAAGAAAATATATGCACAACCCACGGACACAGACAACAGTATGTTGTCTACCCTTCCATTGGCTAAACAGGGAGATATGCAAATTAACTTCCAACCAAGATGGCGGCCGGCAGCCAGGCAACTGACTCAAACAGGAGGCTTGCTTGCTCCAGTGATGAAGGAAACCAAGGTTCCCCGCCTGCTGCTGCTGGGCTCTGAGCCTCTCTCTAAGAAACATTATTACAAATATAGAAGCTAAACAAAACCCCAGATACCTGATTTCAGCCTGCCAGGATCTCAGAGCTGGAGTCTCAACAAAGTTTCAAATACAGAAGGTAAACAAAGTCCAGAAACCTGCTTTCAGCAGCCGAGGTCTGAGCTAAAGCCGGCTCTCAGCTCCAGTGACAGCAATAGAAGGTAAATAAATCCCAGAATTAAAAAAAAAAGGAAAAAAGGAGAGGCTGGAAGCTTCAGTCACCCGCCAGCCTGAAAACAGCCCTCAGCCCCTCACCCAGACTGGCCAGGCACCCCAGTGGGGACCCCCACCCTGAAGGGGGTGTGACCAGCTGCAAACAGCCATCATCCCCTCATCCAGACTGGCCAGGCACCCCAGTAGGGACCCCCACCCTGAAGGGGGTGTGACCAGCTGCAAACAGCCATCATCCCCTCACCCAGACTGGCCAGGCACCCAAGCAGGACCCCCACCCTGATCCAGGACACCCTTTAGGGCAAACCAGCCGGCCCCCACCCGTGCACCAGGCCTCTATCCTATATAATAAAATGGTAATATGCCTCCCAGCACCGGGATCAGCGGAGCCGTGAGGCCTCCCGGCCTGGGATCAGCGGAGCAGCGAGGCCTCTTAGCACTGGGATCAGCTGAGCAGTGAGGCCTCACTGCCCCTGTGTCAAGCGGAGACTCGAGGCCTCCCAGCACCAGAATCAGCAGAGCAGCGAGGCCTCCTAGCACTGGGATCAGCGGAGCCACTAGTGGCCCCTGGAGCAGCGTGACAGGGATCAGTGCACAAACCCCCTGATCGCCCTGCGGCTCTGTGTGTGACAGGGGACAGGGCCACAACCTCCCTATCCGCCCTGCTCTGTTCATGACAGGGGAAGGCGCCCCAACCCCCTGATCAGCCCTTCTCTGTGTGTGACAGGGTGCAGTGCCCCAACCTCCCCATGGGACCTGCTCTGTGCGTGTCATGGGGGAGTGCCCCAACCCCCTGATTGACCCTGCTCTGTGGTGATAGAGGGTAGTGCCCCAACCTCCCCATCGACCCTGCCTAGAGTGTGACAGGGGGCGGCGCCCCAATCCCCCAATCAGCCCTACCCTGAATGTGACTGAGGGTGGAATTGCAACCTCCTGATCGGCCCTGTTCTGTGTGTGACGGGGGGAGCTCCCCAACCCCCTGATCGGCCCTGCTTTGTGCGTGACGGGGCATTTCCTCAACCCCCTGATCAGCCGGCTCTGTATGTGACAGGGGTGGCACCACAACCCCCTTATCCGCCCTGCTCTGTGCGTGACAGGGGGTGGCGCCGCAAACTCCCCATCGACCCTGCCGTGAATGTGACAGGTGGTGGCACCCCAACCCCCCAATCAGCCCTACCTTGAGTGTGACTGAGGATGGCATCGCAACCTCCTGATCTGCCCTGCTCTGTGCATGACAGGGGGCGACGCCCCAACTCCCCAATCAGCCCTGCTCTGAGCCCAACCAAGGGCTGCGGGGCAGGCACCTAGGGATTGGGCCAGCCCTCTGCCACCTGGGAGCAGGCCTAAGCCAGCAGGTCGTTATCTCCCGAGGGGTCCCAGACTGTGAGAGGGCACAGGCCAGGCTGAGGGAAACCGCCCCCCCCCCCCGCCCAGTGCACAAATTTTTGTGCACTGGGCCTCTAGTATCCTATCTAATAAAAGAGAAACATGGTAATTAGCCGTACCTCCGCTACCCTTTCCTTTGGTTAATCAGGGCGATATGCAAATTAACTGCCAGCCAAGATGGCGGCTGGCAGCTAGGCAGCTTGAAGCGAACATGAGGCTTGCTTGCTTCAGTGACGGAGGACTCCAACGTTCCCCGCCTGCTGCTGCCGGCCTCTGAGCTTGCAGTTTGAAACATTGTTACAAATATAGAAGCTAAACAAAACCCCAGAGACCTGCTTTCAGCCAGCCAGGATCTCAGAGCTGGAGTTGAAACAATGTTTCGATTATAGAACCCAAACAAACCAGATACCTGCTTTCAGCAGTGGAGGCCTAAGAGCTGGAGCCAAGCCTCAGAGCTAAAGCTGGCCCAGAATAAAAAAAAAGAAAAAGAAAAAAAGGAGCCGTTGGGAGCTTCAGTCACCCACCAGCCTGAAAACAGCCCTCAGCCACTCACCCAGATTGGCCAGGCATCCCAGTGGGGACCCCCATCCTGAAGGGAGTGTGACCAGCTGCAAACAGCTATCATCCCCTCATCCAGGCTGGCCAGGCACCCCAGTGGGGACCCCTACCCTGATCCAGGACACCTTTCAGGGCAAACCAGCCGGCCCCCACCCGTGCACCAGGCCTCTATCCTATATAGTAAAAGGGTAATATGCCTCCTGGCACCGGGATCAGTGTGACAGGGGGAAGCGCCCAAACCCCCTGATTGCCCTGTGGCTCTGTGTGTGACAGGGGGCGGAGCCACAACCTCCCTATCTGCCTTGCTCTGTTCATGACAGGGGAAGGTTCCCCAACCCCTGATCAGCCCTGCTCTGTGCCTGATAGGGGGGAGCTCCCCAACCCCCTGGTCCCCCTGCAGCTCTGTGTGTGACAGGGTGTGGCACCCCCCCCCATGGGCCCTGCTCTGTGTGTGATGGGGTAGAGCCATAACCTCCCCATCGGCCCTTCCGTGAGTGTGACAGGGTGCAGCGCCCCAACCCCCTGATCCGCCCTGCTCTGTGTGTGACGGGGGGCGGTGCCCCGACCCCCTGATCCGCTCTGCTCTGTGTGTGACAGGGGGCAGTGCCCCAACTCCCATATCGGCCCTACTCTGTGCGTGACAGGGAGGAGCTCCCCAACCCCCTGATCAACCCTGCTCTGTGAAAGACAGGGTATGGAGCCCCAACCCCCTGATTGGCCCTGCTCTGTGTGTGACAGGGTACAGAGCCCCAACCCCCCTGATGGGCCCTGCTCTGTGAGTGACAGGGGGCAGTGCCCCAACCCCCTGATCCGCCCTGCTCTGTGAGAGACAGGGGGTGGTGCCCCAACCCCCTGATTGGCCCTACTCTGTGTGTGACAGGGGTGGCGCCTCAACCTCCCCATTGACCCTGCCTTGAGTATGACAGGGGGCGGTGCTCGAACCCCCCAATCTGCCCTACCCTGAGCGTGACTGAGGGTGGCACCTCAACCTCCCGATCCACCCTGCTCTGTGCATGACAGGGGGCGGTGCCCCAACTCCCCAATCAGCCCTGCTCTGAGCCCGACCAGGGGCTGCACCTAGGGATTGGGCCTGCCCTCTGCCACTCGGGAGCAGGCCTAAGCCAGCAGGTCATTATCTCCCGAGGGGTCCCATACTGCGAGAGGGCACAGGCCGGGCTGAGGGAAACCCCCTCCCCCCCGCCCCGAGTGCACAAATTTTTGTGCACCGGGCCTCTAGTAATAATAATAAAGGGATAATATGCAAATTGACTGAACGGCAGAATGACCAGTTGCTATGATGCGCACTGGCCACCAGGGGGCAGACGCTCAATGCAGGAGCTGCCCCCTGGTGGTCAGTGCACTTCCATATTGGGAGTGCCACCCTGCCAGAAGCTGGCTCATGGCTGGCCAGCACAGAGGTGGTGGCAGGAGTCTCTCCCACCTCCGTGGCAGCACTAAGAATGTCCAATTAACGTGTTAGGCCCAATCCCTTGGGGGGCCTAAGCCTTTAGTTGGACATCCCCTGAGGGTTCCCTGGCTGCCAGAAGGTTGTCTGACTGCAAGCTTAGGCCTGATCCCCCGGGGAGTGGGCCTAAGTCAACAGGTGAACATCCCCCAAGGGGTCCTGGACTGCAAATGGGCGCAGGCTGGGCTGAGGGCCCCCCCGCCCCCAGTGCACAAATTTTTGTGCACTGAGCCTCTAGTAATTTGCATAATTAAAAATCCATAAGAAATATTTCTTAAAAGTTCTCTAACAAGAAAAAAGGTTATGGTGATAAATGTAAACTAGACTTATTGTGGTGGTCATTTTACAACATATATGAATATCAAATCATTTTTTGTAGCCTTGAAACTAATATAATAAGTCAATTATATTTCAAAACAAATGCATATAGAATAAAATTAAGATTAAGTAAAAGTTAACTAGAAATCAACAATAGATGGAAAACCCCAAAATTCTTATGGATTTAAAAAACCAGTTCTAAATGACATATGGATCAAAAAAGAAGTCTCAAATTTAAAATGTTTTGAACAAATGAAAATCCAGTGAAAACAGTGCTTAGAAAGAAATATATAAAATTGATTTTATATATTAGAAAAGAAAAAAAGATCTAAAATCAATAATCTAAGGTTTCACCTTCAGAAACCAAGGAAGAACAAATTAAATCCAAGTAAGAAAAATAAAATAAAGAATTAAAATTTGATCAGAAATACATTTGTTTTCCAAACTGAATTATGAATTACAAAATGTACAAAGTATGTCACCTTTTTTGGTTTTGATTCATCCATAGGAATACATTCTATTTAAATAATTGCAATGATTTGGAAAAATATTTTCAAGAGACATGGGATAGACTTCATAAAATAGTGATAATAACCATCAATTATTTTTCAATTTGCAACAGCCAAGCACTATATTAATCACTTTACATACATTCAGGGCTGATATTGCATGCGTGATATTGCACTAGTATGTGCTGGTACTGCCATATTGCTTGTTTATGACTGGCCACCGTTCTGACTGGGTTGGTACTTGTGCTTCACCAAATGCATTTTCAGTATTATTTCTACATTCCTTAAAAAATAATTATGAGATAATACTAAGATGTTGGTGTTTTATCCCTGCAGTGAACAGAATTCTAAAATGACCCATAAGTCTACACATACTGTTTAACACACCTTGGATAATCCCCACTCATTGAGTGTGGATGAGATGTGAGTACAGCAGAATACCACTCTCAATGTTAAATCAGTAATCAGTTGACTGTGAGTTAATGAAAATGGAAATTGCCGTACTTTCCAAATCAGGACAGCCTTTAAAAGAGGATTGAGATTTCAGAGAGATGGTCTTCTATTGACTTTGAAGAAGCAAAGTGCTATATTGTAATAGGACCCAAGGGGAAAGACTTGGAAGTAACCTCTGAGAACCTAGAGTGGTCTTTTGCTGACAATCTAAAGGAAATGGTGACCTCTGTTTTACAACCTCAAGAAACTGAATTATGCCAACCACTTATATGAGATTGGAAGAGGCTTGTGTATTTCAGATGAGAACATATACCACTCTACACCTTGATTTCTTCCAGCCTTATATGACCTTGAACTTAAACCCAGCTACATCAGGCTCAGATTTTTCAGCTACAAACTATAAAATTATATATGTCGAATGTTTTAAGCCATTAAGTCTGTGATAATGTATTATGCTGCAATAGAAAACTAAAACAATCTCCCTTAACAAGAAATTTGAAATTGAGGACACACAAGTAGTAAGAGGCAAAGATGGAATTTGACTGATTCTTTTCAACTTCTTTTCCTTATGCCATCCTTACTTTTTACTCACTTTAACAGTTAATATGCATACTACTTTTACTAACAAACAAAAATGTTCAATAAATGAGTTGGCAATGCCCACTGAGCAGAATTTTGTTGATCAAGAGTTGAGTAATAAGTAGAAAATATTATCAAGCAAATACTATGGAGATGGATTTAAATAATACAGAATTCCTAGCTAAGCAAGTAATTAGTGCCAACAAAAGCAAAGTATTGCTCCTTTGATCAAGCTCAAAGCAAGTGGGAATAAAAACCTACATCAATGTACAGAATCCATAGGAAAGTGTAAC
Source organism: Myotis daubentonii (assembly GCF_963259705.1). NCBI lineage: Eukaryota > Metazoa > Chordata > Mammalia > Chiroptera > Vespertilionidae > Myotis > Myotis daubentonii. Next base: position 65,587,975 of record NC_081861.1, on the reverse strand, counting down.
TACTGGGACAGTTGTCTGGATGACCAAGAGATTTCATGAATATGCTTACAATTAGTTCCCCCATAACTGAATTGATAGAAAATAATTGTTCGTACTTGGTTTTCTTGTCTGAATTTGAGCTCTGGCATATCTACTTATCAGCTGTGTGGTTGTGAACAATTCCATTAATTTAAGTCTCAATTTCTTCATATGTAAAATATGGTTAATATGAGTAACTAGCAAAAAAAATTATTTTGAGAGTTAAATGGGATAATGTACTTAATAACACTTAGTATTCTGATTGGCATATAGAAAATAATTTATTGATTATTTTATTAGTTTGCACTGGTTTTATGCGAAAATGACAACTTGTCAAAAGTGCATTTTTTTCTCACAGAAAGCAGTGTAGAGGTAGGAGGGCAGGGCTGGTGATGTCACCTCGTTAAGTCATCAGTGACATGGCCTCTGTCTTTCTTGTTGCTCTGCTTACTCAGAATTTGATTTTTACATACTATTCAGATATGGTTCCTTGAACTCCTATCGTCAGTCTGAATTCAAAGCAGCAGTAAGTGGCAAAGGTGGATACGTTTGTTTCTTTCAGACAGCATCCAGAATTAGCACACATGCCTACTTTCAGAGTTTTCACCAGAAATTGGTATTGTGGATCATTCAGTTTATAAGAAAACCATACATATTCAAAGCAGCCAGGTGCCCAGCTAAAAACCATGGTAACCATTAAAAGAAGGTGAGAATAAGTAATCAAGGACAACCAGTCATTACCAGTATTACTATCAGAATTTGCACAGGTATTTAGCATAGAAAGTCCCTCTTGTAAACACACTCAGACCCTATCAGAGAGTCCAAATGGTTAAGAGAAAGCATGAACTCTAAATACTTACAGTCTTACAAATGAGCCTGCACTTAATAATGGTGAAGTCGATTTGAGTATTAAGTAATTATCCAGATAAGTTGATAAAAGCTGTTTTCTATTTCTGGTCTAGAAAAAAAATTTTCTATTTCCTATTGAACTAGAATCAGAAAAAAAATTGGTTAATAACTCTTTTCCATAAGAAAAAGGAAAAAAATTATTTTATTGTTGGTTATATTATTTACTGTTTAACGTTCATTAAATATTCAAAATCTGAAATTTGTTTTTTTCCCTATAAAATATTAATGCTAAAGAAATCCTGATACTTTGAGTCACTAATGGAAACCAGGATTAAATGTTCAAGAAATGTATTAGGGGAAGTAACCAGAATAGCTGGAAAGATCTCAGAGCATTTACAATGCAATTCAGGTATGACAACTGAGGAAGGAGACTGGAAAGAAAGAAAGATCATTAAGAAGTCTTCTAAGACTTTCAGAAAAGCTGATGAGGCGCTCTTGAACTGAAGTTACCTGTTAGGGAAGTCTCATATACTGCCTTAGTACCCAGTGCCCCTTTATGCTCACTCTTTGGCTAGGAAGTGTGGCCTTGGTACAAATATGGTGGTAGATTTGGCACTACTACAGTTTGGACCATTACTCAATTATGTGTGCAATGTAGGAAGCCTGAAGGGTGCATTTCCATGACTGTCACATTCCACCACACAGATCTACTTCTCCATGCTGGTTGAGGAAGCAGCTTATACATGGTTCTTGTGAACCATACTTCCTGAGGAAAAAGTTAGAAGAGGGAGAATAATGGGACCTATTATAGCCACTATAAATACAGTTGGTCTTGATGCCACAGTTGATACTCATCTTACTATTCTTCCACTATTGATTCTAAATTCTCTTTCTCTCAGGTATCATCTTAGTAAGCCTTTGTGGCTCACCTGGTGGTGTGGTGATTCAAATCCGCATTGCTTAGAGTTCAAAGCCCTTGGTAATCATATCATGTTCAGGCTGGGATGGCTATGCCTGTCCATTCAGTCATAGTTATAATGGGATAAAGAAGTACCAAGTGCCTCTGTGGCCAGTGTTGCTCAGTTGGTTGGGCATCATCCCATGCACCAAAAGCCTTCTGGCTCAATTCCTGGTTAGAGTACATGCCCAGGTTGTGGGATCAGTCCCCGGTGGGGGACAATATAGGAGGCAGCCAATCAATGTTCTCTCACATCTATGTTTCTCTCCACCTCCCTTCCTTTTTCTCTAAAGAATCAAATTTTTAAAAAGAGGGGGGCACTCTCCCTCTCAGGAGCCTTTCCCTCTCCCTTCTTCCCCAGGCACATTACCATTAGCTTCCTCATTCCCGAGCTCCAAGGGCCCTTCTTTTATCTCCATAACTTGTTTGCTAAGCCCCTCCTTTTAGGAATGACTTTTTCTGCCTCTGTAATTTACCCAATAAATGTTCTCTTCCAAAAAAAAGAGAAGGGGAATAAAGAAGTACCAAGAGCCACCCAGATGAATCACTTGTGTTCCACACATATTTCTCCCTGCAACTCTTGTGGCTCTTGTTTTCTGTTGTTTCTTGAATTCAAAGTGCCCTGTTGCATATGTATCTTATATTCCAATAGTATCCTTGCCATGGTCCCTGGACAAGGACCACTAACTTTGAAGGTGCAACACAAAATCCCCCACTGGTTCACTGAGATTTATAGTACATGAATTCATCCTGCTTCTAATATTTGATTCCAAGATCCATATAGTCTTCCTATTGAGCACACAGGATCATATAGAGCAGTGATGGCGAACCTATGACACGCGTGTCAGAGGTGATACATGAACTCATTTTTTTGGGTTGATTTTTCTTTGTTAAATGGCATTTAAATATATAAAATAAATATCAAAAATATAACTCTTTGTTTTACTATGGTTGCAAATATCAAACAATTTCTATATGTGACACGGCACCAGAGTTAAGTTAGGGTTTTTCAAAATGCTGACACACCGAGCTCAAAAGGTTCACCATCACTGAATATAGAGGTCTCTGATTTAGTGTATATATACCATGTTACTTCAGAATTTTCTTTCAAAACTTTTCTTCAGCTGTACTTTAGAAGTATTTTCAGTACTCTGTGAGGTTGGCTACTTCAGGATGGTATAGTTTGTGATATGACCAGTAGATTATGTGTTTATGGACCCACTCCCATACCTCTCTTACTGTTAATTGGATCTCCTGTTTGGAAGTTTTTTGGAAATATATGGTTGTGGATGAGGTATTTTCTGAGTTCCCAGATAGTGGTGCTTGCTGAAGCTCTGCAGGTAGGAAAAGCAGACTCATATCCAGAAAACATGCCTGTCCCTATGACAACTAATCTCTGTTACTTCTAGGATAAAAATGGTTTGCTTTAGTCAATTTGATACACAGTACTTGGTTTCCTTGAAGAACAGCGCCATGGGTGTGAGTCATCATTGCTTTCTGTTGCTTGCAGGTTGGATATTCAGAGGCAGTAGTAGTTAAATCAGCCCTGGTGATTGAGAGTCAATGTTGTTGGGCCCTAATGCATTCCCTATCTCTGCCCCCAAGGGCACTCAGTTCATAAGCTTTATTATTATTATTTTTTTGCCAGTTCTAGGGTGACCAGTGATAATGGCTAATAAATATCAATTGGCCAAAGCATTTTCTGTACTTTGTTGTTCAGTACCTCTTCCATGATGGCCACTAATGTGTGTTTTAAATATCTTTATACTTTATGCCCGTTCTTATATGCCTATTCACATGTCTACCTCAAACCCCCCTTTTCTCTGTTCTTTCAGTCCTTTTATTTGGAGACGTCTGATAAGAAGGCCAATTCTCTACTTTTAATTCAATCACCTCTAGGGCTAGTCGGGATGCACAAACAGGTTTATTTGTGCCATCCTAATGGAAATATCTGTTATAGGTGTTTGCCATTAAAATTACTTAGCTGTTATATACTTTAGTGCTGGAAGAAAATGTAAAAATTAATAAAAGTATTATTATTTTTATGCCAGTGTTAGATAAACTTGACAATTGCATTACCTTTCTTTACAAATGTATCTAAGATAAGATTTTTTAGATAGTGATCATTCCTGAAAGCCCATTTTGGTTCTGACTTGCTTCAAACTGCACACTCCCACAATGATTTGTATGCATTGTTTCCTCCTCAAAATGAGTCCAATTGAAACAAAAGTAGAGAACCCTTCTTCAAATTAATTTAGGTTCCAAGATATGACTGGATGCAATATAGTCAATATTTTCCTATTTTATGCAATTTTCTAGTTCTGATATTGCCATTTTGACACTATACCCGTGGTCGGCAAACTGCGGCTCGTGAGCCACATGCGGCTCTTTGGCCCCTTGAGTGTGGCTCTTCCTAAGGCTTAGGAGTACCCTAATTAAGTTAATAACAATGCACCTACCTATATAGTTTAAGTTTAAAAAATTTGGCTCTCAAAAGAAATTTCAATGGTTGTACTATTGATATTTGGCTCTGTTGACTAATGAGTTTGCCGACCACTGCACTATACAGACAATACACATGATATGACTCTAAAGTAGTAATATCAATTTAAAAACATGCAAAAATTGTTCTTGGTTCTTTGTAAACATTCATGAATACCAACAACTTGAAAATATCCAAATAGGGGCTAGGTTATCAAGACAATAGCAAGCCTTTCACTTCAAACAGGTATAATTAACTGAAACGTCTTTGAAAGGTTTCCCTCACTAGACTAACCAACACTCACAACTGTCAAAATTTGACATTCCTTATCAAAAAATATTCAGAACAAATTTGCTTTCTATTCTCTGGTGAAAAAATTCATTACTCCTTTTATTTATTTGACATATGTTGAAGCCAGTTGAAACACATGTCATTGAAATTTTTTCAGGAAATTAATATTTGTTTTATGTGAATGGATATAAAATTTATATATGCTAAACAATTTTTTTTGTCTTTCCACAATGCCAGGTTTATTAGGGGAGCCACCCCAATAAGCCAATAGAGTCAAACTCAGGTTACACACAGAGAGGGGGAGCTTACTTGATAGAAGCGAGCAGACCAAGTATCCAGAGCAAAGTCTTAATCACTGACAGTGTCTGCAGGTAGAGAGGTGGGCATGGGTATCAAACTAGGTGGCTATAGTGGCAGCACACGCCTGGTGGTGTGAAGTCTGGCAGGGCTCTGACCGTAACCCGTGGTATGGCCAAGCTCAAGCATTGGGTGGTGGGAGTTCTGAGTTCTTATTTCCCAGATGGGTGGAGGTCCCATTCATATCAGTGTCCAGATGGAGTTCTTATCCAAGTGTCCAGACTTGTGGTTTTGAACATTCTGGGCCTTCTGAAGGGCATTCCCATTACACCCCACTACCTCAGCCTTGACATAGCACTTGACATAACTGTCATGGCTGACTCCATGTTGGATTGTCAGAGGGGTGCAGAAAGTCTGCTGCCCTTGCTATATATACCATCCATTTTGCAGATGGACACCTTTGTAGGTACAACTATACATACTTCTAGAGGGAAACTTCATAAACATTTCTATGATAGAATCTGAAGACATACCCAATTATTTATAACTTTCTATTTTAGGCACACTTTCCTACTATTTCCAGTTCTCCCTAGTGTAGATCTCATACTGTTATTTTTTAAAATATAGCATTGTAATTATTTTTCCATTGATTTTAGAGAAAGGAAGGGGGAAGGACAGAGAGATAGAATCATCAATTGGCTGCCTCCTGAAGGAGCCCTATTGGGGATGGAGCCCACAACCTGGGTATGTGCCCTGACCAGGAATCAAACCATGACCTCCTGGTATATGAGCCAATGCTCAACCACTGAGTCACAGTTTCTAGGCTCACACTCTCTTTTCTTTCTTTCTTTCTTTCTTTCTTTCTTTCTTTCTTTCTTTCTTTCTTTCTTTCTTTCTTTCTTTCTTTCTTTCTTTCTTTCTTTCTTTCTTTCTTCCTTCCTTCCTTCCTTCCTTCCTTCCTTCCTTCCTTCCTTCCTTCCTTCCTTCCTTTCTTTCTTTCTTTCTTTCTTTCTTTCTTTCTTTCTTTCTTTCTTCTTTCTTTATTTTTATTGTTTAAAGTATTACATATGTCTCCTTTTTTCCCAATTGACCCCCCCACTCCCACCACCAAGAGCAAGCCCTCACTGTCACAGCATCTGTGTCCATTGGTTATGCTAATATGCATGCATACAAGTCCTTTGGTTGATCTCTAACCACCTGCCTCCCCTGCCTTCTCTCTGAGGCTGGATGGTCTGTTCAGTGCTACCTTGTCTCTGGATCTCATCAGTTTATGTTGGTCATTATATCCCACTTATGAGTGAGATCATGTGATATTTACCTTTCTCCGACTGGCTTATTTCGCTTAGCATAATGCTCTCCAGTTCCATCCATGCTGTTGCAAATGGTAAAAGTTCCTTCTTTTTTATAGCAGTGTAGTATTCCATTGTGTAGATGTACCACAGTTTTTTAATGCACTCATTTGCTGATGTACACTTAAGCTGTTTCCAAATCTTAGCTATTATAAATTGTGCTGCTATGAACATAGGGGTGCATATATTCTTTCTGATTGGCGTTTCTGGTTTCTTGGGATATAATCCTAGAAATGGGATCACTGAGTCAAATGGGAGTTCCATTTTTTACTTTTTGAGGCAACTCCATACTGTCTTCCACAGTGGCTGCACCAGTCTGCATTCCCACCAGCAGTGCGCAAGGGTTCCTTTTTCTCTGCATCCTCGCCAGCACTTGTCATTTGTTGATTTGTTGATGATAGCCATTCTGACAGGTGTGAGATGGTACCTCATTGTTGTTTTGATTTGCATCTCTCAAATGATTAGTGACTTTGAGCATGGTGCTAAATACTTTTTATTTGTATTAGTTTTAAGCAAAAATTTATAACCCAAAATGTTCAGTAACAATGTTTAGACTTTTTACATGTTCTTAAAATTATCTTAATTGTATTTGCATGACTGACAATTGCTTATCTCTCCACAAAATTTTATGCATAATTTGAGTATATTCAATCTTGATGGGCAGTAACCTTTTCTTCAACACCCTTAAATAAAATCTGAAAAACACTCTCAGAAATAATTAAGCCTCATAAAGATATAAAATAATTTTGACATATAATATCTGAAGTACAAGTATAGTATTTGACATTCAGATGAAGGAGATAGTAAATATGCCTTTAAAATATATAAGAAGTGTTTTGAAAGTATTTAAATTAGATTATTTAGTTCTGGATGGTTTAAGTCAAGTCAAGCAAACTAGATTAACTCTTTAGAGATATTTTAATAATGAATTGGTTTAATTATGGAATTAAATATAAATGTCACTAATTTATTCTGTAAAAACTTATGATTATTTTTCTTTAAAGATGCCAATAGATTCTCTAGTTATGTTGGTATATATTAATTTAATCACCTGCATTTAATTAATAAAAATAATTAAATATATATATTTTTTTAAATTTCTAATTTTTTTTTAACTCCAAACAGATGTCAAATCAGCAATTTAGCCAAATTAGTAGTTAACAGCTTAGATTAATAGATTGTTTATTTAAATCTGGTATTTTGTCATTCATATAACTACATAGATCTAGCCTTGTTTTTTCCTATAATATGTACATAATGTCATTTTTTTTGGGGGGGGGATGTGTTACCCTCCAAAAAAGTTGTAATTTATTAGGTTTTTATAGAAATAAAGAAAAATGTTAACTATTATGGTTTAATTAAGATTTAAATATTTCATGCACAAATTATTAGTAAATAGATATGGAGGTCATCACAACTAACTAGCAGTGTATGGCAGTCTTTTAGTGGTCATTTGTAGGAAGAAGTGACCTCCTGACCTATTGAAGGACATACAGATCATTTAGAGAGACTCCTTTTGAGAAGAAATTGTTAATATCTACAGTAATTTCTGCCTCTAAAGTGAACAATTTCCACAGATATTTCAAATACATCAATACACACATTTTAAACAGAACCTTCCGTTCTTTGTCCATAGAATAAATTCTATGCATATCAAGTCAAATGCCCTACTCCTATCGATGTGAAATTAAATGAAGTAACTCCTATCCCAAGTAGCAAAAGCTATTCTTACACTAAAGGACCCACATTTACATAATTCCTCCTATATACAATGGTAGATTTCCAAGAAATAATTTTCATGAATAGTATAGCTAGTAATTACAAAAATATTTTCCACAGTGGCTGAAGATACTGAGAAACTGCAGATGTTTTTCAATTGCTTTGCTTTAACAATTGGCAGCAGATTTTATAATGTTCCTAGGTTCTCTCTTGGTGCCCATTGGCATTTTTGCAGTGAAAGCCTTGCTCTCTTTTCTCCATTAGTGTGGCTATATGCCCATATCATAATGGCAACGAAAAGGATAAATGTTTCTTTATTTTTTTTTTAATTATTAATGTTTTTTTTTAAAATATATTTTATTGATTTTTCACAGAGAGGAAGGGAGAGAGATAGAGAGAGTTAGAAACATCGATGAGAGAGAAACATCAATCAGCTGCCTCTTGCACATCCCCCACCGGGGATGTGCCCGCAACCCAGGTACATGCCCTTGACCGGAATCGAACCCGGGACCTCTCAGTCCACAGGCTGACGCTCTAGCCACTGAGCCAAACCGGCCTCGGCAAATGTTTCTTTAATATCTTAAAAATTCTCCCTGCCTTTAAAAAAATCCTTACATGCAGAGAAACCAAGATGGTGGATAGGTAAACACCAGAAATTGTTGCCTCCCACAACAAATTCAAAAATACAACTAAAAGACAAAATGAACATCACCCAGAACCACAGGGAGGCTGGCTGAGTGGAAATTCTACAACTAGAAGGAAAGAGAAAAGCACACTGAGACTCAGAGGAGGTGCAGAAGTGCAGAGGTACGGAGGCGCACACTGGCAACTGAGGACACGGCTGTCTTTATGAATCAGAAGAGAGTCACAAGCCCCCGACTGCTCTGAACTCCAGTTCTGGGTGAGTCTCTGGGGACCCAGACTCATACAGGGAGAAACTGGACTGTCTGGCAGCGGGCAGAACTCGGAACTCGAGGGCGTCTTTCTCTCAAAGGTGCTTACTAGGACACTGAGACACAGGGCCCCTTAGGGCAGGGATGAGGATCAGCCATAGCTGCTTGCTCCGCCCTGTTGATTCCCTGAGACCCTGCCCCACCCAAGCTGCATCAGAGGCTTTTACATATGAATGCCCTGGTGCTTTGCAATCTGAAAATTACCTAACAAACTGCAGCTGGGCCAGACAGACCCAGAACTTCCAAGAGAAGGCACAAGGCCCCACACCAGCTTGTATTGCTTCACAGCTCAGCCTCATTTGGGCACCTCCAAACCCCAAAAAAGGAAGGGGAATCTGCAGATATCCTCATAGCTCCTGCTGAGTAGCCTCAGGAAGAGGCTAAATTAGCACCTCCTTAGATCCAAGAGCCAGTTTACCCAGTGGTCAGAGTGGGACCATCCAATTACAACTCCTCAGATCCATAAGGGACACACTCAGGGGGCAGACTCAGTGAGCACCAAAGCCCCACTGAAGCAAGTCTTGCCTCATAAGGGTGTCTCCAGCACAGGAGTTCTCCCACTGTAGACACAGCTGACTCTCACAGCCAATTGGCCTGGAGGTCAATTCCTCCCAGTGATACCTACAACAATAAAGGCTTAACTACAATAAGACTGTGCACAAAGTCCACAAAGAGGTGCACCAAGAGTGTCCACCTCAGGTAATTGGGGAGGCTGAGCCACTGGGCCTTATAAGGCACCTAGCACACAAAGCCACTCTATCAACACAGGGAAGCATAAAAAATGTGGAGACAAAGAAACAGGTCACAAACGACAGAAATGGAGGAAAGAAAACGACTGGATATAGAGTTCAAAACCACACTTTTAAGGTTTTTCAAGAACTTTCTAGAAACCGCCAATAAATTTAGTAAGACCCTCAAAAAGACTGGTGAGTCCTCCGATAAATGTAGTGAGACCCTCAAGTAATCTAGTGAGACCCTCGAGGTTATGAAAAAGGACCAACTAGAAATTAAGCATACACTGACTGAAATAAAGGATATTACGCAGAATTCCAACAGTAGACTATAGGATCGCCAGAATCAAGTCAAAGATTTGAAATTCGAAGAAGCAAAAAACACCCAACCGGAAAAACAAAATGAAAAAAGAATCCAACAATACGAAGATAGTGTAAGGAGCCTCTGGGACAGCTTAAAGCATACCAACATCCGAATTATAGGGGTGCCAGAAGAAGAGAGAGAGCAAGATATTGAAAACCTATTTGAAGAAATAATGACGAAAACTTCCCCTACCTGGTGAAAGAAATAGACTTACAAGTCCAGGAAGTGCAGAGAGCCCCAAACAAAAGGAATCCAAAGAGGACCACACCAAGACACATCATAATTAAAATGCCAAGAGCAAAAGACAAAGAGAGAATCTTAAAAGCAGCAAGAGAAAGACAGTCAGTTACCTACAAGGGAGTACCCATATGACTGTCAGCTGATTTCTCAACAGAAACTATGCAGGCCAGAAGGGAGTGGCAAGAAATATTCAAAGTGATGAATGCCAAGAACCTACAACCAAGATTACTTTATCCAGCAAAGCTATCATTCAGAATTGAAGGTCAGATAAAGAGCTTCAGAGATAAGGAAAAGCTAAAGGAGTTCATCACCACCAAACCAGTATTATATGAAATGCTGAAAGGTATCCTTTAAGAAGAGGAAGAAGAAGAAAAAGGTAAAGATACAAATTATGAACAACAAATATGCATCTATCAACAAGTGAATCTAAGAATCAAGTGAATAAATAATCTGATGAACAGAATAAACTGGTGATTATAATAGAATTGGGGCATAGAAAGGGAGTGGACTGACTATTCTTTGGGGTGGGGAAGGGGTGTGGGGGATGCGGGAAGAGACTGGACAAAAATCGTGCACCTATGGTTGAGGACAGTGGGTGGGGGGGTGGTGAGGGCGGAGAGTGGGGTGGGAACCGGGTGGAGGGGAGCTATGGGGGGGAAAAAGAGTAACAACTGTAATAATTTGAACAATAAAGATTTAATTAAAAAATAAAATAATCCGTACATGCAATTGAGATTTATGGATCACTGTCTAATTTTAACCAATATTTCCTATCTGGTCAATGTTTATGTATTTGTATCTGAGAAAATGAATGATTTATACAAGCTATCTATGTTTAATATTGGAAACATGGTGCCTGAGTTCAAACCCTCATAGTTTCTCTTCTACAAACCTTGGGCAGTTATTCTTCACATGTAGCCTATATCTTCTTCATATGTAGATCCAAAGTACATCACTGTAGTATAATTAATGGATTTTGGTCTTCTGTTTATAATTAGATGACCTTTTTTGTTGTTGTTGTTAATCCTCACCTGAGAATATTTTTTCAGAGAGGAAAAAAATGAGTTTTAGAGAGAATGGAATGAATGGGGCGAGACATAGGGAGAAACATCTATGTGAGAGAGACACATTGACTGGTTGCCTTTCACACGGCCTCCAACCGGAATCAAATTCTTGACCCTTCAGTCCATGGATCAACGCTCCAACCACTGAACAAAACCAGCCTGGCACCAGATGACATTTAATCATGGCTTTACTATTCTGGCTTTGTATCATCCACAAAATGTGTTCTTATTAGCAGATCTCTTCTGAAAATATAAATTATCTCATAATATTTTTATCATTTTAAGCATCTCTGAGTTATTTTTGAATAATCATGTTATTTAACAAAAATAAATATGCCTAAGACTTCCAGTTTCAATTCCACATGTAAAGAGCATAGTAGTTGCCACTGTGCTAACAACAAGTAGAAAGCTAAACAGGCTGAAAAATCTGGATTCATAAGAAAGGAGAGAACACAGGGTAAACTCCTGACCCCCAAACTGAAGAGATAGAAAGACAGACATGATAGAAAACCTCCGTGGGAACTTGTGTTCAGGCAGGAAAACCTGAACTGTAATGGATGAATTGATGAAGATTGTGCGGACAACTCTGAGAGTTAAAAACTCGAAGCGGGCAGTCATAGGGAAACCCTTATAATATTGTGAGTTACCTCCAGGAGTTTGAACAGGTTCCCATAGTAAATATCATTAAAAATTGCCTCGGGCTTCTGGCAGAGGGAAAAGAAAGCATTCCATTTTGAATTATGCCAGACCACTCTGTTTGGAAAAGCACCTGTCCTCAAAGGTAACTAGTTAACCAGATTCTAACCTGCTGGGGTATTATCAAGGTCTAAATGAACAGGGGAAAGGAAATACCCAACCCCATGTGGCTTAGTTTTGATATGGAGAAGGAAAATGCCCAATTCTACCCCACTGTAACCATTTTGTCCAACCTAAGCAGGGAGAGAAAAATTGAGAAAAAGCTGTGAAGTTGACAGTCCAGTGGCATTGGTTCATGAAAAGACTGGTACCTGATCATAGAACTATAGAATGCCCCCTCTCCCCTCACAGCTCAGCACCACACTACTAAAGAATTCTTTACAGCAATTCCTTTTACCTGGTACATCATGCCAGATTATCAAGAAAAAATTACAAGACATACCGAAAGGCAAAAAAAAACAATATACCTACAGAGGAACAAAGATAAAACATTATATTCAACTGCTCAGAAAACATGGAAGCAAAAGGAGGGTGGAGTGAAATTGTCTTACTTATTTTAATTAGTGCCTTCCAGGTTCAACAATGTTGCAAAGGGAAACTTTTTTTTTTTTTTTTTATAAAGCTACTGGTTTCTTATATATGAACTAGAGGCCAGGTGCATGAAATTCATGCAGGGGTAGGGTCCCTAGGCCTGGCTGGCAATCAGGGCCAATCGGGGCCTTCCAGCTGCGAACCAGGACCTCCCTTCCCCAGCTGCTGGCTGCCGGTCCGGGCCTTCCTTTGTTCCACGCCGCCCCCTGGTGGTCAGCACACATCATAGCAAGCGATCAAACTCCCGGTCTCTCGGTTGAACACCTGAGGGGACATTTTGCATAGTAGCCTTTTATATATATAGATTTTATTATGTTGAGGTATGTTTCTTTTATACCAAATTTGTTGAAAGCTTTTTATCATGATAGAGTATTTAGTTTTGTCAGACATTTCCTGCTTCTATTCTGAGGACCATATAATTTTTATTATTCATTATATCAATGTGGTGTGTCATATTTATTGATTTGCATGTAATGAACCATCCTTGCAATCCAGGGATAAATACCACCTGATTGTGGTATGTGATCCTTTTATTATGCTGTGGAATTCAGGTTGTTATGATTTTGTAGAGAATTTTCACATCCAAATTCCTTATAAATATTGGCCTATATGATACTTTTCTGGTAGTATCCTTATCTGGCTTTGGTATTGGGGTAAAAATGCTGGATGATAAAATGAGTATGTGAGTGTTCGTTTCTCTAAAAATTGTTGGAAGCATTTGAGAAGGTGTGGTATTAACATCTTCTTTGAATGTTTAATAGAATTCACTAGAGAAGCCATATGGTCCAAGGTTTTCCTTTGCTGGGAGGTTTTTCTTTGTTTGTTTTTTATTACTGATTCAATCTCATTAGGAGGTTTTTCTTTTGTTTGTTTTTTATTACTGATTCAATCTCATTAGTTATTATATGTTTTTTTCAAATTTTTGTTTCTTTATGATTCAGTCTTTAGGAATTTACTCATTTCTTTTAGGTTATCCATTTTTGGTGTATAATAGTTCATAATAGTCTTTTATGAACTTTGTATTTCTCTAGCATTGGTTATACTAGTGATGTATTCTTTTTCAAATTCTGATATACATGTCTTCTCTGTTTTTGTAAATCATGTAAAATGTTTATTAACTTTGCTTATTTTTTAAAAACATACAATACTTTATTTCATTTATCTTTTCTATTGTTTTTCTGTTCTCTATAAACAATGAATGGGTTACCAATGAGATCAAGAAAGAAATTTTAAAAAAATACTTGGAAACAAATGAAAATAATCTATGAGACACAAAGAAAACAGTTCCGAGAAGGAAATCCATATAATTGCAACATTATCCTAATACCAAGAAGCAAAAAAAACCTCCAGTAAATACTTTAACCCTACACCTAAAATAATTGGAAAGAGAAGAGAAGGAAATCCCAGAGTATGTAGAAGGAAGGAACTAGTAAAGATCAAAGGAGAAATAAATGACATAGAATCTAAAAAGACAATACAAAAGATCAATGAAACCAAAAGATGGTTCTTTGAAAAGATAAACAAGATTGGTGAACCTTTAACCAGACTCATCAAGAGAAAAAGAGAGTGAACCCAAATAAATATAACCAGAAATGAAACAGGAGAAATAGCAACTGACATCACAGAAATACAAAGGATTTAAAGAAAATACTATGAATAACTTATATGCCAACAAAATAGACAACCTGGGTGAAATTCCTAGAAACATACCATCTCTCAAAACTTAAACATGAAAAAGCAGAACACCTGAATAGACCAATAACAACTAATAAATTACCTTCTAGCAAACAAAAATCCTTGTCTGATTGCTTCACAGGTGAATTTTCCCAAACATTCAAAGAATTAATACCTATCCTCCTCAAACTATTACAAAAACTTTCAAGCTCTTTTACCAGACAACATTATCCTAACACCAAAATCAGATAAAGACACAAGAAAGAAAAAAAAATTACAGGCTAATATCCCTGATGAACATAGATGCTAAAATTGTCAACAAAATATTAGAAAATCAGATCTAGTAATGCATTAAAAAATCATACACCATGATCAAGTGGGATTTGTTCCAGGGATGCAAGGTTTGTAAAATATATCTTATTTATTTTAGCTTTCATTACTATTATTTTCTTTTTCTGTTACCTTTGGCTACAGTTGGTTTTTATTTTCTATTTGAAGTATAAAGTTATATTGTTTATTTGAGATATTTCTCCTTTTTAAAAAAATATTTTTATTAATTTCAGAGAGGAAGGGAGAGGGAGAGAGAAATAGAAACATCAATGATGAGAGATAATCATTGATTAGCTGCCTCCTGCATGCCCTCCACTGTGAATGGAGCCAGCAACTGGGGCATGTGCCTTTGACGGGAATAATACCCAGGACCCTTCAGTCCACAGGCTGATGCTCTATCCACTGAGCCAAATCAGCCAGGGTTCTTTCTCCTTTTTTGGATGTACATGCTTACAACTATAAACTTTCCTGTTATAATGGACTAGAGGCCAGGTGCATGAAATTCGTGCACTGGGGGGGCGGTTGTCCCCCTCAGCCCAGCCTGCACACTCTCCAATCTGGGACATCCCTCTCACAATTGTGGACCACTGGCTCCTAATCACTCACCTGCCTGCCTGCCTTGTCACCCCTAACTGCCCCCCCCCAATGGCCAGATTGCCCCTCACTGCCTCTATGTGCTGGTCTGATCGCACTTAACTTTTATGAACTGTCAGCCTGGTCACCCCCAACTGCACCCTCCCGCCAGCCTGGTTGCCCCTAACTGCCCCCCATGCCAGCCTGGTTGCCTCTTACTGCCCCCCTCTACTGGTCTGGTCACCCCTAATTACCCCTCCCCCCGCCAGCCTGGCTGTCCCATGCAGCCTGCTTGTTCAGTCGTTTGGTCATCCCTCAATAACCCCCTTGCCAGCCTGATTGCCCCACGCAGCCTGCTTGTTCAGTCGTTTGGTTGTCCCTCACTAATGCCTGTGCTGGCCTGGTTGTAGACAGCCATCTTGCAAGGGCGTGAGGGTTAATTTGCATATTACCTCTTTATTATATAGGATTGTGCTGCATCCCATGAGTTTTAGTATATTGTTTTTCCATATTCATTTGTCCCTAGATATTTTTTAAATTTCCCCTTTAATCTTCACATATTTGTGAATTTTCTAGTTTTCTTCATGTTATTAATTTCTAGTTTTATATAACTGTGGTTGTAAAAGATACTTGATATTACTTCAGTATTCTTAAATTTGTTAATTTTTGTTTGGTAGTCTAACATATGATCTATATTGGAGACCAATCCATGTGTGCTTTGGAAGAATGTGCGTTCTGCTGCTTTTGGATGAAATGGTGTACATATGGTTTAAAGTATAGTTGAAGTCTAATATTTCCCTATTGTTTACTATCTAGATGATATATGAATTGTTGACTACAATATTGAATACTCTACTAATATTTTATTGTCTATTTCTTTCTTCATATTTGTTAATATGCACTTTATATGTTTAGATGCTTCTATGTTCAGTGTTTATATGTTAATAATTTTTATATCTTCTAGATGAATTGATCCTTTTATCATGACACCAGAGGCCCAGTGCACGGATTCGTGCACCAGTGGGGTTCCTTGGCCTGGCCTTCTGGAATTGGGCCAAAACCGGCTCTCCAACATCCCCTGAGGGGTCTTGAATTGCAAGAGGGTGCAGGCCAGGCTGAGGGACCCCACCGGTGCATGATCGGGGCCCAGGAGGGACTGTGGGAGGGCTCCAGGGCATGTTTGGCCCATCCGACCCAGTCCCGATCAGCCAGACCCCAACAGCAAGCTAACCTACCAGTCATATAGTCTGCCCCTGGTGGGTGGTCAGTCCCTGTCATAGCAACTGGTCGAACAGTCGAACAAACGGTCGGATACTTAGCATATTAGGCTTTTATTATATAGGATAATGACCCTCTCTGTCTCTTATACAGTGTTTGACTTAAAGTCTATGTTGTCTGATATAAATTCTCTTCTGGTTACCTTTTGTAGGAAATATTTAATCTCTTCATTTTAATCTATGTGTATCCTTAAAGTTAAATTAAGCTTCTAGTAGGCAGTACATTATCAGATTATTTTTTATTTATTCATCCACTCTGTCTTTTAATTGATAATTATATTATATTTAAATTTAAAATAATTATTGAGAGATTAAAAATGGTGGCAGAGTAAGTGAATGCTGCAAGGACACGCTTCCAGGAACTAACTGAAATTACAATTAAAATACAGAAAAATTTCCTGAATAGTACATAACGCAGCTATAAACACAGGGTTGCATTCATTCTTTCTGATTGGTGTTTCGAGTTTCTTAAAATATAATTCTAGAAGAGAGATCACTGGGTCAAATGGCAGTTCCATATTCTATTTTTTTGAGGAAACTCCATACTGTTTTCCACAATGGCTTTACCAGTCTGCATTCCCACCAGCAGTGTGGAGGGTTCCCTTTTCTCCACATCCTCTCCAACACTTGTCATTTGTTGATTTGTTGATGATAGCCATTCTGACAGGTGTGAAGTGATACTGCATTGTCATTTTAATTTGCATCTTGCTAATGATCAGTGACTTTGAGCATTTTTTCATGTCTCTTGGTCATCTCTATGTCCACTTTGGAGAAATGTCTGTTTAGGTCCTTTGCCCATTTCTTAATTAGATTGTTTTTCTTCCTTTTATTAAGTTGTATTAGTTCATTATATATCTTGTATATCAACTCTTTATAAGATGTATAATTGCCAAATATGCTTTCCCATTTAGTGGGCTTCCTTTTTATTTTGTTGATGGTTTCTTTTACTATGCAGAAGCTTTTTATTTTGATGCAGTCCCATTTGTCTATTTTCTCCTTATTTTCATTTGCCTTAGAAGTTGTATCCATAAACATATTGCTATGAGAGATGTCTGAGATTTTGCGGCCTATGGTTTCTTCTAGGATTTTTATGGTTTCATGTCTTACATGTAAGTCTTTTATTCATTTTGAGTTTATTCTTGTGTATGGTGTAAGTTGGTGGTCTAGTTTAATTTTTTTTTTGCATGTATCTGTCCAGTTTTCAACACCATTTATTGAAGACACTGTATTGACTCCATTGTATGCTCTTGTCAATTATTAATTGAGTGTAATGGCTTAGGTCCATTTCTGGGGTCTCTGTTCTCTTTCATTGATCTATATACCTGTTCTAGTGCCAGTAAAAGGCTGTTTTGAACACAGTAGCTTTAAAGTATAACTTGATATCTGGCATTGTGATCCCTCCAACTTTGTTCTTTCTCAAGATTGCTGCAACTTTTTGGAGTCTTTTTTTGTTTGGTTCCATATACATTTTTGGAGTGTTTCTTCTAGAGCTGTAAAATATGCCATTGGTATTTTAATAAGAATTGCATTGAATCTATAGATTGCTTTGGGTATTTTAATGATGGTAATTCTACCAATCTATGAACACGGTATATTCTTCCACTTGTTTATATTTTTCTCCATCTCTTTTCAATGTCCTATTGTTTTCTGAATACAAGTCTTTTAACTCCTTAGTTAAGTTTGTTCCTAAGTATCTTGATTTTTTGTTGCAATGGTAAATGGGATTTTTTTTTTTTTAGTTTCCCTTTCCCAGGATTAATTATTGGTGTGTAAAATGGTATCAATTTATGGGTATTAATTTTGTATCCTGCTATATTGCCAAATTCATTTATTAAATCTAGTAGTTTTTTAATGGAGTCTTTAGGGTTTCATATGTACATTATGCCATCTGCAAATAATGACAGTTTTACTTCTTCCTTTCCAATTTGGATGCCTTTTATGTTTTCTTCTTGTCTGATTGCTGTGGCTAGGACTTGCAGCACTATTTTGAATAAGAGTGGTGAAAGCAGACATCCCTGTGTTGTTCCTGTTCTTAGGGGAAATACTTTTAGTTTTTGCGCATTGAGTATGATGTTGGCTGTAGTTGGCTATATACTATATATAGCCTTTATTATGCTGAGGTATGATCCCTCTTATCCCACCTTGCTGAAAGTTTTAATCAAAAATGGGTGTTGGATTTTGTTGAATGCTTTTTCTGTGTCTATTGATATGATCATGTGATTATTGCCTTTCAATTTGTTTATGTGATGTATCACATTTATTGATTTGCAAATATTGTGCCATCTTTGCATCCCTGCAGTAAATCCCACTTTGTCATGGTGTATGATCTTTTTATATATTGCTGGATGCAATTTGCTAATATATTATTGAGGATTTTAGCATCTATTTTCATCAGGGATATTGACCTATAATTTTCTTTCTTTGTAGTGTCTTTATCTGATTTTGGAATGAGGATAATGCTGGCCTCATTAAAAGAAGGTGGAAGTATTCCTTCCTCTTGTTTTTTTTTTTGGAATAGATTGAAAAGGACATGTATTAGTTCTTTGAATCTTTAGTAAAACTCCACTGTGAAGCTGTCTGGACCAGGGCTTTTGTTTGTTGGGAGTTTTTTTACTGCTTTAATTTCATCAGTTGTTATCAGTCTATTTAGGGTTTCTGATTCTTTCAGATTGTGTTTTAGAAGATTGTATTTTTCTAGGAATTTGTCCATTTCAGCCAGGTTGTCCAGTTTGTTGGAATACTGTTGTTCACAGGATTTTTAAATGATCTTTTGTATTTCTTTGGGGTCAGTTGTTACCTCAACTTTTTCATTTCTTATTTTATTTGGGTCCTCTCTCATTTCTTGATGAGTCTGGCTAAAGTTTCCTCAAAGAACCAGCTCTTGGGTTCATTGATCTTTTGTATTTTTTTGTTCTGTATTTCTTTATTTTCCATCTAATCTTTATTATTTCCTTCCTTCTACTTTCTCTGTGCTTTTCTTGTACTCTTCTCTTTCTAAATCTTTAAGTTTTAGGGTTAAATAGTTTATTATTAATTTTTCTTCTTTCTTGAGGTAGGCCTGTAGTTATGACCTTCCCTCTTTGGACTGCTTTACTCTGTCCCAGAGATTTGGGGTTGTTGTTTGTTCATTTTCATTTGTTTCCAGAAAGATTTTATTTATTTGTTTGTTTTTATTTATTCAGATTTTATTAGTTTTTCTCAAAACTTTTTTTTTTCTGGATCCCATCCATCCAGGAAGTTTTTGATTGATTTATTGATCTCATTACTAACACAGTCAATCTATACTAATAAAAGCCTAGATGGTCCTTGCATCCTCCTGGGTGATGTCATCACAAGATGGCGCCACAAGATGGCCACCACAAGATGGCCACTACAAGATGGCATGTGCACAGTGGAGGTGGGGCCCGGCAACTGCTCTGCATGGTGAAGCCTGTGCGGTGAGGCCTGGTTCCCTGTGGCACAGAGGAGACCAGTCCCGGCATCTCCACCACCTCACACAAAGGAGGTGGGTTCCGGTGGAGGAGGTGGGTCATGGCAAGGGAGGGCAGTTGTGAGCGATCAGGTTGGCAGGGGAGGGAAGTTGGGAGTGATCAGGCCAGCAGGGGAGCGGTTAGGCATCAATCAGGCTGGCAGGGGAGTGACTAGGGGGCAATCAGGCAGGCAGGCAGGTGAGCAGTTAGGAGCCAGCTGTCCTGGAATTGGGCCTAAACCAGCAGTCAGACATCCCCTGAGGGGTCCCAGATTGGGGAAGGGGCAGACTGGCTGAGGGACACCCTCCTCCACCCCATGCAAGAATTTTGTGCACTGGGCCTCTAGTGTTTAATAACATGCTATTTAACCTCCATGTGTTTGAATGTGTTTGAGTGTTTTTATTGTAGTTGATTTCTAATTTCATTCCACTGTGATCTGAGAAGATGCTTGATATTATTTCAATCTTCTTGAACTTGTAGAGATTTGATTTGTGTCCTAGCATGTGGTCTATCTTTGAAAATGACCCATATGCACTTGAGAAGAATGTATATTGTGTAGCTTTAGGGAAAAATGTTCTATAAATATCAATTAAATCCATCTGATCCAGTGTGTCATTTAGATTCACTGTTTCCCTGTTCATTTTTGTCTGGAAGGTCTATCCAGTGAAGTCAGTGGGGTGTTAAAGTTCCCTACTATGACTGTATTGTTGTTGGTCTCTCCCTTAAAGTCGTCTGGAAACTTTTTGATATATTTAGGTGCTCCTATATTGGGTGCATATATGTTTACCAGGGTTATATCCTCTTGTTGGATCGATCCCTTTAGTATTATGTTGTGGCATTCTTTGTCTCTTGTTATCTTCATTTGGAAGTCTACACTTTCATATATAAGTATTGCTACCCCAGCATTTGTTTGTTTCTATTTGCATGGAAAATATTTTTCCATCCCTTCACTTTCATCCATTTGTGAGTCTTTTGTTCTGAGGTGAGTCTCTTATAGATTGCATGTAATTGGGTCATGTTTTTGTATCCATTCAGCTACCCTATATCTTTTGATTGGAGCATTTAACCCATTTACATTTAAAGTTATTATTGAGCCCTAGCCAGTTTGGCTCAGTGGATAGAGCATCAGCATGTGGACTGAAGGATCCTGGGTTTGATTCCAGTCAAGGGCACATACCTTGATTGCAGGGTCCTCCCCGGTCCAGGCCCTGGCTGGAGCGTGTGCAGGAGGCAACCAATCAATGTGTTTCTCTTGCATCAATATTTCTCTCTCACTTCCTCTCTCTTCCACTCTCTAAAAATCAATGGAAAAATATCCTTGGATGAGGATTAAACACACACACACACACACACACACACACACACACACACACACACCAAAGTTATTATGGATAGTTAATTATTTATTGCCATTTTTGTTCTTTATGCCTGTGTTTCTCTCTGTATATATTTATTATTTTTGTAGCAGTCCCTTTAACATTTTTTGCAATACTGGTTTGGTGGTGATAAACTTCTTCAGCCTTTTTTTTTGTCTGAGAAGCTATTTATTTCACCATCTATTTTTAATGATAGCCTTGCTAGACATAGTAATCTTGATTTCAGATTCTTGCTTTTCATTACCCTGAATACTTCATGCCGTTCCCTTCTGACCTATAGAGTTTCTGATGAAAACCAGCTGACAGCCTTATGGGAGTTCCTTTCTAGGTAACAAATAGCTTTTCTCTTGCTGCGTTCAACATTCTCTCTTTTTTTAACCTTTGGCATTTTAATTATGTTGTATCTTGGTGTGGGCCTCTTTAGGTTCATCTAGTTTGAGATTCTCTGCACTTGTAGTGCACTAGTGTAGTACTAGGTGTTATAACTTACAATCTTTAGGCTGCTGTAAAACTATTATGGAGGTACATTGCCAGCACGGTATCACATGAGGATAAAATATAAAAATTGTCTCAGGGAAACATAGAAAGAACTGATTGAAGTGTCCTGCAATTCTGTAGCTATTTAAATCAAAACAGGGTGCTATGATCAATTTTACCCTTTACAACTAGTATTTTAGAAGTTTCTACTTCTAATCCTTGTCTTCTATGAGAAACTAGACTTCTTTTCTCTCAGGAAGATAGTTCTATGTAAATACTCACTGGGGCTTCAAAAGGTCTCCCACAGATTCCCTTTATTCTATATTTCTTCCCCTTTGCCTTCTTCCCAGGGTCACTATTATTTTTATACCCTCTCATCCTCCTATATGGCTCTTTCTCTTCCCCTTGCTCAATATATGTGTGTCTTTTCTTTTCTATGCGTTGGAGCAGTGAGGGCAGCAGAGTAATCATAGTTACTTGATGTATCTGGCTCCTTAAAGAACAAAATGCCTAAACTTAATAAAAATGCTGTTATATGACAGTTGGCTCATTTGTTCATAGGATTTAAGTTGATTTTCTTTTTTTTAAAAATAAATCTTTATTGTTCAGATTATTACAGTTGTTCCTCTTTTTTCCTCTCATAGCTTCTCTCCACTCGGTTCCCACCCTACCCCATGCCCTTACCCCCTCACTGTCCTCATCTATAGGTGTATGATTTTTGTCCAGTCTCTTCCCTCACCCTCCACATCCCCTCCCCTGCCTGAAAATTGCCAGTCCACTCCCTCTCTATGCCCCTGATTCTATTACATTCACCAGTTTATTCTGTTCATCATATTTTTTTATTCACTTGATTTTTAGATTCACTTGTTGATAGATGTGTATTTGTTGTCACTTTGTTGTTCATAATATTTATCTTTACCTTTTTCTTCTTCTTCCTCTTCTTAAAGAATACCCTGCAGCATTTCATCTAATACTGGTTTGGTGGTGGTGAACTCCTTTAGCTTTTTCTTATCTGTGAAGCTCTTTATCTGACCTTCAATTCTGAATGATAAGCTTTTCTCAGGAGAGTAATCTTGGTTGTAGATTCTTGGTATTCATCACTTTGAATATTTCTTGCCACTCCCTTCTGGCCTGTATAGTTTCTGTTGAAAAATCAGCTGACAGTCATATGGTACTCCCTTGTAGGTAACTAACTGTTTTTCTCTTGCTGCTTTTAATATTCTCTCTTTGTCTTTAACTGTTGGCATTTTAATTAAGATGTGTCTTGGTGTGGTCCTCTTTGGATTCCTTTAGTTTGGGTTTTCTGTTCTTCCTGGACTTGTAAGTCTATTTCTTTCACCAGGTAGGGGAAGTTTTCTGTCATTATTTCTTCAAATAGGTTTTCAATAACTTGCTCTCTCTCTTCTTCTGGCACCCCCATAATTCGGATGTTGGTACTCTTAAAGTTGTCCCAGAGGCTCCTTACACTATCTTCATATTTTTGGATTCTTTTTTCATTTTGTTTTTCCGGTTGGGTGTTTTTTGCTTCTTCATATTTCAAATCTTTGACTTGATCCTTGGGATCCCCTAGTCTGCTGCTTGATTTTTGTATATTATTATTTATTTCAGTCAGGGTACGCTTAATTTCTAATTGGTTCTTTTTCATATCTTTGAGGGTCTCACTAAATTTCTTGGAGGTTTCTAGAAGATTCTTGAGTAACCTTATAACCGTGGTTTTGAACTCTATTTCCAAAAGTTTGCTTTCCTCCAGTTCTTTCATTTGTGACATGTTCCGTTGTCTCTGTATTTTGGCTGCTTCTTTGTGTTGATAGAATGGCTTTGTGTGCTAGGTGTCCTATAGGGCCCAGTGGCTCAGCCTCCTTAATTACCTGAGGTGGACACTCTCGGTGCACCTCTTTGTGTGCTGTGTGCACAGTCTTGTTGTAATTAAGCCTTGATTGCTGTTAGTATCACTGGGAGGAATTGACCTCCAGGCCAATTGGCTGTGAGGATCAGCTGTGTCTACAATGGGAGAACTGCTGTGCTAGAGACACCCTTATGGGGCAGGACTTGCTTCCGTGGGGCTTTGGTGTCACTGAGTCTGCCTCTTGAGTGTGTCACTTACGGATGTAAAGAGTTGTAATCTGGTATGGTCTCACACTGACCACTGGGTACACTGTGTCTTGGATCTCCAAGGAGGTGTAAAGTCAGCTACTGTCTGAGGCCACCAAGCAGGAGCTACAGAGAGATCTGTAGATTCCTCCTCTTTGTTTGGGGTTTTGAAGTGTCCAGATGAAGCCCAGCTGTGAAGCAATGCAGGCTGCTGTAGAGCCTTAGGCCTTCTTTTGGAAGCTTTGGAGGTCTCTGATCCAGCTGCAGTTTGTTAAGTTAGGTTGCAAAAGGACAGTCCATTCATATGCAAAAGCCTCTGCACACAGCTTGGGTGAGGTTGTAAATTGGGTGGGGTGGGGTCTCAGGGAATCACCAGGACGGAGCAAACAGCAATGGCTGCCAGTCAGCCCTGCCCCAGAGAGGTCCCTGGGTCTCTGTGTCCCGTGCCCCGGTGCAGGAACAATGATCTCTGCAGGCACCTCTGAGAGAAAGCTGCCCTCGTGTTCTGGCCCCATGCCAGAGAGTCTAGTTTCTCCCTGAATGAGTCTGGGTCCCCAGAGTCTTGATCAGAACTGGAGTTCAGAGCAATCAGAGCTTGTATCTCCCTCCCGATTGAAAAAGACAACAGCACACCCAGTTTCCAGCCTGTTTCACACATGCCTCTGTACCATCGCTCCTCTGCACCTCCACACCTCCTACCAGTCTCAATGCGCTTTTCTATTTCCTTCTAGTTGTAGAACTTCTACTCAGCCAGCCTTTCCACGGTTCTGGATGATATCCATTTTGTCTTTCAGTTGTAGTTTTGATGTGGTTGTGCGAGGCAGCAAGTACAGGTGGTTACCTATGCCGCCATCTTGGTTTGGATTTAAGTTAATTTTCTAATGTCATTAAACACATATGTGTGTGAATGCCCATATACATAACTCATTAATATTTAAATGTAAGATAGTTTCCAATGATCAAACAGAGCTAATATAAAAAATAAAACATTTTCCTAAACTTCAAAATTGTGGAACACACACACACACACACACACACGCACACACACACACTCACACACACTATCAGAAATCATGACTCTGACTTTACTTATGTAAAGTATCTTCTTTTTTAAAAAATATATTTTATTGATTTTTTATAGAGAGGAAGGGAGAGGGATAGAGAGTTAGAAACATTGATGAGAGAGAAACATCGATCAGCTGCCTCCTGCACATCCCCCACCAGGGATGTGCCCGCAACCAAGGTACGTGCCCTTGACCAGAATCGAACCTGGGACCCTTCAGTCGGCAGGCTGATGCTCTATCCACTGAGCCAAAACCGGTCAGGGCTAAATTATCGTCTTTATCTGTAACTTCTGCTTAGCTTAGGAATGAAAACTCTTTTGCAAGTTTCTCAACACTTCACACCCAGGGCCATAGCCCTATCTACTCCATCATGATATTCTTTCCTAGTGAGTGTTTCTATGGTTTCTCATTTCTTCTCTGCACAGCATTCCAGGCAACCACCACCAGGTGATCAGAGTTGGCATGTACAGTGAAATATATTTATAATTTTCAGTCTATCAGCTTCAGCCAAGCAGTTTGGAGTGAGATATTTTGGCTCAGATTATTACTAGTTTCCAATTCAGTTACTGGATTCACTGTGGTACAGATGGCTTGCAGGTGTTTGCTTTCTAGGCACCATCTGTTTGTATGTCATAGCATACTAATCTGTGCTTGTTGGTGTTCTGTTCTATTATTAGCAAATCACATGTATTGATAAAAGGGAGATAAACTAAATGATAGAAAATATATTACTTTTACAAGGCAGACAGAAAATAAAGCTGAGTCACAAATCTGGATTTCTCTGTGTTGGGGAGGAAAAAGCTGGCATATACTGAAAGGATAATGAGGTTAAATCAACTGATTTAAGGCTTTCTCTCCTTTTTTCTGGGCTTTTTTTAAGGGTTAATGAAGAACAAGCTAAAACTAAATAATTCTGTGTACAAAGTAAAAGCTTAAAGGAACGATGCTGATGTTACATGGAGAGTATATTAACAGTATATATTTAGTTATTTTTTTCTAGAACATCTTAACTAATCCTTGTATTTTAAACTATATCTACAATATGAAATGGAGATTAAAAACTACAAAATAAATTTCTCTTGGCCAGAAAATCTCCTTAATAATTGGGAATAATCCCTTCCTTCACTGTACTTACTACAGTGCTCTGCCCATGGGAAGAACACATTGTTTCCTGGCTACTGATCATATATCATTGGTCTTAAATATTCCAAGAGAGTGTCTCCAGGACTACCATCAATACAGTTAATGGATCTGGACAGAGAATCAGTCTTACTTGGTTAATATGTCCAGGACCACTGGGATAATGGATTAGTTTGCTTATGTCCTCAGGGAAACAAGTCCATGAGTTCAAAGTACTTTGGAAGAAAGACACTTGTATTAATTTTATTTTGAGCATAAGATGAGGTGCAGACATAGATATACATCATCCATGTCAATGAGATAGGGAATTGTCAGAGGCAACTATGACTGCTGGGAACCATATTATGCCCACAACTATGAAAAAAAAAGTTTTTTAACCTCCCATTTATTAAAGGTATAGGATAGTTAGGAAGGTTTTATAAATTTTAATGGAATTTAAATGGAATGGAGAGATCAGTTTTATTTATTCTTATGCATTGACTAATATTATAATTAAAATATTTTCTAATATGTAATCCACATTATAATATAGTCATGTAATGCTTACTGTGAAAGAGCTAAATTAATAATATATATACACATATATATATATATAATTCTTTATATATGTATATACATGTATTCTTTAAAAAAGAAATTAATATTATTATCAAAAGAATTTGTGTAATATCTGTAAGGAAAACATTTAAAATATATATCATATTATGAAAATTTGTATTTTTAAGAGAAAGGAGCAAGAGAAAATGAGAAAGCAACATTAAGAGAAAACTTAATTCTTTGTAAGCATATTTAATTGTTCTACTTATTACTAATTAAAAAACAATAAACAATGAAGATCACATGGAAGTAAGAAATAACTTGCTTTGCACTAACAAATTTATAAACATAAAAGAAAATATAAGCTTACCAATGAGTATAATTATCTAGGAAAATTAGAAAAAATATATTTCAATTCACTTGTTTTGTTTTTTTCTCACAGTACACCAACAGACAGGCCTTTAATTTATTCCTTCTTATGACTTAGCAAAAAGGTAAATATCCATTAGGTTTGATATTATATTTCACCAATTCCATGGGACATCTAAGACCTTATCATCACAATATTAGTTAAAGTATGGCAGCAGTAAATGTCATGTCTGTCATCCTGAGCTGTACTGAGCCAATCCATGTTAGATTTACTCAGAGTAAATGTCAGTGCCATTGAGAGTGCCTAGAAAATGTAGATTTTCCTTTCTACTGACAAGTACTTGACAATAAATTGTCTGGCTAGTACAATAGCAGCAAGTTAATGAGTGGGTCTTACTTCTTGTGAAGATATGAAGACTACCATGTAGTTCATTTGATTTGTCATGGAGCATCACAGTACTGCTCCTATGTGCATATTTTATGTTGGAAAATTGGGATGGCATTTCAATTTAAGGATTTTTATGAAAATAAAAAGATGTTTTCTTAGTCTGAGTCCCTCGTTTTTGATATGATAATTTTATCTAATGTCATCTCTTTTCCTCCTTTTGGAATAAAGGGACATGTTGCCCTTTACATTCTTGTTATCCTTTCGTGCATAGAGGATAAGGAAATAACCTGCCAATTCAATGGTTCCCATCACTTCACTTATATCTGCAATGACTGTTGCTGCTTGAACCATTGCTTTCATTGTTTGAAATGATATCCAGAAGCTACTCTAAGTATCACTTCTGTCAGATAGTAGTCAAGAGAGTAGATGGGGTGTCTTGTAATGAGAGGATGTAGGGAATTGAAGGAAGGCTTCTCTCCTTCATAGGAGCATACCACATGGCTAGAAAACTTTGACACAAAAAGACAAAAGAAAGTTGATTGCATAGAAAAATATCAAATAGGAATAGAATAACAAACTTTTCTTCTACCTCTCACTCCAAAAATATTAATGATTTTATACATCTCTTGACATCTATACTATGGCAAAGAAGAGTGTGAGCTTTGGTGGCAGTAATAACTGGCTTCATCACTTTCTAGCCATGCAGCTTTGAATGTTATTTAATCTCTTTAAGTCTCAAGTTTCTGATTTGTAAAATAAGAATAATTATAGTTTACCTAAAAAATTATTTTGGAATTATATTAAAGAATGTTTGTTTGAAATAGTAACTACCCAATAAGTTTAGGTTTTATAGGAATACTAATAAATATTTCTCTCTTTCTCACAAAATTTTAGTACCATTTGAGAGATACAGGATTCACACAGATAGATATTAATATATGAATTTATTACTGAGTAAATAAGTTGTATTCTTTGATTCATAGCCAAATGGCTTTTCTAATACTCTCTTTACCTCATTCTAATAGAATTAGGAACAAGAAATGCTAAACTGCAGGACAAAGTTTACCTATTGAGCTTACTATTCTCTTAACAAGTATACCAGATTGTTCTTTGTCTGTAGTCAGGCACATCAAAAAGGGAGAGAAAAGAACAGAGCTCAGTTCCTTTGTCCAAGCAAAACTAACAGGTAAATCATTCATTTAGTTTTTTTTGATTGGTTTTTGAGAATTATTCCAAGAAAGCTGTCTCTGCATGGAAATATCAGGCCAGAGGCAAAGAGGTTCCTGACCATCCAGAATCATTATAATGCTAATAATTATAGATCCAGAGTCATGGAAGCATGAAACAGACTGATGAAACACAGAGGGAAGCGGGGAGGGGAGGCGGGAAGGGATTAACCAGATAATTTATATGCATATATGCATAACCCATGGAAACCCAC
This sequence comes from Myotis daubentonii, assembly GCF_963259705.1. NCBI lineage: Eukaryota > Metazoa > Chordata > Mammalia > Chiroptera > Vespertilionidae > Myotis > Myotis daubentonii. The sequence continues at coordinate 65,559,166 of NC_081861.1, read as the reverse complement.
GATAGTGTGGTAGGCCTGGGGGAGGCAGGGTGGAGGTAGTCAATGGGGGGCGGGAGGGGGATATTTGTAATACTTGCAACAATAAAGATAAAATAAAAAAATAGACTGAAAGAAAGAATCATTATCATGTGTTGTTTGCCTTGCTGATCAAAAAAATGCAAAGAACCAAATATAGGAAAGATTACATATGTATTTGGGTAATTTTTGAGAAATGTCTAGAACTCAGAATGTTCTAACTATAATGATATTTATTTCTCTCCTTGCCTCTTATTTATGTGTTTCATTATAAAGCCCCAAAGACATTTATGGTATCATCACTCTCTCTTTTCTTATTTCACTTATAAGTATATTTTTGATATGTACACATCCTTTCAATTTTCTCTTTCATACATATGTTGTTGTTTTCTTGTCATGATCAATGGAAGTGTTTGCTTGGGTAGCTGTTCCCCATAGCAGCTTTGAGGCAAAAAGTGAACTTTGTTGTGTGTTTTTTTTTTCTAGACTTCTTATTCTTATTGAGTCTCATGTATGCCTTTAAACTCACTATGAGAAACTAGTCTTAAAAGTAAATAATATAAATGCAAAGTGTTCTGTGATGGACATATCAGAACAAAAGGTGAATGGTTCCCTGTAACAATACAACTCTCAGACTGTTAACATAATGCTCAATTTATTGCCACCTTCTTTGAGTGAGTGACCATAAAATTAAGAGTGAATTTTTCCAAAATTAAAAGACAGACTTAAATCTTGGAGTTTCTGTGAGATCACATTTCTGGAATGCCAGAAGTACCTATTATTTTTGAGAATGGGTACTCTGGACAGTGTCCATCCATTACAGCATACAATTTTTCATTGACATTTAAAATGCATCTTTATTGGCAAAGTACTTTAATAGCTATGGCCTGACCAGTGTGGCTCAGGAGGTCATGGTTCAATTCCCTGTCAGTTCACATGCCCGGGGTTGTGGGCTTAATCCCCAGTCGGAGGCATGCAGGAGGCAGCTGATCAATGATTCTCTCTCATCATTGATGTTACTATCTTTCTCTCTCCCTCTCCCTTCCTCTCTGAAATAAATCCTATATAATAAAAGGCTAATATGCAAATCGACACGCACTGACCATCAGAGGACAGATGCTCAATGCAGGAGCTGCCCCTGGTGGTCAGTGCACTCCCACAGGGGAAACGCCATTCAACCAGAAGTCAGGCTCATGGCTGGTGAGCACAGGGGTGGTGGCGGGAGCCTCTCCCGCCTCCACTGCAAGTGGGTGTTAAGGAGCAAAGGATCCTGGACTGCGAGAGGGCTCAGGCCAGACTGAGGGACACCCACCCGCTCGGTGCATGGATTTCGTGCACTGGGCCTCTAGTAAAAATATATTAAAAAGAAAATTTACAGTGTGGAATACTATGTGGCTGTAAAAAAGGTAGTTCTTATCCTTTGCAACACCATGGATGAACCTGGAGATAATTATCCTAAACAAAATAAGCCAGTTAGAGAAAGACAAATATTACATGATCTCACTTATATGTGGACTCTAATGAACAAAATAAACTAACAAATAAAATAGATCCAGAGGCATGGATGCATGGAACAGAATAACAGAACTCAGAGGGGAGAGGGGTAGAGGGGACAGAAAGAAATTTACCAGAAAACATATATGCATAGCCCATGGATGCAGACAATAGGGTGGGGAAGGCCTGAGGTGGTTCAGGGGTTGGGTGGAGGTGGAAATGCTGCCAACAATAAATAAAAATAAATAATACATTAATTGCAATAAAAAATAAATAAAGAAAACAGTGTAAAAATCTCTATAAAGTCCTTGCTCTCAAAACACAGTTTTAGTAAATCAAATATCAGTTTTGCTTGGCCAGTGTGACTCAGTGGTTGAGCACTGACCCATGAATCAAGAGGTCACTGGTTCCATTGCTGGTCAGGGCACATGCTCAGGTTGTGAGCTAGATCCCCAATAGAGGCATGCAGGAGGCAGCCGATTGATGTTTCTCTCTCTAATCCATGTTTCTATCTCTCTATCCCTCTCCCTTCCTCTCTGTCTAAAATCAATAAATACATATTTTTAAAAGAGTAAAAAAAGTCAGTTTTAAATGTTTAATGGATTGTTCAAGTTCAATTAATATTTGATACTTTTATTAAAATTAAGAACAATGACCAAATTGAATATTTGCCTATTAGTAAACTGTAAATGGGTACTATGACCTTATTTTAAGAAGTTACAATTCATAGGATAAAGAAATCATTTTAAGTGGTCATATTTATATTTTGAAAAATATTAAAAATATTAATTAGTGTTATAAAATCAATCTATTTAGAATGCATACTTATTTGTACATATGCATTAAATAAATATCACTTGATTAATGTGGCATATACTAAACTAGAGTCTCTTTATTTTTTATTTGTTTTTATTTTTGAACTAGAGTCTGTTTAACATGCTGGAAAATAAATTAACTGAAATGGTACTCATACTGACATTATATATTCTTCATGATAAAAATTTGCTCAATTGATATTTACTAAGTAATTAATAAATATTAACAGAAAGGTAGCAGAGTCTATGAGGGCTGGTTTTGTGGGAGTCAGATAAACAAACAAAAGAACTAAGTCTAGAAAAAACAAGAAATGTGTTATTAAGACTGAGTTTATAAGGACAATTGTGAAAAACTAAAATATAAAAAAGGACCCTGCCAGCATGGCTCAGTGTTTGAGCATCAACCTATGAACCAGGAGGTCACGGTTTGATTCCCGGTCAGGGCACAGGCCTGGGTTGCAGGCTTGATCCCCAGTGTGGGTTGTGCAGGAGGCAGCTGATCAATGATTCTCTCTTATCATTGATGTTTCTATCTCACTCTCACTCTCCCTTCCTCTCTGAAATATATATATATATATATATATATATATATATATATATATATATATATATTTAAAATATATATATATTTAAAATATATATATATGAAATATATATATAAAATATATACTTATATTTATATATATTTTATGTATTTATATTAAATATATATTTATATATATTTAATATAAATATATATATATTAGTATAATAAAAAAGGGACTTTAAACAAGAGGACATATATTCAAAGTAGTCCTTTAATAGAGTCAACTGCATTAAGTATTAGACTAATACAAGAAACCTGTATTAGGACCTAGTTTAGAAGGACAATTGTGAAAAAATAAAATATAAAAGAGGGAGTTTAAACAAGAGGACATCTATTCAAAGTAGTCCTTTAATAGAGTCAACTACATTAAGTGTTAGATCAAAATTAAAGGATATCAAGAAATGAGAGTGGAGTTCCAATATCGAATGCCTTGAATGATAGATTGGCCATAACTCTTGAGTTTCATTGCTCTGCCATTCCCATTGTCTTGTTTTGATGTGAGTGTCTTAGAGTCTATAGTCCTACTTGACATCAAGTGTTCCATATAGCCATATAAAGTCTGATGCTTTATCTCTAGCACAGTGCATAACAGGAATGCAGCATAATACTCTCCAGGTCCATCGATGCTCTCACAAAAGGTAAGATTTCCTTCTTTTATGCATCTGAGTATATGTGGAATCTAATGAGAAAAATAAACTAATAAACAAAATAGAAACAGATTCATAGCTAGAGAACAGACTGACAGATGTCAAAGGGGAGGAGGATTGGGGAACTGAATGAAAAGGTGAAGGGATTAAGCAAAAAAAACAAACTCATAGATAGATAATAGTATGGTGATTACCAGGAGGAAAGGGGTGGGGGAAGTAGGAGATGGTAAATGGGGGAATAAATGGTGATGAAAAAAAAAGAGGAATATAGCAGTAAGAGTTTGCCGGAAGCCGGTCCATCCTTGCTGCTTGACACAGTCGCTGCAGGATAGAAACATCTGCACAGCATATGTTTCAAGGGACCTGGCGTATATAGCATACTGTTCTTAATATGTTTGCTCCCCTTAGCGCTGTGTGTTTTAACCAAGGTCACCTCTCCGAGAAAGGTTGTTTCCCCAGGTAGGGATTTTTCCCTGAAGTTAGGGAGGGGATGGAACTCCTTAACTAAGTGCCAGGCGGGTAGTTAATCACTTTAACTACAAACAATCATGCTTAAGCTACATAATCTTTACTCCCTGGAATGGAGATAAGAAACGCCCTAACCTTTGTAATAGAAATTGACAGGATTAAAATCAACTGGTATAAATACGGATGTAACAAGACAATAAGCAGCAGAACCTCTCTGGAGATCCAGACCAGAACTTGGCTGGAGATCCTGGCTGGAGATCCTGGCTAGGCTGCTGATCAACTGAACACTGTCTCCGTGTCCTTCCTTCTTCGCCGACTCCATCTACGCCTTTGGGAACCCCTGGACCTGCTGGGGTTGAACCCCGGCAAGAGTTACTTTTAAAAATATGTTTTTTATTGATTTCAGAGAGAGGAAGGGAGAGGGAGAAATAGAAACATCAACGATGAGATAGAATCATTGATTGGCTGCCTCCTGCATGCCCCCTACTGGAGATCAAACCCTCAATGTGGCCTTGTGCCCTGACTGGGAATCAAACTGTGACCTCCTGGTTCATAGGTTGATGCTCAACCACTGAGCCACACTGGCAGGGCAAGAGTTACTTTTGGGTAAACATATGAACTTCATCTCATCTCTTCTTTATCTGCTTTAATTTTAATGTACTTTACTTTTGAAGGTTTTACCTAGCTTTATGTACTTTTTAATTTTTTTTTATTTTTTAATTACAGTTGATATACAATATTATATTATTTATAGGTGTATACCCAGTGATTAGACATTTATATAACTTATAAAGTGATCACTACAATAAATCTAGTAACCATCTGCCATCATATGTACTTATTACAATGTTATTTACTATATTTCCTATGCTCTACTTTATATCTCCATGACTATTCTGTAATTACCAACTTGTACTCTTAATCCTTTCAACTTTTGCATCCATATTCCCAACCCCACTCCCATCTAGCAACCATCAAAATGTTCTCTGTGTCTATGATTCTGTTTCTGTTCTGCATGTGCCCTGATATGGAATCAAACCATGACCTCCTGGTTCATAGGTCAATGCTCAACCACTCAGCCACATCAGCCAGGCTATTTTGTTTTTTATGTTCCACATATAAGTGAAATCATAAGGCATTTACCTTTCTCTGACTTGTTTCACTCACTACAATATCGTCTAGGTCCATCCATGTTGTTACAGATGGCAAGATAGCATTCCTTTTTATGGCTCATATTCCACTGTAATTGTGCATCACTTCTCCTTTATCCATTCATCTATTGATGGGTACTTGGGTTGTTTCCATATCTTAGCTATTGTAAATAATGCTGCAATGTACACATGAATGTATATGTCTTTTTTATTCAGTGTTTTGAGTTGCTTTGGGTAAATTCCCATAAGTGGAATTGCTGGGTCCTTCTTTGTTTCTTCTTATAGCCTTTGCTTTAAAGCCTATTTTGTCTGGTATAAGTATTACTAATCCAGATTTTTTTTTTCATTTCCATTTTTATGAAATATCTTTTTCCATCCCTTTACTTTCAATCTGTGTGTCTTTTAATCTGAACTGAGTCTCTTATATATAGCATAATTAAGGGTCTTGTTTTGTTATCCACTCAGCCACCCTATGTCTTTTATTATTTTTTAATTTTATATTTTTATTGATTTCAGAAAGGGAGAGATTGAAACACCAATGATAAAAATTATTGATTGGCTGCCTCCTGCATGCCCCTCCCCCCCGAACTGGGGATTGAGCCCACAACCTGAGCATGTGCCCCTGACCAGAATCGAACCTGGGACCCTTCACTCCACAGGCCAATGTTCTATCCACTGAGCCAAGCCAGCCAGGGCCACCCTATGTCTTTTGATTAAAGCATTTAAACCATTAACATTAAGTAATTGTTAATAAATATGTATTTATTATCATTTTGTTATTCACTAGAGGCCAAGTGCATGAAATTTGTGCTTGGGGGGGGGTGTGTCCCTCAGCCCAGCCTGCACCCTACCTAATCTGGTACATCCCTCTCACAATCCAGGACTGCTGGCTCCCAACTGCTAACCTGCCTGCCTGCCTGATTGCCCCTAACCCAGGGGTGGGCAAACTTTTTGACTGGAGGGCCATAATGGGTTCTTAAAATGGACCGGAGGGCCAGAACAAAAGCATGGATGGAGTGTTTGTGTGAACTAATATAAATTCAAAGTAAACATCATTACATAAAAGGGTACGGTCTTTTTTTTTTTAGTTTTATTCATTTCAAACGGGCTGGATCTGGCCTGCGGGCTGTAGTTTGCCCACGGCTGCCCGAACCGCTTTTGCCTACTAGCCTGATCATCCCCTAGCCACTCCCCTGCTAGCCTGATTGACACCTAACTGCTCCCCTGCCGGCCCAATTGCCCCTAACTGCCCTCCCCTGCCAGCCTGGTCACCCCTAACTGCCCTCCCCTGCAGGCCTGGTTGCCCCCAACTGCCCTCCCCTGCAGGCCTGGTCACCCCTAACTGCCCTCCCCTGCAGACCTGGTTGCCCCCATCTGCCCTCCCCTGCAGGCCTGATCCCCACAACTGCCCTCCCCTGCCAGCCAGGTTACCCCTAACTGCTCTCCCCTGCCAGCCTGGTTGCCCCTAGCTGCCTTCCTCTGCCAGCCCGGTCACCCCTAACTGTCCTCCCCTGCAGGCCTGATTGCCCACAACTGCCCTCCCCTGCCTGCCATCTTGTGGTGGCCATCTTGTGTCCACATGGGGGTGGCCATCTTGTGTGTTGGAGTGATGATCAATTTGCATATTACCTCTTTATTATATAGGATACTTTTTTATCTGTTCTCCTTCTCCTTCTCTTTCTGCTTCTGCTTCTGCTTCAAGAAACCTTTTAACCTTTCTTGTAATACTGGTTTGGTGGTGATGAACTCCTTTAGCTTTTTCTTGCCTGTGAAGCTCTTTATCTGCTCTTGGATTCTAAAGATAGCTTTTCTGGGTAGAGTAATCTTGGTTGTAGGTCCTTGCTTTTCACCACAGTGAATATTTTATGCTGATCCCTTCTGGCCTGCAAAGTTTCGGTTGAGAACTTGGATGACAGTCTTATGGGAGCTCCCTTGTAGGTAAGTAACTGCTTTTCTCATGCTGCTTTTAAGATACTCTTTTTGTCTTTAACCTTTGGCATTTTAATTATGATGTGTCTTGGTGTAGCCCTGTAGGAGTTTATTTTGTTTGGGACTCTTCACTTCCTGGACTTGTATATCTATTTCTTTCACCAGGTTAGGAAAGTTTTCCTTCATTATTTTTTTCAGATAAATTTTCAATTTCTTGCCCTCTCTTCTGGGACCCCCATGATGCAAATGTTGTCAAGCTTCAAGTTGTCACAGAGGCTTCTTAAACTATTCTTTTTTTAAAATTTTCATTTTGCTCTTCTGATTGCATCTTTTCTGCTTCCTTATGTTCTAAATTGCTGATTGATTCTCTGCTACATCTACTCTACTGTTTATTCCCTGTAATGTATTCTTCATTTCGGTTTTTGCAGTTTTCATTTCTGAATGGTTCTTTTTTTAAGTTTTCTATCTCTGTTTTTATATTTTTTATCTCTTTGTTGAAGTTTTCACAAAGTTCATCAGTGTTTGGCACTCTGAATATGGTAGATTGCTTATCTCCATTTTGTTTAGTTCTTTTTCTAGAGTTGTGCTCTGTTCTTTCATTTGCGACTTGTTTCTTTTTCTCCTCATTTTGGCTACCTCCCTGTGTTAGTTTCTATGTATTAGCTAGAGCTGTTACATCTGCTAGTCTTGATAGATTGGCCTTATCTAGTAGATATCCTATAGAGTCCAGTGGCACAGCCTCCCTTGTCACCAGATCTGAGTGCTCCAAGTGTTCTCCCAATATAGGCTGTGTATACCCACCTATTGTAGTTGAGCCTTGATTGCTGTTAGCACATTAATAGGAGGGATTTACACCAAGGCCAATCATCTCTGAAAACTGATTACAACAGTGGAGGATCTGCTGTACAGGTGCTGACCCCACAGAGCAGAACTTGCCTCATCAGGGCTCTGGTGTCCCCTGAGTTTGCCTTTTAGTATGTCACTGATGGAGATGGTTGGGTGGTGCTTCAGCATACTCTAAAGCTGTCCACCAGGTGTGCTGGCTCTGGAGCCTCCCGAGAGGTGCAGTCTAAGGCCAGCCACAACCTGTGATCTTCCCAGGTCCATCTTGCATGAGCTACAAAGCGATCTTCATGTCTTCTCCTTGTTCTGGGCTTGAAGGTATCCAGGAGAGACCAAGCTGTGAACCAAGGTCCACTGCTTCTAGTTCTGGGCCTGATGCTACTTAACAATAGCTATGGGGCACCCCAAGACCAGATGCTGCTTGTTTAGAGTTTATGAAATCTCAAAAATTTTTAAGAAAATCTGCAGCATATGCCAAAATATACCATTTGTATGGAAAAGCCACTGGTAATTGCTTGGGTGGTCACACAAGTTGGGTGGGGTGGGGTCTTGGGGAATTACCAGAGCAGGGCAAACAGTGTTAGCCAGGTTGATGGAAACTCAGATATGGCATTTGCATGTTTGCAGGCTCTGTGACGGCAAGGCTCAGCACAGAAACAATGGCCTTTGCCAGAACTTAACTCATGAGAAAGCTGCCCTTCCGGACCTGGCCCTGAAGCCAGACAATTCAGTTCCCCCCCATATGTCCTTGGTACCTTTGGAGCTGCTACCCCAGTGCCAGAGCTCAGAGAAAGTAAGTCCGTGGGTGGGTTCTTTAAGAGAAATGCCTGGGTTTCCAGCAGGCCTTTGTCTCTCACTCAGCTAAAATTCCCTGTGGTTTACACATTCAGAAGTTATGGGGGCTTCCCTTCCTGGGCCTCGTGTATAACTGGGACCTCCTCACTCCTCAGGGCGGACCACCACAGCCAAAATATCCCTTTGAATTTTTAACCACTACATGTGGGTGTGGGACCAGCACATTCTGCATCTTTGTCCTTCTTACCAGTCTTAATGTTGCTGCTTCTTTATATCTTTAGTTATAGGATCTCTATTCAATTGAATTTCAGGTATTTCTGAATGATAGTTTCTTTGTAGTTTGGTTGTAATTTTGATGTGGTTGTGGGAAAAATGGGAGTATCAAATATACCCACTTCGTCATCTTGACTAGAAGCCCTGCTTTAATGTTCTAATATACAGCTTTCTATTTTTACTCTCTTCAGATAGCATTAGTTGGCCAAAGCTTTGGTATCAAAGTTTCTATGAGTTTTTGTAGTCTAGCACCCAATTTGTACCTCTCTATTTTATCTTGTCTTTGGTGAAAATGGACTTTTAAGTATGGCCTCAGTGCTTTCTCAGAAACAAACCTATAGGCAAATCTAGTAAGAGACATCTGTGTTACTAGAATGCTAATTTAATAAAAATACTTGTGTTGAGATTAAAACTTAGTTAATAGCGTTTTATTTGTCTTATTTCAATCATGATGGAAATCCATTGTGGAAAGAATGAAACAGGAAATTATCATTAAAAATTTAAATCCTGCAAAATTTTAGAACTCAAAGGTAAATGCTGTTAATATATTAGTGTTTTTATATAAAATTATTTTGGCATCATCAAATGATATCTGCAAATAATTTTTAAACTAACTTTCTCCAATTAAAAACGGCAAAGGTCACTTACTATGAGTTTTAAAGTTGCACATACATCACTATTTAAATTCCTTAATTAAAATAGAGCATATTATTCTATTTGACTCTTTTGTGGAGGGATATAAATACTTTTTTAGAATGTCTTCTGTCATAATATTTAATACATGCTAATTTTTAGCCATTATTAACAAATTATGGAGCAATACTCCATGAATTGTCATTTTCACTAATCCTCACACTTAACAGAATTTTTTACTTAAAATATTATGTAAGAACTTTAATGTAAGTCAAAGTTATAACAAAAGTGTTTTTTCTCCACTTCTTTTAAAAATCCTATAAACATGACAATATAAGTTGTATTTATTTATCTATCATCTATTCATCCAACCAACCTATGATTAGAATAAGAATAGGAGAAGATACAATGGTAGATGAGTTTGTAAATGACTTAGTAGAGGAAAGAAAATATGAGTGTGAATGCCTGAGAGATTATATAATATTGAGAAGTGAGCCATTTCACTTTATAGAATTCTTCAAAAACTCAGTTTGAAGGTATCAGTTACAAAAAAAATTGTGATTGAGAGGTGTAGATAAAATAGAAAAATTGTTGAAAAGTCACTGAATACAGGTATATCTCTTTATTGCACTTCACTTTATTGTGCGTTGCAGATATTGTGGGTGTGTGTTTTTTAATAAATAAAGATTTCTGGCTACCCTGTGTCAAGAAAGTCTATTGGCACCATTTTTTCCAACAATATTTTGCTCATTTTGTGTTTCTGTATCACATATTATAATTCTTGCAATATTTTAATGTTGTAATTATTATACTCATTACAGTGTCTGTGATCAGTGATCTTTGATGTTACTATTGTAATTGTTTTAGGGTGCCACAAACCACACCCATATAAGACTGCAAACTTAATAGATAAATGTATGTGTTCTGAGTGTTCACAAGCTGTTCCTCCATCTCTTTCTTCATTCTTGGGTCTCTCTATTCCCCAAGACACAACAATATTTAAAATAGGCCAATTGATAACCTTACAAAGGCCTATAAGTATTAAAGTGAAAAGAAGTGCCACACATCTTTCATTTTAAATCAAAAGCTAGGAATAATTAAGCTTATTGATGAAGGAATGTGGAAAACTGAAATAGGCCAAAAGCTAAGCTTTTTGCTCCAAATACTTAGCCATATTGTGAATCCAAAGAAACAGTCCTTGAAGAAAACTAAAAGTGCTACCCCAGTAAACACATGAGTGATAGAAAAGTTAAACAGCTTTATCACTGATGTGGAGAAAGTTTTAGTGGCCTGGATAGAAGATCAAACAAACGATAACACTTCCTTAAGTCAAAACTTAATCCAGAGCAAAGCCTTAACTCTCCTGAATTGTACATTTTTTAGACATAATGTTGTTATACTCTTAAGTTTATAGCATACTGTAAATATAACTTTTATATGAACAGTTAAACCAAAAAAAGAAGTACAACTTGTTTTATTGAAATACTCACTTTATTGTGGTGGTCTGGAATCAAGCATACAATATCTCTGGGCTATGCCTGTAATTGCAACCCCATTAGTATATAAAATACCTACAGTTTCACTTTATTTATTTTTTCATTAGAATGCCAAGGTTTAATTCATTCCTAAAATAAACTGAAGAGGTCTCCAACTTGGGAACCTCAAGCAAGCAAATCTTGGTAAACAGGACAAATAAAGGCCTTACTGAAGTACATGCTATTATGAATAATGCTGCTAAATATCTGTCCGAAATCCTGCTTTCAATTATTTTGAGAAGATATTCAAAGTGAAATTTTTGGATCATATGATAATTCTATATTTAATTATTTGAAAAACCAACATACCATTTTAAAAAGTGCCTGCACCATTTTACATTCCCAAATGCTATATATAAGACTTGTACTTTTTCCATATACAGGCCAACACTTATTTTCTGTTTGTTTGTTTCAATAATACCCATCGTAATGTGTGGTAAGTAATTTCTCATTGGGAAGCCAACTTACTAGTAATGTTTGATAAATAATTTCTCATTGGGATTAAAATTTTTGTATTTGCTTAATGATAGTGATGTTGGACATCTTTTTATATACTTATTGGCCATTTGTGTGTATTCTTTGTTGAAATGTCTATTCAATTCCTTTGCCTATTTTTAAAATTGGATTCTTTGTTTTCAGACTTCTAATTTTAGATTCCAACTTTGTTCATTGCCTTTGAGATATTTTTTACATTTTTAGAAATAGATGGATATATAACCTCTTTTATTTTTCTGGTTAAGACTTAATACATTTCCCGTTCCCCACCTTCATGGACAATAAATTTTAAGTACCTATCTGAAAATTGAACTGGATCATGTTAACTTGCCCAAATTTGTCAATTCTTAAAATTTGTTCAATTCTTCCAGTTTTCTTCAATATCTGGCTACAGTCCTCCAAACATAAATTTATCTCCCTCTTGCCTTACTCAGAGTCATTAAGAACTAAAATCTAGCGCTAGCTGGTTTGGCTCAATGGATAGAGCATCAGCCTGCGGACAGAAGGGTCCCAGGTTTAATTCCGGCCAAGGACACATGCCTGGGTTGCAGGCTCAATCCTCAATAGGGGGCGTGCAGGAGGCAGCCAAACAATGATTCTCTCTCATCCTTGATGTTTCAATCTCCCTCTCCCTTCCTCTCTAAAAAAAAAAAATATATATATATATATCCTATCTAATAAAAGAGAAACATGGTAATTAGCTGTACATCTGCTACCCTTTCTATTGGCTAATTAGGGCAATATGCAAATTAACTGCCAGCCAAGATGGCGGCCGGCAGCTAGGCAGCTTGAAGCTAACATGAGGCTTGCTGCTTCAGTGATGGAGGAAACCAACATTCCCCGCCTGCCTTGCCAGCCTCTGAGCTTGCAGTTTGAAACATTGTTACAAATATAGAAGCTAAACAAAACCCCAGAAACCTGCTATCAGCCAGCCTGGATCTCAGAGCTGGAGTTGATACAGTGTTTCGATTATAGAACCCAAACAAACCAGATACCTGCTTTCAGCAGCTTCAGAGCTAAAGCTGGCCCAGAATAAAAAAAAAGAAAAAAAGGAGCAGTTGGGAGCTTCAGTCACCCGCCAGCCTGAAAACAGCCCTCAGCCCCTCACCCAGACTAGACAGGCACCCTGGGGGCACCCCCACCCTGATCCAGGACACCCTTCAGGGCAAACCAGCCAGCCCCTACCCATGCACCAGGCCTCCATCCTATATAGTATAAGGGTAATATGCCTCCCAGCACCAGGATCAGCAGAGCCGCGAGGCCTCCCGACACCAGAATCAGCATGACAGGGGGCAGCGCACAAACCCCCTGATCGCCCTGCGGCTCTGTGTGTGACAGGGGGCGGGGACACAACCTCCCTATCCACCCTGCTCTGTTCGTGACAGGGGAAGGTGCCCCACCCCCTGATCGGCCCTGCTCTGTGCCTGATATGGGGGAGATCCCCAATGCCATGATCGCCCTGCGGCTCTGTGTGACAGGGTGCTGTGCCCCAACCCCCCCTCCCCCACAGGCCCTGCTCTGTGTGATGGGGTAGAGCCATAACCTCCCCATCAGCCCTGCCCTGAGTGTGAGAGTGGTGGCGCCCCAACCCCCTTATCAGCCCTGCTCTGTCGGTGATAGAGGGTGGTGCCCCAACCCCCTGATCCACCCTGCTCTGTGTGTGACAGGGGGCGGTGCCCCAATTCCCCTATCGGCCCTACTCTATGAGTGACAGGGGGGAACTCCTCAACCCCCTGATGGGCCTTGCTCTGTGCGTGACAGGGTACGGAGCCCCAACCCCCCTGATGGGCCCTGCTCTGTGAGTGACAGGGGGCAGAGCCCCAACCCCCTGATTGGCCCTGCTCTGTGCGTGACAGGGGGTGGCGCCACAACCTCCCCATTGACTCTACCTTGAGTGTGACAGGGGCGGTGCCCCAACCCCCCAATCGGCCCTACCCTGAGCATGACTGAGGGTGGCATTGCAACCTCCCGGTCCGCCCTGCTGTGTGCATGACAGCGACCGGCACCCCAACTCCTCAATCAGCCCTGCTCTGAGCCCGACCAGGGGCTGCACCTAGGGATTGGGCCTGCCCTCTGCCACCCGGGAGCAGACCTAAGCCAGCAGGTCGTTATCTCCCAAGGGGTCCCAGACTGCGAGAGGGCACAGGCCGGGCTGAGGGACGCCCCCCCCCCCCCCGAGTGCACAAATTTTTGTGCACCCGGCCTGTAGTATATATATAAAAGAACTAAAATCTGACTGCCCAGATCCCTATATAGACTGTAACTGGCCTTGTAGTTAGTTTTACCACCGTCATCATCCCAGGGCCTGAAGAAACTCTGTGAGCTACAGTCCAATGGCTAAATATCAACTTCAACATATCACCACGGCAGTTGACCTAGCATGGGCTAGAATTCTCCCCTGAAATGCTGCTATATGGGCTACTAAGAAAGTCTAGTTAATGCTTAGGTCACGCATGGCTTTATACTACAGGAAACCAATACTGAAGAACATCACCAAGGATATCAACATCCTAACTAGACAGTCTGGAAAAACTCAATGAGGCCCAACTGACCAGAGTGGCTCAGTTGGTTGAGTGTCCTCCTGTGAACTGAAATTTTGTTGTTTGATCCCCAGTCAAGGCAGATGCAGAAGGCAACCCATAAATGTTTCTCTCTCTCTCTCTCTCTCTCTCTCTCTCTCTCTCTCTCTCTCTTTCTCTCTCTCTCTCCCTCTAAGCATGTCCTCAGGTGAGGATTAAAATATAAAATAAATTAAAATAAATAAACTCTAGTTAAACAAAAAGTTCAATGAGCAGTGCTGTATAACAAATATTTTCCTGCACCAGCCTTTAAAATCCACTGGAAGAGTTTCCTCAAGGTTCATTCTGACTTTTCTCTTTCATAAAAAGTTTTATACTACTATTTTTTTTTTTTCATTGTAGACATCCCTCTTTTAAGGTGCCTCATCTCTAGGGAGCAAAAACAACTAAACTTTGTCATCACTTCCTAACAAATGGTTCAGTAGTACTGCAGAAAGAATGCCAACAAGAGTTACTCAAAAGACTTTCCTAGACCCTGCTTTGCCTCACTCATTTATCATGACATCTGAGTTTTTCAGGGACGAATTAAATGTATTTGTTTTGAACAAAAGAAGGAACTGCCAATGCTGAGTATTATCTAGAATCTATTAAACTAGAAATTTTCCCACCATCCTGTTTAAAAAAAAAAGAAGAAGAAGAAGAAAAAAAAAAGGCAAATGGAAAGGTTGACCATGCCCTCATAGTTCAAGATAAGACCTACTTATACCTTCTCAATGGGTTCCTAGTTAACTTGCTTCTATAAAACTCCAGTCCCCCTTCCTTTCCTTCAATAATGAATATTTTTCTTACTGAAATAACCTGAATAAAATTATATTCTTAATTCACCAGTATATTTTGTTTTTCACATGCGTATGCATGTTATTTACTCAGATAAACCTTATATAATCCCAAAGAATCTTGTATTTCTCCTTGATAACAATCATCTCAATTTAATATAACCTTTGTCTTCTACTTTTGATTGTAAACTCCATAATGGCAGAGCTCATTTTTCATGTTTTACCACCCCCAGTTATACCTATTTTGTAAATTGTCAAACGCATTAATAAATGTACATATTTAATTGGTTTTGCCTCAATATGGAGGTAAAAACTGCCTTTATCTAATTTGCAGAATGATTGAAATGAGATTTTTTTTTTACAATCTGTACTACCCATTATAAAATGTCAATGAATCTTGATTTTGATACAAAAATCATTATATGTTGAATAAAACATTATTTTATAATATATGTTAAACATTTTCATTTTTGCTGGTGCTGCCAAATAGCAATTACTAATCTCATTTTAACCTATTTACTGTCAAGTAAGTAATTAAAATAAAGATAACATTTTAGTTAATTAGCCACCTAAAACAGGCTTAATTAAACACAAAATATATAGGTTGGAGGAGCAAATAAAACAGTGACCCTTTTAGGTTTTTACAAGTACTGTTAAACTTTGTAGCACAATTAATTGCTGTGCCATACATATTTGTACAAGAAGCTGGAATTTCTTATCGGTATGCCATTAAAAGGGTAATTAGCAAAAGAGTTAAACATGTTTCTGTTTGAATCTCTCTTACTGTGCAGATATAACTACATATTAAACTTGGTTCAGCCTGAAAAACAAACCAACATAAAGTAGTGGAAGTTAAGGTCCATTTAAGGACATATATGAGTATTGTACTTATATATTTTTAAGTTATAAAAAGAATCTTTCAAACCAATCTTCTTTCTGATATCCTTGCCACTATTCAATTTGCATGGGCTTGACAGCTTTTCCTTTTGTCAAATGGCTCTGTAAATGATCACATTTTTCAGCATTAGTGTGGAAAAAAAAACACCAAATAAATGAAACAATGCCAGAATATAGCATGACACACTCCCTGCCTTCCCCTACCCAAACTCTTTGTATGTAGATGGACTTGCTGCCTCATTTGATTCAATATTTCATTTGATCATTTTTAAATACTTGAAATTTCCTATTCAAATAAAAATGTCCCACTGCATGATATAAATCTATTGGCTAAAAAGGAAAACTGCTCCTCTTTATTTCCATTTGGCTAAAATTCTTAAGTACTTCCCCCTTAGCATTTTGAGTAAATGAATACTATATCATGGTAGTGGATTAAAAGTTACTGCAAGTGTAAAGCCCTTTACATATTTAATGGAAATGCATTGCTATTCTTCATCTGCATTGCATTAAAGTGTATCATATAATTGATCTAATCTATTGAGATGAAAAAATTATTCCTTATTATGAATGTCCTATTAGAATTTTATAGCTATTTTATATTATAAAGTGACATTACTTTAACATTCGTTAAAAGTTATAGGCCATCAGAATTCAACACCTGAGTAACAAATGGAGGTCGTGTGTGCATCCTATAACTCTTAAGTTTTTTAAAAATCTATACCCATTATGTTTTTTAACAAGCTAGTGGTATGCTGGCATACTACTGAAATCAGGTGGTGAGAATCAGTACAACACTAGAGTAAGTCATTGCATCTAAAACCATTTCAATTCCTTTAACTCACTCTAAACACTGATGTCATTGAACCATTTTTTAAATAAAAGAACTTGTTAAATATGAAAGAATATTTAAATGTAATCATTTTTCTGCTAATAAATAATGGTAGTAAACTAAGGACATAGATGATGTTTTCAAAACAATAAATTCTCTCCTTCAGTGAAAATACTTTAGAGCGATACATAACACAAACTGAAGAACTGGGGTCTTGATGATGATATCAGTATGTGAAGTGTTTTTCTTTATAACCAATCTTAGAAATAGTTAAATTATTCATAATAACAAAGAAGTAGAAACAACATGAAGGTCTATCAACTGACAAATGGATAAACACAGTATGGTATATCCATAAAAAATTGAAGTACTGAATGAAGCTGCAAAATGAACTTTGAAAACTTTATACTAAGTGAAAGAGCCCAGTCACAAAAATTGCATATTGTATAATTCTTTTATATGGAATGTCAAGAATAGAAAAATACACAGAGACTGCCTATGGATGAAGGGAGAATGGATAAGTTGTGGAAACAAATAAAGTGAAAAAAGTTCCCCTGTGTTAGATCATGGCGATGGTAGAACAATTCTGTGAATATACTAAAACTAATAAAATTATACATTTAAATAGGTGTATTGTTTGATATATGAATTCTATATCTGTAAAATTATTTAAAACAAAAAATACAAGATTTTTATGTTTATTAGAAGGTAATTTTTTATTTGTTTGTGAACATGTATACTATATCAAAACAAAAATATAAGCTGACACTTCAAAGAACTAAATTTAAAATTAGTATACACTTGACTAAATGGTTTAACAAATTCCGTTATTGTCACTTCCTTTTTTTCCCGTTCCATTGTGAACTCAGAGGGAATAAAAAAAAAACTTACACTGAATAATTTAGGCTATTAAAATACTTTCTTGAAGTTTTAAAAATTTATTGAAAAACTTTGCCTCTGAGATAATTTCTTTTTTTCTCAATTTTTATTGTTGAAAGTCCCCTTTTTTCTCATTGACCTCTCCCAGTCAGCTCCTGCCCCCAACCCCAGGCCTTCACAACCCTATCGTCTGTGTCCATGGGTTATGCATATATGCATACAAGTTTATTGGTTTATCTCTTCTCACCCACTGACCGCCCCCCACCCCCCCCCACACACCTTCCCTCTGAGGTTTGACAGTCTGTTTCATGCTTCTATGTCTCTGGGTGTATTTTTGTTTTAACCTATATTCATACTTTAAAACTAAATGATATAAGATTCTAAAAATCATTTCTCCCTGGTACACTGTAATACAAATTGGAGGGGTATATATTACATTGTCAGTCAATCACAGAGTACTGCCAACTGAGCTGATAAGACATATAAATTAACCTTTCAAAGCACATGCCATTAATATATGCAATTGAGAATAATAACATATATCTTTAGGAATGAGCTAAAGTCTACTTCTGAGAAAAATCTGGCAGCAGTAGTTCAGAATCTAATTTTAAAATATTTATTGAAAAAATACTGAGCACTCACTGGGAACTGCACACTGATCTAGGTACTGAGTAGAATGATAAATAAGACACAGTTCCTTCTATACAGATATAACTGAAATAGTTTTTTTTTTATTGCTTAAAGTATTACAAAGGGTATTACATATGTATTCATTTTATCCCCCCGCCCTAGACAGTCCCCTAGCCTCCCCTATCACCCAGTGTCTTATGTCCATTGGTTATGCTTATATGCATGCATACAAGTCCTTTAGTTGATCTCTTACCCCCCTACCTCCTGCCCCCCAACCCTCCCCTGCCTTCCCGCTGCAGTTTGACAATCTGTTTGAGGCAGCTCTGCCTCTGTATCTATTATTGTTCAAAAGTTTATAATGGTCTCTATTGTCCATGAATGAGTGAGATCATGTGGTATTTTTCCTTTATTGACTGGCTTATTTCACTTAGCATAATGCTCTCCAGTTCCATCCATGACGTTGCAAATGGTAAGAGTTCCTTCCTTTTTACAGCAGCATAGTATTCCATCGTGTAGATGTACCACAGCTTTTTAATCCATTCATCTACTGATGGGCACTTAGGCTGTTTCCAGATCTTAGCTATGGTGAATTGTGCTGCTATGAACATAGGGGTGCATATATCCTTTCTGATTGGTGTTTCTGGTTTCTTGGGATATATTCCTAGAAGTGGGATCACAGGGTCAAATGGGAGTTCCATTTTCAGTTTTTTAAGGAAACTCCATACTGTCTTCCATAGTGGCTGCACCAGTCTGCATTCCCACCAGCAGTGCACAAGTGTTCCTTTTTCTCCACATCCTCTCCAGCACTTGTCGTTTGTTGATTTGAAATAGTTTTAAATGTGTTACTTATGAAGATCTGGAAAGCACTTAACTCCAATCAGATGATCAAAGATTATTATTAGGACTGATAGTAAACTAGTATATATATATTAAGAAAGTTATAATATGATCAAACATATTATCACGTCTCTGAAAAGTGCTTGGAAACGGGTGTTAAACTTAAGGTTAAGAAAATAGAAAATAATAATTTATAAGCTTTTAACCATAACTTTTTTAAATGAAGTGGTACTATATCTTTACAATCCCAGTGTTTAGGGACATCCACTCTCTGTGACTAATGTTAGTAATCAAATAGAATAAATAAGTCAAAAATATTTCTGTTAATATAAAATAAAATATAGAAACCAAAATAAATGAAAAGTCCAGGTCTGGATTGTTTAGGAATGCCCTTATGTGACATAAAACCTAGGGGAAAGATTATATCAAATATTAGTAAATATTATTCAATGAGGCCTACTATATAAAGCATTAATACTCATCTTCCAGGGTCTACTTTAATAGCTAGGAAACCATATTTCATTTTAATTAAAATGAATATAACCTGTTAAAATGGTTTCTATTTAATGAAAATTTCTAAATTATGGTTTCCAGGAATTTGAACGACTCTTTTTAATGTGTTCATAAATCTTGACAAGGTAAAGTGGATTAATATAAGTATATGACAGCTGTAGCAAGCTGAGTGATGACAAATGATAAAGAAACTGAGAGAAAAGTTGTTTTTTTTTAGGCTAACTGTGGACTATACAGATACTAAAGTGAATATTATATGTTAACTGCTGTTTTCACCAAATCATGAACATCTTTACTGTTAAACATACTTCTAGAAGAAGAGATCTATTTTTATATCATTTTCTTGTTTTAACTAAAACAAAGAATCTTAAGTTTTGAGAATCTATTGTAAAAATTCAGAAACCCCAACAGAAGTATGGATGATTATAAGTGAATAATTATTTTAATATAATAAGCATATATTATAAAATATATGTGTATAAACTAAAAGTAAGACAGGGGCAGATGGAATGATTCCAAATATAATTTAATTTTGAAGTCTCTTTAATTTTATTGAAGGACTTTGGGAAAATATATTTTTTTCTACCTTTGTCCTTTTTACCAAAGAGACTGCATTTAAACCTTTCTATTGTGAAAGTAGTTAATAATGATGATAATAACAGTTAATAAAAAAATAACAGCTAACAAATTTTGTGCAGACCATGTGGCAGGGTCCGAATAAGTGATTTCTAGAATTATCTCTTAACTAGAGACCCAGTGCACAAAGTTCATGCATGGGTAGGGTCCCTAGGCCTTGCTGGCAATCAGGGCCAATCTTTGGGGCGACCAGTGGGACAATCGGGGCCCCCGCTCGCACCTACCTTGGCCTGGCACCGCCTGCTCACCTGCTCCACCATTCTGCCACCATCCTGTTCTCATCAGGGCTCATTGGGGCTCATCCAGGCTGGCAGCGCCTGCCAGCGCCATGTCACCAACAACTGCCATGTTCCGTGCTGCCCCCGGTGGTCAGCGTATGTCGAACTCCTGTCCTTGGAGACAATTTCCATATTAGCCTTTTATTATATAGGATATTTATGACAGCGCTGTAAAGTGAATTTATCATTATAAAATAAGGTTAGGTATCTTGTTTAACCTCATATAGGTAGTTACAGGGTTGGACATGGAATGTAGTCCTAGCTGATCTAAAGGCCCATGTTCTTAATCACTTGCATTCTTAGTAAACTACTGTAGTATAGCAAAACAGATATAAGATGCTTAAAAGCATTAGTTAGGTATCAATGTGCTAACTTCTAGGTATACACTTACTACCAAAATAGAAAGTCACTCCCTGTCTTCATGAAACTTACTTCTTCTCATATGAAGAAGCACTCAGTATGCAAGTAAACAAGTACAATAACAATAGCAATTAAAACCCTAGAAACTGTGATATTTTTTATGAACCAATGCCCAAACTGTTGTGATAGAGAAAACAGGGAAAATAAGGACATACATGAGAGTGGTCCTGCA
Source organism: Myotis daubentonii (assembly GCF_963259705.1). Taxonomy (NCBI): domain Eukaryota; kingdom Metazoa; phylum Chordata; class Mammalia; order Chiroptera; family Vespertilionidae; genus Myotis; species Myotis daubentonii. Next base: position 65,538,041 of record NC_081861.1, on the reverse strand, counting down.
TTAAAACCTAAGAATAGATGATATAACCGAGGGGCTGAGGGTATGTAGGAAAGACAAGTAGTAAAGGTCTAAGAACTATACTTATCATGGTGATCACATTGTAAGATATAAAAATATCAAATTCCTATGTTGTACACCCAAAGCTAAAATAATATTGTATGCTCAATATACATTCATAAAAATTTTTTAAAAACAAGTAGTTACTGTAGGGTGGCCAAATAATGTATCTTCCAACTTGGGACACTTGTGAGGGTAAAAGAGGAGATAGAAAGAATTATACCCGAATAACAGCTATAATCCAGGACTGTTCTAAGCAAATCAACACATGTAAGTATGGAATGAAGAATTACTGAGGCAATTTCTTTGAGTAAATGTGTCATTTAGGCCTTCCAGTAGCAGATGTTGAGATGGATTTAGGAGCAGAAGCAGTTGGGGTAGAGCTGTAATGCCGATAAAAGTTCAGAAAGTTCAGGGGGAGCAGAATTGAGGAGGAAATCCTTCAGAATATGATGATCTGACACTTAGGAAAGCAGAAAGGGGAGGCTGTGAGACTTGGGAGCGTTGCAGGTTGCTATACATATCTGAAAAAGTCTGGCCCAGCCCATCATGAAATTTCAGAGCAAATATTGAGTGATAGATGCGTCCCCTGCATTGGGAAAAATTGGCCAGTACTTCTCCAGTACTACTGCTCAGCCCCTCCCTGTGGGCTTACCAGGAGGAGCATGGGCTTGGTTTAAAGGCTTAAGTGAATCCTCAAATTCTGAACAGCAGGAGGCTATCTGTTATCTGTATTCCTTACCAGTAAACATCCGGGGTTCTTTCTTGAAGGGAGATTCAAGTAGCACATCTGCATGCCTTGCTTTACAGTTGGTGAGAGCGGATGTGATTTAGTAAGCAAGAGGAAATTTACCTTAGCCTTTAGCACAAAGAGAGCACACAAAGTACTGCAATAGGAAATATAGCACAGATAGTATTTAGCTATATCTAGGAGCTTATGATAGTTCTCTTTTGTTTCCATTTTCTCAGTGATATAAGAAATACGGTCATCCACAGAGAATGAGGATAAAGGAAGAAGTATTTTAGATCAGCAATTTTCAACCTTTTTTACCTCATGGCACACAAAAACTAAAAACTACAATTCCACAGCACACCAAAAAAACATATCTTTTGCTGATCTGGAAAAAAAAAGGTATAATTTTGATTCATTCACACCAGACAATCTCAGGGAAAAGAGGTCAGTGTCTCTGATGAAATAGTCAGGTAGTGCATGTTTTAAAAATTCTTGTGGCACACCAGCTAAAAATTGCTATTTTAGATAAAAGAATGGGGATGTAAGAAAAAATAATTGAAGAAAGATGATATGTAGTTTAGTCACATGTGAGTTCTCTGTATCATTTTGGGCTCTGATTTTTAATGATCTCAAATTTAAAATGAGAGCAATCAATATGTCTGTATGTTTTCCCATAGCCAATTTCAGTTACATGGGTGTAAGTACCAAGTAGATAGGAAGCTGGATATTATAAGAATTAGTTTATTTAAGTGTGTATTAAAAAAAAAAAAAGAGGAACTTGGGAGGTAAAGAAGAATACAAAGAAGTGAATATAGTGATTGATCATTTGGTTTAAAGAGAGTATGGAAGAAAGTGAGGAAAAAAATAGGGTGGATCAATGAAATGCACTTCCTAAAGAGATGAAGGGATTGCTGAATTGGTAATACTTTCAGGAGGGACTTGAAGAGATAGGAGGTGTTGGTAAGACATAGAGATACTTGAAATTTAGTTTATAAGAGTTAGTGACTGAGGTAGGGTAGAATATGAGGTCATTGATGAAGAAGAGTTTGAGGAACTGAAATGTCAGAATACTGAAGGAGCAACATAAGAGATATTGTTTAAAGTTTTTAAAAGCTCACTTTGTCCTCCCTGGCTGGTGTCCTCAGTTGTTCGAATGTCCTGGTCACAGGCACATACTTGGATTGCAGTTTCAATCCCCAACCCCGGTTGGGGCATGTGCAGGGGGCAACTAATCAATGCGTCTCTCTTATAGTTCTCTCTCTCTCTCTCTCTCTCTCTCTCTCTCTCTCTCACCCCTTCCCTTCCACTGTCACACACACACACACACACACAAAAGGAAAAAATATCCTTGGGTAAGGATTGACATAAATAAATAAATAAAAGCTCACTCCGCCCATTGTCTGAAAAATAGAATGTAGGGAAATAAGAAGGAACCAATAATAAATGATAATAATAAAGAGATTATTTCAGTAGTGCAGTTGAGAGATAATTATGGTGTGGCCTAAAATGGTAACATAGGAAAGGGAGGAAAATGGACATAAAAGAAGTTTAGTTTGGTGTTAAAGTCAATAAGATCTGCTGATGTATTGATGTGAGGAATAAAGAAAAGGGAGACATCAAATATAAATGCTAGGAGTTTTTATATGAGCAATGGCATGGAAGTTTGGTACAATTTACTAAAATGGGAATGACTGAGGTAACACAAATTGAGTAGTAAATTAGGATTTCCTTTTCAGACACCTAAATTTAAGATGCCTATTACACATGAAGTAGAGATATAAAATAGGTATTTGGATATTTATATTTATAGTTAAGAGGGGAACTATATGATGAAGGTAACAATTTTGTAGTTTCTGCCTTACAGATAATATTTAGTTATGGAAGTTTTATGATCACTTTGCAAGTTTATAGAGAACAAATACAAGAGGTGACAGAAAAATATTTATGTAAACACTAGAGGCCCAGTGCACAAATTAGTGCATGGGTGGGGTCGGGCCAATTCTCCCCAATGGGAGCCGATTGGGTCAAGCCAGCAGGGGGGAGGGGACGTGGGAAGTTGGCCAGTCTGCCCCACCCCCAGTAGGGCTTGTTGACTGGCCGCAGTGGGCATCATAGTGACTGGTCGTTCTGGTCATTCCAGCATTCCAGTTGCTGGCTATATATATATATATATATATATATATATATATATGTATATATATATATATATATATATGCAAGGAAAAAAGACTAAGGGGTTGTGGTGAGTCTGGAGGGGAAAACTAGGAGATTTTGGTCATTACAAACACTTTTAATTTAGAAACTACCTTTAGCATTTTAACATATATAGTATTTGTTGTACTGTGAAAGGACAACTTGATTTTCATTTGATACTCCATATTATTGTTGAATAACTATAAAAAAACAAACTCACTAAAGAGTTGGCTAAGCATTAATTTATTAGGTAATTTGTGTTGTGAATGTTTTACATTATGTAGAAATTCTTGCTGACTTGTTACATAGGCATTTAAAAGTGTTTTAATGATGACTAGGAAAATTGTTTGCATTTTTAATGAGTTGGGAAGATATTTCTATCTAATCTAACAAAAGAGAAACATGCAAATTGACCATACCTTCACTATGCCCCAAGCCACACCCACCAGCCAATCAGAGCGACTATATGCAAATTAACCCAACCAAGATGGCGGCTGGAAGCCACGGAGCTGGAGCAAGCAGGAGGCTTGGTTGCCCTGGCATTGGAGGAAGCCAAGCTTCCCTCCTGCCCTGGCCGGCTGTGGCCTCCGCTAAAGGCAACAAAGTTTCAATTACAGAAGCTAAATAAATCCCAGATACCTGCTTCCAGCCAGCCTCTATTGGGAGCTTGGGTGGCTGGGGGCCATGGCCAGTCTGCAAACAGATATCAGCCCCTCACTCAGGCTGGCCAGGCACCCCAGCGGGGACCCCCCACCCTAAAGGGGCTGTGGCCAGCCTGAAAACAGCCCTCAGCCCCTCACCCAGGCTGGCGACACCCTCAAGGGGTGAGGGTCCTTGCTGGGGGGCCTGACCATCCTGAAAACAGCCCTCAGCTCCTCACCCAGGCTGGCCAGGAACCCCAGGGGGGACCCCCACCTTGAAGGGGCTGTGGCCAGTCTGCAAACAGACATCAGCCCCTCACCCAGGCTGGCCAGGCACCCCAGCGGGGACCCCCACCCTAAGGGGCTGTGGCCAGCCTGAAAACAGCCCTCAGCCCCTCACCCAGGCTGGCCAGGTTCTCCAGCGGGACCCCCACCCTGATCCGGGACACCCTTCAGGGCAAACCAGCTGGCCCCCACCCATGCACCAGGCCTCTATCCTATACAATAAAAGGGTAATATGCAAATTGACCCTAACAGCAGAACAACTGGGAATGACTGGTCACTATGACACACACTGACCACCAGGGGCAGATGCTCAATGCAGGAGCTGCCCCCCGGTGGTCAGTGCACTCCCACAGGGGGAGCCCTGCTCAGCCACAAGCCAGGCTGACAGCTGCCAGCACAGCAGTGGTGGTGGGAGCCTCTCCCGCCTCCTCAGCAGTGCTAAGAATGTCTGACTGCAGCTTAGGCCAGCTCCCCACTGGCAAGTGGACATCCCCCAAAGGCTCCTGGGCTGCCAGAGGGATGTCTGACTGCCAGCTTAGGCCCAATCCCCCGGGTAGTGCGCCTAAGCCAGCAGGTGGTGATCCCCCAAGGGGTCTCAGACTGCAAGAGGGCACAGGCTGGGCTGAGGGAACCCCCCTGAGTGCAAAAATTTTTGTGCATCAGGCCTCTAGTTTAAAATAATGAAATACAGTGTCTCATATCATACAAACACACACACCTATAGTGAAAGTGTAACGAATACATACAAAAAAACATGCACACATACACATGCATGCATTTAAATGATATACAGCAAATTCAAAATAAATAGTTGAGGAATAAAGGAAGTGGAAGGAATGAGGATATGGGAATAGAGATATAGCTGTGATGGTTTCTTTCTTTAAAACACAAAGAAATCTGAAACAAATGTGAAAAATGTTACCACCTATTTTAAAGTAATTGCAGAAATATAAGGTGTTTATTATATTATCTTTTATAATTTCTTAAGATTGAACAATTTCATAAACAAAATTAAAGGTTAAGGATGTTGGGCATTATGGCTTTGATCAGAAATCTTTAACATGGTTTCTTTGGAATTATCACTGATTTGAAAATTACTTAGTAGATTTGAAACCAGTAGATTTGAAACTTACTGGCTCTTCTAAAATCTGACAAAAATTTTTATAAGATATTATGTTTAAACTTTTTCTATTTGGAAATATAATTCAAATATGACTCACGTATGCACATTTTGATAATGCACAAGTTTTGTGGCACTAATAAAAATGAACATTAATATTTTATTTTTAATGGTTCATTGATAATATCTACGTAATTCCTCCAGAAAAAAAAGAAAAAAACATCAGATGGTGTAATGTTTCCTCATATATTTTAAAATTGGTGTCTTGAAACCAACAAATATAAGCAGTTAGTAGAATCATAGAATCATGACCTGAATGTTTAGCTCTCATTCAGGCCAGTCACACTTTGCTAGTAATACAGTTGACTCAATTATGTAGTAATGGTCTGTGAAAGTGGGAATCACTATAGTATCACCCAGTTACAATACTGCTTTGGACCATTGCTACAAAAGGCAATAATAGTTTTTCATAAGTAGCATTGTGGTAAAGATGATACAGCAATAATCTAGATAAGTTTTTCAGCATTATGTAGAAACTGCATAAAGCATTCAAGACTTGTATACTTACTTTTTAAAGTAACACATTATTTCATTAAGATGTCTATTTAATTTGTATGATATTTTGAGGTTTGTTTAAGTGAAAATTCTCCAATCTACTTTTCCAACTATATCTTTATAGCAGCATGTTTTCGAAAAAGACCTGCATTGGCAATGGATGTATATAAACCTTGTAGAAATGCCTCATTCCTCTTTTTCATTAAAGTCCTGATTACTGCTTACAATCTTATTTTAAAATTTTATCCTTGATATTGTATGATAATAAAAGCTTAGCTTGGATCAGGACCAATTTTATCCCAAATAAAATCTTGAAGTATGACTTTTAGCATCTCCTAAAGTCAAAGACTAGGTCTAAACACAGCCATATTAAGTAAGTCTAAAGTAAAACTTCATGCAGTAGAATAGAATCATTAGAAGGAATGTTTTAAAGGTTGATATCTCCCATCAGGGTCATGAAACAGTTAATTATACCTTTAGAAATCAGAAGAAATGGTTACAGCTTTGCTTGCATTTGAACCACATTTTTGTCCCTTATCGTATGGCAGAGGGCTTGGGAACATATGCTACATTTAATAGCTGGCGAGCAATCAATTCTGGAATGGTAAGTTAGGAGGAAACAACCCTCATTACACAACATTTTGGTATAGGGCCATATGTATTTTGCTAATTGGAAAGCAGAGGATATATTTCAGAAGTTTGATGCCATAAAAAATCTCCTAAATAATGTTGAAAGAGTATGATTAAAGAGGACTAATATTTAGTGAGTAATTCCAGGTAGGTCCTGGCTAAATATTTGGAATATTTAAAATTATTTAATCTTTAAAATAAGCTTAATAGGAATTATTCAAATTTTTTCCGAGGTCCACACTAGTTAAGTTTCTTGTCCAGTGCTACAAAGCTTGATAAAAAGTAGATCTGAACTCAAAGTAAATTGTGTTAACTCCCACTCAGCCTAATCTTGGTATGAGTGAATTATCCTGACAGAGCTGATTCAACAGGAAGTTAGACAGTGTGACAACATAGGCCTACAAGGTTCTAGGTCATGTACTACTTCTGATGAGACCCATAAAATAATTATAGAATTAAACAGGGTGAAGCAAACATCATTTTTCCTCTGCTTTGACTTTGTTATAGAAACGTGCATGGAAAGTAAACGTATGCAAGCCTTGTTCTCCCAACTCAGTGAATAGCCATAAACCTATCCTATCTAATAAAAGAGAAAAATGGTAATTGGCGTACGACGATACCCTTTTCATTGGCTAATCAGGGCTATATGCAAATTAACTGCCAACTATGATTGGCAGTTAACTGCCAACTATGATTGGCAGTTAACTGCCAACTAAGATTGGCAGTTAACTGCCAACAAGATGGCGGTTAATTTGCATATGTAGGCACAATGCAGGGAGGCGAAAGGGAAAGCAGGAAGAAGCCCCCTGCCACTGACAGTGATCGGAAACCCAGGGGGGAGCTAAGAGCTGGGGGGCCCCCCAGCCACGATCGGAGAATCAGGCGCCTTTGCCGCCCTGGCCAGTGATAGCAGGAAGTAGGGGTGGAGCCAGCGATGGGAGCTGGGCACGGTCGAAGCTGGCAGTCCCGGGAGCTAGGGGTCCCTTGCCTGGGCCTAAAGTGTAGCCCACGATCGCGGGGCCGCTGCAGCTGCAGGTCCCTGCTGCCCAGGCCTGACACCTCAGCCAGAGGCCTCAGGCCTGGTCAAGGGGCCGATCCGGTGATTGGCGATCGGAGGGTGATGAGGGTCAACTCCTCTGGCCGAGGCATCAGGCCTGGGTGGGGGGCGGAGCCGGGGATTGGGGGGATATGATGGTCCCCTTGCCCAGGCCTGAAGCCTGGGTCAGAGGCGTCAGGCTTGGGCGGGGGGTGGAGCAAGCGATCAGAGGGAGATGGGAGTCCCCTGCCCAGGCATGATTCCTGGGCCAGAGGCCTCAGGCCTGGGCGGGGGCCAGAGCCAGTGATCGGGGGGAGATGGGGGTCCCCTGTCCAAGCCTGACACCTCTGGTGGAGGCGTCAGGCCTGGGCAAGGGGCCGATCAGGCGATCGGAGGGTGATGGGGGTCAACGCCTGAGGGCTCCCAGTATGTGAGAGGGGGCAGGCTGGGCTGAGGGACACTCCCCTCCCCACACACATCCAGTGCACGAATTTCGTGCACCGGGCCCCTAGTTTTAATATAAAAAATTACTAGAGAATGATCTCATTGTTGTTAGGTCTGATGGAATAATTGAATGGACACCCCTTCCCCTGGGAACTGACCTTTAGACCACTTCACAGCTGACATTCTCTTTTGTTTAGCACTTGCTAAGACCACATTCCACTTGCTGAGACCATTATCTTTCCCCTCAGGACCGCACCCAGAGAATTCTTCGCCTAGGAAAAGCCGGCCTAGAGTCTTTGAAAATATCTGACTCTCTGTCCCTGGGTGCTGGAGCCATTTTGGTGCTCAGCCCATCTTGTTTTCCAGATGATCTAATCCTATACAATAAAGAGGGAATATGCAAATATGCAAATTGACCATCACTCCACCACAAAGATGGCGGCAACCACAAGGGAGGCAGGGGGGATGGGGGGGAGGTTTCCGTAACACAAGATGGCTGCACCCACAGTGGAGGCCGAGTTCCCATAATGAGCCTTAACAAGCGATCAGCAGGGACCTGAGGCTGTGACCCCCCCAACCCCCCCTTGGGGTTTGACAGGGGACCTCAGGCTGCTCCCCCTGCCCTGGTGCCAGGCTGGGGGACCTGAGGACCCACCCCCTGCCCCAGCGCTGGGCCACACCCCTTTCCCACTGGGGCTTGACAGGAGACCTCAGGCCATGTCCCCTGCCCTGGCACCAAACCAGGGGAATTAAGGCTGCAACCCCTGCCTTGTTGCTGAGCCGGGGGGACCTGAGGCCGCACCCCCCACCTGGTGGGGCTTGACAAGGGTGGGGCTGGCCAGGTCTGGATCTAGCCCAATGGGGGTAGGGCCGGCTGGGTCTGGGTCTCGTGCAATTTCTAGGCACACGTGGGTGGGTGGGGACTTGACTTTGGTTCCCGTGGTGCTTCCCAGACTCTGATAGGAGGAAGATTTTCATATACATTTTACTAATTTTCTTTCATCTCTGACACTTATATTATAGAGAAAGGGCAAATAGCAATATTAAAATATTTCCTCTAATTAATCCCCTTTTAATGTGCATGAACTTCGTGCACCGGGCCACTAATACATTTTTAATTCTTCATCTCTTTAGGCCTCGTGTGTTCCTCCTTTGGCGCTCCTAACAGTTGTTAGGTTGGAGAGATCTAAAGTAATAAAGACAATTCTTCGTTTAAACTGAGAATAAATGTGGTGCAAGGCCTAAAATGAAGCCTCAATATAATGTGTTGCCACAATATCTGGGGTAAATCAGGAGGGCCTCACATGGCCTAATTTCAAGTTCACTTCCTCTCCAAAACGGTTCTCTAGTCAAACATCACTTTATCAAAAGGACTAGATTTGTATTTATATAGCCTTTATTATGCTGAGATATATTCCCTTTATTCCCACTTTGCTGAGAGTTTTTATCATAAATTGGTGCTGGATTTAATTGAATGCTTTTTCTGCATCAATTAATTGATATGATAATGTTACTTTTATCTTTCATTTTTTTTAGGTGGTATATCACATTTATTGATTTTGGAATATTATACCAATCTTGCATCCACAGAATAAATCCCACTTGGTCATGGTGTATGATCTTTTTGATGTACTGATGGATTCAATTTCCTAATATTTTGTTGAGGATTTTAGCATCTGTGTTCAACAGAGATATTGGCCTGTAATTTTCATTCTTTGTAGTGTCTGGTTTTGGAATTAGAATAATACTGGCCTCATATAATGAGCTTAGGATTCTTCCCTCCTCTTGAATTTTTTTGGAATCCTTTTAGAAGGATGTGTTAATCCTTCTTTTAATGTTTGGTAAAATTTACCTGTGAAGCCATCTGGTACAGGACTTTGGTTTGTTGGCAGTTTTTAAATTACTGCTTCAGTTTCACTAGTTGAAATATGTCTACTCAGATTCTCTGATTCTTCCTGATTCAGTTTTGGCAGATTGTATATTTTCAGGAATTTATCCATTTCATCCAGAATGTCCAATTTTTTGGCATATAGTTTTTCGTTATATTTTCTTGCAATCCTTTGTATTTCTTTGGTGTCAGTTGTTACCTCTCCTCTTTCATTTTCTTTTTTATTTATTTGGTTCCTCTCTCTTTTTTTCTAAATTAATTAAAAAAGAATGAAATATAGGAACAAATTTAACCAAGGTCGTAAAAGATTGAATCTTAGAGAGTTAATAATTGTCAATACCACAAAGTTTAGTAATTCCTTGTTCTCGAATCATGTCATATAATTTAGTTTTTGCATTCCAATTACACTTTAGATTTCATAAGGCTTTTTCCCACTAACCATTATATTCATCACAGAGTTTGTACTCAATATATCTACTTGATTGATTTATGTGACCACATATATTTATTTATTTATGCATAAAATATGGCCAGTGATCTCATAAAGAAATACCATGGACTTGACTACCATAAAAACTTAAATTATAGCATTGAATTGGATTTTATATTTCCTCAATATTAAAATATGCTCAATTAATTAAAATAGTAAATAAGAATAAGAGTTATGGCCTGAAAAGCAACATATTATTAACCTATTTAAGATAGGCTTCTTTGAGTGGCAAGCCTCTTTTTATTTCCTCCTCTCTCTTTTCAAATCATAGAGGTATTGGAATATTTCAAATAATCTGATGTGATAGTAAACATACAAGAATATCATGAACATTCCTGTCAGCCTTCCAATAGCAATTAATGATTCTTTATGATTATGGATAAATATAAGAAATGAACAGCCCAATCCCTCCCTCACATTGAAAACTTTATAGATGCTGAAATTATCTCAGGCTATATTCCACCAGATATTAGAACACTTAGTTTAGCAAAAGCAATGTATCACCTTGTGCACTACCCGTTTGCTTAGAATTGGGTCAAATTAACATTTTAACTCAGCATATTTCTTTCATCAGTTTCACATAAATTCAACTGGGACTTTTTTTTTTGCCTCTTAGTTCTTCAAAAATATCTTTATATGGTGTCTCCTAGCTTTGATGTGAATTTTACTGGCTATACATTACTTCCCAGCCTATAAAAAACGAAAGTAAGTAAATACCTATCACCAAGAGAATCATAAAGCATCTGCTTCTCTTAAGTGATTTTCTAGTTAGGAGCTAATCTAGATATTCACTGCCAAGTCCCCAAAATGTATTCTTGCTGGCCAGATTCCCTGAAATTCAGAATTTAAGGAATTTATCATCTGTCCCTACTTTATTTAGACACCTACAATATAATCTTCTGGAATTGATATTTCTTTATTATAGTTGCCAATTATAGCACTTAACCAATTAACTGAAAAGAAAAAATTGCCAGTTTTAGCTCAAGTTGCTCATCTTTAATTCAGGCTTTAACTTGGATTTGAATGAATATTGGCCCAGAGACACCAAATCACAGCCAGACTTATGTTTAATAGAGTTTTCAGTAACTTTAAATATTCCTCACCCTCTTTGGCCCAAGGAAATATATCTGTCTTAATGGAAAGTTTAATACACATTCATTTTCAGTATAAAATATATTTCATATGTTTAAGTGCCTTTCCCATTAGAGTGGAATTGGTAATGAAACAGGAGAAAAACTATATTTGTTTTCCATGAAAACATATGTGTCTAAATGTTCAATTACCCACCACTTAATAAAGTCAGATTTTGAACTTTTTTAATAATTCAAATTGTTTAAATAAAATATTATTGAGTATTGCAAGTGTGTCATTCAATGGCTCATGTAAATGCCAAAATAACTATTGTGGAAGCCTTATCTGCACCATTCTGGAAATTGAATTCCAAACATTCTAAGTTTTCATTCTGTAGCAGTTGAGACTAACAAAATAGATGTTACAAAATCATCAGAAAGTTATTTTACCATAATTAGTTGAAAATGCTCCAAATTCTAAACTTTTTTATAATAATATTCCAGACTAGAATGTATCTGGTATTTCACTTCAGTATATCAGAAATCCAATTATTTCATCTGAATATAGGTATCTCAGGAACATTTTCACACATTATCTTCATTTTTCAATTTAATTTTTGAAAATTTTCTTATAAAATACATTACTCTCTCTTTTGACAGTACTTATTGCCAAAAAAGTAATTTTTATGTGATGGATAGTATATTTAACAAATAGATGTATATTATGTAAAATGAACACTATCTATTACTAAGTGATAATTCATGGTTAAATAATTTAAGATACAGACTTAGCTTAATGATTCCAATGTTTTGAAAATTACTTCAGCCCTAGCTGGTTTGACTCAGTGGATAGAATGCCAACCTGCCAACTGAAAGGTTCCGGGTTCGATTCCTGTCAAGGGCACATACTCGGGGTTGCCCTCTCAATTCCCAGTAGGCGGCGTGCAGAAGGCAGCAGATCAATGATTCTCTCTCATCATTGATGTTCCTATCTCTCTCTCTCCCTCTCCCTTCCTCTCTGAAATCAATAAAAATATATTTTTAAAAATATTTAAAGAAAATTACTTCAATTTATAATTATATAAGTAATAAAAACATATATGCATAGCACATGGACACATACAACAGAGCAATAAAGGCCAGGAGAGGGGAGGCAGAGTCTAGGTGGATGTAGTCCAAGGGTGGGGAGGCATGGGGGACATCTGTGACAGTGTCAACAATAGAAAAAATAGCATGAGGAGAAAAAAACAAAGTTAGAACAACATTCAATCTAGTATTATGTACCAATTTTATAATATTATCTACATTATGTACTATTATCATTAAATGGAAAAATTCAACCTCATTATGAGCAAAGTTGAACATCATATAAGAGAAAATAAAGATCTTTTATATTGGGAAAAATGAGAAATATAAAGTAGAATTACTATATGTTTTTTTTATATTACACATAAAGTAGTGTGATGATATTTCATGGTAAATGGAATAAATTAAAGATAACTATTGAAAACTCTACAGCAACTATTAAATAACAACAAGGAAGCATAGCTAGGATACCAATAGCATGGATAAAATTGTGTACCAGTTGTTCCCAATACCACTCTTAGGTTTGGTGAATCATTAAAAGAAATCACAAGACTCATAAGTCATTATACTCATAGCTATGACTTATTACAATAAAAGAAAATAAATAGGAATAATAAAATAGGAGAAAAAGGCCACCGGGCAGTATCTGGAAGATAGCAACTGTGAGTTTTCAAAAGCCATTGCAGTAATGTTTACAGAAACTCCAGAGTCCCAGAAAGAAAGCACATGTTCACAACAGATCATTTTATTTGCACAAACACTTTAGACAAACTGGTATAGCAGAGTTCAAGACTATAATGTAACAAAATATCCTTATCAGTTAGTGGTATAGGGAACATTCAAAGGCCTCAGCTCTTAGGAACTTGACAGTGACCAAGCATGTAAACAGGCTCATCTGAGAATATGCAAGATTTAAGCAACTCAGGCCTACTGGGTTAACCCTTTCCAGAAAATTTAATTATTTGAAAATACTCAATTGATCTAAAACAGGGCAGAAAAAGATGAAAAATTAAACAAATAAAAGACAGAAATACAAAACAAATGTAGGTAACTGACAAATACATATTGATAATTATATTAAACTAGAAGCCTGGTGAACAAAATTCATGCACAGTGGGGTGGGGGTCCACTCAGCCCAGCCTGCACCCTATCCAATCCAGGACCTAAACCAACAGTCAGACATCTCTCTCACAATCCTGGACCGCTCACCTGCCTGCCTGCCTGGCCGCCCCTAATTGCCCCCACCCCCGCCAGCCCGGTCAGCCTTTACTGCCCCCCTGCCAGCCTGGTTGCCCCTAACTGCCCCCCCTGCCAGCTTAATTGCTCCCAATTTCCTCCCCCCACACACTGGCCTGGTCACCCCTCATGGCCTCCCCCACTGGCCTGGTCGCCCCACACAACCTGCTGTTCAGTCATCTGGTCATCCCTCACTAACCCCCTTGCCAGCCTGGTCATAGGCAGCCATCTTGTGAGGGTGTGAGGTTTAATTTGCATATTACTTCTTTATTATATAGGATGTGATTAAAAAGCAGAGTTGTCAACTGGGTATAAAAGCAAGACTAACATATTGTCTACAAACAATGCACTTACCAGTAAATATGAATTCACAAATAAGTTCAAATTAAAAGACAGAAATAAATATAGCATTTAAACATTAATCATAAGAGCTAGTGTTGCTATCTACACTAATAAAAGAGAACCATGGTAATTGGCGTACGACCGTTACCCTTCCCATTGGCTAATCAGCGAGATATGCAAATTAACTGACAGCCAAGATGGCGGCCGGCAGCCAGGCAGCTTAAACTGAACATGAGGTTTGCTTGCTTCAGTGACGGAGGAAACCAACGTTCCCCGCCTGCTGCTGCAGGCCTCTGAGCCGGCAGTTCGAAACATAGTAACATATAGAAGCTAAAAAAAACTCCAGAAACCTGCTTTCAGCGAGCCAGGATCTCAGAGCTGGAGTTGATACAGAGTTTCGATTGTAGAACACAAACAAGTCTGGGCCAGAGGGTTTCCACTTTCCCAGCAGCAGAGGCTGCAGAGCTGGAGCCACAGCTAAAGCTGGCCCAGAATAAAAAAGAAAAAAAGGAGCGGTTGGGAGCTTCAGTCACCTGCCAGCCTCAAAACAGCCCTCAGCCCCTCACCCAGGCAGGCCAGGCACCCCAGTGGGGACCCCCACCCTGAAGGGTGTGTGACCAGCTGCAAACAGCCATCATCCCCTCACCCAGACTGGCCAGGCACCCCAGTGGGGACCCCCACCCTGATCCAGGACACCCTTCAGGGCAAACCAGCCAGTCCCCACACGTGCACCAGGCCTCTATGCTATATAGTAAAAGGGTAATATGCCTCCCAGCACCGGGATCAGCGGAGCCGCGAGGCCTCCTGGCACCAGGATCAGCGTGACAGGGGGTAGCACCCAAACCCCCTGATAGCCCTGCAGCTCTGTGTGTGACAGGGGGCGGGGCCACAACCCCCCCCCCCCAAGGGCCCTGCTCTGTGTGTGAAGGGGTAGAGCCATAACCTCCCCATTGGCCCTGCCTTGAGTGTGAGAGTGGCGGCGCCCCAACCCCCTGATCAGCCCTGCTCTGTGTGTGATAGAGGGCGGCACCCCAACCCCCCCATGGGCCCTGCTCTGTGTGTGACGGGGTAGAGCCATAACCTCCCCATCAGCCCTGCCCTGAGTGTGACAGTGGTGGCGCCCCAACCCCCTGATTGGCCCTGCTCTGTGGGTGATAGAGGGCGGCGCCCCAACCCCCTGATCCGCCCTGCTCTGTGAGTGACAGGGGGGAGCTCCCCAACCTCCTGATGGGCCCTGCTCTGTGCATGACAGGGTATGGAGCCCCAACCCCCCTGATGGGCCCTGCTCTGTGCATGACAGGGTACGGAGCCTCAACCCCCCTGATGGGCCCTGCTCTGTGTGTGACAGGGGGCAGCACCCCAACCCCCTGATTGGCCCTGCTCTGTGCGTGACAGGGTGTGGCGCCGCAACCTCCCCATCGACCCTACCTTGAGTGTGACAGGGGGCAGTGCCCCAACCCCCCAATCGGCCCTACCCTGAGCATGACTGAGGGTGGCATCGCAACCTCCCAATCCGCCCTGCTCTGTGCATGACAGGGGGCGGCGCCCCAACTCCCCAATCAGCTCTGCTCTGAGCCCGACCAGGGGCTGCACCTAGGGATTGGGCCTGCCCTCTGCCACCCGGGAGCAGGCCTAAGCCAGCAGGTCGTTATCTCCCAAGGGGTCCCAGACTTCGAGAGGGCACAGGCTGGGCTGAGGGACCCCCCTTCCCCCCCCCCCACGAGTGCACAAATTTTTGTGCACTGGGCCTCTAGTTTTAATATAAAGCTAAGTAAACTTTAGGGCAAGTGATAATACCAGAGATAAAGTGTCATATTTTATAATGATATAAAGGGTCAATTCATAAGGAGGATATAAAATCCTAAAGGTATATGCATATAACAGAGCATCAAGGCACAGTAAGTAAAAAAAGAACTGAATGACAAATAAATACAATATTAAAGGCTTTCAGCATTGCCCTGTCAGTAATAGGTAGAACAAGTAGACAGAGTCATTAAACATATAGGAAACTTCAATACTATCAACCCCATTGACCTGGTTGATATATATAGAACAATAAACCCAACAACAACAGAACAAACAATTTTTAAGTGGATAAGGAATATTCCCCAAGATTTACCATGTGCTGGGACATAAAGCAAGTGTCACTGAATTTAAAAGGTTTAAAATAATACAGAGTATGAATCTCAGAGGAAGGTGGGGTCAAGGGGGTGGATGTGGAGAGATTAACCAGAAAATTTATATGCATATATGCATAGCTCATGGACACAGAAAATACAGTGGCTTGGTGAAGGCTTTGGGGGAAGGGGGCGGGGAGGATACAAGGTGGAGGGGTCAATGGTGGAAAAAAGGAGACATCTGTAATACTTTCAACAATAAAGATAAATTAAAAAATAAAAATAAATAAATGCATGGGAGGTGCTAAAAAGTATTTGTTAAAAAAGATAATTAAATAGTTAAATAAATTAGTAAATAAATATACTTTCTTTGAAACAAAAAATAAATAAGTAAGTAATACAGAGTATGACCTCTGATCATAGTGGAATTACAATAGAAGTCAATAATAATAAGATGTTTGGATAATACCCAAATATTTGGAAATTAAAAAACACTTTTAAATAACCCATGAGTCAAAGAGGAAATCAAAGAAGAAAAATATGATCCATCCAATCATATTTTGGATGAATACTGAATGAAAAAGAAAACACAAGAAATTAAAAGTTGTCACATGAAATGAAAATGAAACTTGAGGAAAAATGTATAGCTTTACATGCTCTATTTAGAATTGGAAGAAATATTGAAAATCAACTATCTAAATTTTACTTCACAAATCTAGAAAGAGTAGCAAATTGAATCCAAAATTCCAAAGCAAATAGAGGGAAAGAAGTAGTAACAGTAAGAGTGGAGATCAACCCGATAGAAGAAAGATGGGAGAAAGACAATGTAAACAGAAGAGGGTTTCTGAAAGATTAATAAAACATAAAATTCAAGTCAATCTGATTATTTAAAATGGGAAAGAGATAACTTACTGATATTTTTAAATAATGATAAGAAAATATTATGAAAACTGCATACCAATACTCATAGAAGTATATACCATAAATAGGTGTATTTATTGTATGTAAAGTATGCTTCTAAAACATTAGTTTAAAAACTAAAAATCTTCAAAATATGATGATTTTAAATAATATCTAGGAAGAAAATGTTATTTATGATATGAACTAGCTGTATGTGTAGGGAAGTCCATTGAAATAGCTTTCTTATTGACTCGATAGAATCTGGATATCCTAAAATTAAAGTGAAGAGAACCAACTGTATAATACAAATATTCTCAACCACTGGCATTAGACATTAGCTTCCATTGGCATAATAAACCCATAGTATTCTATCAAATTAAGGTACTAAGTTGGTTTGGAGGTGGTGTGAGATATTAGAGGCTTAAAGTTGGAAGTAGTAGTAAATGAAGCAATAATGGTGTTGAAAACAGGACACAAGAAATGTTAAAGATAACCTTAACATTAAGGCAGCACTTAGGTATAATTATTAAATTTAAGTGAGAATCATTGCTATTCATCTCCTCACCACACACTTTTTGCCTATAAGCTCTTCTATATTAACCCATTTCCCACATCACGGAACTGGTGTTTGCCAAGTAATTCCAAAAAAATAATTTGTTATATCTTGGAGCTGTGCTGGTACTCAACTGCCCATCAGGAGATGACTTCAGCTATAAAATCTTCTACTATGCATATCTGTATCACTCAGCCTTGCTTGTTCCAAAGGAGAGACAGAAATAATGGAGTTGGGTGTGTGGGGTGTATAATGTAATGAAATCAGCCTCTCCAGAACTAGCCATTTATTTCCTGATAGGTTTTGACCCCATATCATGTCAAGGGAGGCTTTGATTTGAAATTATAAAAGCACAGAACCCACATACAACATATTTGGGGCCATAAGTGGGTAAATTGGGATAAGCGGGAGTTGAAGGGTTATTTCTTCCTATTGTATGCCATTAGTCACTACCACAGAATGCAAACTGATGTTGATCTGCTTTTCTTCTACAAAGAATCAAACTTAGTATTAATTTCCTTAGTTTATAATTATTTATTTTGATGTATTATATATGAGGAGAAAAATTACACGTGTTTATTATTGTGAATGAAATAGAGTAGGTGAAATGCTATTTACACTCTAACATCTAGGGTTGAACAAAGTTTCACACATGTTCATGTTATAGCAGCAACTATAGCAGTTGGGTATTAATTTTTCTACCAACTTTAATTTGAAAATAACCCAATAGATAAATTTGAACAAAGAAATTTGAGGAGAATTGAAATTTTATTTTGTTTTCTGGAGGGAAAATTTGTATGGATTGATCATATATTATTTATATAGGAATGAAAACTAATTTTCCTGGTGATTTTGCTTATTTTCTAAAAATAAATGTATCTTCTGTTGTGTGAGTAGGGGAGGTGGATATTAACATAATACTAAAACTATTTCTTTTATAAAGATAAAAGTAATTTATGGTCAGATCTCTTTTTGTAGGAGAATTTTTTTAAAAAAATGTCCTACTGTAGTAAAGAATGTTAACATTTCAGATAATGGTTATTTTAAATTGGTAAGTACCTTAGCATAAGTAGCCTGTTTTAAAAGTATAAGAATAATTTCATCATTCTATAATATATTATTTAGTTTGCCTTTAAGTAAAAATTTACAATTACTTCAACATTTTTCTCAATGTTAGGGTCCCTTAAATTCACTTATATCTATTCTTTTAAGTGTGTTCCCAAGGCCAAAATGAAGACTGATCTGAGCTTTTCCTATTTGTTGGGATATCACTATGTTTGTAAGTCGGGAATGGAAAGTAAAGCAATGACATTGTTTCCTAGTTAATCTGGTCTCATCTCTAACAGTAATAACTCAAAAAATTATTTTAAAGGGCAGCTGACTTTGGAAGATAACGTTCAAAAGGACTAGCATTTTAAAACATTTTTCTGATTAAGGGGAGTTTGATGTTTTAAGCAGTGCTTTAAAATATAGTTATTGACATCTGATTTTTGGGTTTCCAGATTCTATTGCATCCACACCAAAACTATAAATTAGATCTATGAGATTTCTAAATTTCATAGGCAGAATATGTATTTAAAAGCATCAAAATAAATTTATAAAATCAAAGTTTTAAATCAGCGTTAGTGCTCCTTTATCCCATCTCCACTACTATATATAAGAGTTCAACAATTAGAAAATGTTTATTATTTTCCCATGCAAACATATATGCCTAAAACACCATATTATATAATAAAATAAATCAAAGAAAAAATGGCTGAGAGAGTATGAGTTAGGGGAAGAAAAATGTATAAGATAATAAGAAAATTTTCACGCTGGGAAAACATAAATGCTATCTCTTTCTACTTTAATATTGACTTGTTTTTCAGTGACTGATTAGGAGAAAAATGATTTAAATGTTACTTCATCTTGATGATTTTTTTCCCAAATGACATTAAATACAGATAAACCACAATGCATTTTGGAGTCTATTGTTGCCATTGTTCATTACTTGCTATAAGAAATATCTTGAATTTCGAATTATGAATATCAAAGTGTATGAATCAGGAACAATCATTCTACAAAATGGAAGAAAATAATTGGGGATTATAATACCTTTTCTTCTATCTCTCAAAGTTATAATTGATAATGACTTCATATTTAGGAAATATATCATTTTCCATGTATATCTGATTAGTCTCATGCTTTGGTCACTTTTTTCTTATATTTATTTTCATAAGACTTTAAAGTGTACATTCCAAAAATTTGGCTGAGCTCTATTTTAAAAATTACTAACACATCCCAAATAAAACTGTCATTTTACTTCCAGAAACATATTTCTCACAGATGCTATAATCTTACTTCTAAACAATGTATTTAAGACTGTAATATAACATTTTATACTACATATTGATCTTTTATACTGAAACAAATGTATATTCCTGAACAGGTTGTTTTGGATATTGGAGACAGTCATTAATGTATACTCTTCACTGTTGTGGAATTAGTTTTATCTCAATTGCTTCAGAGTTCTGTATTGAAATTTCTCAATAAAAATCAGTTGTTGTTTTTTCTCTTTCATTGTTTTCTAAGGTTGCTGTCTTACAATGGAGGTTTTCTCACTTTCAATCACTTGCCCGGAGAGCCAGCCACAGTGCTTGGTTTTCATCTTGTTCCGTCCCAGAAAATCCGTGCTGACCCTCAGGCTCACCTGATGGAGTGCTGGCACAGGGCAAAGTACAGCCTCCCGTTCTTCAGGGTTCCTGGGAGATAGGCTGCAGGGTCTTATTTGAATATATGGGACGTTGGCCAAGCTATATACATAGTTTGATGTATACTTTAAAAATATTTAGCCTTATGATATATGCACATTTGTACTCTTTGCTTAATACTGAAAATATTACTTTCTAATATTGGGAGAGGCCATATGACTTTTTCTTTATTTGGCTAGCAGCTGCTGTAAATCCTTCTGTCAAACTGTACTATGAGACATACAACACATCTAATTGGAATTTAAACTCACACATCTAGTGGAACTGAAATATCCTCTTCCAGCTTAAGAGGCTTATATCTGTTGGAGTGCATAATTATGAATTTAATGAAGCATACTAATTAAAATACTGTTTAAGGTAAAAATGACTAAGGAATATAATCCAGAATGAAAAGTCAATTGTAATTTTAACATTACCTGTGCATAATCTTGCTGAAACTTAATCTAATTTTAATATAATTTTATTGGGTTAAGATTATTTGAGGTATTTATTTATTTTAATTCATATAGCCAAAATGTTCTTTGTATTATTCTATATTATCTGATTTCACAGGTTTAGACCTTGAAAATATGTCAAAGCAGTGATCTCTAAATTTTTAAAATATTCACACCTTTCAGTAGAAAAAAACTTAGCATGCACTTCCAATATATGTATATTTATTAGTAATACTACACTATTATAAATAGTATACACACCAATATACACACATACAAAGGATAAAGAATGTGATGAAAATTAAACATTATAACATGATTTTATTTATTATTGATATAGTAATTAAATTGGCTCTTATTTATGAGAGAATTATAACTGAGGATATATGATTTTTAAAATGATATATCACTTTATTTCTATGTGATAAATTGATTTGAACATCTAATTTAAGAAAAGCTTATTTCATACCTTAATCTAATGGATATAACAATGGATAAAAAAATGCCTTACAAAAATATGTAGATGCAAAATGTGAGAAGACCATTATTTACTGGACTTAACTAAATTATGATAGTCATTTTGTAATTCCATCCAACAACTAACATAAAAGATTTTGTTGAAATCTGACTAGTTTACATATTTGAGTTATCTTTAACCTATCTTTTTAAAGGTTCATTTTGCAAGAATGAGTTAAGACTAAATTAGGGAATTACATGGGCATAGCGGACAGCATGATGAAAATGAACAAAATAATCAGGATGTAGCTATTAAGGATTCTGCATTGTGAAGCTCTCACTCTCCCTTCAGTTTTCTTAGTATAAGTATATCTCACACACAGATGGAGCAAGGATTACTGTATCAATTCACATAATAAATTTTAGTGAAGCTCATTTTTCTTATTTTCTATATAAATAATTTAATTAAAATATCTAATATATTTTTTTCTACAAACAATGATTATCCAGTACAGGCATACTGCAGAGATATTGCGGGTTCTATTCCAAACCACCGTCAGAAAATGACTATCACAATGAGTTTGTAATCTTTTTACTGGTGAAAGGTCTTCCATTTAGTCTATAAAAAATGCAACACCTGTGAAGCACAATAAAATGGAGGCGTACCTATAGACTTCTTGTGGTTCATGTAAGTTCAATTGCAGAACTCTGTGCTAAATATTAGGAAATGTGTGAATTTAAATTGCTAATGTACAATCTAGAGACTTGGGCACTTTTTTTTTTTTTACTTTTTGTCTGGTTACATTACCATTCCACCCATTAGCCTAAACCAGTGGTCGGCAAACTGTGCCTTGCAAGCCACATGCGGCTCTTTGGCCCCTTGAGTATGGCTCTTCCACAAAATACCGACTTCTGCGCATGGGCCATGGTTTCAATCGCACTGTACATGCCCGCCCGCATGTGGTATTTTGTGGAAGAGCCACACTCAAAGGGCCAAAGAGCCTCATGTGGCTTGTGAGCCGCAGTTTGCCGACCACTGGCCTAAACCATAATACTGGTTGGGGCAAAAGTAGGTTTACAGCTGTCCATATGGAAAATAACACAATAATTAATGAGTAATAACACAAGAATAAACTCTGTGTTTCACGTATGCACAACTATAAGCCTACTTTTGCCCTACCCTGTACATGGTGTATTGAATACAAATGACATCTTTCCTATCTTCAGTTTCTCAAATCATTAAACCAATTAAATCTACTTAATAAATACATAATATGTTCTGTTGATTTCATCTTTACTGTTAGGACCTTATCAAGTTTCACCCATATTATTTCAATAAACTCCTTTAAATTATTTACCTGGTCTCAAATAAAATGAACCTTAATGTGCTCTTAATTTAGCTTTTTGTTTGGAAATAATGATAGACACACAAGATGTAGCAGAACCTGTACAGAGAGGTCCCCGTGTAATTCCCTCAGATAACTTCTTACAAAACTATACTGCAATATCAAATCCAGAAAATTGTCATTGATAGCATATCATTAAGTAGACTAGAGACCTTACTTAGATTTCACCAGTATTTAAATGTGATAATTTGCAAGTATCTGTGTGTCTATATAGCTATTAAATCTTATAATATATAGATTTTCATAACCATCACCACAATTAAGAGGCAGAACTTTCCATCACCATAAATGAATTCCCTCATGCTAAACCTTTAGAGCCACTCTGACCCTGTCCTTTTCTCATGGAAAGCACTAGTGTGTCCACCATTTACATAATTTTATTAATGTTGAAGATGTTGTATAAGTGGAATCATGAAGTGTTTAATCTTTGACCTGGCATAATTTGGAATGTAATTTTGACATATTAGAATAAAAATTTGGCAATAACATTGAAATTTATCCATTATGGGTATCAGTAATCTGTTCCTTTGTATTGTTAAATAGTACTCCATGGTGTGGATGTGGTACAATTTGTTTGTTTGTTTATTCATTAAATATTTTTATTAAGTCTTATAGAGAGGGGAAGAGAGAGGGAGAGAGAGAAAAAAACCTTCAACATGAGAGTGAAACTTCAATCAGTGGCCTCCTGCAAGATCCCTACTGGGCATCAAGCCTGGGGAATTGAACCACTTATCTGATAAATGCTATGTAAACAAATGTTTTACCATTCTGTAAATTGTCTTTTCTTTTGTCAATTGTTTATTTTACTGTGCAGAATCTTTGAGTTTGATTTAGTCCCCTATTCTCCCCCCCCACATTTTTTGCTTTTTCTGTTTGTGTTTTGGGCATTATGTCTAAAAATTTATTGTCAAAACCAATATTAAAATAGCCTCTTGCCCTGACCGGTTTGGCTCAGTGGATAGAGCATCGGCCTGCGACTGAAGGGTCCCAGGTTCGATTCCCGCCACCGGCATGTACCTCGGTTGCGGGCACATCCCCAATAGGGGCTGTGCAGGAGGCAGCTGATCGATGTTTCTCTCTCACTGATGGTTCTAACTCTCTATCCTTCCACCTTCCTCTCTGTAAAAAAATCAATTAAATATATTTTTTAAAAAAGAGCCTCTCCCCTGTGTTTCTTCTAGGATTTTTCATGGTATTAAGTCTTGTGTCTTTGATTTATTTTGAGTTAATTTTTGTGAGTGATGTAGAATAGGGGTCCATTTTCATTGTCCTGCATGTGTTTCTCCAATTTTCCTAGAACAGTTTGTTGAAGAGACTATCCTTTCCTCAATGGAGTTCTTGGCTCATTTGTTGAATATTATTTAAAGGTATAGGCTGGGATTTAATTCAGGGCTCTCTATCTTCTTCTATTTTTCTATCTGTTTTTTTTTTTTTTTTTTAGAATTTCTTTAGTTATTTTAGGTCTTTTGTGATTCAACACAAATTTTAGGATTGCTTCTTCCATTTCTGTGAAAAATTCCTCTTGTATTTTGATGGATACTGTATTGAATCTTCAGATTGCTTTGGGTAGTATGGATATTTCAACAATATTAATTTTTCTAAACTATGACCATGAGATGCCTTTCTCTTTGTTTGTATCTTTTCTAATTTCTTTCAGCAAAGTCTCATAGCTCTCATTGTGCAGACTTTTCATTTCCTTGGTTAAGTTCATTCCTAAGTATCTTATTGTTTTTGATCCTATTGTGAATGAGGTAGTTTTCTTTATTTCTTTGTTAGATGTGTTATCATTAGGTTAAATAAATGCAATAACTTCTGTATCTTGATATGTATTCTGGAACTTTATTAAAATCATCAATTAGTTTCAACAGTATTTTTTGTTTGTTTGGGAGATATTTATATACAAAAAACCCCACATATCATCAGCAAATAGAGACAATTTTACTTCTTTCTTTTTGATTTGGATGTCTCTTATTTCTTGTTTTGCCTAATTGCTCCAGCTTGGACTTTCAGTACTATATAGAATAGGAATGGTGTTTATATACATTGAACATGTTCTTCTACTCTCTCCTGACCTGTACAGTTTCTGCTGAGGGAGACCCATTCTCAAGTGGGAGAGTCCCCTACGTCTATGGGCAGACCTCTTGCTGGAATCCTAGGGCAGACAGCATGAAACAGATTCCTTCAGTTGTCCTTGTCAGCATTCTTCCTCCTGCCCCATCATAGAGGTCTCTCTTCAGAAATCTAGTTGTTGCAGAAGAACAAGAGGACCTCTAGCTATAACCAATGCAGCTGGGCACTCTTTTACTCACCCTTTTCACTTTCCACATCCTCTGCTAGATAGGTCAGGTTGCCTCAAGTGCCGCTGCTGCCGTTGCAATTCTCTTGGTTCCATAGCCTCTCTTAAGTTGGAATCCCTCCACTTTTGAATGCATAGATGGATGGATCTATCGAGTGTCCTGGTGTGCTATGTAGCAGAATACAAAATTAATATCCAGAAATCAGTGGCATTAATATACACCAATAATGAACTATCAGAAAGAGAAGATTGAAACAAAAAATAAGGTACCTAGGAAAAAATTTAACCAAGGAAAATTATAGGACAATGAAGAAAGAAATTGAGAAAAACACAAATAAGTGGAAACACATATCGTGTTCATGGATTTTAAGAATTAACATCATTAAAATGCTCATACTATCCAAAGTAATCTATAGATCAGTTCAGTTCAATGCAGTAATTATTAAAATATCAAAGGCATATTTCACAGATCTAGAACAAATATTCCAAAAATTTATATGGACCCCAAAATGCCCTCAGCAATCTTGAGAAAGAACAAAGTTGGAGGTATCACAATACCAGATATCAAGCTATAACTGCAAGGCCATAGTTATAAAAACAGCACAGTACTGGCGTAAGAGGCATGTGGATCCATGGAACAGAACAGAGCCCAGAAATAAACTCACGCCTTTATGGTCAATTAATATATGACAAAAAGGCAAGAGCATAGAATGGAATAAAAACAATCTCTTCAATAAATGATGTTGGGAAAATTGGGCAGGTACACGAAAAAAAAAAAAAACAACAAAAAAAAACTAGACCACCAACTTACACCATACATACGAATAAACTCAAAATGGATTAAAGACTTAAATGTAAGTCATGAAAGCATAAAAATACTAGAAGAAAACATAAGCAGTAAAATCTCTGACATCATTAGTAGCAATATTTTTGCTGCTATATCTCCTCAGCGAGGTAAACAAAGGAAAAATAAACAAATGGGACTACATCAATCTAAAAATCTTTTGCACAGAAAAAGAAACCATCACTAAAATGAAAAGGGAACCGATTTCATTTTGAGAGAACATATTCAACAATGATACTTCTGATTAGGGGTTAACTTCCAAAATATATGAAGAATTTATACAACTGAACAAAAGGAAGACAATCAATCCAATTAAAAATGGGCAAAGGACCTGAATAGACACTTCTCCAAAGAGGACATACAGATGGCCAATAGACATATGAAAAAAGGCTTAGTGTCACTAATCATCAGAGAGGTGCAAATTAAAATCACAATGAGATATCACAGTGGTAGGGGGAGGTAGAAGGGGGTACAGGGGGAATAAATGGTGATGGAAGGTGACTTGACTTGGGGTGGTAAACACACAGTACAATATGCAGATGATGTATTGTAGAATTATATATCTGAAACCCATGTAATTGTATTAATCAATATCACCCCAAAAAATATTTAAAAATTAATAAATAAAAAAATTGAATGGTGTTATAACCCTGTGACGACAATGATAACTTTATTCACATTTTAATAAAATAAATAAAATAAGCATGCCCTTGGTCTACTTCCTTCTTTTTTATATTCCTTTCTACTCATCTATGTTAATTTCATGAGATGCAGGTTATCTCTGTCAAAGCAGAACAAATATATGCATGTGTGTGTAGAACCTGTCAGAATGAGATAGTAAGTACTACTCTTGTCCATTTGAAGCTGATGTGACCTTTAAAAGTAAACAGTGCTCCCAACTAATAACTCACCATTTAGAAAGAAAAAAGCTTGACAAAAGATTTATATAATTTCATACCAAACATCTAGAAAATGAACATTGAAAGAAAATATATTGCATTGAATATAGATCATTATTTCAATATTGTTAAATATATTTTTTTAAAAAATAAATCTTTATTCAGATTATTACAGTTGTTCCTCTTTTTCCCCCGCCACTGTCCTCGTGCATAGCTGTATGATTTTTGTCCAGTCTCTTCACACACCCCACACACTCCCTTCCCCCCGAGAATTGTCAGTCCACTCCCTTTCTATGCCTCTGATTCTATTCTATTCACTAGTTTATTCTGTTCATCAGGTTTTTTATTCACTTGATTTTTAGATTCACTTGTTGATAGATATGTATTTGTTGTCACTTTGTTGTTCATAATTTTTATCTTTACCTTTTTCTTCTTCTTCCTCTTCTTAAAGAATACCCTGCAGCATTTCATATAATACTGATTTGGTGGTGGTGAACTCCTTTAGCTTTTTCTTATCTGTGAAGCTCTTTATCTGACCTTCAATTCTAAATGATAGCTTTGCTGGGTAGAGTAATCTTGTTTGTAGGTTCTTGCTATTCATCACTTTAAATATTTCTTGCCACCCCCTTCTGGCCTGCATAGTTTCTGTTGAGAAATCAGCTAACAGTCGTATGGGTACTCCCTTGTAGGTAACTGACTGTTTTTCTCTTGCTGCTTTTAATATTCTCTCTTTGTCTTTAACTGTTGGCATTTTAATTATGATTTGTCTTGGTGTGGTCCTCTTTGGATTCCTTTTGTTTGGGGTTCTCTGTGCTTCCTGGACTTGTAAGTTTATTTCTTTCACCAGGTAAGGGAAGTTTTCTGTCGTTATTTCTTCAAATAGGTTTTCAATATCTTGCTCTTGCTCTTCTTCTGGCACCCCTATATTTCGGATGTTGGTATGCTTGAAGTCGTCCCAGAGTATCCTTGCACTATCTTCATATTTTTGTATTCTTTTTTCCTTTTGCTTTTCCAGTTGGGTGTTTCTTGCTTCTTTGTATTTCAAATGTTGTTTGAAAGAAATTTTCATTCAATTACATGTATCAGAAAGATTATAATTTCAAAATAAATGCAAGGGTTCAAAGTATCCAAAATAGATAAGATCTCAGAGGAACTCTGAATTGCTAACTTTTGGAGAAAGTATTGAGATGAAAGGAAGCTCAATGAGTTATTTTAGGTAATAAAATGTGTTTATAAACTTGGTGTGAGAGAGTTTTAATGATTTTTAAGATGGGAAAACTTAGGGAAAAATACTTGGTTGCTATAATACAAAAAATCTTTATAATGTCATAAACTTTCATATTAACATTAATCTCATTATCCTGTTTCAACTTTATTTTCCTGTCAATAGATTGCCAGTAGCTATATTTTCTCTTAATTTCCCTTCATACCAGTCTTGATGTGGCTTGTTCTTTAATTCCCTGGTTGTAGAACTTCCATTCAGCCAGATTTCAGGCAGTCCTGCATGGTGGTTGTTTTGTAGTTTAGTTGTAATTTTAATATGGTTGTGGGAGGAGGCAAGGGTTCATTTACCTATGCCTCCATCTTGACAGCAAGTTTTTACTTATAGACAGGTTTAATTTATACAAAAGTTTTATATAGTTTGAACAGGGAAGTGGATAGACATTCCCTGATTCAAATTTCAGGGGTTCACATACTACTTTCCTGGGCCATATCCAATCTACTGCCTTAAAAAAGAAAACGTAGCTAGGATTATTCGTTTATGTATTTCCTATGGCTGCTTTCAGGCTACACCAGCACAGTAGAGTATATGCAACAGAAAATGTATACCCTGCAAAATCCGAATTATTTCCTATGTGGCCCTTTACAAGAAAGTTTGTTTATGCCTGTTCTAATGTATTATTACTTTATTGGTTCTTCCATTGCAAAGTGATAGAATTTTAGAAGAAAAAACACAAGACTTGTTAATGCTTCCACATATTCTACAAGGCATCTGGAATTAATATCTAAGGAACCAAAAAAGGGACAGAAATATTTCACAATAGAAGCCATATTGGCAAATATCACTGATAATAAACTCTGCTGTCCAATATGCCACTGTTGCATCATGAAAACTTTTAACTATTTTCTACATGACCGAGCTAGTATCCAAACACCACTCCAGAGTCTAAAAATACGCATGAGTTAGTTTATTCAGCTGAGCAGTCAGTCACTCTGTATTTTATTGTCCATTCTATAATTGAGTGTAAGACACTGAGTTTCAGTTAAGCAGTGTATGAGAATATTAAAATTAGTTGATGATAATTATACCTGGGAAAATTTATCTTATATGTTGAAAGGATAAAATAAAAACACTTTATAGTAAAAAAAAAAAAGCATTACTAATGCCCTAAATTGAGCAGACCAGCTACTGTTGGGCATCAAGATTAATTTTATATTCTTCCCACTAGACCATGTGCTTAATAATTCTTAATAGTTAATATCAATTATTACTATGGAAATATTATTGGACTTAAATTAAGGATATATGGATATAAATATTTTATCTTTTATTTGAAAAATGTGTTATTAAGTTATTCTATTTTTAGGGTCTCAGTTTTCATAGCTGTACTAACATATACTACTAGAAGACTGTTGATAGTGTTAAATGAGATACAGCATGTGAAATCACCTAGGTCACTAGGTTCTCCATAAATGTTATTTGTATTTATATGTGAAATACATAGAGAAATTTCAAAACAATGTTCCATAATCACTATAATTAAAATTTTATCATATTCCTTAGTCAAATTATGACTGCCATATTCTGACATACATTTCAATACTTAGAATTTTGCTAATTCATTTTACATTTTAAGTTGTCAGATTTTTCTTCAGAATTTGAGTTCAGAGACTTATGATGTTGGTTTCTCTTGACCATCAATTTACCCAGTTTTGCACTTATAGTGCACTTAGAAGAAAACTGATGTGCATTACAAAATTTAGTCAATTATGCAGATTTACTATTAAAATTATTTCCATTTTTGTGGTAAAATATAGCTTAGCAGTCTGAATATGGGACTGGAACTTTTTTAAGTATTAAATTACATTTAGCATAAATTCTCATTCCAAAATATATAACTATTTTACCTTTTTGCCTTTTGGGGCATCAGCTGCAAGATTAATAATAGCCATTCTTAAAAATTATTATGTAGCCATGTTGGTGTGGTTCATTGGTTGAGCGCTGACTTATGAACCAGGAGGTCACAGCTTGATTCCTGGTCAGGGCACATGCCTGGATTGCAGGCTTGATCACCAATAGGGGACATGCAGGAGGCAGCCAACTGATCAATGATTCTCACTCACCATTGATGTTTCTACTTCTCTCTCTGTCTCCCTTCCTCTCTGAAATCAATAAAAATATATTTTAAAAAATAAAAAATAAAATTATGTAGTTCTTATCTTTCAGAATTATTCAGACTACTATCCTATCTAATAATAGACAAACATGGTAATTAACTGTACCTCTGACACGCTTCCCATTGGCTAATCAGGGTGATATGCAAATTAACTGCCAACCAAGATGGCGGCCAGCAGCCAGGCAGCTGAAGCAAACAGGAGGCTTGCTTGCTCCAGTGAAGGAGGAAGCCAAGGTTCCACACCTGCCTCCACCCAGCTCTGAGCTGCACTCTAAGCAACTATGTTGCAATTATAGAAGCTAAACAATCCCCAGAAACCTGCTTTCAGCCATCTGGGCTTCAGAGCTGGAGTTGCAACAGTGTTTCAATTATAGAAGCTACACAAAGCCCAGATATCTGCTTTCAGCAGCCGAGGTCTCAGAGCTGGAGCCGAGCCTCAGAGCCAAAGCCAGCTCTCAGCTCCAGTGACAGCCATAGAAGGTAAATAAATCCCAGAATAAAAATAAATAAATAAATAAAAAGGGGCTGGGAGCTTCAGTCACCCGCCAGCCTGAAAACGGCCCTCAGCCCCTCACCCAGACTGGCCAGGCACCCCAGTGGGGCCCCCCACCCTGAAGGGGGTGTGACCAGCTGCAAACAGCCATAATCCCCTCACCGAGGCTGGCCAGGCACCCAAGCAGGACCCCCACCCTGATCCGGGACACCCTTCAGGGCAAACCAGCTGACCCCCACCCATGCACCAGGCCTCTATCCTATATAGTAACAGGATAATATGCAAACTGACCCTAACAGCAGAAGGACTGGGAATGACTGGTCACTATGACACACACTGACCACCAGGAGGCAGACGCTCAATGCAGGAGCTGCCCTCTGGAGGTCAGGGTGCTCTCACATGGGAGGAGCTCTGCTCAGCCACAAGCCAGGCTGATGGCTGCCAGTACAACGGTGGTGGTGGGAGCCTCTCCTGCCTCCTCAGTAGCTCTAAGGATGTCCGACTGTAGTTTAGGCCTGCTCCCCGCTGGCAAGTGGACATCCCTCGAGGGCTGCCAGGATGCCAGAGGGATGTCTGATTGCCATCTTAGGCCCAATTCCCTGGCGAGTGGGCCTAAGCCAGCAGGTGATCATCCCCTGAGGGGTCCCAGACTGTGAGAGGGCACAGGCCGGGCTGAGGGACCCCTCCCCCCCCCCCGAGTGCACAAATTTTTGTGCACTGGGCCTCTAGTCTAATATAAAAAGGTACAGAAAATAAAAATGTAAAATGAGTATATCCTATATAATAAAAGCCTAATATGCTAAGTGTCTGGTCATCTGGACATCCGTTCAACCAATCAAAGCACAATATGCTAATGATATGCTAAGGCCGCTCAACTGCTCACGATGACATTCACTGACCACCAGGGGGCAGAAGCTCCAACCTGTAAGTTAGCTTGCTACTCGTGTCCAGCCTATTAGGACTGAATGAGATGGGCCGGACATCCCTGGAGCCCTCTTGCAGTTCTTCCCTGGCTGGCCAACCTCCATGGCTCCAATCGTGCACCAGTGGGGTCCTTTGGCCTGGCCTGCACCCTCTCATAATCTAGGACCCCTCAGGGGATGTCAGAGAGCTGGTTTCAGCCCGATTCCGTGGGCCAGGCCAAGGGATCCCACTGGTGCACAAATTTGTACACCAGCCTCTAGTATAAATATAAAATATTATGATTTATTTCTTGTAGCAATTTTTTATAAACTTGCTAATTCAATTTTATATTTGATCATGCATTTTCATTTGATGCATAAATTTCTTCATTTTTAATGTGCAATTTTCAAAAAAGTTCAGTTGTATTTTTGTAGCTAACATTGAGCAGAGTCAGAAATCTGTATGTTTGTATCTAGTATTAAGAGATCTAGTAGGGGTTTTGTGTTTTTGTTGTTAATTTTATTCTTCACAATACCTCAATATCTATGTAAAACTGAAAGTGTGTTAAGGAATTACAGAAGTTCTTAAATTTATCCCAGTCAAGTAAATTTGAGTCCTGCTATAGTGCAATCCAGGAAAAATATCTAATTAGCAGGAGAGAAACAGAAGCAACTAAGTTTGTACTGGTAAAGGGCTATTTGCTTGCAATGTGTGTAGGTTGTTGTTTTGGGGTTTTTTTTGGGGGGGGGGAGAGGGAGTTGTTTGTTTCTAGCAAGATTTATTGCTTACAATCAATGCTGTTTTTGAAGGAAAGTGGGGAGTGGGTCAGGGTTGAGGAACATCTATAGTCATAATCATTATTAGAGATCAATGGTCAATTTGCAGAAGCCAAAGAGCCACATGGAGCTTGAACACACCCCACCCACCAATAAAATGAAAGGAAAAAAGGATAAATTATTGAGAACCTTCCTGCTGTGCACACATAAACCCTTTATGAAAAGTTTATGTCCTATTTTATCCATATTATCAGAAATAACCTTTTAATGTATTACTGAATTTGATTTGCTAATATTTTGCTGAAGATTTTTACATTTATGTTCATTAGAAATGTTGGACTCTAATTTTCATTTTTGTTGTTGTTGTATCCTTGACTGGTTTGGTAATGCTGGCCTTGTAAAATAAAATTTTGAAGTATTCCCTTCTTTTCTACTTTTTGTAATAAATTGAGAAAGATCGGTATTAATTTTTTTAATATTTGGTAAAATTTACTAATGAAGCTGTCTTGTCTTGAACTTTTGTTTATTGTGAGGTTTTTTATTACTGATTCAACCTCTTTATTAGTAATTGGTCTATTTAAATGTTCTATTTCTTTATGATTCAGTCTTGGAAGGTGGCATGTTTCTAGGAATTCATCCATTTATTTTCAAGTTGTTCAATTTGTTGCTGCTGTGTGTTTTAAAAAGAGTTTTCAACATGAAAGTTTTATTCTCATATACTATTTTCCTTTAATAATAGTTTTCTATTGTTCTTGGTCTACTATTTCTTGTTTATTCTGCTACTGTCTTATTTCTTAAAGACCAGTAATAAGAATCAGGAGTAAGACTCTGGATGATTCCTTGCTTTCTTAGTTCATCATACTAAGAGGTTTAATGAAATGCACTTTGTTTTAATTGATGGCATTTTCAGTGGATCAAGGTAAAAAAGCTGATT
The DNA here is from genome assembly GCF_963259705.1 of Myotis daubentonii. Lineage (NCBI taxonomy): Eukaryota > Metazoa > Chordata > Mammalia > Chiroptera > Vespertilionidae > Myotis > Myotis daubentonii. The sequence continues at coordinate 65,505,076 of NC_081861.1, read as the reverse complement.
TGTGATATCTGATTTTGTGATTCAGTCTGTTGCATAGACCTTTGTTATAGTAATAACGATAATGATAGGAAATAAGTAGAGTGTTACAATGTTATAGCAATAGAAAATAATTAAAGAGTGTTATAGGAAATGTAGAAATTTTTTTTTTGTGTGTGAAATATTAAATAGCACAGGGTATGACCACTCTGGCCAAGCCCTAGCTGCACCATATAGATAAGACCATAACCGGATGCTACTTTTAGGAATGACGTATGTAAACCTGATAGACACCTTCTGAGTGACACTGCGATTGATAACCAGATTGTACTCTGATTAACATTTGTGTGATGACATGTTACTGATAGCCACCTGGACTGTGTGGGTAAGAACAGGCTTAAAAATGGGTCCCTGACTTCAGACATCAGTCATCCTCTTGACCCACGCTCTATGCTGCCTTGCTCCACGCCAGACGGTAGAAGAACGGCCAAACCTCTGATAGTGAGATTTTGGTCGCCCTCCTCCCTCTGACTCGACCCAACCAGACAGCCAGCCACCCAAAGACGGATCCGCCGCTGCCCACAGAAGACACCACTCTTCCCCTGGGACCCTGTTAAGTCTGAGTCCACGACACCAGGAACCTTGTGAGTAATAAAGTATGCAACTGCATATTCTTGTGTGGTGTAATTCCTCTGGCAGTCTTAACTATATTAATACTAGAGGCCCGGTGCATGAAATTTGTGCATGGGGAGGTGGTCCTTCAGCCCTGTTTGTACCCTCTAACAATCCAGGACCACTGACTCCTAACTGCTTTCCTGCCAGCCTGCTTGATTGCCCCTAACCCAGCCGTGGGCAAACTACGGCCCGTGGGCCAGATCCGGGCATTTGAAATGAATAAAACTATTGAAAAAAAAGACCGTACCCTTTTATGTAATGATGTTTACTTTGAATTTATATTAGTTCACACAAACACTCCATCCATGCTTTTGTTCCGGCCCTCCGGTCCAGTTTAAGAACCCATTGTGGCCCTCGAGTCAAAAAGTTTGTCCACCCCTGCCCTAACCACTTTGCTTGCCTGCCTCATCGCCCCTAACTGCCTCTGCCTGCCTGCCTGATCACCCCTAAAAACTCTGCCTGCATGCCTAATCACTGCTAATGGCCTCTGCCTGCTTGCCTGATTGCCCCTAACCACTCGCCTGCCTGCCTGATTGCCCCTAACCACTCTGCCTGCCTGATCACCCCAACTGCTCATCTGCTTGCCTGATCGCCCCTAACTGCCTCTGCCTGCCTGCCTCATTGCCCCTCATATTACACTTTTATTATTATAGATAGTTGCCTTGCTCCAAGTTGTAAGGCCCGCTTGTCATAAAGACGGAAAAGTTTTAATTTTTACTCTTGATTATGGCAATTAACTAACACAGATGGCCACCAAAAAGGTGACTTACCAAAGGGTGTATAGCAAACGGTGCTGTTAAGTTCTCTTCCATGAAAACGTGAATGGCATGCATTGTATCTACCTGGGTACATGAAAGAGTGAAGTTTCTGTCTGTCTTTGCAATCATATGAGCGAATTGTGTGAGACCCCAGCACAGTCTGGCTTTGTGCTTACAGAATAGTAGAGATCTTTTTTTTTTTTCTTTGCTCCATTGGTGGAGATTTCCTAGAGGTTGCAGGATATCTTCCTTTTAATTTTTCCTCAACACTCTGACTTATGTCTCTCACCTTTTGTTTCCCTCCATCCTCCACCCACAATAACTTGCTCTAGGCTCCCTTTGCTAGAGTGTCTAGATAGGAGATTGCACAATGCATCTGCCACCAGAACCACTATTCCCAGCATTCCTGGTGCTCCCCGTGCTCTCAGCTTCTGCTTCCAGCCCGAGGCCCCTCCCCTGCCTTCCCCCCATGTGGGACGCGGACACTAGGTTCGCGTTGCCAGGGCGACATCGCCAGTGTCCTGCCCAGGCCACTATGGGCGCCACCGTCTTTGTCACAGAGTGATAGTTAATTTAAGTATTACTCTTTTATTAGATAGGATAAGGTCAGCTGATAATGCCTATCCTCTGTCCTGCTTGCTTAGAGTAGTCTCTTTGCTAATAACTACTTAATGTCCGAACACCTGCATGGTTAAGTTTATCTCAAGGGACACCTTGGATAATGCCCCATATACTCTACTCAGAAAACCTTTAATTGCTATTGCATGCTTGCTTGTTTTATCCTTTCACTATCAATCTACCATTAGGTGCCTCCTCCTTTAAAGATGTCTGATTCTTTCCCTGAAAGGTTGTTTTCCTAAGACTTTTCCTATGAAGTCTTTTCTCTTTCATTCCATTTCAATTTATTTTTATGATATTACTAGAAGCCCGGTGCATGACATTTATGCACTCGAGGGTATCCATAAGCCCAGTCTGTGCCCTCAGCCCAGACTGCGCCCTCTCACAGTCTCCCTGCAGGAGCGGGTCTAAACTGTCAGTCGGACATCCCCCGAGGGGTCCTTAGCACTGCCAAGGAGGTGGGAGAGGTTCCCGCTACCACTGCTGCGCTAGCCAGCCATGAGCCCAGGTCAGGGTTTCTGGCCGAGCAGCGCTCCCCCTGTGGGAGCACACTGACCACCAGGGGACAGCTCCTGCATTGAGTGTCTGCCCCCTCGTGGTCAGTGCGCATCATAGCAAAGGGTCATTCTGCCATTCGGTCGATTTGCATATTAGCCTTTTATTATATAGGATTCTCTATTCTCACCTGAATTAAGTACAATATTTCCTTACCAGGTTTTAGGTTGTCATTATCTGTGATAATTTTTTCCAAGTTCTGCCACAGATAGTACTTGAACTCTCCACTTTTCTGTGTTTCTCTGCCTAAGTCAACTATGGCATTGATTCTGGAAATCAGTGGTTTCAAAAAGTTTACTGCTTAGTAAATTAGCTTCCTAATGCTGCTGTAACAAATTGCCACAAACTTTTTCTCTCACAATTCATGAAGCTACATGTCTGAAATCAAGGTGTCAGTGAAGCCATAATCACCTCTGAAAGCTTTAGGAAATGATCTTCTCTTACCTCTTCCTTGCTTCTGGTGACTGCCAGCAATCCTTGGCATGCCTTGACTTGCAGGTGCATCACTTACTGCCTCTGTCTTCATATGGCCGACTTTCTTCTGTGATGTCTGTATCTCTGTGTGTCTTCTCCTCTTATAAGGACAATAAGTCAGGTTGAAATTAGGGCTCACTCTAATCCAGTTTGAACTCACCTTAACTAATTATATATGCAGACTATTTTTCCAAATAAAGTCACATTCGGAGTTTCAAGGTGAACATCAATTTTAGGGGAATATTACTCCACCCAGTACACTTACTTATACTAAATTATGCTATCGGTATAGATTGCAGTGGTTTTATTTGCTCTGTTCATATATAATATACTTTCTAGAAGAAGGTACAGAAAAATTCAGATTTAGGTAGCTGTCATTACCCTTTAGGAAACTAGATCATCAAAACACTGTAACTGAGCCCTGGCTGGTGTGGCTTACTCAGTAGGTGACGTTGACGTCTCTCTCTCTCTCTCTCTCTCTCTCTCTCTCTCTCTCTCTCTCTCTCTCTCCCTCTCTCTCCTTTTCTCTCTAATCAATAAAAAAAATCTTAAAAAAACACACTCTAACTGAGGCTATAAAATCATTCAATTAATCAATTTTAGGTAATGATTATAAAGTTTTTTCTTGATTCTTTTTACATCTGTCAAAAGTGTTTTATCTCAGAAAATTGCTATAACATCTTATTGACAATTAGCATACTTAACTCTTTTTCTCTTCCAGAGTGGTAGAAGAACACTGAACTCCTTCAAGAGAGGGGAGGGGTAAAAAATCAGGAGGTGAATATAAAAACAACAACAAAATTATTTTTGAAAACACCTAGTTAATAATTTTGCCAAAGGATTTTTCTCATCAGAGCAACATAGAAACCAGTTGACTTAACAGACCTGAGAATTATTTTGATCACCACAAACTTTTTTTGATGTGAAGATACTTAGAATTGTTTTATTAATTTTTTATTAATTTTTTGTTATTAAATGTATTGGGGGTTACACTGATAATAATATCATATGGATTTCAAGTGTACATTTCTATGATACATGATCAGTATATTTGCATTGTGTGCCTACCACCCAAAGTCAAATCATCTTCTGTCACCATGTATTTGGTCCCCCTTACCTTTACAATCCCCCACACTGGTAACCACCACACTGTTGTCTGTGCTTACGAGTTTCAGTTTCAGTCCTACATATGATTTCATATAGTTGATAGCTTCTTCTGACTTATTTTGCTTAGCATGATATTCTCAAGGTCCATCCGTGTTTTGGCAAATGGCAGTACTTCACCTTTTCTTATAGCTGATTTATATTCCATTGTATATATATACCACATCTAGGTTATGGAGAAAAAGGAGCCCTCATTCACTGCTGGTGGAAATGTAATCTGGTACAGCCACAATGGAAAACAGTATGGAGGTTCTTCAAAAAATTAAGATCTTGTTAATAAGCTATGTCTATATCTGATATGTAAGTTAAGTTCAGCTTAAGTTCTTGACCATCAGACCTTATTCCTCTGCACTCTATGGGTTCAAAAGAATTTTATCAAAAGATGCTTTTTAAAAAATTTTTAAATCTGTATTGTTGAAAGTATTACGTATGCCCCCTTTCCCCCCCCCCCCGACTCTGAACAGCTCTGTGCTACCACATGGTGACCTTTGCCATCAAATAGAAGCATCCATGGTTCTTAAAGTGCCTGCCGCAGGCACCACCTTCACTCTGGCGGCTGCTAAATCCTGAAGGAGCACTTCCCAGGTGACACTACGGGCCAGAAGGTGGGGGGGGGGGATGTGCTAGGCAATATTTACAGCTCTTAACAATAGCCTACCCCTGCCCCTTGACCCAGGCCTTCACCACCCTATTGCTTGTGTCATGGGTTATGCATATATGCATACAAGTTCTTTGGTTGATCTCTTCCCACCCACCCTCCTATTCCCTGCTTTCCCTCTGTTTTCTGGTCCATTTTTTTTTCATCCACTGAAAATGTTCCTTTATTTCTTAATTTCTGTGTGAATGCCATCCTAACATTTTTCTAGCTGGCTTCCAGACAAATTGTAAAGCAGCCAATTACCCTAAGCAAATTATATAGGATTCTCATGGTTCTTTTTCCTGGTTTCATCTTGGCTGATTTGATCAAACTAGAGTTTTCATATAAGCGATAAGGCATTCCAGTGGAAGGGTTGGAGAATAAAGAAAGCTTGCAAAACAAACCACGTATTTCAAAGTTTTTACTTTTTTCTGAGTAAACAGAGACTCTCCTTGTGATAATCTCAGATTTAAAAAAATATTAAAAAGCATACACTTCTAGTATATTTTAATAATAATAACCATTAGTATTTTTGAAATCTCATTCTTTGTTTAGTTTTGTAGCTTCATTTGTTCAAACGAGAGAAGACATTTAATACACTCATTAGGTGAGAACTAATGGGTGTCTGTCACAATAGTAAATCAACTAATTACCACCTATTTGTTGAATTTTTGCTGTGTGCAAAGCATAGTTGTTGGCCAAAGAGAGACAAAGACAAATGTACAAGGAAGAGGCTGGAGGTGAGTAACTAAAATGTATCCATCACCTTTGCTTTGAAAAGTTTACTGATTTCTAACAAAAAGTACTATGATTTGAATTTAGAACCTTTGGTGTGACAAATTTAATTCTCACAGATGGATAAAAATGGATTATTACTTTTTTTTACAAGCAGAGAAAACTCATTGCTCACATTCTTAGCTACAGCTCCTAAACCACTCCATACCATTTTTTTTTTTTCCTGAAACAAACTTTCCTCTTCTCCCCCAGCCAGCCCCAGGGGGATCACCATTATAGGCTCTGGGACCAGGACAGGAGGTAAGACATGTGAATGTTTCCTCACTGGGAAACCACTCCATAACTTTCTGATGACGTATTTGTAGGTCACTGACAGTTGGATTTGAGGGTCTTTCATTCTCCTCAATTTCTTTTGCATGAGAAAAAGCTGAAGCCAAAGAATCAATTTGAAGGGAACTGTGATTTATATCCTGATCAGAAATTACTATAGTTTCCTTGATCATAGTATTCTTTTTAAATTCAGAGTGTGATTTCCATCTGTTTTAGCTAATTTACTAGTACAGATTATGCATAATTATAACTTCTAGATTATGGGTCATATTTCATAAAAAGGACGACTCTTAGCACAGACATGCAAGACTCTTACCTGAAATAAAGCTACATTATCTCATTGAAACATAAGGTAATGAATGTTAATTTTCTGATCTGAAAGTATTGAAACTCTCTTCCAATGTAACATGAACTAAAGGGAGATGGTTTAATGTTTAACATAGGATTCTTAGTTTATCATTGTTATTTCTAGGAAAACAAGCTTATGAAGTGATTTAAATACAGTAATTACTGATCACATATGCTAAAGGGGAAATTTTTTAATTTAGCATAGTTTGAAATTATTTTTTCTTCCATACACAAAATTTGCATTTATTAACTAGAATGGATTTGTAATCAAATTATTGATCATTTTAAATGTAATAATTCATAGATAAAATTCATAATTTGCATATATATTTAATAAAATTCACCTATCTCATTTTACAAATGAAAATAGATAAAATTAGGTTACAGAAGGAAAGACAAAATAAAAAGGAGATGTTTTCTGGACAAAAGAATAAGAGTTTAATTTTATCCAATGGTGGAAATGTAAATGAACATTAATTAGGTGAATTAAAGCACTGAAAATTTGACAAAAGCAATTGTAATGAAACACTCAAATCATAAAAGAGAAATGATTTATGAACAAAAAGTTCTTTTTAGAGAATATTTCCAAATTAATCTATTAAATGAGATGGTCCTTCAAAATGTGATTTTTATTTTTACAATAATTTCTCCAGTTTTGATATTAGAAAATGCAAAGCATTATTTTAAACATTAATACAGATAAAAGTGGATTATTGTCACATTATTCTGGCTTAGCTTCTTTTTTATTTCTTTGCTGTTTGTAATTAATACAGAGGTTTAGAATATTTTCTGTTTGAAATATAGGATATAATCATTACCAACAGTGAAAAGAAAATTATAATAGCAAAATAATACTATCAAGACTGGGATAGGTTTCAGTTTGTAGTAGAAGGTTCTGTATGAAATTCTAACTTTAAATTTTTACACTTTTCCTTTTGTTCTGCAAAGTCTGAAGCATTTCTAATGTTCTCTGTTGGAAATCATTTATCAGTTTAATGAACACATTCAAGGGAAGATAACCATAGGGGAGGAGGGAAGATCTGATTCTTTTGTTGCACATGTAGTATAACTGCCCATCTCTCAGTATATCTGACAGACTCCAAACATTAAATTAACTGAAATGAAAACCTCATTCTGAACTGATTTCCCATACATACCAAACAGCCTGTGAAACGCCTAAGATTTTATGTCCAAATCCATTAAGCACACTGCAGAGAAAAGTATAGCAAGTGCATGGTTGAATATATGCCCATAGAAAGCTTCCATACTTTGTTAACTTCATAGCTGAATTGATCCACAGGGTGCAAAGCTAGGCACTGAGTAGACTAAATGGCCTGGCATAGTTGGGAATGGAATTGCATTCTGAATGAAAGCACAACATTGGGAAGAAACTCAAAAACAGAATCATTTCCTATCCTGTGATCTTTCTACTGTTCATGTAAATTTAAGTATGTGGAAATGGAGCTTGTCAGTTATTGCGCTCAAAGGCAATGCCAGTTGTTGGAGTGATGAGGTTTTAGTAAAGACCAGTGTGATGAAAACCTCAAGAATCCTTCCTTTGATTATGTGTTTCTTATAGATCTTTAAGGGCTGCACTAGATTACTGATAGAAGTTATTAATTTTATCAATTTTTGTTATTATCTTTATTTGAACACATTTCATTGGCATACAGAAAAAAGTTTGTTGTTTTTTTCTTTCTTGATTAAAGGCCATATACAACTATCTAACAGTCAGTAGCAGGAGGTTAATGGCAATGAACTAGAATAAAACTAAATGTCACCTCATCTTACTTTTCTTTAAAACCTTCTAAGTAGATAAGACATGTTCAGAAAGCTGTAAAATGTGCCCTTTGCTTACAAGAAAAAGGTCACTTCTGAGCTAACAAATTATAATAGGCTACTCATAAATGATCACATCAGTGACTGAAATATGGTGCTGTGCACACTTTAAATGTTGGTGCAATTACTTTAGCCTTAACTAGTGATTCTTTTTTTTTTTTTACCTGATAGGAAGTATCTTGGAGCTTTTGAAAAATTATAAAATTTAATATAAATTCATGAACCAACAAATATCTTAAAGTCAATATAATTATATTTGTTTTGTCACCTACACAGTTTACCTTTCAAATCTACATACTTAATTATGCATGATCATAGACCCATCAACTACTATGCTGAGGAAACATAACTTTTTGAACTACAACAGACATGGTGTTGAAAAGTGTGGACAGGTTCCAGGGGCACGCTCTATTGTACTGTATTCTTTTGAAAAAACATTGTAAAGCAGCCGTCATAAAGGGCAGTTGAAACCACATGCACTTCCTCAGCTAAAGTAAAAATTTAAATCTGACTATTTTACAGCTATAATGATAACAATGGAGACAGAAGCATGGTTAGGCCATTCTCACATCCTTTATTTCTAATTTACTTTTGTTTCTGTTTTTATACCATCTACGGATTATTTGAAAACTTACAGAAACCATTTGTTAAAGACAATTCCTATGTTCACAGAAAACATCCAAATTTCTACTGCTAATAAAATGGCCCAAGATCCTCCAAATTAGAAAAGCCAACTTGTAATGTCATATACCAGCCACTAGATATGCAGCTAATATAATAGGTGTCAGATCATGGATACTGGATGATGTTTTTTCATGGTAAGTCAATGACAAACATTCTTAGTCCCATGTCCTCATGCACGCATAAAGAAGTAATATTTAAACCCAGAGTATTTGTAAAAGGGAAGTTCAAATTCTCAGTTGCTAATAGCTAACTCGAACAGTAGTTGTTAAAATGCAATGCCTGTCCACATTCCCCAAATCTCCCATAAAGATAATCTGACACAGAATTGACACGTGACAAAATTTCATAAGGTAAAAAAACACACAGCAGCACATGCCGCATTTGGTTAATAGGCAGCTTGTCTACAATGCCAATTTTATGGGAAAAAATCACCTGTTTAAGAAAGCAACAAATCTTAGGCTCTGGAGAAATTTTTTGTTACCATGTATAAAGATGGTATTTTAATCTTTATTTTTATAATATTTTAAAAATATTTATAAAACCTTGAGTCAGACTCTTCACTTTTTTTTCTTTGTTATTACAAATAGCTCAGACAGGGTCTCATTCTGTTGCTTGGAAATCATCAGTAATTTCCGATTCCCTATAGGATAAAGTACAATTTCCTTAGATTTTTATCCATTGTCATTCCTAATCTGGCCCTAAGGAACATCTCCAGAATCAACGCTAAATGTGCATGACATTATTTTGCTACAATTGACTAATTGCTGCTTCTCACACAAATCATTAATTTTTGTCTCTGTGTAATTTCACTTGTTTTTTTCTGTCAAGAAAGCTTTTTACAACCCTTTTCTTCTGGAAATATCTTTCTATATCTTGACTTACCCAAATATTACTTATTTCCTGACACTTTCTTTGGAAACTCCTCTAATCTTGTTCATTTATTTATTCAACAAAAATTTATTGAATTCTCTCCATACGGCAGGCACTTGTTCACTGGGGATACTCACCAGATAAGGAAGACAGGGAGTATATAAGATGAAATTGATCACTTTTCCTTACTAATGTAGTTTTTATTCACGTTAATAATAATATCATTATTTGTGTTTATTTCTGTCTCCTCCATTAGTATGTGAGCTCCCCAGCCAAGTCAGGAGAAACATATTATTCTTCCTTGAATTTCTACAATATTGTCTTTTGAAGTCTTATCATAATGATTTTTTGGTAAATAACCATTAAATTAAATGAATGCATGATTATATTAAGTATGCAACTGAATCATATTATCTTACCCTCTCCCAAATTCAGTTAAGCTTATATATTCTATAAAATCACGTTCTTCATATGGGGTGAAATTAAAGCAAGTATCAAGATTATAGGGTCCTTGACTAATAAGTATTCTGTATCTAATATTCTATTCCATAATAGTATCTAGAATGATTCTCAGCATATTTTAAGTGTTCAATAAGGGTGTGACTGACTAATGAGAAAATTTTTTATGTTCTTAGGAAAGAAGTTTATATCAGGAAAGTAAAGTTTTAAGTCAAAGTAAGAATCTTTCTAAGATTCATATCCTGCAACCCCTTTTCTTTTAAAAATGTTAAGATGGATTTATTTCAATTTGAATTGAAGAAAATATAACAAATGTATGACTGGATGGAAAATGGAAAAATAGCTTAGAATCTTGTGGCACATTTCAAAGAAAAAAACATTAAGATTTCTACTAAAACTCCTAGTAAATATTTTTTAATGCTGTATTTGTCATAAAAAGAAAGGAACATAAAAGAAATGTGATAGTTTACCCAATAACCTGATCATAATTTCCTGGGGTTTTAATAATGGTTTCCTGCAAGCCCTTTCTCAAATTCCTTATAATACTTCTGAAGATTCAAAAATAGATTTAAAGATAACATATCCTCTCCCCCCAAATAAGGCGAATATAATAGCTGCTGCCAGAATTGGAAGGAATGTACACTCATAACAAAAGAAACAGAGCTGAAGTAATTTTTACAGTAAGCAAGATATAGAACAATCCTGCCAGCCAAGTAGGTAGTAAGGAATTTATTATCTGAACAGCCAACTGTCTTTAGCATGGGTACTGTTTTGTGAAAGCGCCAGGTTATTACTTGCCCTCAGACTTTATATTTCATTTCTAGTTAGGAAATATAATCATCCCTCCTCTACCTCCAAAAAGATTTGAAGCTAGGTAGATAATAGAAGTATATGTCATAGCAGAAAGTTCACTCAAATAAGTAAAACAAACAAAAAATTGTGGGTTGGTGTGTAGGAACTATTCAATGGAACAAGTGTAGAACATGCTGGCAATTAAGTTTTTCTAGGTAGTCCATAGATTTAGAGTGCTATAAAATGTTTAAATAGTTATAGTGAATAAATAATTTTGACATAATTGTAGTATGATGTAGGTACATCAACCTTCTCCATATGTTTTTTTGGGGGAAACGATGCAGTCAGTGTTAAAGAATGGGCTTTCCATATTTTAAAATTATTACTGAAGTGTTTAAGCATTAATATCCAGGGTGGGGGCTGAAGTATGCAATGAAAAAATGTAAATGAATGCTCCCTCTCTCAATGAAGAGTGTTATATCATGTAAAAATAGAGATTTTCCACTTCTGTTGTACGACATTACTGGGGCTGATACAAACCACATTTTCTGTCTTATAGCAAATATTGTGCTTACATCTCTCTTACTCTTCAGGATTCTTTAATAAAACTAAAAAAGTCTTACAAGGACTAGATTTGAAATGTATTGTAGATCTAGACAAATAAGACCTAGCCCTGAAGGCTCAGAAAACATAAGCTCCAGAAATTATTTCGTACAGAGGGAAAAGTGAATAAAAATAAATCTGATTGGCACTACCAATGATTTGTTGTAAAACATGTTCTCCTTGAAACAGGAACAGTAAACAGTAAGGTAAGATTAAAGTCCTTAAGCTTCAAAGAAATGAAAATGAAAAAATTGAGCAATATATATATATATATATATATATATTAAGATTGGAAAGTGGATATTCGGTTTAAGAATTATGGGTATTATTGAATAACAAATCATGAAATTGAAAATGAATAATCAACTTAATTGAAGATGTTTTTTCTCTTACACTGAAAACAATTGTATACAGACTTACAGGATTTAGACTAAGTATATTGGGATCTACATCTAGACACACACAGAAAACAGTTTTAGATTACAAATTAAAATGTAAGTTTTAAAAAATACAATAAGAGAAAATATATAAGCTAAACACATGGAATAAAGTTGAGCTGGCTCTGTACTTCTATACAACACCCAAAACCATAAAACTAAAGAGAAACAGACATATTTTTCTACCATTTTTTTTGTTTGTGTGCCTAAGACACTTCTATTGGTAATAGCATTGCTTATATCAAGGGGTACTGATGATCTTATACAGTTGAAAGTCACTTTTTCTTTCTCTTAGAAAAGAAAGTAACAGATATTAGAAGAGTGAAAACTGGAATACATCTTCTTACCCTGTAATAGCAGATTGGTGTTAGACATGTCAGTATAAATTCTCTACTGAGGGGAACTAGAATCCATGTCTCTCCAGTAAGAGTAAGCAAATCTAATAATCAGAGTCCTATTTATGGTACCATTACCCACCAAAAACGCCAGAGTTCCGTGAGGAAATAGCCAATTCCAAGTGTAGAGCAGGAAGAATACAAGATGATCATGGAACAGCCAGGAAGATAGGAAATATTCAACAAACAATGAACCACTTCTAAGAGACACAGGGCGTAACTTTGATGAATTTTCATGGGACAAAAACTAAGGCAACATAAGATCAAGTTAAATTATTATAATAATGTATTATAATTATTTTAATACTAGAGGCCCAGTGGGGTTCCGTGGCCTGGCCTGCAGGGATCAGTGGACCTCCATGCTGCCACAGCCCAGCCTTACCTGCCAGCTTGTCAGGCTCCAGCCTGCTGTCCAGGTTGATCTTGCACAGCACGAAGTAGTGCGCAAAGCAGCAGGTGGCCAGGGAGGAGCCTGAGCTCAGGCTGGGCACCTCACCACTTCCACTCCTCCCGGCTCTGCTGTGCCTGCCAACACCACTGGGGTGCACAGGGATAGTGTTCACCGGAGAGGCTGCCGCTGCAGCTGCGCTCTCCAGTCATGAGCCTGGTGTCTGGCACCGTCTCTCAGCTGAGTGGCACTCCCACTGTGGGAGTGCATTGACCACCAGGGGGCAGCTCCTGCATTGAGCGGCTGCTCCCTGGAGGTGAGTATGCATCATATCTACTGGCTGATCGTCCAGTCATCTGGTCACCCAGGCGCTTAGGCTTTTATATATATATATGAATTGTAGAATCCATGAGTTTATACTGATATAAATGAATAAATAAATATAGTAGAGAAAGGAAAGCTCTTTCTTACATTTGAATGCCAACTAATAATTATAGAAGAAATGCAAAGTTAGGAAATCATAATTAAATGTTAAAACTAGTGGGTGCAGATATTCATGTAGCAAAGATATTTACATATTCTCAAAGAATCTCCCTAATATTACTAATTACTAACTAGATGATCAAAGTTAATATCTTGATAAAATATACTGAAGATAATACATCACTCTGAGTTAATCTTGCCCTAAAATAAATGAACTGAGTCCTATAATGAAAAGTATCAGATCTCAAATTGAGAAATATTCTACTAAAATGGCTAGCATGTATTTAATTTTGAAGTTAAGAAACACTAAGAAAGGATGAGGAACTATTTCAGGTTATATAGTATGAGACAGACATCACACAAACATGATTTGGGATTTTGGACTGAATATTGGAATGGAAAGAAAATATATATAAAAATATAAAAAGTATTGCAAAAATTGATGGCATTTAAATGAGATATGATTGGGTAATAATATATTAATATTAAATTATCTGAATTTTATAGTTTTATTGTGGTTACTTATGTTCGTTTTCTTAAGACAAACATGCTGATTTACTTATGGGTAAAGAAGCATGGTGATTACAACTTACCCTCAAATAATTTTAAGAGGGAAAGAGACGAGAGGAATTATAATAATTAATCAAGTGGGACAAAATATTTTTAAGTCACAAATCTTGATAAAGAGCTCATGACAATTATTTGTACTATTCTTGCAACTTTTCTGTAAGTTGGAAATTTTATAAAAATTTTTTACAAATGGAAAAAATATGAACTTCTGTATAATAATTTGGAGGAGACGAACATTGTCTAATCTAATCTAAGAATACATACATAAAAGAAAAGAGAGACTGTAACAATAGAACTAGGAATTAGGAACATTGAGCAATGATAACATCATAATAAATGGGAGAATATATCTCTTATTTAAGTTTAAAGTAGTTAGAAAATTTTTTTTAAAAAAAGTTTAAATTAGAGAAGGGAATCATAGGGCAGAATTAGTGATAAGATTGCAGGGGGGAGCAATAGTGCATCTCCATGAACACATTCTAACTGCATAATTATCTCAGGGATAGAGAAATGTTCTTGGTAGTAGGAGGTAAGTCATTCTCTGATTGCAAAGAACAAATTTGTAAATTGTTTCAGGCTATCATATTCATCCTTCACTTTAGTTTCTTTAAGGAAAGAGGAAAAATAATTTTAGACTTTATTGCTAGAGATGTGATTGTAACAGTATTAAATAACTGAATCTTTAAAAGGTATAGTAAAGACACACTCTGACAGTTGCATTTATTGATTTACTAGAGGCCAGGTGCACGAAATTCGTGCAGGGGGGGAAGGGTCCCTCAGCCTGGCCTGCACCCTCTCACAATCCAGGACCTTTTGGCGGATGTCCGACTGCCAGTTTAGGCCTGATCCTGCTGCAGATTGGGCCTAAACTGGAAGTCGGACAGCCCTCTCACAACCTGGGACTGCTGGGTCCCAACCACTCACCTGCCTGCCTGCCTGATCACCCCCTCACGACTCCCTTGCCAGCCTGATTGACACCTAACTGCTCCCCTGCTGGCCCGATTGCCCTCAACTGCCCTCCCCTGACAGCCTGGTTGCCCCTAATTGTCCTTCCCTGCTGGCCTGGTTGCCCCCAACTGCCCTCCCCTGCAGGCCTGATTGCCCACAACTGCTCTTCCCATCTGAGCTCTAAGCCAAGCAAAAAGAGGACCAGTCCTTTGAGTATTACCCAAATAGGTTAGAACATTGCAAATAAGATCTTCTTTGCTCCCAATGGTTCAAGGTAGGCCATTGGGAATTAGTCCTTGCTTCCTCCTAACCATACTGCCTTACACTGGGGAGGGGTTGGGCCACAGGCATATAAATACACCATAAAATTTTCTAATGCTTGGAAAGTTGCTTTTTTTAAAAAAATTGCACATTCACTTGGTTTCTCTAGATCTTTTACTGTTTCTCAGAGAGGCTTTAAAGTTATTTTATTCCATCTCTAGTTGTTATTGTTGGTTTTTCATGCTTCCATCAGGAAACAAGGGCATGGAACTTCTTATTTTTCTATTTTACTCTTCATGGTGCTGCAGATATAAAACTCTTAAAATAATTGCATGCCCCTGGATTCATCAATGTAAATTTTAAAGTTTTTCTTAATGTGAATAAATAAGAATATTTGCAAAACTATTATCCAAAAAGATTATAGTTTCAGATGAGCACAATATGTGAAACAAATTACATACTTGAAAGTAGAGGTTTAGCTAAACAAATTATGATACATTTGTGCAACAGAATACTACATAATTATAAATTAATATTATGAGATATTTACTGATTTGATGAATATTTTAAAAATATTAAGCAAAAATTCAGCTTCAAGAAGTATGATATGTCATATTTTAATTAAAAGTATATAATTATAAAAAGAACACAACTAGTTCATCAGCTATAATTTTGAGTCATATGAAAATGGGTAAATTTTAATTTTTGTTTTATTGGTGTTTTTTATAACTTTTGCAATAAATATGTTATATTTTTGCAAATATATAAAATTCGCATATCACTAAAGTGTTTATGCTTTTTGGCACAGTGATATTACTGTAATTTATTCAAAATAAATAATCAATGATGGCCACAGCAATGGATCTATGTGTAGGTTTGAGGAGTATAAGGACAGTTCAAAGAAAAAAAATAAAACACAAGGTAGCAGCAGAACTTATAAGCTTTATTGGGCAGCACTGTGATAGGTTTTCATATGAGGGAAATCCCTTATAGGGTGAGTCTGCCAGAGAAACTATAGCATGGGGCCATCACTCAAAGAGAAAGAAGGGAAAGGGAACTTTCAGGAGAAAAGGGTGTTGGAAAGGAAACTTACACATCTAGGTGCTACCATTCAGTAGCACATCACAGTTTCTGGGTCATAAAGTTCTGAAGGGCAGCAGTGACTTGAGGTCTTTACGGTCTGGGGCTTACCTTACCCATGGCCAGTAGTTGCTGAGTGTATTTTCATGGGCTATGCAAAACATCGCTAAAAATCTGTTTCTTTTCAGTTATGTTTCAAACAATTGAATGGTAAACTATTGAAGGTTGATGGTAGGTGTTTGAAATCATTTGTGTCAGTCTGCTATGAAGAAATAAATAAACTGGGGGCCAATATACAGAGGTCATCTTTGGCTCATTTATCTAAAATTCTGTATAAGTATATTAACCACTAGTTATTTGTTAATAACATAGCAAAATATTTGGCATATATATAACAATTGTTATGCATAAATAAAAATGCCTGCCTTTAAGCAATGTTTAGCTCATAGGAAAGACCTCATGACATAACAGTAGCTAAACAAATCAAAGTATATACTGTTTACATAAAACATCTATAACTATTCACTTACAAAAAGTGGGAACTAAATCAATTTAATTTGTTTAGTAGTTTACATGATGTGATAATAAGTTGGTTTTATTTTCTGCTTAGATTAATGCATAATTTAAAATTTGCTAACAATTGAAATTTCTTACATGTCTAATTGAAGAAAATTAATTTTCTTTTTACATATAATTTATGAGATCTCCACAAATTTCAGTTAAGGGTGACATCAGTGTAAATGGTTAAGTAAGCAATAATGACATGCACCACTCCATAAAAGCAACTAGAACCCTGGTGGTAAAAAGAAACTTAAAATTATTTTTTTTCATGACTCTGGAAATTAACTAAAGACATACCAATCCTAGGAGCTTTTACTCAAGAAAAGTGGCTGAATCTCAGGACAGAAAGCTCTGTGTTATTTTAACCTGCCTTATTGTGCTCTCTCTTTTGCCACCTCCATAGCATCCTTGAAAATTAACAGGCCCACAATCATAGTGAACACTAGCAGCATATCAGCCATTAGAGGTAGCAGGACAGGTTTGGAGCTCTTCAAAACAACATTCTTAGAGGTTATTTTTATTATTTGATCTGTCTGTCTGTTCTCAAGACTAGACCTTATTCTCTGAGAACAATCTATTTACTGAAGGAGCTCATTGAAAAAAATATGTTTGTAGAACATCAGAGCTTCCTTAGATGGTGATAACACTGGGAAAAAAGTTGCCCAAATGCATGAAAGGAAAGCTGGTAAATGAAATGTCTATGTGGGGCTTTGAAAAGTTCTAACACATTCCTGGCGATTTGGAGGCCGTGCAAATGCACAGTGCTAGTGTAAAAGAAGGTCTGGTTACATGATGAGGAAAGACCTGAAAAAGCCCTGAGAACTCATGTCTATATACTAGTAACCTTGAGATGTTGTAGAATAAAAGGAATACAAAGGCAGAGATGAAAACTGCCTGCCAAATCACTGAACATGTGTCCCAACATGCATACAGAACTTACCATACAGAAATGAAAAGGATATATATATACTAAAAGGAAAAATATGAAAAAAATATATTATATAAATAGTAACCAAATAAGGTTTTTATTGACTACTAGAGGCCTGTTGCACAAAGACATTTGTGCAATAGCCCTTCCTTCCCCTGGCTGCTGGCACCGGTTTTCCTCCGGCACCCGGGACCCAGGCTTTCACTCCGGCCGCAGCAGAGAAGCCAAGCCTCTTCAGTCTTCAGTTGTCTTCAGTCTTCGCTCCATGCCTGCATATGCAAATCAACGGCCATCTTTGTTGGGTTAATTTGCATAGTCATCCTGATTGGCTGGTGGGTGTAGCAGAATGACACAATTTGCAGGTTTCTCTTTTATTAGTGTAGATACTAATATCAGACAAATTAAATGTTAAGATAAAAATTGCTACTAGAAATAGACATTTTATAAAGATTAAGGTATAAATTCACCAATAAGTTATAACACATATGAATATATATACACCCAATAACAGTACTCCCCAAATTCACAAAACAAAAGTGCTAGATTTGAAGAGAGGAATAAATAACAATAGTATTTACAGACTTTAGTGCCTCACTTTCAGTAGTGGAGAGAACATGCAGGCAGAAGATGATCTAGGAAATAGAAGACAAGAAGACATCTACTACACTATAAACCAAGCATGGCAAACTCAAGGCCCACGGGCTGCATGCAACCCACAGCAAATATTTTTGCCACCCAGCCAATATAATGGCATATAAGAAATGTTTTAATATAAATTCTGTAACTTAATTTTTACAACATATTGTTATACATAATATCTCTCTATATAAAGAGCCAGGGGCCATTATAACCGAACGGATGACAGAACGGACAACCGAACAGGCTGAGTGGGGCGATAAGGCCGGCAGGGGGGCAATGAGGGGCAACCAAAAGACCGACCAGCAGGCTGTGTGGTGTGACCTGGTTGGTACGGGAGTTAGTGAGGGACAACCAAACGACCGAACAGCAGACAGTGAGGGGATACCAGGCTGGCAGGGGGTGCCGTGAGGGGCGACCAAGCCAGCAGGGGTATGCAGTTGGCGGTGACCAGGCCTGGGGGAGGGGCAGTAAAGGGTGACCAGGCTGGCAGGGGGGGCAGTTAGGGGCAACCAGGACAGCGGTGGGGGCAGTTGGGGATGACAGGATTGGCAGGGGGGCCAGTTGGGGGCGATCAGGCCAGCAGGCAGAGGCAGTTAGGGGCAATCAGGCAGGCAGGCAGGTGAGCAGTTAGGAGCCAGCAGTCCAAGATTGTGAGAGGGATGTCTGGCTGCCGGTTTAGGACCAAATTTCATGCACTGGGCCTCTAGTATATATATATATATATAAACCTAAGCGACCAGCTGACTGGTCAACCAGCCGACAAGCAGACTGTCTGGCCAGTAGCTATAACACAGACTGACCACCAGGGGACAGACACTCAACACAGGAGCAGAAACCACAGGCATGGAAACATGGAACAGACTGATGAATCTCAGTGGGAATGGGGGAGGGAGAAGGGCAGGAAGAGATTAACCAAAGATCTTATATGCATACTAGAGGCCTGGTGCACTGATTCATGCACCAGTGGGGTGCCTCGGCCTGCACCTTCTCACAATCTGGGACCCTTCTCACAATCTGGGGCCCCTTGGGGGATGTTGGAGAGCTGATTTTGGCCTGATCCTAGCAGTCCAGACCAAGGGACCCTATCGCACCAGTCCTCTAGTTATTAATAATGAACTACAATGTTTGCTAATGACTGATTACTATGATCATGTTGCATTCATTTCCCTTACATACCTTATGCGCAGGTGCACCATTTCTCTCCACTAATATTAACAACTGAATATTTTAGCAGCAGATTGCCCTGTCATTAATTTTGGACTGACTTGTTTGGTGTGCCCAACAGGAAATATTTCAGTTTCGGAGAACAAGAAAAATAGGTTTATTTGCATTATGTTCATTAATTTGTGCAGTTATTCAGTGTCTTCTAAGTTAATGTTCAAGAAAAAATATTAAATTTTATTAAAATGTCCTATTACTTTTTGTTAACAATTACTCATTTATTTCAGCCCTTTGTATTCAGCATGTCTCTATCTAAATAAACCTATGTTTCTATGAAAACTGAAGCTTTTGTTTTTTTGCGGCCCACATAAACTTAAACCTTGTTTGTTTATTTGGCCCATGTTAGCCTTTGATTTTGACATGCTTGCTGTACACCAAGTAAAGTTTTTATAGACCAATCCATCAAAATGTCAGGAAAAAATCTTGTCAAATCTATATTGAACTGTCTACAGCAAATACCATATGTTAGGCTATAAAACAAGTCTCAATAAATATAAAAGGATTTAAATCATGCAAACAATGTTCTCCAATTAGAATGGAATTAAATTATAAATCAATAATAAAAGGACATTTGGAAAACTTAAAAATGTGTGGCAATTAAAGAACACACTTCTATATAACAAATGGATCAAAGAATAAATCACAAGGAGATTAGAAAATACTTTGAGATGAATAAATTTGAACACACATAACAAACCTTTTAGAGATGCAGCAAAAGCAGTGATTAGAGTGAAGTTTACAGGTATTAAACACCTATATTAAAAAAGAAGAAAGATCTCAAGTTAGTGATCTAAACTTCCACCTTAGAAAACTAAAAAATAAATAAATAAATAAAACCAAAATAAATCCAACAAAAACAGAAGGAAGGAAACAATAAATATGTGTATAAAATGATAGAGAATATAAATACAACATATATTTTGTTATGTATGGTATATAGAGATAGGATACAAATGATATAGAAAATAGAAAGACAATAGAAAAAATCAATACAACCAGAAGTTATTGGTTCACCTTTTTTTTAACAAAGTTGACAAAACTTTACTACCCTGACTATCCAATAAAAAAGAGAGAACTAAAATTATAAAATTAGTAATTAAAGAAGGGTCATTAATACTGATCTCAAACAAGTAAAAGAAATTATAAGAGAATACTATAAAATATATGCGTACAAATTAGAGAATCTATCTAACAGAAAGTGTCCAAAAAATGGATAATTTTCTAAAAATGACAAACTGAAAAACACGGAACGGACATCACCCAGAACCACAGGAACGCTGGCTGAGTGGAAGTCCTACAACTAGGAGGAAAGAGAAACGCATACGGACACTCAGAGGAGGCGCAGTGCTGAAGTCAAATTCTGAGGTGCGGAGTGTGCGGAGCGGGCTGGCGGCGGAGGGCGCGGTTGTTGTTTTCAATCGGGAGGGAGTCGCAGACTCTGAGCTCCAGATACAGGCGAGTCTTTAGGGACCCAGGCTCAAACGGGAGAAGCGGACTGTCTGGCTTCGGTCAGAGCGAGTGCAGCTTTCTCTCCGAGCCTTGCAGCGGGTGCTGGGACTCAGAGAGGCAGAGCCCCTTGGGACAGGACTGAGAGCCGCCATAACTGCTCTCTCCGGCCCACCCTGTTGATCCTGTGCCACCCGCCCCGCGCAAGCCCTGCACAGAGGCATTTACCGGATAGCCTCAGGCAAAGGCTAGATTAGCACCTCCCTAGAGGACAGAAGTTCTCTCACTGCTGACACAGCTGATTCTCATAGCCACTTGGCCTGGAGGTCAAACCCTCCCTGGAATTAGCTACAACAATCAAGATTTATCTATAAGACTGCGAACAAAGACCACTAGGGGGTGCACCAAGGAAGCATAACAAAATGCGGAGACAAAGAAACAGGACAAAATTGTCAATGGAAGAAATAGAGTTCAGAACCACACTTTTAAGGTCTCTCAAGAACTGTTTAGAAGCTGCCGATAGACTTAATGAGATCTACACGAAAACTAACAAGACCCTCGATCTTATATTGTGGAACCAACTAGAAATTAAGCACACACGGTCTGAAATAACGAATATTAAACAGACGCCCGACAGCAGACCAGAGGAGCACAAGAATCAAGTCAATGATTTGAATTGCGAGGAAGCAAAAAACATCCAACGGGAAAAGCAAAATGAAAAAAGAATCCAAAAATGCGAGGATAGTGTAAGAAGCCTCTGGGACAGCTTCAAGCGTACCAACATCAGAATTATAGGGGTGCCAGAAGATGAGAGAGACCAAGATATTGAAAACCTATTTGAAGAAATAATGACAGAAAACTTCCCCCACCTGGTGAAAGAAATGGACTTACAGGTCCAAGAAGCGCGGAGAACCCCAAACAAAAGGAATCCAAAGAGGACCACACCAAGACACATCATAATTAAAATGCCAAGAGCAAAAGATAAAGAGAGAATCTTAAAAACAGCAAGAGAAAGTAACTCAGTTACCTACAAGGGAATACCCATACGACTGTCAGCTGATTTCTCAACAGAAACTTTGCAGGCCAGAAGGGAGTGGCAAGAAATATTCAAAGTGATGAATACCAAGAAACTACAACCAAGATTACTTTATCCAGCAAAGCTATCATTCAGAATTGAAGGTCAGATAAAGAGCTTCACAGATAAGGAAAAGCTAAAGGAGTTCATCACCACCAAACCAGGATTATATGAAATGCTGAAAGGTATCCTTTAAGAAGAGGAAGAGGAAGAAAAAGGTAAAGATACAAATTATGAACAACAAATATGCATCTATCAACAAGTGAATCTAAGAATCAAGTGAATAAATAATCTGATGAACAGAATGAACTGTTGATTATAATAGAATCAGGGACATAGAAAGGGAATGGACTGACTATTCTTGGGGGGGAAAGGGGTGTGGGAGATGTGGGAAGAGACTGGACAAAAATCGTGCACCTATGGATGAGGACAGTGGGTGGGGAGTGAGGGCGGAGGGTGGGGCGGGAACTGGGAGGAGGGGAGTTATGGGGAGAAAAAAAAAAGGAACAAATGTAATAATCTGAACAATAAAGATTTAATTAAAAAAAATAAAAAAAATGACAAACTGCTGCAACTAATTCAAGGAGAAATATAAAATTCAAATAAACCTCTAAGTAGAGAGAATGGACTAGTAATCAAAGATTTCCTACAAAGAAAGTCCTAGGGCCAAATGGCTTTACAGATGAATTTTAACATTTAAGGAAGAATTAACATTATTTCTTAAAAAAAAATCTCTTCCAAAACACAGAAGTGAAGGCAAAACTTCCAATTCATACTGTAATTCCAATACTATCCTGATGCCAAAAACCAAATACGTCACAAGAAAACTACAGACCAATGATCCTTATAATATTGATGCAGTTATTCTCAACTAAACACTAGCAAAAATACATTCAGGCAAAATATAAAACATAATTGTACACTATGATAAGATTGAAGTAATCTCAAGAATGCAGTAATGGTTATATAATAGGAATAGCAATTAATATAATATTGTTAATATTATAAAGAATAAAAATCACATGATCCTCTCAATAGATACCTTTTGACCAAATCCAACATTCTTTCATGATAAAAATACTTAACAAACTAGGAATACAAGAAAACTTTCTTAAACTAATAAAAGCTGTCTATAAAAAACACACAGCTAATGCCCTAGCTGGTGTTGCTCAGTGGATAGAGCATTGGACTGTGGACTGAAGGGTTCCTGGTTTGATTCCAGTCAAAGGCACATACCCGGGTTGCTGGCTCGATCCCTAGTAGGGGGTGTGCAAGAGGCAGCCGATCAATGATTCTATCATTGATGTTTCTATCTTTCTCTTCCTCTCCCTTCTTCTCTGAAATCAATAAAAATATAAAAACAAACAAAAAACTACATAGTTAATATAATTAATTGTCAAAGACTAAAGTTTTCATTGTAATATAATGAATGGGATAAGAATGTCCATTCTTTCTACTTTTATTTAACTTTATACCAGATGTTACAGCCAGGGCATATAGGTAAAATAAAATTTAAAAAACATTTGCTTGGAAATAAAGTAGTACAATTATATCCATTTGCAGAGGGTATCATCATGTACATAGAAAATCCTAAGTAAATCACAAAATATTAAATCTCACCCCCCCCCCATGGCTCTGGGTAATACAAATAAATCAGGAACTTGAAGCTCTTGGGTCAAATTACAGTTATAGGCAGAATGAGACTATGACAACAACAAAGAATGTACTGGTATAACTATGGCCTTGGGACTCTCTAAAGTGTCATATTTATAACAGGAGGACCATTCAAATATCTTAGAGAATGGAGCAAATGATTTTTATAATTTTATGGGAAGTTCTGGGAATAGACCATTGTAGCCAGGGTCAGTATAATCAATGGCTAATGAGCCTACTACTACTAGCTTCATTCAAGGTGCTATCATCTATCAATGAGATCACTGCTAACACCTCCAATTTTTGTTCCTCCAATTATTCTTTTCTTCCATCCTATCCTCCAGGCTACTTTCAGAAAAGTATCTCTAAATGCAATCAGATCCAAGGACTACCTTGTTTAAAAACATTTAATGTCTCTTTATAACTTTCAGGACAAACTTCTCAACATAATATGTAAGGTCCTAATGATCTCACTCCAGGTAAACTGTTTAGTTTTTCGCTATTCCAACACACCCACACTCTGCCTCCCACCCACAACTGCATGCAACTTGCTAATTTGCATATCCATACTTTTACCTTACAGTCATGTGTCATTTAATAGTAGGGATATGATCTGAAAAATGCATTGTTAGGCAATTTTGTCATTGACCTGCACATTATAGACTGCACTTACACAAAACTAAATGGTATAGCTGACTACACACCTAGGTAATATGGTATAGCCTTTGCCCCTAGGCTACAAACCTATATAGCATGCTACTATGCTGAAAACTGTAAACAATTATAATACAATGGTAAGTATTTGTAATCTACAGAAATCTAAATAAAGTACAGTTAAAATACAGTATAAAAGTTTTTTTAACAGTATACCTGTATAGAGAACTTATTGACTAGAGCTTAAGGACTGCAAATTGTTCTGAATGAGTCAAAGAGTGAGTGGTTAAGCAAATGTGAAGACCTGAGACATTACTACACATTACCGTAGGCTTTATAAACAATGTATACTTAAAGTAAATTTTTAAAAGATATATTTTTCTTCAATAATAAACTAACAAAACTTACTGTAACTTTTCTACTCTTTAAACATTTTAATTGTTTTACCTTTTCAATTCTTTTTAATAACACTTAGCTTAAACACAAACATACTGTACAACTGTACAAAAATATGTTCTTTTTTTATATACTTACTAGAGGCCCAGTGCACGAATTCATGCATGGGTGGGGTCCCTCAGGGTGACCTGTGGGGATCAGGTGGAAACCTGCAGTCCAATGCCGCAAGCCACTCCTGCCTGCTACTTCCGCTGATCCTGGCCTGCGGCACCTGCTGCGGGCTGGAGCTCGTGCCCAGTCAGTCATGATCTGGAGAGGCTCACATTGCCACAGCAGTGCTCACTAGCCATGAGCCTTGCATCTGGAGCCCATCCTGAGGGGAGTGGGGAGGCCAGGACATGATCGGTCCTCTGGGCAGGCAGTGGGACGCCCTTGCCGGCCCGGGATCTGGATCTGTCTTGCTGACGTTCAGGCCAGTTGTCGGGAGCAACCTGGCAGCCACTTTTATATCGTTTCTTCCTTGTGGAGCATCTAGGGAGGGGAAGTAGCCACAGTGCCTGAGGCTGACATCCAGGAGGCCAGTGGCCCTGTTGGGATCTGGCTGGTAGCACCGGTCAGACAGTGCCTGGCCTGTTCTCTGGAGATTGGACCTGCACAACTACTGAGGGGGAGTGAGTGGCTGCTGCCTGGCTGGTGGGCAGCTGGGATGGATCAGTCAGCTGAGGGGCGCTCTCACTGTTGGAGGGCACTGACCACCAGGGGACAGCTCCTGCATTGAGCGTCTGCCCCCTGGTGGAAAGTGCACATCATAGCGACCAGTTGACAGGTCATTCAGTCATTCGGTCATTCAGTTGTTCGGTCGTTTGGTCACTTAGGCTTTTATGTATATATCTAGAGGTGAGGTGCATGAAATTCATGCATGGGGTAAGGGGGGGTCCCCTCAGCCCAGCCTGCACCCCCTCTAATCCGGGACCCCTTGGGGCCACTCACTGACCCCCCTGCCAGCCTGGTCACCCCCAACTGCCCCACCTGTGGGCCTGGTCGCTCCACACAGCCTGATGTTTGGTCGTTTGGTCACCTCTCACTAACCCCTCTGCTTGCCTGGTCGCCCCATGCAGCCTGCTGCTCAGTCATTTGGTCACCCCTCACTAACCCCCCTGCCAGCCTAGTCGCCCCATGAAGCCTGTTCAGTTGTCCATTGGTTGCGATGGTCACTTAGGCTTTTATATATATAGATTATTTAAATATTTATTGTAGAAAGCATTACATATGTCTCAATTTTCCCCCCATAACCCCCCTCCAGCCTGCCCCTGCCCTCCACCCAAGACCTTCACCACCCTATTTTCTGTGACCATGGGTTATTCATACATGCATACAAGGTCTTTAGCTGATCACCTCCCACCCATTCCCCCCTCCCCACCTTCCCTCCAAGATTCCCCAGTCTGTTTTGTGGATCCATGTCTCTGGATATACGCTGTTCATCCATTTATTTTGTTCATTAGATTCCACATATGAGTGAGATCATGTGATACTTGTCTTTCCCTGACTGGCTTATTTCACTTAGCATAATACTCTCCAGGTCCCTCCACGGTGTCCCAAAGGGTAAGAGATCCTTCTTTTTTACTACTGCATAGTATTCCATGATATAAATGTACCACAGCTTTTTTTATCCACTCATCTATTGATGGCACTTGGACAGCTTCCAGATCTTAGCTGTTGTAAATTGGGCTTCTATGAACATAGGGGTGCATATATTCTTTCTGACTGGTGTTTCAAGTTTTTTAGGATATATTCCTAGAAATGGGATCACTGCGTCAAATGGCAGTTCCGTATTTTATTTTTTGAGGAAACTCCATACTGTTTTCCATAATGGCTGCACCAGTCTGCATTCCTATCAGCAGTGTGCTAGGGTTCCCTTTTCTCCACATCCTCACTAGCACTTCTCACTTGTTGATTTGTTGATGGTAGCCATTTTGACAGGTGTGGGGTGATACGTCACTGTCATTTTAATTTGCATCTCTCTGATGATTAGTGACTTTGAGTATTTTTTCATATGTCTCTGGGCAATTTGTATGTACACTTTGGAGAAGTGACTATTAAGATCCTTTGCCCATTTTTTAATTGGATTGTTTGTCTTCATTTTGTTAAGTTATATGAGTTCTTTACATAGTTTAGATATTAACCCTTTATAAGATGTATCATCTCCAACTATGTTCTTCCATACAGTGTACTCCCTTTTGGTTTTGTTGATGGTTTCTTTTACTTTTTATTTTGATGTAGTCCCATTTCTTTATTTTTTCCTTAGTTTCTTTTGTCCTAGGAGATGTATCTGTAAACATATTGCTATGAGAGATGTCTGAGATTTTGCTGCCTATGGTTTCTTCTAGGATTTTTATGGTTTAACAACTTACATTTCAGTCTTTTATCCATTTTACATTTATTCTTGTGTATGGTGTAAGATGGTGGTCTAGTTATAGTTTTTTACATGTTTTTGTCCAATTTTCCCAACACCATTTATTGAAGAGACTGTCTTGACTCCATTGTATGCTCTTGTCTCCTTTGTCAAATATTAATTGAGCATAGTGGCTTGGGTTGATTTCTGGGTTCTCTGTTTTGTTTCCCTGATCTACATGTCTGTTCTTGTGCCATTACCAGGTGTTTTGATTACAGTGGCTTTGTAACATAACTTGATATCTGGTATTGTGATCACTCCAACTTTGTTCTTCTTTCTCAAGATTACTGAGGCTATTCAGGGGTATTTTTTGATTCCATATAATTTTTTGTAGTATTTGTTCTAGGTCTGTGAAATATACTGTTGGTATTTAAATAGGGATGGCATTGAATCTGTAGATTGCATTGGGTAGTATGGACATTTTAATGATGCTAATTCTCCCCATCCATGAACACAGTATATTCTTCCTCTATCTCTTTTTCAACATCCTATGGATTTCTGAGTATGAGTGTTTTGCCTCATTGGTTAAGTTGATTCCTTAAATATCTTAATTTTTTGTTGCAATGGTAAATGGGATTGTTTGTTTAGTTTCTCTTTCTGAGAATGCATTCTTTGTATATAAAAAAGCAATCAATTTTTGGGTGTTGATTTTGTACCCTGCTACATTGCCAGATTCATTTATTAAATCTAGTAGTTTTTTTTTATAGAGTCTTTAGGGTTTTCTATGTACCATATCATGTCCCCTGTGAATAATGAGAGTTTTACTTCCTCCTTTCCAATTTGGATGCCTTTTATTTCTTCTTGTAGTCTGATCACTGTGGCTAGGATTTCCAGTACTATGTTGAATAAGAGTGGTGAAAGCAGACATCCCTGTCTTGTTCCTGTTCTTAGGGGAAATGGTTTTACTTTTTGCCCATTGAGTATGATATTGGCTGCAAGTTTGTAATATATGGCCTTTATTATGTTGAGATGTGCTCCCTCTATTCTAACTGTACTGAAAGTTTTTATCAAAAATGGGTATGGATTTTGTTGAATGCTTTTTCTGCATCTATTGATATGATCATGTGATTTTTGTCTTTCAGTTTGTTTATGTTATGTATCACATTTATTGATTTGCGAATATTGTACCAGCCTTGAATCTCTGGAATAAATCCCACTTGGTCATGGTGTATGATATTTTTACTATATTGCTGGATGCAATTTGCTAATATTTTGTTGAGGATTTTAGCATCTGTATTCATCGGGGATATTGGCCTATAATTCTCTTTCTTTGTAGTGTCTTTATCTGGTTTTGGAATTAGGATAATCCTAGCCTCTTAAAAAGAGCTTGGAAGTGTTCCTTCCTCTTGAAATGTTTTGGAATAATTTGAGGAGGATAGGTGTTAGTTCTTCTTTGAATGTTTGGTAAAACTCCCCTGTGAAGCCCTAAGAACCAGGGCTTTTGTTTGCTGGGAGTTTTTATTATTATTATTATCATTATTATTACTGCTTCTATTATATCAGTTGTTATTGGACTATTCAGGTTTTCTGATACTTCCTGATTCAGTTTTGGTAGATTATATTTTCTAGGAATTTGTCCATTTTCTTCTCATTGTTCAGCTTGTTGGCATATAGTTTTGCATAGTATTTTCTTTATAATCCTTTGTATTTCTGTAGTGTCAGTGATTACTTCACCACTTTCATTTCTGATTTTATTTATTTGGGTCCTCTCTCTTTGTTTCTTGATGTTTCTGGCTAAGGGTTCACCAATGTTGTTTATCTTTTCAATAACCGGCTCTTGGTTTAATTGAATTTTTGTATTTATGTTTTGGTCTCTATGTCATTTATTTCTGCTCTAGTATTTATTATTTCATTCCTTCTACTTACTCTGGGGTTTGCTTGTAGTTCTCCTTCTAATTCTTTAAATTTAAGGGTTAGAAAACTTATTAAAAGTTTTACTTGTTTTTTGAAGTAGGCCTATAGTGCTATGAACTTCCCTCTCAGGACTGCTTTTGCTGTGTCCCAGAGGTTTTGGGTTGCTGTGTGTTCATTTTCATTTGTTTCCAAGAAGTTATTTCTTTCTTGATCTTGTTGGTAACCAATTCATTGTTTAACACTAGATTGCCCAAGGAAGTCATTTCGACTGCTTTTTAATTTCAATTAGAAAAACAATTATGTATATAAGGACACAATGTCTTAGAATTTTGTAACTTTTTGTACAACATATAAATGCTTTTATTAATAACTAGAGGCCTAGTGCACAAAAATTTGTGCACTTGGAGGGGTCCCTCAGCCCGGTCTGTGCCCTCTCACAGTCTGGGGATGATCCCCGGGGGATCAGGCCTAAGCTGACAGTCAGACATCCCACTGGCAGCCCGGGAGCCCTTGGGGGATGTCCACTTGCCAGCGGTGAGCAGGCCTAAGCTGCAGTCAGACATCCTTAGCGCTGCTGAGGAGGCACGAGAGGCTCCCGCCATCACCGCTGTGCTGGAAGCCATCAGCCTGGCTTGTGGCTGAGCAGAGCTCCCCCTGTGGGAGTGTACTGACCACCAGAGGACAGCTCCTGCATTGAGCATCTGCCCCCTGGTGGTCAGTGTGTGTCATAGTGACCAGTCATACACAGTCGTTCTGTTAGGGTCAATTTGCATATTACCCTTTTATTATATAGGATTGTAGTTACCTCCCCCTCCTTCATTTCCGGTATATATATGTGTGTTATACCTATATTGCCCAAAAGCAGTCATTTTGACTGCTTGGGGAAATTTTAAATAATCAAATGACTCTTATTATTGAATTGAGTAATAACAGTTCGGCTCTGTATTGAAATAACAGTTTTCATTTTTTTTCGATTACCGTCACATGATAACATACAAGTACATGATAAATTGTCGATACTTGATAAGTTGCAGTTGCTCAGTAAGCTAAACTAGTACTTGTTATTCGAATCTTAATGCAGTGATACTTGTTCTAATAAGTTGTTTATTTTATTTCTTTTGCGCCCTAAATTCATGAAAGAAATGTCGAATAGAAGTGAGTTATTGGAAAAGCTAAAGAACATAAATGAAGAGTGCTCCGATATTATTCTTTCACAATGCAGTCATTTTGACTGCTTTTGGGCAATATAGGTATATACTAAGTTTCAGTCTTTCTAGTGTTAATAAAATGCGATTTAGCCTTGATATGTTTGAATGTTTTTGTGTGTTTTTATTGTGGTTGATTTCTAATTTCATTCCACTGTGATCTGAGAAGATTCTTGATATGATTTCAATCTTCTTGAACTTATAGAAACTTGTTTTGTGTCCTAACATGTGGTCTATCTTTATGAATGACCAATGTTTACTTAAGAAGAATATAAATTCTGCAGCTTTGGGGCAAAATATTCTATAAATGTCAATTAAATCCATCTGATCCAGTGTGTCTTTTAGAGTCACTGTATCCTTGTTAATTTTTTGTCTGGAAGATGTATCCAGTGAAGTCAGCAGGGTGTTAAAGTCCACTACTATGACAGTATTGTTGTGATCTTTCCTTTAATGTCCTCTAGAAGTATATATATATATATTTAGGTGCTCCTATATTGGGTGCATATATGTTTATCAGGATTATATTCTCTTGTTGGACTGATATCTTTAGGATTATGTATTTACCTTTGTTGTCTCCTGTGATGGCCTTCATTCTGAAGTCTATTTTGTCCAATATGAGTATTGCTACCACAGCTGTTTTTTCATTTCCTTGGTCACTTTTGTTTTTTTCATTCTTTCCTCCTTCCTTTCTGCCTCTTTCCCTCCCTCCCTCCCTCCCTCCCTCCCTTTCTTTCTTTCTTCCTTTCTCTTTTCTGTTTTTATACTTCATTGTTGAAAGTATTACATATGTCCTCTTTTCCCCCATTGTCCTCTCCCAGTCTCCCCCCTCTTTCTCTTTTCTTTAATTTTTCATTATAAATTGGCTTATAAGCATACAATGGACATTCCTCTTTGTTAATAAAAATCTTTTGGTGTTGAGATCCATCTTTTCAACCTTTTTAAGGACCTTGTTGAAGTTTGCAAACGCTTTTGCTGAACACTACTGTGAATTTTCTTGGAAGTTATAGAAGTTATTTTTTTCTTCTGTGATTTCCTTTCCTTTTGCTGCTTCTTTAGCTATGCATTTCTGATTCTATTTCAAAAGCATTTACTAGTTCCTCAGGAACAATCTCCGGAGTTCTTCAATGTCACTGTCCTGCTTACTCAGGTTAAATTTGCTTGCCATCTCAACCGAAGCTTTGATGGTTTTTGGCAAGTTTCTCATCCTTGGGAAATCCTTTGAAATCATGGATAAACCTCTTCAGTGTCCTACACTCTTTGGTGACTTCACCTCAAGCTGAAATAAGGTTCTTGATGTAGTTAGTCATAGATGTGTCTTCCTCAGTTGCAGCAATAATATGGGAAAAGGTTGTCTTCAGGTTGTAAGCTTTAAAAGCTGCTATAAATCCATGATCCATTGGTGGATCAAAGAGATGGTATTTTGAGGAAGAAAGACCACTTTGATATTGGGATGAAAATCACCAAGAATATTACCAACAATAAACAATAGCCTATGTAATAAAAGGCTAATGTGCAAATCAACCAAACAACAGAATGACTGGTGGCTATGATGCTCACTGACCACCAAGGTGCAGACGCTCAATGCAGGAGCTGCCCCCTGGTGGTCAGTGTGCTTCCACAAGAGGAGCGCCACTCAGCCAGAAGCCAGGCTCACGGCTGGTGAAGGCTGCATGGGTGGCGGGAGACTCTTCCTCCTCCGTGGCAGTGCTAAGGATGTCCAACTGACAGCTCAGGCCTGTACCCTGAAAGAGCACAGGCCAGGCTGAGGGAGCCCACCCCCCCCCTCCGCCCATCCCCCAGAGTGCACAATTTCTTGAGCCAGGCCTCTAGTCTTGAAATACTATGTATATCATTCTCCAAACAGTGCTCCTGTATTTTGCTGGAATAGGGATGCAGTGGGACACTTTGAAAGAGGAGCTGTGTCATCCATGACTTCTTGTTCCTGTAATACACTGGCAGCGTTTGCTTATTGATGTGTTTGAGGGCCCCAGGTACTTCACTGTCCTAGATCACAAAGGTTTTCAATTTACAGACTGCAATTCTGCCCCCAAACAAGATTGCTACTCTGCACTGAAAAGCTTTAAAACCTGGCATTGACTTGGCTCCTCATGGAATTAAGATATCAGTTAAAATGAAATTTAAAGCTATATCCATAAAGTTTATCAACTAAGAGAACATTTATTGACAATTGTAAAAAATTCAAATTCAGTGGAGCTGTAGAAGTAGAAAAACAATTGAAGTGGATTCAGGAATGAATGAATGGAGAGAAAGAAATAGCAGTGAGCACCCCACAGCTAGTGAGTGCTAGAGTTGAATTGTCTGATTTGTCCTATGCTATGCACTTTTTAAATTCTTTTCCAGTAGAGTATCTTACAATATGTCAAATAAAAAAAAAAACACAAGTTTAATATGACATTTCCTCTATATAACAGAAAATTGGAGATCATCAAGTCCAGCTTAAAAGCAAGTTTCTCAAAGAATGTTGGGACATTTGTGTCCCTGTGAAATAAAGGGACTCAGGAAATCTTCAAATGAATCTCAACTATAATTTAAAATACCAATGGACCCAAGCTTCTTCAGGTTTTACTTATAATTTTAACATAACCATATTTTGATACTGGGGATCTTCTTATAGAAGGATTTAAAGCAGCACTTATATATTTATTATCAAAAGTCAGCCTCAACTACCACAATCATTTAGAAATTAAATCAACAAAAATTTATTCATGGAAGGGTACTAATTCCTGACTCATTATAGAATTGCTGGGTGCATAGTGATGATAAAAAGCAAACCAATTTTAGTAAATTTTATTATTGTGTGTACCCAGGGTGGAGCACTTTCTGCCATTCTTAACACAGCTCCTCCTACCCTTGGTACACGTCTGCATTTTAACAAATTTTACTCCTCAAAGAAAGGAATGATATGTTTACTGGATGATAACTGCAGTGTCAAAGGTAGTACCAATCTATATATATATATATATATATATATATATATATATATATATATATATAACCCTTAGCAACCTTTACGACTGGCCAAACTGAATGACCAGAATGACCGGAATGACCGATCACTATGACATGCACTGACCACCAGGGCCAGATGCTCAACACAGGAGCTGCCCCCCGGTGGTCAGTGCGCTCCCACAGTGGTAGTTCTGCTCAGCCAGAAGCCAGGTTTATAGCTGGCGAGCACAGCTACGGCAGCAGCAGCGCTACCAAGAGTGGTGGCAGTGGCGGAGGTGGCAGGCGCAGTGTGGCCAGGATAAATAGGAGCAGTGGGGCGCCCAGCCCTGGCTCGGGCTCTTCCCAGCAGCTTACTGCTTCCTGCACTGCTACATCCCTTAGGGCATATTGGACTGTGGGATTAGGCCTGGCTGAAACCCATAGTCCTACATCCCCTGAGGGGTCCTCGATTGCAAGAGGGTGCAGGCCAGGCTAAGGGACCCCACCGGTGCATGGTTTTTGTGCACTGGGCCTCTAATACAATAAATAAACAAAAGAAGTGTCTAATAGAAACAAAATAATGGGAGAACTATAAAAAGATGAATTTGTTATCAGATGTGTGAATATCTGTATTTCATATTTTAAAAACACAACAATTTTGAATGTCAAGATGTCTGAACTGGAGCCATGAGTATGAGAGTTTGAAGTAGAGTGAAATTGAAGAGGTAAAGCAACTGTGAAGCAAGGTTGTTGAGAGAGCTAGTCACATGGTCACCAAGGCCATCTTTGAAGATGACAGGACCAAATATTAATATTATATCAATATCATTAAGAAATAAGATTTTTGCACTATAATTATACATTTAAATATATGCCCACCCAGAATATGCCATGTTATCTCATGGTAGTTCCTACAAAAATATATTTAAGTTTTATTATTTTTCCCATTTTTATGGATGAGGAAACCAAGGATCATAGAGATTACTCAGTTCAGTTCACACAGCTAGTGAGTGGTAGAGCTGAGCTGTCTGATATGTTTTCTGATATGCAATCATTAAAAATTGATGAATGAGCCCTAGCCAGCATGGCTCAGTGGTTGAGCATCAACCTAGGAACCAGAAGGTCACGGTTCGAATCCGGTCAGGGCACATGCCCTGGTTGCAGGCTTGATCCCCAGTAGGGGGCGTGCAGGAGGCAGCTAATCAATGATTCTCTTTCATCATTGGTGTTTCTCTCTCTCTCTCTCTCTCTCTCTCTCTCTCTCTCTCTCTCTCTCCCTTCCTGCCTGAAATAAATAAAAAATATATATTTTTAAAAAATTGATGAATGAATCAATGTT
The DNA here is from genome assembly GCF_963259705.1 of Myotis daubentonii. Taxonomy (NCBI): domain Eukaryota; kingdom Metazoa; phylum Chordata; class Mammalia; order Chiroptera; family Vespertilionidae; genus Myotis; species Myotis daubentonii. The sequence continues at coordinate 65,470,625 of NC_081861.1, read as the reverse complement.
CTAAACTATAAATTCCCTTAGCTTTCATGATCTCTCTTAGCCTAACAAGTGTGTGTGTACATGTGAGTGTGTGTACATCTCTATGTATCTATCAATTTAATCAGATTTTACAAACTCAAATGTTTGATAAAATAAATCAACACATAAAAGAATAAATAGGAGTATCTCAGCTCTAAAATCATTTTTATACTCTCCCCTTATATATTTAGAATTCAGGTTTAAAATATTAGTTTTTGCCATGATGAAAAGAAATTATAATAGACAAGTAGCCTTTGTCTAGCTGTAAGAATTGGATCCCACTCCCCAAATCCATGCAAGCAAATAATATGGAAAGAAATATTTAAAATAAACACACTTCTGAACATGTTTGTTTCACATTGAATCAGATTTATAGGCACTTATATTGTTGTTTTGATTAAGTTGTGCCCAGCACCATCTTAGCAATTGCAACCATAAACAGAGAACATAATCAACTACAACTGTGTATGTTTCTGAAGAAAAATAAAACACCAAAATCAGGTGATAAACATCTGGCTTGAGGATAAATTGAAACAAGTCCAGCTCAGTTTTCTGATCCTTTCTAACAAATAAGAGCAAGGACCATAGAACTTCTTCCTGTAGTTCATAATTAGGCAAAATAGAGAGAATTTACATTGTTTTGCACTCTGATGAATCCAACAAGATCATCACCTGACTCTAAAAAACAGTTGGCATCAAATATTTGCTTTAGTTAATTTATCTAATTTTAATTTCAAACCACAGCTGTGAACTCAAGGAAGGTAAATATATAACTGAACTACTATGTAGGTTGGAAAAAATATCTTTATATACACCTGTGAATCAGAATAAGAAGTACCATGCTGCTCTTCTAATCCCCCCAGTTGCCATGGGTACCATTTTAATGATTTATTCTACTGAAAACTTCCATATCATTTTAGTATCTGTCATGTTATGTTAATGGAATTGACCACCCGTCCCATTAATTTGGGATTTCTTGGCATGCAAATAATTAATAGCATACTTAATAATAGTAAAAATGTAATTGCTTTAAGTAAATTTTTAGCATTGTCATTAACACCATCAAGGACTTAACCTTCAGAATTAGCATAATGATACTTTTATTTAATAAGGACTTATTCACTTTCAGAAATGTCAGAGCAAGAATAGTTTGATAATACAATGCCCTCTTCCTGCTGTCATTCAGAGGATTAGTAGCAGCCCTGACCTTTTATTACATTCTGATATATCTAAATATTCCTGTCCAGCAATGCATATATCCGAGGAAGCAAAACAATTACCAATTCTAAATTAGGATTCAGTAAAGTTTTTCTGTAAAGGCTCATATAGTAAGTATTTTATGTTTCTAGATTGTCAAGTCTCTATCACCACCACTTAACTCTTGCATTGTAGCACAAAAGTAGCCAAAGGCAATAAGCAAATACATGGATTTAGTTATGTTCCAATTAAACATTATTAACAAAAGCAGGTAATGGGCTGTATTTGACCCTCAGGCTACAGTTTGGTGATCCAGTTTCTATACCCTTTTGGTTATTCTCTTATCTCTTCTGATTAATGACTCATTAATTTATCTAAATGTACTTATTTTGTGAAAGAGTTGATATTTTCTACATACTCAAAATAGTTTCATAGTTAACTTGTATGTGTGTATACATTTAACTATTTCAGCAGAAATAGCAGTAAGTAAATACTGATTTTTAATATATATATTTTTATTGTTAATAGTATTATAGATGCCTCTCCCCCCCCCCCCCAGTTTTCCTGCCTCCTTCCAGCCCCTACCCACCCATCCCCAGGTCTTTACCACCCTATTGCCCCTATCCATGGGCTATGCATGTAAGTATGTAAGTTCTTTGGTTTATCTCTTCCCCACATCCCCACATTAAGGTATGTCAGTCTGTTCCATGCCTCCCTGCTTCGGGTCTTATTTTGTAGGTCAATTCACTTTGTTCATTAGATTCCACAAATAAGTGAGATCATGTGATATTTGTCTTTCTCAGGTTGGCTTATTTGACTTAAGCAACATATTTCCCAGGTCCATCCATGCTGTCCCAAAGGGTAAGAGATTGATTTTGAGGTTGAAGTGTCTGAGTTCTAATTATATATTGGCCAATGGCTGTCATGTATTTATAAGAAGTTTTAACCATTAATCAGTGTAAAATATAATGTTAAAAATTTACCAAATTATTGTAAAATGTTGAGATATGATGTATGTTACTTTAGTATAAAAAACAAGATCATTGCCCTAGCCAGTTTGGCTCAGTGGATAGAGCGTCAGCCTGCGGACTCAAGGGTCTCAGATTTGATTCTGGTCAAGGGCATGTACCTTGGTTGCGGGCATATCCCCAGTGGGGAGTGTGCAGGAGGCAGCTGATTGATGTTTCTCTCTCATCGATGTTTCTAACTCTCTATCCCTCTCCCTTCCTCTTTGTAAAAAATCAATAAAATATATTAAAAACAAAACAAAACAAAAACAAGATCATTGAGAGGTATCATAGTTCCAAAAATGGCAGTCTCATATGTGACAAAAAATTAAGAAAAATTTGTTGGATGTATGTTTATGGTACCTGTGATCATGCCTGTGCTATGGTAGATATTATGAGATTCATACAGGGTGAGGGAATCTATCAAAGTATTCCATCTTTTGCACCAAGGTTTTGTGTAATATGGAGTGCTCTGGCAAAGATGTCTCTATAGAACCCACAAAAGGAGCCCAAGAAAAAGAAAGTCCACATTTGAGTACATAATATACTAAAAAGCACCTGATACGTAAGAGAAAACTGCAAATACATTGGGGCCTTGACTTACGAGTTTAATTCATTCCATGATGGAGCTCATAACCCAAATTACTCGTATGTCAAATCAAAAAGTGAACGAGTGAGACAGGTGATGCTGGGCTGATGTTGTGGCGTTCCCTGTGACGTTCGCTGCGCCAACTAGCGGTGGGGTATTTGAAGCTGGCTCATAACCCAAATTTTAGCTCCCAACTCAAAGCAAAAAATTGGCCGAGAGACGGCTTGTATCTCGAAAAACTCGTTAGTCAGGACACTCGTAAGTCAAGGACCAGCTAAATCAAAAGATATTTGCTCCTTTACCACTGTAAACCCTGAGAAAGAGGACACCTACTAAGAAGGGCTCCTGGTGGCTAACTGGGCTCAATTAAAAAAACAAAACAAAGCAAAACAAAACAAAAACACACAGAGCCTAGCAGCGATTTCTGCACAGGGGCCTCTCCCACAAGCTGCACTGCAGGCAGAAGCCTGGCTCTAAACTGCCTGGCTCTGCACTGAACTGTCTGCCTGCACTGTGTTTCCACCATCTGAGCCAGCGCTTAGAAAGGAGTTCCTGGAATCCTATTTCAAACAATAGGACTGAGGTTTTCCCCACCCAAGTAGAGCTGTGCAGCTCTTGAACCAGAGTGGTTCTATACTGACCAAACAAGACAGTGCTGCAATGAGTTGGAGTCCTCATTTGCATGAGGACATACCAATCAGAGGCAGGGAATTTATGTCCATATAAGCCATCTCCCCTCTGGCTCAGAGAGCAACTTTCCCTTTCCACTGAAGACTAAAGACTGCGCTTCCCTGGCTGAGCTATAAAACAAAACAAAACACCACAAAGATGTCTGCTAGAACAGAGCAGAGCTGCCTAGCAGCAGCGGATCCTGACCCAGGCCATGTGGCCCTAGGGGTGCCCCACAGCAGTGCCATTTTTACAGCCCTGCCTTGTCACAATTGGGCGTTTTGCACTGAATAAAGTGTCTTCCTTTACTGCACCTTAAACTGGGGATTTCTGTTGGCATTGAATTGGCACCAACAACCATCTGTTGACAATACTCACCGTTTTCGGTGCCAAAGCAAAACAAGTAGTGACAAAGAAAGGAGATAAAAATTCACAAAAGAACAGAACATGTCCCTCCATACTACATGCTAGACCCTGAGCATCAAGTGAGAGGGACTTGAGGTGGGTAAAGTATGACTTATATGAAAATCGAAAGTTTTGATCTTATATTACACTACATTTTTAAACTTAAAATTTAGACAGTTATTATCAGAAAGAAAAACTGTGGCTTTCCCAATTTGCCATCAGCAAGCTTGAGATAGAGACTGGACTAAGTGTGTTTAAAGTACTGGTGCAAGAGGGATGATCCTGTTTTATAATTTTACCCCATCAAGGTTAGCCTGTTTAATAAAGTAGTTTAAAACGCATGTTCCTTTTTCCAATTAAATTATTGAATATCTTTCCTCTGAATTTCCTTCATTTACTCCTCCATAAACAATATACATGGTTTAGATATATCATTATAAAATTTCAGAGGATAGAGGGAGTGGGGTGGAGGGAGAGAAGATGGGAGGGAATGGGGGAAAGGAAGGGAAAAATTCACCTCCAAATGGACCTACTGTTTCATTTCCCATAAGCAACATTGAATATTAGAAGGAGGTAGAGAAATTCCTTAAAATGTCTCTCCCAGTGGTGCCTGAAATCTATTAGGGAATGCCTACAGTTTCTGGAGGATATATATCAAGCTGTTGGAAATCTCCCTGAAGATGCTTGAAATTGTCCAGTTGCCTCAAGTCTCCTTGCCGATTCCTGAAGTTTTCAGAAAAATCCATTGCATACACTGTAGGATCATGTGAGTCAAATTAATGGGAAGGGTCATTTCTATCATATGACTGTGAATGGTCTTGAATTCTCTTACTGGACAGCAAGAAAAAATTTACACCAAACTCCTGCATTTGTGCCTCAGATATGTCCTTTTAAATTTTATTTTTATTGATTTCTATTTTTTTAAGAGAGAAAGGAAGGAAAAGAGAGAGAAACATTGATTTGTCGTTCCACTTTTTATGCATTCATTTGTTTTCAGTAGTTGATTCTTGGATGTGCCCGGACCAGGGAAGGAACCCAAAACCTTGGCATATAGGGATGATGCTCTAACCAATGAAGCTACCCATCCAGGATCTCAGATATAAGTCTTAACAATACTTCTGTCCTCAAGAATCTTCGACCACTTAAACGTTCAGTGTGCATGACCTGTTCCTCTGACTTGAATTTCACCAATGCTTCTCCCAGACAAACTCCTTTGTCACCATAAAGCAAGTAAAATGTCATCCTCAGCAAGAGGAGAATTTACAAGGAACTTTTGTATTTTAACTTTTGTAACATCAAATGGGAAATATATGTAGTTTCAGGCCAGAACAACGTTCTTGAAAGTATTTTTGCAAAATGTGTGCAAGCCTCTGTTTCTCTATTGAAGCTGGTCTTCCCTTTTCATAACATTCAATGACCTTCAGCATTTGTTTTCTAGAAAATGGATCAACAAGACCTGGATGATATTGTAAAACAGTCTTATGTAAACCCAGACCAGTGTTATAGTCTTTCAGAGTCTTGAACGTCACAAAGGCATATCTTGTTCTTCTTTCATTTTTACATAAAAAAACCTAATCGGGCCTGTATGGCTCAGATATTGAGCATCGACCTATGAACCAGGAGGTCAAGGTTAGATTTCCAGTAAGGGCAGATGCCCAGATTGCAGGCTTGGTCCCCAGTAGTGGGCATGCAGGAGGCAGTCATCCAATGATTCTCTAATCATTGATCTCTCTCTCTCTCTCTCTCTCTCTCTCTCTCTCTCTCTCTCTCGTTCTCTGAAATCAACAAAAAATAAATAAAATAATCTGTTCATTAGTCAGATCAGTATCTCCAAATGAATTTAATACTTAGGGTCAGATCTTTTTAAGTGAACATAAAATCCAAGAGGGGAATAAGAACCTGTTCTTCTGGGAGGTTTTTAATGAGGTCTTTTTCAAAAATGTCTGTCATTTATTCCTCTTGGTGATGAATGTTCTTCAGTTCTCATAGTAATGTCACCCTCCTTAATTGTACTACCACCGAATTCTACCCGCTGTTGTTCTGAGCCTTGCATTACTTCTATAAATTTGGAACCCATGAAACTTTGATGACATTTAAGATCTCCTGAAACAACAGTACATGAAGCAAATTTTACTATGACATTACTAGTATTTAGACCTTCATAATGTTTTAAGAAAATTACCTCATTCAAACATAAACCAAAGAAAAAGACATGTACATCATCTTCATTTACTAAGAAAAACAAACTTGTAGAAAAAGTATTCTCTGTATTCAATGGCTGTGTCTTCTTTGGCCTTAAATCACCATGTCCTGTACCATTAGTATGAAACCCAACATCTTGTTTAATCAGAGTCATATCCAGAATTACTTGCTTCTTCTTTAATCCCCTCAACAAAAAGTAGATAAGCAGCCAGCCCCTGATGCCCCAGATCCTGGTCACTCTCTTCCTATGTGATCAGTTCTTTCATGTCTATAGTCTTCTGCATCTCGGCCTTACTGCTGAGAAAGAGCTCTACAGATGAATTCTTTATAAACCCTCCTACATGGCTTATAGCACATCTCACTTCCCCAATTTTCCCTCCAATTGTATGCACGTCTCCATCAGAAATAGTCAATCCTGTGAAAAAGTGACAAATATCCATAGGCCCCGCAATTAAAGGAAGCCCCAGCAAATGGATGACTACAACCATGCTGAGCTCAAATCACAGCAGTAATAACTTTTTTTTTAATTCTGTAAAAGCAACTTAACACTGCTGCCAAGTCAGACACACAAGGCCGGGGGTTGGGGGTCACTCTTCGCAGCAGCCCCTGAAGAAGAGCTACAGAGAGCCCTGGGTGAGCCCAGAGGAAGATGACGCGCACTCCTCCCTCTGCTCCAGACAAATGAATGTCTTTTACAAACTTCTTCAGAAGAGACTTGACGATATTTCTTTTCTACACCAGGGAGTAAACCAAGAGGAAAGAATATAAGAATCTAGAAACCATGAGATCTAATCCAGGAAAGCACTACAGGCTTAGATTCAACTGATTCAGTATGGAGGAGGAAGACACAGAGTACCAGAAGGGTCTTTATGGAAAAAAAAATCACACAGAGAATGATATGCTTGAGACATTAGAGCAATGTATCAATAAGGCAAAAATCCCAAAATACATGAAAAATGCGAAATAGTCAGTAGACATTCCTGCTCAAAATTGTACAGGAGAAAAATTTTAAAAAGACAAACTGTATGTTCATGAAAAGAGTTTTCCATGCTTATATGAAGGGTTAATTTCAGTTTTTTGGAGTTATTCTGTATACAAAGCACAGAAAACATACAGTTAGAAATTATAATATAAACTAGTGACCCGGTGCACGAAATCGTTGCATGGGCCAGGCCTGCACCCTCTCTAATCTTGGACCTCTTTGGGGATGTCCGACTGACGGTTTAGGCACGATCCCTCTCACAATCCAGGACCGCTGGCTCCTAATCGCTCGTCTGCCTGCCTGCCTGATTACCTCTAACCACTTCTGCCTGCCAGCCTAATCAGCCCCTAACTGCTCCCCTATCAGCCTGATTGATGCCTAACTGCTCTCCTGCCAGTCTGATTGCCCACAGCTGCCCTCCCCTGCCGCGACCTGCCTCCTCCGCCAGGACTGGCCTCCTCTGCACCACACAGAGCTGCGGGACCCCCAGGCCTCACTGTGTGGAGCAGACGACAGACCCTGCCTCCACTGTGCATGTGGCCATCTTGTGGCGGCCATCTTGTGACGACAGCGCGCACGAGGGCCATCTAGGCTTTTATTAGTATTGATGTAAGCAGAGTTCTGAAAGGCCTCTCAATTTGTTCCAATTTTTGAGGCATAAACATAAAATGGAGTTGTTGTTTTCCAATGACTACTCCTGAGTAGTCTCCAATTGTACCACCTTGAATATCACTGTCCTTTTGGGTATCAGATACTTTAATCAAATCTTTGGTAGCTTCTCTAATATTACATTCACTTTAAGCTTCTTAAATAGTTTCTCTTTTTATGTTAACATTTCAGTTCTGCTCACTTTAAAGCTTTAGTCTGAAACTTGCCTCAAATAATTTTTCTTCTACTACCCAATCTAAGACAAGCTATTCTGGTCAAAATTTCAAAGTGACTTATAATGTGCTTTATACAGGTACTCTTTCTCAGAATCTCCCTGCCCTCCTGCCTTCAAATTCTATATTGCCAAATGCCTCTTAATTTACTATCAATAGTAAGGTTAGCAGGGCAGCACCTTGGGCTGAACAAAGAAAATACTTTTTTCTTTCTAAATGGTTTCACAAAGCTGTAGGAGGTAAAGGTGAAGCAAAGCACTTGCCTGGACGATGATTATCACTAACTGTGCAGACACCACCATATCAGCAGAGGCCCTAATATCAGACAGATTCAGCTCAAACTAGAGAAAAGCAAAAGATATGTTTCTATCATTGGCATGCAATAGGAATCTCTTGGTTCTCTTTTGCAAACTCTGGGAGATCTCAAGAGACTGGGACAAAGTGGGGGTAGGACTACCCTTTTCATAAACTATGCTATGCTTTCTTTAAGTTCTGATGAAATGCCATATTCAAGACCTCCCACTGAGAGACCTTTCAGATAAATAAGCTATCACCTGGTTTTATATTTAAGCAAATCTATAAATTTCAGAGGACATATGCCAAGCAGCTTTCTTTTCTGCAAAGCAAGCAAAGGGAACTGCAAAGGATAAAAGTACCATAATCCTAGGCTCACAGAATATTCTTCCAAAAAGTGACATTTTATTTTATTCTGTTAGTGACATTATATTTTATTCCTAAGTTAAGCCTGGGAGTTCTGAATTTCAACAAACTTCTAAATGGGTTTCAAGATACTAAAGGACATTTCCCACAGGCATTTCCAAACTTTATGAATAGATCACTTGCATTGCCACCCTCATTGACTTCAAAAAATTGGAAGGCGCTCTTTTTCCTCCCTCATTAGGGCTAGAGGTGGGCAGGATGGTAACTGGAGAATGTGGGATGCTTATGGAAATCTGTGAGCCCTGTAGGAATGTGCTGGTCCTAAGCTGTATTTGCAGATGATCCCTCTCTAACAGGAATGTGAGCGGACAATGAGAGATATTTAATGCACTTTGGGTTCAGTTTCATCCACAGTCACAATTTTAGCACAGGGAAAAATATAACTCAATATATTTTTGCCATTACTAATGATTTACAAAAGTAAAATACAGAAGACAGAAACTAGTAAGTAGGAGGGAAAAGGGAAAGAGTAGGGTTGATAACAAATCTAATATTATAAAATATAGAGTCTAGAAACAGATACAAGTGTACTATATAAAGCTATAAAGGCTACAATAAATGAAATAATATTAACGATTTGATTTTCTTGGGTAGGGAAGTTTTGAAGAAATGTAGAGATATGTTATCAAAAAGCTCACCAATCATAACAGGAATCAAATGGGTAATGTTTAAAATGATGAACTAGGTAATATTGATATTAACATATTTTTTAAAGTTATGGAATAAGGCACCAGAAAAGCTAAAACCAAAAACAATTAAAGGTGCCTTCCCCCCACCCCCCCAGAAGCATGACTATTGGTGAGGGAGAATGAGACAGTATTATCGCTTTTTATTTTGCTCTCTTTTGTATTAATTATTTCTATAAGATGTATGTGTGGCATTTTTAAATTTAAATTACAAGACAGTGTTTATCTTGGCAATGAGGTCGTGAATCAGATACTATCATACAGTGATGTGGAACTATATACTACCATTACTTTTTAGGAGAAAATTTTTTGTTCTTATAAACTTTTATTATTGATTTTGAGAGAGAGAGAGCGAGAGAGAAAGAAGAAGAAGAAGAAGAAGAAGAAGAAGAAGAAGAAGAAGAAGAAGAAGAAGAAGAAGAAGAAGAAGAAAGAGAGAGAGAGAGAGAGAGAGAGAGAGAGAGAGAGAGAGAGAGAGAAACATCAATTTGCTGTTCCACATATTTATGCATTCATTGGTTATTCCTTGTATATGCCCTGACTGGGGATCAAACCCACAACCCTTGGCATGTCAGGATGATGCTGTAACCAACGGAGGTACCAGGCAAGGGCTAACATATACAGGTATTTTTTAATGTGACTTCTGATCTCCTCCCATCACGAGATAGAATCTATTTTCCCACATTATTTTATTTTATTACTAAAGACCGGTGAATGAAATTCATGCAGGGGTAGGGTCCCTAGGCCTGGCCAGCAATCAGGGTCAATTGGGGCCTTCTGGCTGCCAGCCGGGGCCTCCCTTCCCGTTAAAAATTCTTGGACAAAGCAATTGGTATTGCTTTGTCTTTGTTTGATAATCATTGTGTTTGAGGACCTTCAGATTAGACTGGTTCTCTATGAGAATGTCTTCCAAATTAGACCTTAATAGAAGACAAAATTATTTTGAATTATTCCCTTACATATGACCTAGTGAATATACGAATGGGAAGAAGATGGGACTACAATAAATTGGCTAGATTAATATTCTATTTCAGTCTTACTTGATTTGATGGAAATAACTGAGAATAAGCATTCAGGTGGTAGTCTACAAAAATAAACTTTAAAATAATTTTGTAGAAGATGTTACATATATATTCATGTGATTATATGGAAGAAAACTATATTAATTTGCAAGGTCAGAGAGTAATTATCAGAGTAGTGATTGGAGTGATTAATAAAAATGCTTTATTTCTAAAGTTGTCCATATTTTAATGTTGTTGTTGTTGTTTTTTAATCCTTACCTGAGGATATTTTTCCATTGATTTTTAGAGAGAGTGGAAGAGAGAGGGAAAGACAGAAAGAAATATCAATGTGAGAGAAACACATCAAGTGGTTGCCTCCTGCATGAGCCCTGACCAGGGCTTGGGCTGGGGAGGAGCCTGCAAATGAGGTACGTGCCCTTGACTATAGCTGAACCCAGGACCCTTTGGTCTGCAGGCCAACACTATCCCCTGAGCCAAACCAGCTAGGGCCATATTTTAACATTTTAAAAATACACCACGATATTCAGAAGCTGAACAAATTCTATTTAGAAAAAACATTCTAATATTTACAAAAATTAATAGTAACACAGAAATACACATTTTAAAAGTTTAGAACAGTTTCCATTAACATTTCTAAAGTATCATTTTAATAATTCTACTTAGTTGGAAATAAATACAAACATTAATATTTGATATAGTGGCATAATTTTAGAGGCATGACTTTCAAATAAAGAGTCATGAAAAAGCAGGCAGCCTCTCCCCCCCCCCCCCCCCCGGCCTCGCCCCCCATAGCCCAGCACTTCTGAGCATCCTGGTGGTGGGCGGGCTGGCCTCTCCTCCTGGGAAGGGGCGGGCTTCATCTGTAACAGAGGCCTGGCTTCCCCTTCCTCATCGGAGACCCCCCTACCCTGCCCTTCAGGGCCCAACCTGAGGCTTTTCCCTCTACTCAGGATACACCTCCCTGACAAAAAAAAAAAAGTCATGAAAAATTTCTAGAAGAAAAATTCAGTGATCACAACCAGAGAGGTTTTTTTTAAATGAAATGGAATGGAATAAGATAAAAATATTAAAGTTCACTTTCAAGTTTCATAAAAATTTTACTCCAGTTAGATACATAAAGAAACACACAAATGTATTTTATAGTTCATAGTCTGAACGCTATTCCTTGCTGTGGGTTCCAATAAAAAAAGTTGAAATTTCCTTATTTAGAAGACAACGGACCTTTACATTTTATGGAGGATCTGTGTGTGTGTGTGTGTGTGTGTGTGTGTGTGTGTGTGTGTACCCATTATTTGATAGTAGTATTATATATATCTTTTAAGAAAATGTCTGGTAAATGGTGCAAATAGTAAAATCATCTTTAATCTATATAAAAATCTATAATTTTTTCCTAGAGAATTACATTTGATATTTGTTTTTAAATGCATGGCAGATGCCTTATTGCTGGTTGCTCAGTGCCTGCTAATGCACCATGTGGAGATTATTATAGTACACGCTGAGCAAGTAGTCAGCTGGAGAACACTGGCAGAGAAATGGGTACCTCATGAATAAACATTTGCTTAAAGATCACATTATGTGTGACCACTTTTTGCAGCTGCTATGGTTAGGTCTTCCTTATAAATTAAAACAAAACCAAAGTGAAAAGTGCAAGATCATTTGTGTTTATAGATGATAAAATTTATGTAGCTATGGAACATATCTGTGTGATGGTGTTATCTGAATACCCTAAGATTAGAATGATAATTACATTCCTCTGAGGTTTTGGCTGCCTATCTTCTTTTCTAGGTCAAATCCTCAGGCGAGTAATGCAAAGAATTACGAAGTATAGGAGTAAATGAAAAGATAGAAGTCAATGGTAAAGTTATGACTGTCCTAAAATACTTCTACTCCTGAAGAAGCATTTGAAGGTTAAATTTCACTCGTAAGAAAACAGCTTTGTATTATATTGATTTTGAGTGACTTTCAGCAAGGTAAAATCTATAGGTGCTTGCTGGTAGGAGGAAGTAAAATTTAGGACAGCACAAGAAATAAGCACATTTATATTCATGAACAAATTTATTCTTTTTTTTACATAATGATGAGAATTTTGAATATCTTTTCAATAACAAATGCATTAGCATTATGGGCATGAGAAAGTATTACGAAAATGGCTTATAATTTTACATGATGTTTCTCAATGTAATTTTTAGATCTTTTGAATTTTAGCTTTTATGGGTGATTATTATTTTTTATTTTCTATTGCATTTATTGGGGTGACATTAGTTAATAAAATTATGTAGGTTTCAGGTGTTCTCCTTTATCCCAGTGCTCACATTCTTAATCTTTTTCTTCTTTGCTTTTTGTTTTATTTTATTGCAATTAGAGAAAATATTATCATTTTAGTTCATTTTTTCCTCTGCATCATACATGTATTCACATTGCATCTTCTTACACTCCAGTAATAACAAATATAAATTTTCTGGAAATATTTCCTATCCAATTATTTCACTAAAAGGATTACATGCTGAAAAGAAAAGTAAAAAAAAAAAAAAAAAAAAAGGAAGCATTTTTTTCTTAAATATAGCACTGTTTACAAAAATATATAAAATACCTACGAATAAACTTAACATAGAATGTGAAGGACCTATGCACTTAAAAATGCAATGATTATTAAAAGAGATTGAAAAAGACACAAAAAATCAGAAGATATTAATTATTAATATTCATATTTGGAAGAATCGGCATAATTAAAATGGCCATATTACCCAAAGAAATATACAGATTTAATGGAATTACAACTCAACTGTAATTAAATAATTGACATGTCCAGAAACACACACTAAGGGTTGGTTCCCTCACACTCCGGGTCTTCACTGTTGTATTAGACATCTGCGAAGAGAAACAGACATTTAAGAGAGTTAAAGATGACTCGAGAGGTGACAGCCCCTTGGAACTCAACCCACAAAGCAACACAATAGCCACTACACAATATCCCTGTAAATTTGTTCAGACTCTGAGGGTCTAAAGTTTAATTCAGAGGTTCCTTATGAGATTCCAGCAAAGCAGATTTAAGAGAGCCTATGTGATCAATTGCTACTCATTTTGTGTTCCTGTAAATAATCAGGCCAAATTGAAGCTGGATTTAATGCTGCAAATAAATTGGTTCTAATTTGGCTTTTGGATAAAAATGAGGATGACTTTAGGGGGAAACTGTGCTTCAATATAATTTATAATACATAGTTGCAGATATTAGATTCTAATTCAGTTAATTAATTTCAAAATTTTATTTGTCACTCATAAGCTGAACTGAATCTTCGATTTATTCCTTTCTCTATTAGGCATACTATAGCTCCTAGTCCCAATTTTTACAACTTTATTTTTGTCATGTCACATTTTATCTTCTGTCACTGGGTTTGTCTTATTCACATTTAAATAACTCTTTAGGATGTTACATATGCAATTCCTTGGATAAGAGCCAAGACTTTCATTGGTTCCACCACCCATTCATGGTCTTTAAAGCTTTCATTGAGAACCTCAGTAAGTCTTCCTGCTAGGTAATTAAAACCTTCCCTCCCTTTCTCTATTCTCCTTGAAACTGGTAAAGAGCAAATGAAAAATGTTGTCTTCTCTACAAAAATTTGTGTAACTTGGATTATGTCATGGTCTTTAAGAGTATGGTCTTTTATATGATATGTGTTTGTCTGTGCATTATATGTGGTGTAATATTCCTGATTGGCATAAAGAAAGTAAACGCATATATATATACACACAGTGGGGCCTTGACTTACGAGTTTAATTCGTTCCGTGATGGAGCTCGTTAACTCAAATTACTCAGTCAACTCAAAGCAAAAAATCGGCCTAGAGATGTCTCATATCTCAGAAAAACTCGTTAGTCGGGACACTCGTAAGTCAAGGCCCCACTGTATGTATGTATGTATATATATACATACATATATATATCCTATCTAATAAAAGAGAAACATGGTAATTAACATAGGACTGCTACCCTTCCCATTGACTAATCAGGGCGATATGCAAATTAACTGCCAGTCAAGATGGCGGCGGGCAGCCAGGCAGCTTGAAACTAACATGAGGCTTGCTTGCTTCAGTGACGGAGGAAACCAACGTTCCCCGCCTGCCTTGCCGACCTCTGAGCCTGCAGTTTGAAACATTGTAACAAATATAAAAGCTAAACAAAACCCCAGAAACCTGCTTTCAGCAAGCTGGGATCTCAGAGCTGGAGTTATACATTGTTTCGATTATAGAACACAAACAAACCAGATACCTGCTTTCAGCAGTGGAGGCCTAAGAGCTGGAGCCAAGCCTCAGAGCTAAAGCTGGCCCAGAATAAAAAATAAAACAAGAAAAAAAGGAGCGGCTGGGAGCTTCAGTCACCCGCCAGCCTGAAAACAGCCCTCAGCCCCTCACCCAGACTGGCCAGGCACCCCAGTGGGGACCCCCACCCTGAAGGGTGTGTGACCAGCTGCAAACAGCCATCATCCCCTCACCCAGGCTGGCCAGGCACCCCAGTGGGGACCCCCACCCTGATCCTGGACACCCTTCAGGGCAAACCAGCAAGCCCCACCCATGCACCAGGCCTCTATCCTATATAGTAAAAGGGTAATATGCCTCCCAGCACCGGGATCAGTGGAGCCGCGAGGCCTCGTGGCACCGAGATCAGCGTGACAGGGGACAGCGCCCAAAACCCTGATCGCCCTGCGGCTCTGTGTGTGACAGGGGAAGGTGCCCCAACCTCCTGATCAGCCCTGCTCTGTGCCTGATACGGGGGAGCTCCCCAACCCCCTGATCAGCCCTGCTCTGTGTGTGACAGGGTGCGGCACCCCAACCTCCCCTCCCCCACGGGCCCTGCTCTGTGTGTGACGGGGTAGAGACATAACCTCCCCATAGGCCCTGCCCTGAGTGTGAGAGTGGCGGTGCCCCAACCCCCTGATCGGCCCTGCTCTGTGGGTGATAGAGGGCGGTGCCCCAACCCCCTGATGGGCCCTGCTCTGTGCATGACAGGGCGTGGCGCCTCAACCTCCCCATTGACCCTGCCTTGAGTGTGACAGGGGACAGTGCCCCAACCCCCCAATCGGCACTACCCTGAGCATGACTGAGGGTGGCATCACAACCTCCCGATCGCCCTGCTCTGTGCATGACAGGGGGCGGCGCCCCAACTCCCCAATCGGCCCTGCTCTGAGCCCTACCAGGGGCTGCACCTAGGGATTGGTCCTGCCCTCTGCCACCCGGGAGCAGGCCTAAGCCAGCAGATCGTTATCTCCCGAGGGGTCCCAGACTGCGAGAGGGCACAGGCCGGGCTGAGGGACCCCCCGCCCCCTCGAGTGCACAAATTTTTGTGCACCGGGCCTCTAGTATATATATAAAGCAGGATCACATGGTCTTGGAAAATATTTAAAACCAGTTGAAGCTTGGCCCAGGCCAGTGTTTCTCAGTGGTTAGATTGTCAGCCCATTCATCAAAGGGTCATGGATTCAATCCAGTCAAGGGCATGTACCTGGGTTGCAGGTTTGCTCCATCCCCAACCCAAGTCAGGGCACCAGGGTGCATGCAGGAGGTAACCAATCTTTGTTTCTCTTTCATATTGAAATTTCTTTCTCTCTTTGTTTCTCTCTCTCCCCTCCTCCCTCCCTCCTTTCCACTCTCTCTAAAACTAAACTAAAAAAAAAAATTCTTAAGTGAGCATTAACAACAACAAAAAACTGATTTAAGTTTGATTGATGCCTTTAGAGTTATTACCATAAAACGTTTGTTTTACCCAGGTTTAAAAATAGTTTATGTTATGATCTTTCATTGAGTATGTTTTATAACCTTCCCAAGATTTAAATTTTAAGAGACTTTTTCTTAAACCTAGAGATGACTTTGAGTTATTTCAATAGACCACTGGAATACCTCAAGGATTTATTCTCTTTCCTTATAAAAAGAACTAGAAGCCCAGTGCATGAAAATTTTTGCACTGGAGGCAGGGTGGGTAGGGTCCCTAAGCCCAGCCTGTGTCCTTTTGCAGTCAGAGAGCCCTCAGGGGATGTCCGACTGATGGCTTAGGCATGATGCAAGGAGTAGACCTGAGCGCAGTTGGATAGCCTTAGCACTGCCATGGAGGAGGGAGAGGCTCCCACCACCACCGCTGCACTAACAGCCATCAGCCCGGCTTGTGGCTGAGTGGAGCTCCCCCTGTGAGAATGCACTGACCACCAGGGGGCAGCTCCTGCATTGAGTATCTGCCCCCTGGTGGTTAGTGCACAACACAGCAACCAGTCTTCCTGGTTCTTCTGTCTTTAGAATCAATTTGCATATTAACCTTTTATTATATAGGACTAGAGGCCTGGTGCACAAAAATTTGTGCACTCGGGTGGGTCCTTCAGCCCGGCCTGTGCCCTCTCACAGTCTGGGGCACCTCGGGGGACCCTTCCCCTGGCTGCTGGCACCAGTTTTCCTCTGGCGCCTGGAACCCAGACCTTCGCTCTTAGCCGGGAGGGGCCGGGGAGGCAGGCAAAGGGCTTAGATCTTCTCTCGCTATGTGGGCCCAGGGGCGAGGCTGAGGCCAGCGTGGCAGGTGAGTGGCTTAGCTTTTTTTGTTGTTGTTGCTTTTTTGCCGAGGAGAGCATGGGGTCCGTTTATTGAGGGGTCAGTCAAACGAGGTGGGGGATGGCTAGGGTGGGGTAGGGCAGCAGCTTTTCTGGCCCCTGAGAAACCCAACTTGAGTCCAAGGCCTCGTCTGCTTCGAAGCCAAAGTCTTCCTCCACCTTTATCTGCATGGGGGCCAGCTCCTGAGTCAGTGGGACTCCCATCCAGCACCCTTCCTGTGGCGCTTGCCTCCTCTTCCGCCCGCTGGGCCCCTTGCCAGGGGCTGGGCTGCTGGCTTCTGCAGGTGCTGGCGTCCTCCTGGGCGGGGACAGCCCCTCTTTCTCCAGAGACTCGTTCTCAGCATTGCCTGGGGTGAGGGCGTCTGTGCCCTGGCTGCCCTCGTCCTCCAGTAAGATGGTGAACTGGCTGGCCTGGTAGTCATTGCCATAGGAGTCCAGCACCCTCATCAGGAACCTCCGCTCCTGCTAGAGTCTCCTTGTTATCCTCTGTATCTGATGGAGCCTGTTCAGGCCTTGCTCGTTCACCTGCTCGATCTCCCTGCAGCGTCAACTGAGAACCTGGTACTTCCTGCGATTGAGTTCCCATTGACACTGCCGCCGGCCTTGGGCTGCCTCCTCCTCTTCGTCTCGCTCCTGGAGGCTGGAGCTGCCCAGACCCCAGACACGAACTCCACTTGGGTCTCAAGCTCGCTCTCCAGGATGTGACCACCGAACAGCGGAGGCAGCACCAGCTCCGAGCCAGGAGGTGCTGAGGACTCCTCAAAGCCCACAGCTGCCATGGTCCCCTCTCTCTGCTCCAGCTCCATTCTTCCCAGCTCCGGCGCAGAACTTCCACCCTTGCAAACCTCTAGGTTAAAGTGGCTCACAAAACCACCCCATCTGTTTCCACAGCCAGACACCTGGGCCCCGGCTGCTAAGCCTCCTGGGAGTTGTAGTTCTCTATTCCTGGCTCGCCTCCCTCGCCCCACCCCCACCCCGAGTCCTGGCTGAAAGGCCCTGCTCGCTGGTCTAACGGTGTCTGAGTCACCTCCATCTTTATTCCGGTCCCAACACCGCACCGTCTGACCATGGAGACTCTCTGCTAGGGAGGCCCGGACCTCTCTGCAGACTCTCTGTGGGCCCCAGGGGCGTGGCGGAGGCTGGCCCAGCGGGCTTCCCTCTTTGCTCTTCGCTCGCAACACCAGTCTTCACTTGCTGCTCCTGTGCCTACATATGCAAATTAACCGCCATCTTTCTTGGCAGTTAATTTGCATGTTGCCCTGATTAGCCAATGGGAAGCATAGCGAAGGTACGGTCAATTACCCTTTTTGTCTTTTATTAGATAGGATAGGTGTTAATTAATTAAGTATATTTGCCGAAACCGGTTTGGCTCAGTGGATAGAGCGTCAGCCTGCGGACTGAAACGTCCCAAGTTCGATTCCGGTCAAGGGCATGTACCTTGGTTGCGGGCACATTCCCCGTAGGAGATGTGCAGGAGGGAGCTGATCGATGTTTCTCTTTCTCATCGATGTTTCTAACTCTCTATCTCTCTCCCTTCCTCTCTGTAAAAAATCAATAAAATATATTTAAAAAAAAATTAAGTATATTTGATATGCTTGAAACATGGGGAATTTTCCAAATAAAAAATACCAATAACTACATTCTATTTGTATAGAACAAATAGTGGATGTTCTAGAGCAGTGATGGTGAACCTTTTGAGCTCGGCATGTCAGCATTTTGAAAAATCCTAAATTAACTCTGGTGCCGTGTCACATATAGAAATTTTTTCATATTTGCAACCATAGTAAAACAAAGACTTACATTTTTGATATTTATTTTATATATTTAAATGCCATTTAACACGTGTCATAGGTTCGCCATCACTGCTCTACAGAGTATATAAAAATTTCCAAGAGTCTATGAAGACCTGATATGCAGTCTGCTATAATTCTAATTGTTATCTTGGAATGTTATATCTTACAGAAAAGCAAAGTTCTTTATCAATTGCAGATCTATAACAATGCCATTTTAAGTTTATCATTTATAGACAGTCATTGTTTTACTCTGATGCATTTGCAAATATCTTACATCTTCAGAAAGATCAGTGAAAAGTACTCTGACTTATTCTAAATTACAAGTGTTTAAGCAGGTCACATCTTTTAACTAGATGAAGATTTATAGAACCTGAATACTGGATTCATGGAAATTCTGGTGAATAATCAGGATAAACAAAAATTGATTATATGGGACTGAATGAACTGAAAGTAAATATTATTTTTATGACTGTTCAAAATATTGCTGATTTTTAAGTGTTTTTGTCTTCCAGATATAAGGAAAGGTGTGTTTTTTTCCCTAGAGCAATTTGGTAAATTACACTCTCATAAGCAATACTGAAGCATTTATATTTTTCTCCCTACCTAATCTCTCCATAATTTGGTAACTCTTAATGAGTACTATTATTTTCATGCCAATATGTTTGTTTGCATGCATCCAATAAGAATTTGTTCTCTTTATAATAAGATTCAATTGTAAACTGGTTTTATTAATTAAGACTTTGCTGGAATGTCATGATTGAGAGAGACATGCCTACACTCTGCACATCAGCATAAAGATTTAAGGAATTAAGAATGACTTTGGAAGCTGATAAAAGCCCCTTGGAGAAATGGTACTTGCTTATTCACATGGTTCATGGAAACCTTTCCAGGTAAGGAACAAAGGTTGTTTTCCTGAGAGATGGTAAAGGAACCTCAAAACATTTTGGGGGACCTCGAGAACTTGAGGAATTTATCCAAATCCATGGGTATTGCAGGCAAAGCCTGTGGGCAACTATGTGGCTTTTCTTCTTTGCCCTGAGGGGCTAAAGTTCAATTCAGAGGTTCCTTAAGAGATTCTGGCAAAGCAGATTTAAGAGAGCCTATGTGATCAGTTGCTACTCTTTCTGTTTTCATGTAAATAATCAGGCCAAATTGAAGCTGGATTTAATGCTGCAAATAAATTGGTTCTAATTTGGCTTTTGGATAAAAATGAGGATGATTTTAGGGGGAAACTGTGCTTCAATATAATCTATAATACATAGTTACAGATATTAGACGTTAATTTAGTTAACTGATTTCAAAATTTTATTTCTCACTCATAAACTTAACTGAATCTTAAATTATTTGTTTCTTAGATATTTTACTACAACCCATCAAACAAATGTTTCATTTTTATCTCATTCTTTAATTTGAATTATTGAGAACTAAAGCTTTTCTTTCTGAGCTTTGCAATTGCAAATTACAGCCAAAAGGCTTGATATAAACTTGGGAAATCACAACAACAGCTCATACTTAAGCAGTTTTAGTGACTGATGCTGTATAAACCATGCAGATTTACCTAAGCACCTGATTAATATGGGATTTTTGGACTGGAAACATGAGGTGTTCCCCTGTGCAGGATGGTTCCCGAGCTCTTGTCCGGTGGAGTCAAAGAATGAAATCATGGAGAGAAGGTAGCAAAGGTGGAAATTTATTGAAGAATAAGTACAGACTCCCATGTGGGGAGGGGAAAGAGTCCCATCAAGTTCCTTTTTCCCTGGTTTATAAAGGCTGCAGTTTTTGTGCCTCGATATCCCCTCTAATTGGCAACTATTCCCATTTGGTTTGGTCACTAGAGCAACTCCTGAGCTCAAAGGTCAAACCTCACATGGGATATATGAAGCCCTCCTTCTTTATTTTGTAAATATAGACCTTTTGCTACTTCCAGTTCCCTTGTCTTATGGAAATGTGACTGCTCTGCCTCTCCCAACTTCCCTGTCTCATGGAAATGTAACCTTCTGCATCTTTGCAGCCTGTGCTTTTTCCATGGACCCCCTTAATTTTAAAAGTTCCCTAAACCTGCCTATTTTAATGCTAAAAATTCCTATTTCATGATGACATCACCAGAGATAGTCAAACTGCAGGTAAGAAGGGTATCAGTTTGTCAATGCTTGATTCATTCCAGCAAAATAAACTTTTAATGATACATCTAAAAATCTTCTCAACTGACAGCCTTACTGACTCAGAAACTGGTTTATGATTTGCTCTGATCATTAACCTTTGTTTTTCCTTGTGTTTTCATAGGCATGCCCTTATTAAATACCTGATTGCTTGTTTACTACATTGGTAAATTAGCAAGGGGAGGGGCAAATATTATAGACATGCATTTGTGCAGCTTTGCAGGTAAGCTGTAGTTTAAGTTTCCCCAGGAAGTCACCAGTCTATTCCCTGCAGATCACTGGGGGAAGGGACTAGACAGGGTGGAGAATAGACACATGCTCAGTAAAGTCTGAGTGGCATAGGAAAGGCATTTGTCTGTCAGTCACACCTGGGAATAGGTCATGGCCAGAATAGACATGGCCACTATAAGCATGGAAAGATTTGAGATACTTAATCTCCTAAAAAAAAAAGTTTGCTCTTGCCCTCTTGGATACTGGCACACTCTCATGACTCCCCTGCACTTGACCACATGGCTCATGGCCATGTGGACTCTGAAAGGGCAAGGGCTACGCCCTCCATCTTACCCCAGATCCTCCATTTTGGGGCAGTAGCCATTAGCCATGTGCTCAGCAAGGAGCTTCTTCCCGGAAGCCCAAGCCTCTGCTAGCCACACCTAGGATTTCTTTAAACTAACCAATGACAATCAGGGGAAGTGCGAGCCATAGACACAACCACATCCTGTGTAACAAGACCCCGACTTGCACCTGGCCAATCGGCAGGGCCCACAGTCCTCTCTCCTCCCCTTACTCCAAGCCCCCTATAAAACCCCTCTTCCCACAGGGCTCTCTCTCTCTCTGCCTCCTGCGGCTGCATCGGCGAGTGTGGTGGGGGAGCTCGAGCTAGCTCGAATAAAGACTCTTTTTGCTTTTGCATCGGACTTGGCTGGCTCCCTGGTGGTCTTTTGGGGATCCTGAAATCTGGGCATAACAGACTCTACACAATGGACTAATGGACTGCAACTAGCCTAATGTTGTACCAGACCCAGTTTCACCATGAAAAGGAAAATTTGAATGCTGACTTTACTTCTAGCTCTACTGAATCCCCAGCTACACGTCTTCCAGGACTGGATTAAGAGATATTGGACTTTGGAAACACAGAGATGTAATTCTGATACCGAATTTTTGAACTGGAACCCAGATCCTCTGTCCAGCGGAATTGAAGAATGAATCCACGGACAGAAAGTGGTACAGCAAAGGTGGAGATTTATTGAAGAATAAGTACAGACTCCCACGTGGGGAGAGTTAAGAGTCCCATGGAATGGACTCCCATTTAGGGAGGGGGAAAGGGTCCCACTGAGTCCCTTTTCTCTAGGGCTTATAAAGGCTGCAGTTCTTGTGTCCTGATATCCCCTCTGATTGGTCAATATTCTCCTTTGAGTTGGTCACTATAGCAACCCCTGAGCTCAAAGGTCAAACCTCACATGGTGCATGTGAGGCTCCCTTGCCTCATAGTCCTTCCATTCATCTGGGCTTTCTTCTTTTCCATCTGAATGAAAGGCTTCCTTCTCTTTATTTTGTAAATATAGACCTTTCTTGGCTACTTCCAGTTCCCTTGTCTTATGAAATATACCTGTTGCTACTTCCTTGTCTTATGGAAATACAACTGCATCTGGCTTCCTTGTGTTATGGAAATGTACCTTCTCCCAGTCTGCAGCCCCGGGCATTTCCATGGACTCTAATTCTAAAAAATCCCTAAGCCTGCCTATGTTCCCCCAAAATTCCTGCTTTAATTCTATGCAAATAAAAATCACTCATCCTCCCATATGAGTCTCAGAAAATTATGTTTCTTGATATATCATAAAGACCCCACGTTAAGCACCCAATGGGGAAGAGGACATCTCACTTCCACTGATAATAGTACCATATAAATGTCAATACAAAAATCCTGACCGAACTCCAGTAAACTGAATTTGATAGTATATTGCAAGGATTACACACCAAGACAAAATTGAATAATAGTTAAACATGCAGAATTCAGTCGTTGTAATACAATGTGTTAACATAATGACGAGAAAAAATGCATGCACTAGCATCTCAGGACTAGAAGGAAATGACCTCATCATAATAAAGATCATATATGAAATTTCCACAGCTAGCTTTATACCCAATGGAAAAGAAATAAAAGCTTTTCCTGTAAGGCCAGGAACAAGACAAAGATATTCACTTTAACCACTTCTATTTAACATAGTTTTGGAAGTTCTAGCTATAATATAAGGAAAAAGGCATTCAAATTGGAAAGGAATATTAAAAATTATATCTGATCATGTCTGATATGCAGAAACCCTTAAAGATTCCACATGCAGAAAAAATAAAACTTTTAGAACAAATAAGCAGATTAAGTAAATTTCCAGCATGTAAAATCAACAAACAAAAATATTTTGCTTTTCTATACACTAACTATGGACCATCTGAAAAGAAAACATATAATTCCATTTACAGTAGTATAAGAAAGAATAAAATACTTACAAATAAACTTAACTAAGAAGGAGAAAGACTTGTACACCAAAATAAATAAAATGTTGCAGAAAAAGCGCAAGAAGTCAAATAATGAAAAATCATACACTATTCATGGATTGGAAGATGTAATATTTTTAAGATGTCAGTTCTACTCAAAGTGATCTATAAATTCAATGCAATCCCCATCAAAATCTGTGATGATTTTTTCAGATGTAAAAAATTCTAATATAAAATTTAAATGTACTACAAAGCAACAGTAATTTAAACACTGTGGTACTGACATGAAAGTAAAAGGTACAGAATAAGGGATCAGAAATAAATCTTCCCATATATGGTCATATGATTTTTAAAATATATTTTTATTGATTTCAGAGAGTAAGGCAGAGGGAGAGATAGAAACATCAACGATGAGAGAGAATGATTGATCAGTTGCCTCTTGCACCCTTCACACTGGGTATGGAGCCCGTAACCCAGGCATGTGCCCGAATGAGGAACCAAACAGTGATCTCCTGGTTCTTAATGTTAACGTAAAAAAAAAAAAAAACATTGAAACCTGTAAAGAATTTTTGTGAGTTTATTTGAGCCAAAGTGTCGACATACCCCGGGAAGCAGAACCTCAACAAATTGAGATAATGCTCCGGAGAATGGCGGGGTTACATTTGTATTTATACATTTGCAATCAAAGGAGGGACATAGGTGGTTACATGAAATTCAGTGGGGATAGATTAAGGAGGAGCGATGAAGCAAAGCAGGAGAAACCCCTGGGATTGGATAAAAAGTAAAATGATGGACACATAATTAGGTGGGTACAGGATCAATTAACATGAAAATGAAGGAAGTTGTGGTGTGTGTTTTGGTGCCCAGCACATTAGGTTGTGCCCCAGGGGCTCCAGAAAAAGGGAAGTTACAAGTTACCCAGACATTTCGAGGGTATGTTATCATAAATACAAAAAGACAGATAGGCTCAGTTAAGGTAAAGGTTGACCTTGTCAGTAAAGATACTGGCCTAGGACGTAACTGCCCATCATAACTGCTTTAGTTAAAGTTTAATTTCAGACCATCCTTTGTGGTTACTTTAGGTCTCTGAGTTTGCAAGACCGCCATGCAGGCCTCCCCTGAGCTTCTCAGGTCAGCATGTGGCCCCTTTCGTCTACAATAGGTTGATGTACAACCACTGAGCCATGAGGCCAGGCTGGTCATGTGATTTTTGATAAAGGTACCAACACCATTCACAGGGGGAAAGGAATAATGTCTTTTCAATAACTGGAATTGGGAAAATTATATATTCACATTCCAAATAATGAAGTTATACTACATTCCTAAATATAATCCAAAAATCACCTCAAAATAGATTGAAGACCTAAACATAAGTAATCCTATCTAATAAAAGAGAAACATGGTAATTAGTGTACGACCGCTACCCTTCCCATTGGCTAATCAGGGCAATATGCAAATTAACTGCCAGCCAAGATGGCGGCCGGAAGCCAGGCAGCTTAAAGCGAACATGAGGCTTGCTTGCTTCAGTGACGGAGGAATCCAACGTTCCCCGCCTGCCGCTGCCGGCCTCTGAGCTGCAACTCTAAGCAACTATGTTACAAATATAGAAGCTAAACAAAACCACAGAAACCTGTTTTAGTCGTCTGTGCTTCAGCCAGCAGGATCACAACATTGTTTCAAATACAGAAGGTAAACAAAGGCCAGAAACCTGCTTTCAGCAGCGGAGGCCTAAAAGCTGGAGCCTCAGAGCTAAAGCTGGCCCAAAATAAAAAAAAAGAAAGAAAAAAGGAGCGGTTGGGAGCTTCAGTCACCCGCCAGCCTGAAAAGAGCCCTCAGCCCCTCACCCAGACTGGCCAGGCAACCCAGTGGGGACCCCCACCCTGAAGGGTGTGTGACCAGCTGCAAACAGCCATCAGCCCCTCAATCAGGCTGGCCAGGCACCCCAGTGGGGACCCCCACCCTGATCCAGGACACCCTTCAGGGCAAACCAGCCGGCCCCCACCCGTGCACCAGGCCTCTATCCTATATAGTAAAAGGGTAATATGCCTCCCAGCACTGGGATCAGCGGAGCCACGAGGCCTCCCGGCACCGGGATCAGCATGACAGGGGGCAGCGCCCAAACCCCCTGATCGCCCTGCGGCTCTGTGTGTGACAGGGGGCGGGGCCACAACCCCCTGATCGGCCCTGCTCTGTGTGTGACAGGGGAAGGCGCCCCAACACCCCCCCCCCCATGGGCCCTACTCTGTGTGTGACAGGGTAGAGCCATAACCTCCCCATCAGCCCTGCCCTGAGTGTGACAGGGTGTGGTGCCCCAACCCCCTGATCCGCCCTGCTCTGTGCATGACAGGGGGGAGCTCCCCAACCCCCTGATGGGCCCTGCTCTGTACGTAACAGAAGGGAGCTCCCCTACCCCCTGATCAACCCTGCTCTGTGCGTGACAGGGTACGGAGCCCCAACCCCCCTGATGGGCCCTGCTCTGTGAGTGACAGGGGGAGGTCCCCAACCCCCTGACTGGCCCTGCTCTGTGCGTGACAGGGGGTGGCGCCACAACCTGCCCATCGACCCTGCCTTGAGTGTGACAGGGCGGTGCCCCAAACCCCCATTCGGCCCTATCCTGAGCGTGACTGAGGGTGGCAATGCAACCTCCCGATCCGCCCTGCTCTGTGCATGACAGGGGCAGTGCCCCAACTCCCCAATCAGCCCTGCTCTGAGCATGACCAGGGGCTGCACCTAGGGATTGGGCCTGACCTCTGCCACCTGGGAGCGGGCCTAAGCCAGCAGGTCGTTATCTCCCGAGGGGTCCCAGACTGCGAGAGGGCACAGGCCGGGCTGAGGAACCCCCCCTCCCCCCCGAGTGCACAAATTTTTGTGCACCGGGCCTCTAGTAAAATTATAAAACTCTTAGAAAAAAACATATGGGAAATAATAAATTGGACTTGATTAAAATTTAAAACAGCTCAATTAAAGACTCTCAAAAGAATGAGAAGACAAGCCACAGACAGGGATGAAATATTTGCAAATAAAGTATTTGTTATCCAAAATAAACAAAGAACTCTTACAACTCATGAATTTGAAAATAAACAATCTGATTTTAAAGTGTGCAAAAGACATGAAGAGATAATTCACCAAAGATAATACACAGATAGCAAATAAGCATATGAAAAGATATTCAATATTCCATCTCATTAGGAAATTGTAAATTTAAAAAATGAGATACCACTATACCTAGTAGAATGGTCACAGTCTAAAGCTCTGACACCAGATGCTGGCAAGGATATGAAACAAGATCTCTCATTCATTGCTTGGACAAATACAAAATGGTGCAGCTAATTTTTAAGACAGTTTTGCATTTTCTTACAAAATTGAACATATTTTACCATACCATATGAATCAACAACCATGCTCCTTGGTATTTACCTAGAGGAATTGAAAACTTATGACAACACAAAACCCACACAAGTATTTATGACAGCTGTGTTCATAGTGGCCAAAACTCGTAATCAACCAAGAAGTCTTTCAGTAGGCTAATAGATAAATAAACTGTAGTACATCTAAACAATGGAATATTATTCAACACTAAAAAGAAATGAGCTATTATAGCATGAAAATATGTGGAGGAACCTTAAATGCATATTACTAGATGAAAGAAGCCAATCTGCAAAGGCTACATGCTGTTGGATTCCACTTATATGATTTTTTTCACTTTGTTGTTGTTGTTGTTGTAGTTAATCCTCACCCAAGGATATTTTTCCACTGAATTTTAGAGAGTGGAAGGGAGGGGGAGCGACAGGGGGAGAGAAACATCGATGTGAGAGAGACACATCAATTGGGTGCCTCCCACATGAACCCCAACTGGGGCAGGGTGTTGGGGATCGATCCTGCAACCTGGGTACATTCCCTTGACCCAGAATCAAACCCAGGACCCTTCAGTCCTCGGGTTGATGCTCTATCACTGAGCCAAACCAGCTAGGGCCTAATTATATGAGATTCTGAAAGAGGCAAAACTAGAAAGAAGATCAGTGGTTGCCAGGTGTTGGTGGTAGGGAAGGATGAACAGGCAGAGTACAAAGGAGTTTTAGGGCCATGGAACTGTTTTGTATGATATTACAATGGCAGATTTATACAATTATGCTTTTGTCAAAAATCATAGAATGATACAGTTGTGGTACATATATACAATGGGATACTATTCAGCCATGAGAAAAGATGAAATACCACCATTTGGGACAACCTGGATAAATCTTGAGAATATCGTGCTAAGCAAATTAAGTCAGAAAAGTCAAGAACCGTGTTTTCACTCATATGTGGGATATAAAACTAAAAGCAACAATTGAACAAACATGAACAACAACAAAAAAAAATCTCATAAACACAGACAACAGTATGGTGGTTACCAGAGTGATGGGGGTAGGGGTTAGTAAAAGGTAAAGGGGATCAAATATAGATGATTTGACTTTCGGTGGTGGACACACAATGCAATATACAGATCATATATCATAGAATTGTACACTTAAAACCTATATAATCGTATTAACAAAGTGTCATCCCAATAAATTTAATAAAAAATTAAAAATCATCAAATGTATATCAAGGTTGAACACTAATATAAACTTTGAGTGATAGTTATGTGTCAAGGTCTGGGGATATGGGATGTCAATAATGAGAGACATTTTGAATGTTTGGCGATAGGCGATATATGGCAACTTTCGGAGTTTTGCACAGAATTTTGCTGTGAACCTCAAACTGCTATAAAAATAAAGCTTATCGATTAATAAAAAGTCAGTATACCAGGAATACATTTGTAAGAAATAGTTGCAGCACAGAAAAGAAAACAGGTAAGATACCTAGAAGATATAAAATACCTCAACTATACAAAAAGTCTCTTGTCATGAGAAGGAACAATACAATAGAAGAAAATGGATAAAGTCTATGAAGAGTTATTAATTTTCCTGCACATTAGTTGTTAGGTCAATATTTTCTCTCTTAAAATGCAAGATAGCTGAATTCCTGTGTACTACTAAGTACTACTAATGTTTTAGCCTGAAATTGTGAGTGAGCAGGTCTGCAAAGACAGCTTATATTAGTTACCCCCAATTTCATTCTGAATTTAGGCTTAATGAGGAAAGATTTATTAAGTGGACTAATATCCATTTTTTCTCCTATTCCAGGAGGAAGGCCCAGGAAATAAATTGAGGCAGGTGACTAGATCTTATTTCTTGTACAAATTGTAGTAGGATATTAATAGCTGAGCAGAGACTGTCAGTGGAATATCTAGGGAGAAGTAATTTTAACTGTTTAATAATTGGCTTACTTATTTCAAAATTAAGCAATTCTCTTGATTTATTCTGCTTTACTCTGTACAGATACAAGAGCTGTGGAAATGAAGTCTTTGGCACTTTTTATTCATTCATAAATTTTTTAAAGTAGTTTTTGGCACTAAGAATAAAATATATTTACACAAAGAGACACACATGTATATATATATATATATATGCACATACATACCCAAGCATATGAATACATACCTGCATACAGGCATATGTCATTGTAGGTCTGTGTATGTAACACAAATAATGAAACATTAAAAAAATCATACAATTATCTTAAAACTTGGAAATTTAAAAAATGGTTAATGTTTGCATTAAATAAATATTAAATGGTTATACGTGTTTTCTATTGCTTTAATTTAAGTAATACTACATACAAAAGAAAGTGGCCCATAATTTATATTCTAAATTTTACTACAAATAGGTAATTTCTTCATAATGTCCCAATCCATATTTTATATTTTAGTTTCACCAATTTTCCAAGCACAATTTTATTACATCCCACATATTACACTGATATTTACTTTAGGATTTTTTATCCTCCACAAGTTTCATTATCACTGCTATATGATGTATTCTTTAATACCATGCACGCTTGGGACAGCATACCTCTACAGTGATTGTTTATTCAAAGCACACCAGAATGCAATTTTGAATGGACTTGAGCATCTAAAAATGAGTGGATCATATATTGTATTTCTGGAGATATCCGATTGATTCCATTAGCTTCCTATTTATAATGCTAAAGTCACAGGAAAAGAAAAATGTACACAAACCGAATAGCTAATTTTTTTTAAAGCAAATCTTGAGATAGAAGAAAAACATTTTCAAACTAGTGATATCTATAATAATAAAAGGGTAATATGCTAATTAGATCAGACCTCTTCTGGACATCATTCCTGACAAAGCCGGGATTGGGGGAAGCCAGCCGGGGTCCTGGTGTCTGTGGCCGGCTGGAGGGAGGGAAGCCTGGGTCCCGGGTGCCAGAGGGAAGCCAGTGTGGTGCTAGCAGCCAGGTGAAGGAAGGCCTACTCTTGCACAAATTTTCATGCATCGGGCCTCTAGTAAGAAATATGATTAGTTCCCTTTTAATCTATTACATATACTTCCTCTTCAAAATGAAGGGAGTGCATAAGTCAACATATGACAACTTAAACCTCTTTTTTAAAAAAAATGTTTTTATTGACTTCAGAGAGAAAGAGGGAGACAGAGAAAGAGAAACATCAGTAATGAGAGAATCATGGGTTGGGTGCCTCCTGTACACTCCCTACTGAGGATCAAGTCCACAATCCGGGCATGTGCTCTGACCAGGAATCAAATCCTGACCTCCTGGTTCATGGGTTGATGTTCAACCACTGAGCACACCAGCCAGTTAACAACTTATTCTTATCTCTCAGCATTTGGTTTTATATTCCTCTTCACCCACAAACTGATAGAGAAAAATTCAAATAAATTGGAGGGAAAATGCATGAGAAAAAAATTTCCCCGAAAAAACAAAATGTTTATAAAAGTGTTAGAAAACAATAGAAATGGAAACTCCAATAATTGCATATTTCACAAGAAACATTTAAAAATTATCTTTCATAGTATCTTCATTATGTATATTTTCAGATTTTTAGTGGCTTTGATTTAATTGAGGTGAAATAATAGTTGTACTTTTTATGTGTGATAGCTGGAAGTGACAATTCCACACTTAGCAATGATGATACGATAGGCTTCATCACCATGAAGTAGCAGAGAAGGAAGCTGTTCATTCATATCAAGACTAGAGGCCCAGTGCACGAATTGGTGCACAGGTGGGGTCCCTCGGCCTGGCCAGCAATCAGGGCCAAGGGAGGTTGGTTGGGGGAGGTAGAAGGGGCAGTAGGAAGTTGGCTGTCCATCCCGATTGCAGCCATCAGGGTCTGTTGGCTGGTGGGAGAGGCCATGGGAGGTTGGCTGTGGGAGCACACTGACCACCAGGGGGCAACTCCTGTATTGAGCATCTGCCCCATGGTGGTCAGTGTGCATCATAAGGACCGGTCGACCGGTCGTTCGTTTGGTCGTTCGGTTGCTTAGGCTTTTATATAATAGACTAGAGGCCCGGTGCACAAAAATTTGGGGCGCCGCCCTCTATTTGTGCACTTGGGGGGAGGGAGGGTCCCTCAGCCCAGCCTGTGCCCTCTCGCAGTCTGGGACCCCTCAGGAGATAATGACCTGCTGGCTTAGGCCTGCTCCCGGGTGGCAGAGGGCAGGCCTAATCCCTAGGTGCAGCCCCTGGTCGGGCTCAGAGCAGGGCCAATTGGGGAATTGGGGTGCCGGCCCCTGTCATGCACAGAGCAGGGCGGATTGGGAGGTTGCGATGCCACCCTCAGTCACGCTCAGGGTAGGGCCGATTGGGGGGTTGGGGCACCGCCCCCTGTCACACTCAAGGCAGGGTCAATGGGGAGGATGCGGCGCCACCCCGTCAAGCACAGAGCAGGGCCAATCGGGGGTTGGGGTGCTGGTCCCTGTCACAAACAGAGCAGGGCCGATCAGGGGGTTGGGGAGCTCCCCCATCATTAACAGAGCAGGGCGGATCAGGGGTTTTGGGCGCCGCCCTCTATCACCCACAGAGCAGGGCCGATCAGGGGGTTGGGGAGCTCCCCCATCATTAACAGAGCAGGGCGGATCAGGGGTTTTGGGCGCCGCCCTCTATCACCCACAGAGCAGGGCCGATCAGGGGGTTGGGGCATGGCCACTGTCACATTCAGGGCAGGCCGATGGGGAGGTTATGGCTCTACCCCATCACACACAACACACAGAGCAGGGCCCGTGGGGTGGGGGGTTGGGGCGCTGCCCTCTATCACCCACAGAGCAGGGCCAATCAGGGGGTTGGGGCACCGCCACTCTCACACTCAGGGCAGGGCCGATGGGGAGGTTATGGCTCTACCCTGTCGCACACAGAGCAGGGCCTGTGGGGTAGGGGGTTGGGGCGCCGCACCCTGTCACACACAGAGCCGCAGGGTGATTAGGAGGTTGGGGAGCTCCCCCCTATCAGGCACAGAGCAGGGCCGATCAGGGGGTTGGGGCGCATTCCCCTGTCAGGAACAGTGCAGGGCTGATAGGGAGGTTGTGGCCCCGCCCCCTGTCACACATAGAGCTGCAGGGCGATCAGAGGGTTTGGGCGCTGCCCCCTTGTCACGCTGATCCCGCTGATCCCGGTGCTGGGAGGCATATTACCCTTTTACTATATAGGATAGAGGCCTGGTGCATGGGTGGGGGCTGGCTGGTTTGCCCTGGAGGGTGTCCTGGATCAGTGTGGGGGTCCCCACTGGGGTGCCAGGCCAGCCTGGATGAGGGGATGATGGCTGTTTGCAGCTGGTCACACACCCTTCAGGGTGGGGGTCCCCACTGGGGTGCCTGGCCAGTCTGGGTGAGCAGCTGAGGGCTGTTTTCAGGCTGGGACTGAAGCTCCCAACTGCTAGTTTTTTTGTTTTTTTAATTCTGAGCCAGCTTTAGCTCTGAGGCTCCAGCTCTTAGGCCTCTGCTCCTGAAAGCAGGTATTTGGTTTGTTTAGGCTCTACAATCGAAACTCTGTATCAACTCCAGGTCTGAGATCCCGGCGGGCTGAATGCTGGTTTCTGGGGTTTTGTTTAGCTTCTATATTTGTTACAATGGTTGAAACTGCAGTCTCAGAGGCCGGCAAGGCAGGCGGGGAACGTTGCAGTCCTCCGTCACTGAAGCAAGCAAGTCTCATGTTAGTTTCAAGCTGCCTGGCTGCCGGAAGCCATCTTGGCTGGCAGTTAATTTGCATATCTCCCTGATTAGCCAATGGGAAGGGTAGTGGTTGTACGCCAATTACCATGTTTTTCTTTTATTAGATAGGATTATTCTAACTCCTCATAAGAAAGGATTTATTTTTATTTCAAACTTATAGAGCTTATATACAGCACTGGATGTTTATCTAATTAAAATCTGTTCATAAGACTTTCATATTCATTAGAAGAAATTCTTATCCAGAACTAGGAGCTGTTGATGAAAGTCAAAAAGCTAGCAAAATAAATGATTTGCTTGAACACATGGCACCATGTGAAGAGAAAGTTGGGCACACATCCATACAAAATATACAATTATCAGTTCAGAACAAACTAAACCATTGAACTCAGATGGCAACTTAGACTTCAAGAGAAAATTCTCCCTGCCTAATTCAAGCAGCTGAGGAGGAAAATATAAAGCATTTTGTTTCACCCATTTAAGCTGTCAGAAGTGACAGAATGGTGGGGCATTAGATTGGCAAAGAGCATCAAATTGGGTTCTGAAATAAAGCTAGCTGTTCCCTGGATTATACATAAATTAGTGTGTTTGACACTTGACAAAATAGGTTTAATAATGAAAAGCATTCCAAAAATGGTAACAGTGAAAACAGTTATGCAGTGTGCCAATCGAATTTTGCAAATAGGATTTCACATCTTCCTTGGAATAGGTTCAGTTCACAGTTGTACTTAAAATATAGCAATAATTTTACATTATGGCAGTGAGTAAGGTGCCAAACAGAAATAGCAAGATGCAGAATGTGAGCGCCTAGCAATATGGAAGTGGAAATGAGGGGAATGAAAGCCTAATTTAAAGAGAGTTTGGGTGCAATTTACATGCTAATAAAAAATACACATTTAGTCTTGAGAAATCATATACAAATTTATTCAAAGAATCATACTAAAAGACATTATTTTTGTTAAGCTCAAAATTAAAAATATATTCCTGATTAAAAATATATTGAAATAACTTTTCATATTTGATGGGGAAAAGACCATTTTCCAAAATAATCATGAAAAATAATAACTAATTTTTGCTAAGTAAAAGATAATCATGTAGTTGTACTAAGTATGCTGTATATCTCAAATGTGAAGAATAAGAAAAAGAATTCCATACAAAATCCAGGAACTGTCAAAAAATTTCCTGCCTTGTTTGAATTATCAGACTGGTCTAATTGTCTCTTAATGATTTCAAATAGTAAAATGTCCAAACAAAATTCAGATAGAATTCCGTGGAATTCTTTGAGGTAAAATGAAAGACCTAAGCATGTTGGAAACATGCTCACTGTGGTAGGTGTTACATTTGAAGCTTTTTAAGTTATAAATATATGAAGGTTTGACCTTATTCTAGAAAGAAGGTTCTAAATTAAATGCAAAGTAAATAGTAGGAAAAAAATAAGATCGGTGTGAAAATAAAATAGAAAAGAAAAAAATATAGAGAATCAATGAAATAAAAGCAGGATTTTAAGAAGGTAAAATGATAAATAAATTTTATCATTGAATCTATGGATTTCTTTGGGTAGTATGGGCATTTTAATGATGTTGATGCTACCAATCTATGAACACTGTATATTCTTCCACTTGCCTATATCTTCCTCTACTTCTTTTTTCAATATCTTGTAGTTTTCTGAGTATAGGTTTAGTTTATTCGTAAGCATCTTAATTTTTTTTTTTGGTGCAATGGTAAATGGGATTATTTTTTAGTTTCTCTTTCTGAGAGTTCATTATTGGTATATAAAAATGCCATAGATTTCTGGGTGACAATTTTGTATCCTGCTACATTGCCAAATTCATTTATTAAATCTAGTTTTTTATGGAGTCTTTAGGGTTTTCTATGTACAATATCATGTCATTTACAAATAATGACAGTTTTACTTCTTTTCCAATTTGAATGCTTTTATTTCTTCTTGTCTGATTGCTATGGCTAGCACTTCCATACTATGTCAAACAGGAATGGTGAGAGTGGGCATCCCTGTCTTGTTCCTGTTCTTAGGGAAAGTGGTTGTAGTTTTGTCTGTTGAGTATGATGTTGGCTGTGGGTTTGTTACAGAAGGCTTTTATTATGTTGAGGTATGATCCCTCTCTTCCCATTTTGCAGAAAGTTTTTATAAAAAAAGATGTTGGATTTTGTGAAATGCTTTTTCTGTATCAATTGATATGATCGTGTGATTTTTGTCTTATAATAGCTAAGATTTGGAAACAGCCCAAGTGCCCATCAGCAGATGAGTGGATAAAAAAGCTGTGGCACATTTACACAATATAATACTATGCAGCTGTAAGAAAGAAAAAACTCTTACCATTTGCAACAGCATGGATGGACATGGAGAGCATTATGCTAAGCAAAATAAGCCAGTCAGAGAAAGATAAGTATTGCACGATGTCACTCATATGTGGAATCTAATGAACAAAATAAACTGATGAATAAAATAGATGCAGAGATATAAAAGCATGGAACAGACTTTAAAACCTCAGAAAGAAGGCAGGGGAGGGTGGGTGGATGGAAAGAGATCAACCAAAGAACTTGTATTCATATACATAAACCATGGACACAAACAATAGGGTGGTGAAGCCTAAGATGGGGCTGCAGGGGGAGGGGTTCAGGCTAGAAGAGGTCAATTGTGGGGGAAAGGGATATCCTATATAATAAAAGCTCAGTGACCAAACAGCAGAATGACCAGCTGACCATTTGCTATGACGTGCACTGACCACCAGGAGGCAGACACTCAACACAGGAGCTGCCCCCATCGTGGTCAGTGTGCTAACACAGTGGAAGCACCACTTGGTTGACCGGGATGAGAGGCTATTCCTGCTGTGAACCCCAGGCCGATGGGCAGGAACCTGGGCTGTGATCATTGCCTCCTCACCCCAGGCTCTTCCTTCTCGCTCCCTGCTGCCTCTCCCAGGATGCCTGCAGGCTGCACAGTGCTGCTGCCGGGCTCGCAGAGATGACCCGGGAAGCTGGGAGGTGGGTTTATGGCCATCATGGGACTGGGACCTACTCCACTGCCTCTCAGTGCTATTGTCCCTGGGCCAGGCCCTGACCAGGTTCCCGGGAGAGGTAAATGCTCTGCCTCCACAGAAGATGCCAGACCAGGAAGCAGCCACTCAGAAGGCAGGTCCACAGCCGCTCAGTTGACCTGGATGAGCAGCACTCCCACAGCAGGCTGATCCCCACAGGCCATGCCCCCACCAGTGCTCGAATCTGGTGCACCAGGCCTCTAGTATGTATATGTAATATTTTCAACAATAAAGATTTTTAAATTTTTTAAAAAATAAATAAATTTGATCAACACTGATTAGAGAAAATACAGAAGATATAATTTACCAATATCAGGAGTGATAGAGACAACACCATTATAAATTCTAGCAATAATTCTATATGATGCACACTGACCACCAGGGGGCAGACGGTTAATGCAGGAGCTGCCCCCTGGTGGTCAGTGCACTACCACAGGGAGGGTGCAGGCCAGGCTGAGGGACCACCCCCAGCCCCAGTGCACAAATGTTGTGCACCGGGCCTATAGCAAAAATATAAGAGAATATGATGAACAAATTCTTTTACCAAAAACAACAACCTATATAATATAGGCAAATTATTTGACACATACAAATTGACAAGGCTACTGAAGAAGATATGAATAACCTGAATAACACTACATACATAAAATACATCGAATTTGTAGTGTAAAATAAATCTTTACAAAATGCTTATGCTTTCAGCTGACAGATGTAAAGAAAACAACTACAAAAAGGGTGGACAAACTGCAAGTTTATAATTTTTTGAAGAATTAGGTAACAATGTTACAGGATAAACAGCTGTCTCAAAATCTAAGGAGAAAGAGGTCCTGAGCAATTTTTTACTTAAGATAGACACCACCACATGCCACAAAAGCCAGTTAGAAGATTCCAAAAACTACTTTAATGATTTTTACAAACAACCTGCGTGCCACTGTGAAGGTGTGGAGCCCCTGGGGGCTTCAGACAAAATGGGAGTTTCACCCACTTACAGGCTTTTTCTCTAAGAATTCTACCAGTAACTCATAGAAAAGACCAGTGAGAATCCTGTGAAAAATGGTACTGCCACTATGGAAAACAGTATGGCGGATCCTCAAAAAATTAAAAATAGAACTTCCATATGATCTAGCAATTCCTCTTCTGAAAATATATCCAAAGGGATTGAAAATTCCTAACTCAAAAATAAATCTGCACTCTTATGTTCATAGCAGCATTATTTACAATAGCCAACACATGGTAACAATCTAAGTGTCCATCAATGGATGAATGGATAAAAAGATATGTGTATATATACACATGAATATTATTCAGCCATTAAAAAATGGGGGGAAAGTCTTACCATTTTTGACAACATGGAAAGACCTTGAAGGCATTATATCAGACAGAAAATGACAAATGCTTTATGATCTAACTCAGATTTGGAATCTAAAAATATAACCTCATAGAATAAAGAAACAAGATGTGGTTACCAGGGGGTTGGGGAAGAGGAAATTGGAAAAAAGGTGGTCAAAAGGTAAAAATTTCTAATTATAAGAGAAATAAGTACTAGGGATGTAATGTAGAACATGATAACTATAGTTAACACTGCTGTATGGTATAGAGAAAATTTGTTTAAGTGAGTCAATTGTAAGAGTTCTCATCACAAGATAATTTTTTTCTTTCCTTCTCTTTTTTCAAAAATAATTCTTTATTGTTGAAAGTATTAAATATGTACCCTTTCTTTCTCTTTTTTATTGTCTTTCTATGAGATGATGGATATTAGCTGAACTTATTATGATAATCATTTCACAATATATGCAACTTACACCATCATGCTGTATGCCTTAAACTTGTGCAGTGATATATGTCATTATTTATCAAAAACACTGGAAGAAAAGTAGACAGGGGAAGAAAAAAAATCCAGTTTTAATATGATTATTTATATTCAAGTAATAAAAATAATACAATAAAAAAGTTTGTACCACATGACAGGTTGGATTTATTCCTCAATTGCAAGTACTGTTTAATATACAAAATCAATCAACAATCACAGAATGAAAAAAATTAATCACCTCAAATGTTGCATAAAAGTAGACTTTGGCACCCTTTATAGAAAACAAACTAGGAGTAGAATAAACTACTTCTAATTAAGAAAGTCTATATATGAAAAACTCACAGCTAATATTTTTAATAGTGAAAAATAAAAGCTTTTCATCTAATTTCAGGAACAAGGCAAGAATGCCTACTTTGGACTTTCTATTCAGCATAGTATTGTTGTACAAGCCAAGGCAACTATGCCAAAATAAAAAAAAAAAATCAATGCTATATATAACCTTAATGTCTTCACAAAACACCTACTAGAACTAGCAAATAAATTTAGCAAGGTTGCAGGACACAAATAAACATGAAAAAATAACTTTTGTTTCTATGCAATAATGATAATCTGAAAAAAAAATGTTCAACTTACAATAGCATCTGAATTAGTCTATTTGGGCTACAATAACAAATTACTATAGACTAGATGGCTTAAACAACAAACATTTATTTCTCGTATTTCTGAAAGCTGGGAAGTTTAAGACAAAGGCATGGGCAGATTCATTGTCTGGTAGGGGACCTTTTCCTGCTTCATAGATGACCGCCCTTTTGCTGTGTCTTTATATCGTGGAAGTAGATCTGGATAGTTCTTAGAGTCTCTATTATAAGGGCACATATAACTTTCATGAGGTTTCCCCCCTCATGACCTGATGACCTTTTGAAGGCGCAGATCCTATCTACTGTGCAAGATGCTCTGCCAAATTGGGAAATATTACTATCTAGCAGATGCTACTCTCTCTGCAGATTAAGGCTTTTGTTCCTTATGGAATTGCACCCTGTTCAGAGTGCAGATGTTTACTACATTTGCACCTCCAGCTGCAGTAGGTTTCCACAGTGATGTCGGGCTACAATTGGTGCCCTTTCCCTGAAGGTTAAAGAGTGGCCGTCTTAGAAAAGGTATAATGTGCTATCATTATGCCTCTTCAAAATTAATGTCCACCCAGAAACTTAGGATGTGATCTTAATTTGGAAAGAGGTTTTTTGCAAATGTAGTTAGTTAGGAGGGGGTCACACTGATGAGGGTGGGCCCTAAATTCAATAGCTGTCAACCCTAAAGAAAGGAAAACACAGGCAACCACACAGGGAGAAAGGCCATATGATGACAGAGGCAGATATTGGAGTTATGCTGCCACAAGCCAAGAATTACCAAGAATCACCTGAAGCTGGCAGGGAAAAGGAAAAATTGACTTCTACATTCATTCCAGTGTGTGCAGCCCTGATGACACTGGCCTCCTGAACTAAAAAAGGATAACATTTTGTTGTTTCAAGACACTCTGATTATTACAGGAATCTTAGGACAGGAATAAAGGGAGTTTGAGGGTGAGGCTTAGGTGGAGTTTCTGCAGTTACTGTTGTTCTTTTCTCCCAGTCACCACAAGAGAAGCTTTTTCTTTTCTTTTTTTTTCTTTTTATTAAATCTGTATTGTTCAGATTATTAGAGTTGTTCCTCTTTTTTCCCCCCATAGCTCCCCTCCACAAAGTTCCCACCCCACCCTCTGCCCGCACCCCCCCGTCCTCATCCATAGGTGCACGAGTTTTGTTCAATCTCTTCCCACACCCCCCACACCCCTTCCCCCACCCCAGAATAGTCAGTCCACTCCCATTCTATGCCCCTGATTCTAT
Organism: Myotis daubentonii; assembly: GCF_963259705.1. Classification (NCBI taxonomy): domain Eukaryota; kingdom Metazoa; phylum Chordata; class Mammalia; order Chiroptera; family Vespertilionidae; genus Myotis; species Myotis daubentonii. The sequence goes on along the minus strand of NC_081861.1, from coordinate 65,431,407 downwards.
TATATTCACCAGTTTATTCTGTTCATCAGATTATTTGTTCACTTGATTTTTAGATCCACTTGTTGATAGATTTGTATTTGTTATTCATAATTTCTATCTTTACCTTCTTCTTCTTCCTCTTCTTAAAGGATATCTTTCAGCATTTCATATAATACTGGTTTGGTGGTGATGAACTCTTTTAGCTTTTTCTTATCTGTGAAGCTCTTTATTGGTTGTAGGTTCTTGGCATTCATCACTTTGAATATTTCTTGCCACTCCCTTCTGGCCTGCATAGTTTCTGTTGAAAAATCAGCTGACATTCGTATGGGTACTCCCTTGTAGGTAACTGACTGTTTTTCTCTTGCTGCTTTTAAGATTCTCTCTTTGTCTTTTGCTCTTGGCATTTTAATTATGATGTGTCTTGGTGTGGTCCTCTTTGGATTCCTTTTGTTTGGGGTTCTCTGCGCTTCTTGGACTTGTAAGTCTATTTCTTTCACCAGGTAGGGGAAGTTTTCTGTCATTATTTCTTCAAATAGGTTTTCAATATCTTGGTCTCTCTCATCTTCTGGCACCCCTATAATTCGGATGTTGGTATGCTTGAAGTTGTCCCAAAGTCTCCTTACACTCTCTTCATATTTTTGGGTTCTTTTTTCTTTTTGCTTTTCTGGTTGGGTGTTTTTTGCTTCTTTGTATTTCAAATCTTTGACTTGATTCTTGCGATCCTCTAGTCTGCTGTTGGAACTCTGTATAATATTCCTTATTTCAGTCAGTGTATGCTTAATTTCTAGTTGGTTCTTTTTCATAAACTTGAGGGCCTCACTAGATTTCTTGAGGGTCTCACTAAATTTATTGGTGGTCTCACTAGACTTATTGAGGGTCTTACTAAATTTATTGGCAGTTTCTAGAAAATTCTTGAAAAACCTTAAAAGTGTGGTTTTGAACTCTATATCCAGTAGTTTGCTTTCCTCCATTTTTGTCATTTGTGACCTGTTTCTTTTTTAAAATATATTTTATTGATTTTTTTACAGAGAGGAAGGGAGAGGGATAGAGAGTCAAACCATCGATCAGCTGCCTCCTGCACACCCCCTACTGGGGATGTGCCCGCAACCCAGGTACTTGCCCTTGACCGGAATTGAACCTGGGACCCTTCAATCCGCAGGCTGACGCTCTATCCACTGAACCAAACAGGTCAGGGCTGTGATCTGTTTCTTTGTCTCCGCAATTTTTATGCTTCCCTGTGTTGATAGAGTGGTTTTGTGTGCTAGGTGTCCTATAGGGCCCAGTGGGTCAGCCTCCCCAATTACCAGATGTGGATGCTCTTGGTGCACCCCTTTGTGGGCTTTGTGCACAGTCTTGTTGTAGTTAAGCCTTGATTGTTATAGGTATCCCTGGGAGGAATTGACCTCCAGGCCAATTGGCTGTGAGAATCAGCTGTGTCTGCAATGGGAGAACTTCTGTGCTGGAGACACCCTTCTGGAGCAAGACTTGCTTCAGTGGGGCTTGGTGCTCACTGAGCCTGCCCCCTGAGTGTGTCCCTTATGGATCTGAGGAGTTGTAATCTGCATGGTGCCACTCTGACCACTTGGTACACTGGCTCTTGGATTTCTAAGGAGGTGCTAATTTAGCCTCTTCCTGAGGCTACCCAGCAGGAGCCCAGCTGTGAAGCAATGCAACCTGCTGTGGGGCCTTGGGCCTTCTTTTGGATGTTCTGGGTTTCTCTGATCCAGCTGCAGTTTGTCAGGCAATTTTCAGATTGCAAAGGGCCAGGCCTTTCATATGCAAAAGCCTCTGCGCACAGCTTGGGTGGGACGGGGTCTCAGCGGATCAACAGGGTGGAGCAAACAGCTATGGCTGCTCCTTAGTCCTGCCATAAGAGGCCCCGCTTCTCAGTGTCCCGGTAATCGCTGCAAGCACCTCTGAGAGAAAGCCGCCCTTGAGTTCTGACCAATGCCAGACAGTCCAGTTTCTCCTTGTATGAGTCTGGGTCCCCAGAGACTCGCCCGTAACTGGAGTTCAGAGCAGTTGGGAGCTTGAGACTCCCCCCCAGCTGAAAAAGACAACCGTGTCCTCAGCTGCCGGCCCTTTCCACGTGCGCCTCCGTGCCTCTGCACTTTACTTCCGCACCTCCTCTGAGTCTCAGTGTGCTTTTCTCTTTCCTTCTAGTTGTAGAATTTCCACTCAGCCAGCCTTCCTGTTGTTCTGGATGATGTCTGTTTTGTCTTTTAGTTGTATTTTTGAAGTGGTTGTGCGAGGCAGCAATTTCCCGTGTTTACCTATGCCGCCATCTTGTTTTTTTTTTCTGAGAAGCTTTTTCTTGATCTTGATCTTTTGTGAGTATGTGATGGAATTCCTGGAGGAAAAGAAGATCTAAACCCCCTATGCCTGTGGCGAAAAGGGGCTTCACAATCTCACAATAGCCCACAATCAGAATTTACCAATTAAAAAACCCCCCAAACTTCTGGTTTAATATTCTCACTGGCTTTTATTACATTGGGAGAACCTGTCCCAGCTAAAAAAAAAAAAATGGTTAGAACCTGTTTTTGTCCTGAGAGGCACCTCTTCAGATACCAGGCCAATTGTCCTGCAACCTCAGTTCTCTCTAAGGTCGAAAAAAGGCATTAATTTGCAGCTTATTCAGGTTTTCCCCCCCTTATTTTAAGAGTGAAAATGATGCTAATATTAACTTTCTAGTTTTCCAAGCTAAAATTTGAATTTCCATAGGTTATGATATATGATATCTTCATTATTGTTCAGTTTAAAATGTTTCCAAATCCTCAATTTAAATGTTCTTTAATTCAATGTTATCTAGTAGCATATTTCTTAATTTCAAAATGTACAAGAATTATTTATATACAATATATCAATAAAATTTTTTTTTTAATTGGAGAGTTTAGCATTTTGGTCAAATCTTCTATATTTTTTATTGGTATGTTTTATTCTATCTGTTATGATAGTGGATTTGTTTATTGATCTTCCTAGTACTATCAGTTTTACTCCTTGAGGCCATGTTTATATGTGAACACAAATTAAAATTTATTTTCTCTTGGTTAAGTGAAACTTTGATCATGATAAAGGGTCTTCATTTTTCCAGTATTTTTTTGTTTTAAAATCTATTACATGTAATTAATATAATTGCATAGTCAACTTCATGTTAATACTTATGTAATATATATTTTTCTTCTATTTATTTTTAAGTTTTATATTCTTTATGCTTTAATTATTCTTTTTATAAACAAATTGAAGTTGAAATGTTTTACATAGTCTGTGAATTTGTTTCTTAACTGGGACAGTTAATCAATTTATTCTCAATACTAGAGGCCCAGTGCATGAATTCCTGCATGGGTGGGGTCCTGCCGGTCCTGTCCTAATTGGCAGATTAGAGCTGGGCCGGCTGGGAGGAGGGGCTGCAGGCTATTGGCCAGATGGCCCTGCCCCTGATCAGTGTGGGGGGGGCCAATCGAGGTGATGGGGTCTGATTGGCAGTGGGGCTGGCCATGGGGAGGGGCTGTGGTTGGTGGGCTGGCTGGTCCCACCCCCAAATGGGGTGGGGGGGGGACTGATTGGGGGCCAGTGGTCTGGGGGAAGGGCCATGGGTGGTTGGCCATTTGGCCCTGCCCCTGATCAGAGTGGGAGGGCTGATCGGGGCTGGAGCTGGATGGAGGGAGAGGCTGTGGGCTGATCAGGGTGGTGGGGGCCCACCAGGGGAAGAGCTGGTGGGGACAGGGGCTGCAGGAGGCTGGCCGGCCAGCCCCACCCCCTATTAGGATAGGGGGAGCAATCAGAGGCAGGGCCAGTGGGGGGTAGGGGAGCAGGGCTGCAGAGGAGTTGGCCAGCAGCCCCACCCTTGATTGGGCTGGTTCTCTGGCAGCAGTGGGTGTCATAGCGACCATTCGTTCAGGTCCTTACAGCACTCCGGTTGCTGGCTTTTTATATATATAGATAACTTTACTGTATCCATTTAAGGTGTCACACATGTGCTATTTTGTTTCTTTTTTATCATTTGAGGTGAAATTCAATTACATACATTTAATCATTTCAAAGTGTGCAATTCAGTGATATTTTGTGCACAGTTCTGTGGTACTTAGTGTTCAAAATATTGTGCAACCATTAGATTAATCTTGTCTTCAAACATTTTCATCATGCCATAAAAACAGCCTGTATCCCTTAGGTAATCACTCCATATTATGCCCTCTCCCAATTCCTGTTAATCTCTTTTCTGCTTTCTGTCTCTATGGATTTTCCTATTCTAGATATCTATACTAATAATAGCGTTGGGCTGTCACGACCAGGATGGACGAGCGAATAGTGGGCCCCTGGCTGCTGAGGCATGCAAGCAGGACGGGTCTGTGGGCTCTGGGCCTCCGAAATGCAGCGGCAGCAACAAGGATCTGTGAGCCCTGGACATTGGAGGCACTGCAGCAGCAGTGGCTGTGGTGAGAAGGGTCTTTAACCCTGGGCTGCTGAGGCACGCAGGTGGGAAAGGTCTGTGGGCTCTGGGCCTCTGGGGCATGGCAGTGGGAGAGATCTGTGGGCCCAAGGCTGCCAAGGCACGCAGGCAGGAAGGGTCTGTGAGCCCTGGGCATCCAAGGCGCGGAGGCAGCGAGAAGGGTCTATAACCCCAGGCAGGAAGGGTCTGTGGGTCCTGGGCCGCCAGGGTGCTGCGGAACTCTGGGTCTCGTGCTTTTGGGGATGTGGCCAGCCTTCAAACTGGACCATGACAAGAAGGAGGAGGGAGCCATATTCCTCACAGAATCCACTGTTGGGAGGAGGGAGTCTGCCTGCCTGATTGTCCCTAACCACTCTGTTACCTGCCTGCCCAAGGATTCCTGGATTGCTAGAGGGTGCAGGCTAGGCTAAGGGAACCCCCTCCCCATGCACAAATTTCGTGCACCAGGACTCTAGTATATCATATAATGGAATCATGAAATATGTGACAATTCATGTTTGGTTTCTTTCACTTATCATATTTTGATATTCATCCAAGTTGTAGCATTTATAAATATCTTTCTTTTTTATTGTTCATAGTATTACAGATGCTTCCCACTTTTCCCCCTTATGCCCCCCTTCTCCAAGCCCCTATCCACCTCTCAAGGCCTTCACTACCCTATTGCCTATGTTATCTCTTTCTTTTTAATGGCTGAATAATATCTTATTGTACCTATATAATATCCTGCTATATAAATTGTACCACAATTTATTCACCCATTGATGGATATTGGGTTGTTTCCATGTTTTGGCTACTATGAATAATGCTGCTATGCTATAAACATTTGTGTACAACTATCTTTGTGGACATTTATTTTTATTTTTCATATATATATATACACTAATAATAGACAAAGATGCTAATTGACCATACCTTCACTATGCCTCAAGCCATGCCCACCAGCGAATCAGAATGACTATTTGCAAATTAACCCAACCAAGATGGCAGCCGGCAGCCACGGAGCTGGAGCAAGTGGGAGGCTTGGTTTCCCAGGCGATGGAGGAAGCCAAGCTTCCCGCCGGCCCTGAACCGGCTGTGCCGCTGCTCATGGCAACAAAGTTTCAATTGTAGAAGACAAATAAATCTCAGATACCTGCTTCCAACCAGCCTCCACTGGGAGCTTGGGTGGCTGAGGGCCGTGGCCAGCCTGCAAACAGACATCAGTCCCTCACCCAGTCTGGCCACACCCTCATGTTGGTGAGGCTCCCTGCTGGGGGACTTGGCCAGCCTGAAAATGGCCCTCAGCCCCTCACCCAGGCTGGCCAGGCACCCCAGCAGGATCCCTCACCCTGAACGGGCATGGACAGCCTGCAAATGGCCCTCAGCCCCTCACCCAGGATGGCTAGGCACCCCAGTGGGGACCCCCACCCTGAAGGGGCTGTGGCCAGCCTGCAAACAGCCATCAGCCACTCACCCAGGATAGCCAGGCACTTGTATATAATAAAAGGGTAATATGAAAATTGACCCTAACAGCAGAACGACTGGGAATGACTGGTCACTATGACACACACTGACCACCAGGGGGCAGATGCTCAATGCAGGAGCTGCCCCCTGGTGGTCAGTGCGCTCCCACAGGGGGAGCTCTGCTCAGCCACAAGCCAGGCTGATGGCTGCCAATACAGCGGTGGTGGTGGGAGCCTCTCCTGCCTCCTCAGCAGCACTAAGGATATCTGACTGCAGCTTAGGCCTGCTCCCCGCTGGCAAGTGGACATCCCCCAAGGGCTGCCGGGCTGCCAGAGGGGTGTCTGTCTGCCAGCTTAGGCCCAATCCCCCAGGGAGCAGGCCTAAGCCAGCAGGTGGTCATTCCCTGAGGGGTCCCAGACTGTGAGATGGCACAGGTCGGGCTGAGGGACCCTCCCAAGTGCACAAATTTTTGTGCACTGGGCCTCATTGTGCTTTTGATTTACATTTTTAAAACACCAGTGATATTGAATATATTTTCATGTACATATTGGCCATTTACATACATTCTTGGACGAAATAGCTATTCAAGTCGTTGCCTATATTTAATTAGCTTATTTTTCCCCCCTTTATTATTATTATTTGTTGGTTGAGTTGTAAGTATTGTTTACATATTCTGGATACTATCCTTTATCTGATATATGATTTACAAATATTTTCTATGTGTGTTTTTACATCATTGATAATGTCCTTTGATGCACAAGAGTTTTTAATTTTATGAAGCCCAATATTTCTGTTTTCTTTTGCTGCTTGTACTTTTGATGTCAAGTCTAAGAATCCATTGGCAAATCTATCAAAAAGATTTAATAGTATGTTTTCTTCTATGGATGTAATTAGTTTTAGCTCATAAATTTAAGTTGCTGACTCATTTTTATTTTATTTTTATATGCAGAATGTGATAGGGGTCTAACTTTGTTATTTTGCATGTGGTTATCCAGTTATTCCCAGCATAATTTGTTGAAGAGGATGTTCTCTTCCATTACATAATCTGGCACCACACCACTGTCAAAAATCAACAGGCCATAGATGTTTGTATATACTTCTGGACATATTACTATACTGGCCTATATAGAGATTTTTATTCACACTGTTCTTTAATTTAGCTTTGTAGTATGTATTGTAATCAAGGAGTCTGAATCCTCTTTTTCTTCATTAAAATTGTTTTGGCTATGTGGGGGCACTTTGCAGTTCCATATGAATTTGAGGATCAATTTTTAGAATTTTTGAATAAAAAAAAGCTATTGGTATTTTGATAAGGATTGTATTGAGTCTTTAAATTGCTTTAGGGGATATTGATTAGCAATGTTGTTATCTGATTCATAAACATGGGATGTCATTCTATTTATTCGGGTATTTAGTTTTTTCCAGCAATGTTCAGCAATGTTTTGTAGTTCAGTGTAGAAGTCTTACACCTAGTTGTTTAAATTTATTTTCTAAGTATTTATTCTTTTTATATGTCATTACTAATGGGATTGTTTTCTTACCTCCCTTTCAAATTGTTCATTGCTAATGTATAGAAATACATCTTAACTTTTCAGGTTGATTTTTGTATTCTGCAACTTTGCTGAATTTGTTTATTCACTCAGTTTCTCTATAGCTACTGTAGTATTTTCTACATATAAGATCATGCCATCTACAAATAGAGATAGCTTTGGTTCTTCCTTTACAAATTTAGATGATTTTTATTCTTCTTAGTTGGCTTTTATTTCTATTTCATCTCTAATTGCTTTGGTTAGGACTTTCAGTACAATGTAGAATAGCAGTGTGAAAATGGACATACTTGTCTTTTTCCTGATCTTAAGGTGAATGCTTTTGTTATTTTAGAATTGAACATAATATAAGCTGTAGACTTTATGCAAGTGTTCTTTATCTAGTTATGCTGAGCAATGTCTATTCTGTTCCTAGTTTTCTGAATATTTTTATTATAAAAGCATGTTAAATTATGCAAAATAATTTTTTGCATCTATTGAGATCATCCCATATTTTTCCACTCTATTCTAGTAATGCTGTGCATGTATTACTTTTCTTGATCCACCCTTTTATTATCCTATTTAATAAAGAGCTAATATTTTAATTAGATTAAACAGCAAAATGACCATCCAGACGACCTTCCGGATGAAACTGGGGCTGCGAGGGCTGAGGCAGCCAGGTCTGCGAGGACTGAGCCCTTTGCACGAATTTCCTGCATTGGGCCTCTAGTAAAAATGAATTATTCTTGCTCATGGCATGTAATCCTTTTAGGTTTAGTTGTTTGTTTTTTTTTCTTTCTTTCTTTATTCCCCTTGGTAGCAGGGTAAGGCTTACTTCATAAAATACAAAATACGTTAGAAAATATTCCCACCTCTTCTAATTCTTGGAAGAGGTTTAGTTGGATTGACATGAGTTTTTTGTCAAATGTTTGCAAGAATTTAACAGTAAAGACTCCTGGTTCTAAACTTGCCTTTGTTGGGAAGTTTTTCATTACCAATGCAAACTTTTAAATGATCATAAGGTCTGTTCAGATTTTCTGTTCTTAAGTCAGTTTTGGCATTTGTGTCTTCTATGAATTTGTTTATTTCATTTAGGTTATCTAATTTGTTAGTATACATTTATTCATATTATTATTTTAAAACTAGAGTCCCGGTGCACAAATTTGTGCATGGGTGGGGTCCCTCTTGGTGGCCTGTAGGGATTGGGCCGAAACAAGCAGTCCAACACCACCTGCAGCTCCTACCTGCTGCTCCCGCTCATCCTGGCCCCACTGTGCCTGCTGCAGGCTTGCACCCAATCAATCCCCATCTGGACAGGCTTGCGCTGTCACAGCAGCGCTCGCCAGCCATGAGCCCTGTGCCTGGCACCCTCCCAAGGGGAGTCGCCTGTAGGATTGGGCTGAAACCAACTCTCCAACATCCCCCAAGGGGTCCCCGATTGCGAGAGGGTGCAGGCCAGGCTGAGGAACTCCACTGGTACACGATCGAGCCAGGGAGGGAGAGCGGGAGGGCTCCAGGGTGTGTCTGGCCCATCTTGCTCAATCCTGATGGGCCGGACCCCAGCAACAAGCTAACCTACCAGTTGGAGCATCTGCCGCCTGGTGGTCAGTGCATGTCATAAAGAGTGATTGAACAGCTTTAGCATATCATTACAATATTACGCTTTGACTGGTTTGGTTACTCTGCTGTTTGGTCTATTTGCATATTACACTTTTATTATATAGGATAGTATTATTCCTTTAAGGTTGGTAATAATGTCTCTTCTATTTATGATTCTACTAATTTTAATCTCCCCTGTTTTTTCCTTAGCCAGACTACTTAACTATTTTTCAATTTGTTATACCTTTTCCAAGAACCAGCTATTGATTTTGTTGATTATCTCTAGTGTCTTTTCATTTTATATTTTATCTCTGCTATAATCTTGATTGTTTTTATCCTATTGCCACTTTTATGATTAGTATGTCTTTCTTTTTCTAATTCCTTAAGGTGTGAAGTTAAGTTACTGATATAATGGTTTTTATAGTAATCATTTGCTGCTATAAATTTATCTATAAACACTGTTTTCACTGCTTTCCATTAATTTTGGTATATTGTTTTTTTCCCCCATCATTTATAATATTTCTTTTCTAGTATATCTTGGGATTTATTCTTTGACCCATTGTTTGTTTAAGTGTAGGCTGTTTAATTTCCACATATTTGTGAATTATACAGTTTTTCCTCTATTACTGATTTCTAACTTCATTTCATGTGCTCCAATAAGATAATTCATTCAATTGTTTCAATAATTTTAAATTTATTGAATGTGTTTTGTGGCTTAACATATGGTCTTTTTTTTTTAGAATGTTCTATGAATAAGTGAGAAAAATGTGGATTTTCTTATTGGTAGAAGCGTTCTGTTAAAGTCTATTAGATGTAGTTTATGGTGTTGTTCAGTCCTATATTTCTTTTTGTTCTATATTTGATAGCTGGATATTAATGTTTCTAATGATTTTTGAAGTACTATTTTTCCCTTCATTCTGGCATATTTGCTTTATATATTCTGGAACTTTGTGGCTTAGTGCATATACTTTTATAGTATACTAGAGGCCCGGTGCACAAAAATTTGTGCACTCGGGGGGAGAGGGGGATCCCTCAGCCCGGCCTGTGCCCTCTCGCAGTCTGGGACCCCTCGGGAGATAACGACCTGCTGGCTTAGGCCTGCTCCTGGGTGGCAGAGGGCAGGCCCAATCCTTAGGTGCAGCTCCTGGTCAGGCTCAGAGCAGGGCTGATTGGGGAGTTGGGGCGCCACCCCCTGTCATGCACAGAGCAGGGCGATCGGGAGGTTGTGATGCCACCCTCAGTCACGCTCAGGGTAGGGCCGATTGGGGGGTTGGGGCACCGTCCCCTGTCACACTCAAGGCAGGGTCGATGGGGAGGTTGAGGCGCCACCCCCTGTCAAGCACAGAGCAGGGCCAATCAGGGGGTTGGGGCACGGCCCTCTATCACCCACAGAGCAGGGCTGATCGGGGGTTGGGGCGCCGCCACTGTCACACTCAGGACAGGGCCGATGGGGAGGTTATGGTTCTACTCCGTCACACACAGAGCAGGGCCTGTGGGGGTGGGGGTTTGGGGCGCCACACCCTGTCACACACAGAGCAGGGCTGATCAGGGGGTTGGGGCGCCACACCCTGTCACACAGAGCCGCAGGGCGATCAGGGGGTTGGGGAGCTCCCCCTTATCAGGCACAGAGCAGGGCTGATCAGGGGGTTGGGGCGCCTTCCCCTGTCATGAACAGAGTAGGGCGGACAGGAAGGTTGTGTCCCCGCCCCCCTGTCACACACAGAGCCATAGGTGATCAGAGGGTTTGGGTGCTGCCCCTGTCATGCTGATCCCAGTGCCACGAGGCCTTGCGGCTCCACTGGTCCCTGTGCTGGGAGGCATATTACCCTTTTACTGTATAGGGTAGAGGCCTGGTGCACGGGTGGGTGCCGGCTGGTTTGGCCTGGAGGGTGTCCTGGATCAGGGTGGGGGTCCCCACTGGGGTGCCTGGACAGCCTGGGTGAGGGGCTGAGGGCTGTTTACAGCTTGTCACACATCCTTCAGGGTGGGGGTCCCCACTGGGGTGCCTGGCCAGCCTGGATAAGGGGATGATGGCTCTTTGCAGCTGGTCACACACCCTTCAGGGTGGGGGTCCCCACTGGGGTGCCTGGCCAGTCTGGGTGAGGGGCTGAGGGCTCTTTTCAGGCTGGGGGTGACTGAAGCTCCCAACAGCTCCTTTTTTTATTTTTTTTATTTTTTATTCTGGGCCTGCTTTAGCTTTGAGGCTTTGCTCCAGCTCTTAGGCCTCCGCTGTTGAAAGTAGGTTTCTGGCCTTTGCTTACAATATTGCAATCCTGCTGGCTGAAGCCCAGGGGACTAAAGCAGGTTTCTGGGGTTTTGTTTAGCTTCTATATTTGTTACATAGTTGCTTAGAGTTGCATCTCAGAGGCCTGCAACGGCAGGCGGGGAACGTTGGAGTCCTCCGTCACTGAAGCAAGCAAGCCTCATGTTAGTTTCAAGTTGCCTGGCTGCCGGCCGCCATCTTGGCTGGCAGTTAATTTGCATATTGCCCTGATTAGCCAATGGGAAGGGTAGTGGTCTTACACCAATTACCATGTTTCTCTTTTATTAGATAGGACTAGAAGCCTGGTGCACAAAACTTGTGCATTAAGGGTGGGGTCCCTCAGCCTGGCCTGCACCCTTTCCAATCCAGGACCCCTTGGGGGATGTCCTATTGCTTCTCGCAATCCAGGACTGCTGGCTCCTAACTAATCACCTGCCTTCCTGCTTGATCACTACTAACCCCTCTGCCTGTCTGCCTGATCGCCCCTAACCACCTCTTTGAGCCTGCCTGATTGTCCCTAACTGATCCCCTACTGGCCTGATTGCCCATAACTGCTCCCCTGCTGGCCTGATCACCCCTAACCACCTCTGCCATACCCTGTACCCAAGACCCAGGTTTCCCTCCTCTGGCCAATAGCAGGCACCCAGGACCCGGGCAAGCTTCACCCAGGGCCGGCTGAAGCCGCAGGGGACCATGGGCAAGCAGCTTTGCCTGGGCTGCAGCTGCAGGAACCCAGGACCACCAGGCGGGTGGTTTGTCCCTCTCCTGTGCCACAGCCACAGGCACAGCCACTGGAGCCCTAGACCATGGGGCAGGAGGCTTGTCCCTCTCCCGGGCTGCAGCCTGGCTGGTCCCCATTCCTCTCTCCCCAGTGTTGAGTGTCTGAGCCATTGTGGCTTGATGGTGTGATGGTGTGAGGGTGTGGGCGTGACGACCATTTGCCTATTAGCTTTTTGTTATATAGAATTCTTTATTAATTAACACTTCCATTAACATTTAATGACCTTTTTTGTCTTGTGGAACAGTTTTTGACTTAAGGTCAACAAAATGCTGGTTTTCTATGTTTTATGATTTTTTTTGTTACTCAATTCTTTAAATACCACCTTCTTTTTTGTTTGATGTTACAGTTTTTTCTAAAGTAGCCTGTTTATTCCTTTCATTTCTTTATATTTTGGAGTTATTTTCTTAGTGGAAATAACTATTGTCATCTTATATTTATAATAAACTGATTGGAATGTATAACAACTTATATTCATTAGTACACAAAATCATTGCTGTAATACAGTTCTGTTCTCCCCTTTATGTTGTTGCTATCATAAATAACTTTTATACATCTGTGCTCATTAATATAGATAGACTATTATTATTTTATTTTTTTAATATATGGGGAAAAAGTAGAGTTACAAACCATAAAATACTATAATAGTGGCTCTAATATTTACCTACACTTGACCTTTACTAAAGTTTTTTAATTTCTTATTTTTTAATTAAATTTATTAGGGTAACATTGGTTAATGATAGTATATGATTCAGGTGTATAGCTTTATAATAAATGCATCATCTGCATATTGCATTGTAATCTCACCACCCAAACTCTAGTCTCTTTCCATCACCATATATTTGACCTCCTTTATACACTTCATCCTCCCCCCCCCACCCCCTTCAAGTCTGGAAACCACCATACTATTGTCTGTGTCTATAAGTTTGTTTGTTTTTGTTCATTTGTTTCTTTCTGCTTTATACTCCACATATGATTGAAATCATATGGTTCTTATACTTTCCACCTGACTTTTTTTTCTTACTTTGCATAATACTCTCAAGATCCATCCATGTTAGGAGTTCATTATTTATTCATATGGTTTTGAGTTACTGTGTAAAGTACTTTCATTTCAGTAAGAAGAACACTTAAACAATATCATCCAACTGCCTTCTGGTTTCTTGGCTTCAATGAAAAATAGGCTCTTAAGCTTATTGAAAATCACTTATATGTGATGAGTCACTTATCACTTGCAGCTTGCAAGACTCTCTTGGTCTTTTGCTTTGGACAGTTTGATTGTAGTGTGTTTCAGTGTGGACCTTTTTGAGTTTGTCCTACTTATAGTTGGTTGAGATCTTGGATATGCAGTCATGCCTTGCATGTTATTTGGAAAATTTCTGGCCATTAATTCTTCAAATATTTTTTTCTGTCCCTTACTTTACCACCTCTTTTTACAGAGACTTTCCTAATGTGTATATTAGTATGTTTAATAACATCCCACAAGTTTTTTGACTCTATTTCTTTTTTCTTTTTTTTCTGAAACTCAGACAGAATACTTTTAATTGACTTTTCCACAAGTTTACTGATTCTTCTGCCAGTTCTACCAGCTCTAATCTGTTTTCAAATCCTTCTAGTAAATTTTCTATTTCAGCTATTGTACTTTTTAGTTCTGGAATTTTTATGTAGTTTATTTAACAATTTATTTCTCTTTATTGTTATTCTCTAATTGGTGAGACATAACTGTCCTGGCTTCCTTTAGTTCTTTAGTAAAAATTTCTTTTAGCTCCTATGCATATTTAAAACAGTGTTTAAATATGCAGATATACTTTGCCTAGTATATCTAATGTCTGTACTGTCACATGGAGTTTGGTGAGCAGACTCCCCCTGTGGGTCTTTTTTTAAAATATATTTTTATTGATATCAGAGAGGAATGGAGAGGGAGAGATAGAAACATCAAAGATGAGAGAGATTCATCAATCGGCTGCCTCCTGCATGCCCCCTACTGGGGATCAAGCCCGCACCCTGGGCATGTGCCCTTGACCAGAATTGAACCTGGGACCCTTCACTCGACAGGCTGATGCTCTATCCACTGAGCAAAACCAGCTAGGGCTCCCTGTGGGTTCTTGTCTTACAAAGTTTGAAGAATAAAATTTGCAGACTAAAAGATTTTTAAGCAACTGTGTAGAAGTTAATGACAAGTGTATACAGACTCCCCCTGGAGAGGGGTCCCCAAAGGGAACCCTCTGGGCGTTTTCCTCAAATGGGAAAAACCTGCTCTAATGGGAAAATAATCTAGTTTAGTCCCTGATTTTCTTTGTCTCTGGGTTTATGAAGGCTGGCAGCCCTTTGTCTGAACATGATACTTTCTAATTGGACCCTGCCTTATTTTATATCCCCCTCGCTCTCCTAATTGGCCACTTTCCTGCAGGATATCACTTTCAAAACTCAAAGCCCAACCTGGGCCCCCCTCTTCCTTTACCCCTTATCTTGCAACATTCCTGTATCTTCTGTGAATGTATGCCTTCCTCCCCCATGGACCCCTTTTCCCTGATACTGACTTTCCTGTCTTTAAACTCCTTTTAGTACTTTCTGTGAAACAGTTTATATTACATTTTTTCCCATTTTTCTATAAATTGGGCTTACTTCCTTATTTCTTTGCATACTTTAAAATGTCTTATTAAAAAGTTGACATTTTGTATATTACAATTCAGGTGTTGCTACTTTGCACATCAAATTCTCCCCTTTCCCCAAGATTTCTTATGCTCTTTGTTGTTGGAATAATTGATTATTTAGTGAATTTTTCTAAACTAAGGTTGTAAATATTGTATACTTTTTCATGTATGATCACTTAATTCTCTCTTCTGTTAGCTTTGTGATCAGCTAGCAATTTTATAGAGATTGCATTAAACTCCTGGAGCCTAAGTAAGAAAATTTCAAGAAACAGCAAACAGAACAAAATGAAACAAAAACATTTTTCTTGTCTTTGCAAGTTGGTTCTTTCTATTCTTATCTAGGACTTTAAAATTCTACTTTAGGGTTCAATTCCTGTTTATGTGAACCCTAACAATCAACCAGAATAAAAGATTAGGTTCTGCTCAAGTCTTTCATGAAAATCCTGTAGCCCCAAGCATATGTGTTCTCTTTTGCATTTCCCAGTATACAATGGAGCTTTTCAAATCCCTTATTTCCCACATATCTCCTTCCCAAGACTATTTCATCCTAGGCTTTTTTGTTTTGTCTTTTGCTTGCCCCATCTGCTGGCCCTTGCCCAGGCAGCTTCTGCTAGTATATGATTTTAAATGCTTGCAACATATGCTTCCCAGAAAGCTTCTCCAGCCTTGAAAAAATTGGAGGGTTGTCAAACAAAGGCAAGCCAATTAACTGATACTTCAAGGCAGTACAGCACAGGCAGAAATGCATAACTACAATTCTTTTAGAACAAGTTCAATATTTCTGCTCTGGCATCAGCAAGCTACTATATCAGACATATGAATTGCTATCCCCGCGATTGCCCCTCTGACATGGGGATTGGGGGATAGTTGAATAAACAAAATGCATTGCACACTCTTTTTTTCTGAAATGTAGTAGCTTTTTTCTTTACAAAGCACTCCACTGGGTGCTGTAAGTTGTGTGTGTTTTTTTCAAATCAAGATTAATGATTAGATTCCAGAGTCTCAAAAAGTTGACTCTGATAATTTTTGCCAACTTAATTATTGCTTTACTGGAGAGACAGATCCTTGGAGCTCTCTACTCAGGCATTCTAAATACCTATTAAAATCTATCTCTCAGTTTTATTTCCTACCTTTGAAAAATCCCAAAATTTCTGGATTTTCTACATATTCTTTTACTCCAGCTTGCAAAGCTTCCTATTCATTTCCAAGATAATCTTCTTCTCATAATAGATTGTTAAGGGCAGCCAGGAATATGTAATATTCTAATAATAACTAAGAGGCAAATGTTCTGAGTCTTTCAAAGTCTTTGCCTAAAGCTGTAAGTTCATTAGGCACCTCATAATGTCTCAATGTTAAACCAGGTGACATTTTTACCCAGTGTTCTGCCATGCCTAATATTATCTCCATGTTTCCAGTCTCAGATATAACTTATCTCATTTTCTATTGCCTGAACACTAGGTCAATATACAGAGTTTAAAGTTTTATTATATAAACACACCACTTGAATATTCTAATTTTATATTAGTTAGGGCAACTACAGCTGTAACAACCAATCCAAAATCTCAGTGTCCTAACTTAATAAAAGTTTATTTATAATAAAAAATAATTTTTATTGCAGATATTGTGAATGTCTACATATCCTGACTCTGTCCTTGCAATATTATTCTCTTTTAGGCTTAAGGATCTGAGAAAAACATGAAAAGAATAATCTCTAAGTGGAAGCATACACTGTATTCATGGATAGGCAGAATAACATCATTAAAATGTCCATAATATCCAAAGCAATCTATAGATTCAATGCAATTCCTGTCAACATACCAATGGCATTTTTTTCACAGAACTAGAACAAATATTCCAAAAATGTATATGGAACCACAAAAGACCCAGAATAACCACAACAATCTTCAGAAAGAACCAACTTAGAGGAATCACACTACTTGATATCAAATTATAAGGCCATAATAATCAAACCAGCATAGTACTGGCATAAAAACAGGCATATAGATCAATGGAACAGAATAGAAAGCCCAGAATTAAGCCCAAACCTTTATAGTCAATTAATATTTGACAAATGAGGCCAAAACATACAGTAGGATAATTACAGAATATTCAATAAATGTTGTTGGGAATATTGGACAGATACATGCAAAAAATGAAACTAGACCACCATACACAAGAATATACTCAAAATAGATTAAAGACTTAAATATTATACTCAAAACCAAAAACCATGAAAATCCTAGAAGAAAACATAGGCAGTAAAATATCAGACATTTGCTCTAGCTTGTTTGGCTCAGTGGATAGAGCATTGGCTTACAGACTGAAGGATCCCAGGTTCGATTCAGGTCAAGGGCACATGCCCCAGTTGCAGGCTCCATCCCCAGTAGGGGACATGCAGGAGGCAGCCAATCAATGATTCTGTCTCATCATTGATGTTTCTAACTCTCACTCCCTCTCCATTCCTCTCTGAAATCAATAAAAGATATATTTTAAAAATATATTAGACATTTCTCATAGCAATATTTTTTCTGCTATATCGCTTCAGGCAAAGGAAATAAAAGAAAAATAAACAAATGGGACTACATAAAACTTAAAACTTTTTGCATAGCAACAGAAACTGAAAAGACAACCTACTGAATGGGAGGGCATACTAGTATTCACTAACTCATCTGATAAGGGCTTAAAATCCAAAATTTATAAGGAATTTATAAAACCCAATACCAAGTAAACCTGCCAAACAATCCAATTAAGAAATGGGCAAAGGATCTGAATAGATAATTCTCCAAAGAGGACATGTAGATGGCTAATAGACATATGAAAGGATGCTCATCATCATTAATCATCAAAGAAATGTAAATTAAAACCACAATGAGATATCAACTCCCATTTGTCAGTCAGAATGGCTATCATCAATAAATCAACAAACAACACCGTGTCCACAAGGATGTGGAGAAAAGGGAACCCTTGTGCACTGCTGGTGGGAATGCAGACTGGTGCAACCACTGGGGAAAGCAGTATGCAGTTACCTCAAAAAATTAAAAATGGAACTGCCTTATGCCCTAGCAATTTCACTTCTGAGAATATATCCAAAGAAAACTGAAACACTAATTCGGAAGAATATATGCAGCCCTATGATCATTGCACTGTTATTGTACCAAGATTTGGAAGGAGCCCAAGAGCCCATCAATAAATGAGTGGACAAAAAGCTGTTGTACATTTACACAATGGGATACTACTCAGCCATAGAAGAAAATCTTACCTTTTGTGACAGCATAGATGGACCTGGAGAGTATTCTGCTAAGTGAAATTAGCCGGTCAGAGAAAGACAATTCCAATATGATTTCATTTATAAATTGAATTTAATGAACAAAATAAACTAATGAAGTTGAGACTCATGGATACAGAGAACAGACTGACACTGTCAGAGGGGAGGTGGTTGAGAGCTGAGTGAGAAGGAGGAAGGGATTAAGCAAAGAAAAGAAAGGACTCCTGGACAAGGACAACAATACGATGATTACCAGAGGGAAGGGTGTAGGGCAGTGATGGCGAACCTTTTGAGCTCGGAGTGTCAGCATTTTGAAAAACCCTAACTTAACTCTGGTGCTGTGTCACATATAGAAATTTTTTGATATTTGCAACCATAGTAAAACAAAGACTTATATTTTTGATATTTATTTTATATCTTTAAATGCCATTTAACAAAGAAAAATCAGCCAAAAAAAATGAGTGTCATAGGTTCGCCATCACTGGTGTAGGGGATGGCATAATAAGGTAAAGGGGGGGATAAATAGTAATGGAAGGAAACTTGACTTGGGGTGGTAAATACACTACAATATACAGATGATATATTGTAGAATTGTATACCTGAAACCTATATAATTTATTAACCAATGTCACCCCAATAAATATATTCAAACAATAGAGATAAAGTTTAAAAATAAAATAAAAAGAATAACCTCTAAATAGGTTTTAATGGGTAGGATTCAATATGGCATACAGTACTGCTACCTACAAGCCTTTGGCAAGAACTAGTCACATGGCTCCAATTTAAATTCAAGGGAGAGTAAGAAATGTGATATTCCTATGACATCATAAAGAGAAAATATGACTAGTCATTAACACATTTGACATATAGTTGTTTTAAAATGTGTGTTTAGTAGTTAAAATATCTGAAGTTTCTCAGATCTATCCCTGGTCTCTGTAATATCTGTCCAATCTTGCATATATTGACTTATTTTCTTAATTTTCTGTTAACTTTATTTCTACTTATCACCTTTCAAGATTATGTGTGAAACCCTGGCCTGTGTTGCTTAGTGGTTGGAGTGTCAGCTCATGAACCGAAGTGTCTCGGGTTCAATAGCTGGTCAAGGGCAAATAGCTGGATTGCAGGTTTGATAGCCATCCCTGGTCAGGGTGGGTGTGGGAGACAATCGATGTGCCTCTCTCATATCGATTTTCTCTCTCTCTCTCTATCTTTCTCCCCCTACTCCCTTCCCTTCTACTCTCTCTAAAGTAAAATGGAAAAAATATCCTCTGGTGAGGATTAACAACAACAACAAAAGAGATTATGTGCGAGGATTTCCTACAATCTGAGTTAAATTTGTTATGGAGATTTTTGAGGGGGCTTTTTGCTTTATTTTATTTTTTTTCTATATGGCTACTAGAAACACTATCATAGTATTTACTGTCCTTGTTGAAATCTTGCATTAAAAAATTGATCTGAGAGCTCCTGTGTGTACTTTTTAAAAAATACATATTTTCATTTAAGTAAAGTTGGTACATAATCTTATATTGGTTATATTAGTTTCAGGTATACAATATAGTGATTCAACATTTTGTATCATACAATGTGATCAGGATAGTAAGAAGCTAGGAAAATTCCTGAGCAAGTGGAATGGGGAAACTGAGACAAGAAAATTAAACAAAGCCAAACAGTTTGGGCAGCTTGCAGCCAGCTTGTCAATTGCAAGACCTTATCTCCCATAACCAAGGATACAAGAGCAAATGGTTTATACCTCTCCTTCCTAACCACAGAATATATAGCTTAAATCACCCTGGCCTGGGAATACAGAACAAAGACCCAATTAATGCCATTTATGCCAGTGAAACCCAAGGACAGATGAAGTTGGGAAGAAATAACAAAACTCCCAATAAAGCCAGACAGACCTAAGAGAAAACTAAAACAGACCAAACCAAAAAGCAATCCAAAACTTTCTCATACACTCATTTTTTTTTATGCATGCGAATATTAAAAGTGCACCCTTTCCCTAACTGGTTTGGCTCATTGTATAGAGCGTAGCCTGCAGACTCAAGGGTCCCAGTTTTGATTCCCATTAAGGCAGCGGTTCTCAACCTGTAGGTCGCGACCCCTTTGGGAGTCGAATGACCCTTTCACAGGAGTCGCCTAAATACATCCTGCATATCAGATATTTACATTACGATTCATAACAGTAGCAACATTACAGTTATGAAGTAGCAACGAAAATAATTTTATGGTTGGGGCTCACCACAACATGAGGAACTGTATTAAAGGGTCGCGGCATCAGGAAGGTTGAGAACCATTGCATTAAGGGCATGTACATTGGTTGCGGGTACATCCCGAGTAGGGAGTGTGCAGGAGGCAGCTGACCGATGTTTCTCTCTCATCGATGTTTCTGACTATCTCTCTCCCTTCCTCTCTGTAAAAAATCAATAAAATATATATATATTTTTTAAATGCACCCTGAAAGTTGATGAATATTCTGAAACCCTTCCCTAAGATTCTCCCCTTCAGAAAAAAAAAAAAAAAGGATAAAAAGCCCTCAAGACAAAGACTCAATGCGGGCTCGCTCTACTAGAGCATGCTCATGCCCCTTCCAGGACTTGAACATTTCATTTCTAAGGGTCCCCACAAGGCTTGCAACCAGGGGGGCAGTGGGCAGCTGCAACTTGACCAGGGCTCACCCCCTCATCTTGTCTCCATGGCCCGCTTTTTCTCTGACTTCCCAGTGAGCTAACAGCAGCCCCGCCTTGGCTCACTTCTTTCCTGTAACATTTCTAGAAAGCCAGAACAGAGCACTGTGGAGGGGAGACCCTGTTGTTTCTCTGACCCCAGTTTTAAGAAACATACTCTCAAACCCATCTGGACTCCTGTTGTGAAATATTTCCTACACCAAGTTAAGAACCCACACACTACAGGCAGGCCTGAGGCAGACCTGCTCCACGCAGGCCCCTGTCCAGTACCAATCCCCCTAATTCTAGTATTCATCTGTCACCATGTAACCTTATTACAATATTGTTGACTATATTTCCCTTCTCCTTTCAACCATTCCACTCACCCCTTCCCTCTGGTAACCATCCCTGTAGTCTCTGTTTATATAAGCTTGTTTTTGTTTTCTTTGTTTAGTTTTTGGATTCCACATATATGTGAAACCTTATGGTATGTATCTTTCTCTACTGGGAGTAATTTACACATTCAATACTTTAAGGAATGTTTAAATGTTTTATTCAGATTTATTTTTATTTTCATTCAATGGGAAAGTTGAGTAATATATCCTGCTTTTATTGGAAAATGGAAAGTCAAACTTGAAACAGGAGTAAATCTAAGAACTTTCTTTACTTTTCAATCAACCAATCCTCAAACCACTGTAAATTCTCCAATGACTTCAGATTGTAAAATGCAATCAATAAACTTTTCTCAGGATTCAAAACTGTGTCAAACACACCTAACGTGGATGTTAGTGTCCGGCCGGCGTGGCTCAGTGGTTGAGTGTCAACCTATGAACCAGGGGGTCACAGTTCAATTTCTGGTCAGGGCACACGATCCCCAGTGTGGGGTGTGCAGGGGGCAGCCGATGGATGATTCTATCTCGTCATTGATGTTTCTATCTCTCTCTCCCTCTTCTTTCCTCTCTGAAATCAATAAAAATATATTTAAAATAAAGTAAAATGACCATCAGTGAGTCCTACTTTTGAATAATCCCCTGCTCATGAGCACAGGCAGAGCCTGTGACTTATGTCTAGCCAATAGAAAACGACTAAGGTAATGGGATAGTCACTCCAGTGACTACATTATATAATTTTGTCTCTTTTAAAAAAATATTTAAAAAATATTTGTCAAAATTGTCCCAAAACCTCAAATCACTTACATTCAATACATAATAACCAAAAGTGCATTGGAATTCTTTTAAAGTTGTTTGTAAGCCCTCAAAATGTGAGCAAACGTGTTAAAATGTAAGCTAATCCAGTCTACATTATTTTGTACCCATATGTTGGTATGAACCCATTAGTCCCCCAAACCCAAATGTTTCTTACAGAAAACAAAATAAAATGTGTGCAATACTGGGAAATAAAAATATCTGAGAGTGAACTTCAGCAAAAAACACAACCTCATTAACACCTTAATTTCAGCCTTGTGAGACCCTCATCAGAGGACTATTTAGCCATGCCAGAAATCCTGACCTCTGGAAACTGAGCTAATAAATTTATGTTCTTTTAAGCTGCAAAATTTGTGCTCATTGGCTAGATTGCAGGAAAATAATATAATGTCCTTTTAAAATTTTTTGATGCTATTTAATCATATATACATTTTACAAAACACTAAATATAGTTATGCTTATTTTTCTTTTAAAGCAGTCTACATTTTATTTGATTGCCTTATTTTCTTTTTGCTGGCCCTTTCCTGTTACAGTTCTTTATTAATCTATATCAACCCCAATCCAAGAGGAATTCTAAATTATTATTTTTAAAAACTGTGTTATGTTGTACACTGTGGATATAATATACTCAGTAACCCTTCTGTTATTGGACATTTGCTCTGTTTCTGATTTTTTGCCAGCATGCACAATGCTGCAATATCTATAATAAAAAAGGGTAATATGCTAATTAGACCGGGCATCCTTCCGGGCATCCTTCTGGACAAAGCCGGG
Source organism: Myotis daubentonii (assembly GCF_963259705.1). Taxonomy (NCBI): domain Eukaryota; kingdom Metazoa; phylum Chordata; class Mammalia; order Chiroptera; family Vespertilionidae; genus Myotis; species Myotis daubentonii. Next base: position 65,408,814 of record NC_081861.1, on the reverse strand, counting down.
GCCGGAGGGAAGCAGCCTGGTTCCTCAGTGCCTGCCAGCAGCCAGAGGAGGGAAGCCCGGGTCCTGGGTGCCGGAGGGAAGTCAGTGCCACCAGCAGGGGGAAGGAAGTCCTACTCTTGCATGAATTTTTGTGCATCGGGCCTCTAGTATATTTATATATGTGTGATTTCCATACATTCTGACTTTATTTTTATTTGTTGGTTTCCAAAAACTGGAATTGTTGGGTCAAAAAGTACATGCATTTTAACTTAATACATATTTTTAGATGGTTCTCAAAAATGACTGCAGCACTTTATATTACTATCAGCAATTTAAAAGATTACGCATTTATCAAGATGTGTGACAGGAACTGGTGATATCGCTCTTTCAATTTTTGCTAGTGAGACAAAAGGAGAGAGAAAATTTTGTTATTTTAACTTACATTTCCCAACACTTTACTCAGTATGGGAATCTTTTCATGTGTTCTTCTAGCCATTTAGATTTTTTTCATCTACAATATCTTTAGTTATATAATCTGTTAACTTTACTATAAAATGAAGTTTTTCCTAGTGGATCTCTAAGACTCACTTTTTACAGATATTAACTATTTGTCATCTGCATTACATTTATATTTTTCCAAATTCAGTGTTTTTTATTATAACATTTGCCACACAACTGTTTTAATCTTTTTTTAAATCTTTATTGTTGAAATTATTACATATGTCCACTTTTTCCCCCATTGATCCCTTAAATATGTAGTTTAGGAAGCTTCTAAATTCTGATATTGCTTAAGAAATCTCTTTACCATCTCTCGCAGCTTATACATGTGTGTTTTTATATTGATTTTTAAGACTAATATTTGGATCTTTACTTAATCTATAATTTATTTGAAAATGGCATTTTTTTAAAAAAAGCTTCAGTACAATGTTAAATAATACTGACAAGCTTTGCCCTCTTTATGCCAGCACTAGTGATATCACTAAAAAGTTTAACCTCTGCTATTTTATTAGAATTATTATTAGGAATGGCTACTCTACTTTTTCAAACTCTATTTCCACAATATACAGAAGTTTATACAGGGATACATATCAGATTTGGTAACATGTTATGATATGGATCATCATTTGTATGACCAAGGGAAGGTAGGAGAGGCCTATTTGATCTAAGTGAATTGTTCTATCCTATATGATAAAAGCCCAATATGCAAATTAACCAAATGGCAGAATGACCAGTAGAATGACCAGTTGCTATGACACGCACTGACCACCAGGGAGCAGAGGCTCAATGCAGAAGCTGCCCCTAGCCCGTAGGCCCCAGGCTAGCCAAGGTGGGTGCCCCTCCAATCACCCCACAGATTGGCCCTGACCGCCAGCCATGCCTAGGGACCCTAGTTCTACATAATAAAAGAGAAACCTGTAAATTAACCGTCCCTCCACTATGCTCACCAGCCAATCAGAGTGAGTATGCAAATTAACATGACAAAGATAGCGGGTTAATTTGCATATATTGCCATGGCGATGCAGGGGAAGTTCCTGCCCTTGGTTGCTTGCGCATGCACGGGCACCAGGGAACTGGGGTCGGGGTGGTGTGTGTGGATGCTGGTCAAACTCCCGCGTGGCTGGCGCATGCACGAAGGCGCCGGGGCGCCGGGGCGCCGGGGTAGGGGTGGCACGTGTGGAAGCCGGTGGCGGGGCCTGGAGCTTACCTCCATGTTGCCATGGCTATGCGGGGGAAGCACCTGCCCCACTGGAGTGCTTGCTTGGGCACTGGCGGAGTTTCTTGCTCTGTGGCTGCTTGTGTGCACATCAGCGCCAAAAGGCCTGTGTCCCCAGGACAGGCGTCCTCAGGAGCCAGGACACCCCAAGCCTGTAGGCCCATGCCTAAGCCCGGAGCGGCCGGTATCCCAGAATGTGACAGAGGGTACATGTCAGGCTGAGGGGCCCCCCTTCCCCCATGCATGAATTTCGTGCACTGGGCCTCTAGTCTATATAATAAAAGCCTAAGTGACCATTACAGCGGAATGACCAGAATGACCAGTTGCTATGGTGCGCACTGACCATCAGTGGGCAGATGCTCATTGCAGGAGTTGCTCCTTGGTGGTCAGTGCGCTCCCACAGGGGGAGCGCCGTTAAGCCAGAAGCCAGGCTCAAGGCTGGTGAGTGCAGCAGCGGTGGTGGGAGCCTCTGTGTCAGAGCTAAGAAGCAGTGAGCCAAGTGGTAAGGAGCAACAAGCAGGTGGGTAGTAAGGAACGGGCCTAAGCCGGCAGGCAGACATCCTCTGAGGGGTCCCGGACTGCAAGAGGGCACAGGCCAGGCTGTGGGATTCCCCCACCCCCCACCATACACAAATTTTGTGCACTGGGTCTCTAGTATTATAATAACTGTGCACAATGCCAGGTGGCTTCTTGAAATATCAGGGTGATCACTTTGTATGTATATGATTGTCTAATCACTATGCTATATACCTGACACTAATACAAAGTAATATTGAATATAAACTGTAATTGAAAATAATTAAAAATAAAAAATTTAAAAATATACTGCTAGATTTTATTTGTTACTACTATATATAATTTCCTACTACAGGCAAAAATAAGATGTACTTATAAGTTTTTAATTCATCTTAAAGTTTTGATATTAATGTTATTCTGGCTTCATAAACTGAATTGTCTTTCTCCATTAGTTCTTAAAACTCTCTGGTACCGCCACATGTATTACTCTTTTGGGATCTAAAGATTCACTTCAGTAATTTTGAAAAACAAGAAAATGTAAGCTAAAATTATTTCTCATCATTTATGTTTTGTATACCATATGTCCAAGAATGATGAGATCATCACTCAGTATCTGAAAACAATGCAAAGCTAGATTTATTATTTATTGTAGTAATAAAAATTGCTACTATTGTGTAGGGCTTTTAAAAAGCATTGAATACAGTAATTGAGGTATAATCAGAGATGTGATTAGGTTGTCATCATCTATAGAAATGTGCTTATTCCGGTAAAACTGTTATTTTTGTATTAAATTTATTGGGGTGACATTGGTCAACATGATAATATAGGTTTCAGGTGTGGGTGAAACCATTATTGATTGGTTGACATTTCATGGGATGTTCATCAGAATGAGGCTATCCCTGATTGACTGTCAGAAGAGAGGGATAAGCACTGATTAGTTGGCTTAAAAAAATGTCTCCACTCTAAGATCAGATATAAATTAAAAATAAGTGGCTTAATTGTCTCTGCTGAAAGTAAGGGAACAGACTTTATTCAGTACCCCTCCCTTCTTTTTTGTTTCAGAAATTATTTCTCTGTCTTTTCAAATGTATATAAATCTTTATAATTATTAAATAAGCTTCTTGCCAGTCTCTCAACTCAGGAATGTTTTCTCAAAGGCCCAGGAATCAACTTTGTAAAATGAAAATATCCGGGGATATAGAGCACCTATCTTCTAGATCCTGAGAGAGTAAGAGCACTTCTTCAGTAGGTGCTTTACTCCAATTTGCAATGAGAAGTTTGTTTCTCTTCTGGATAATTCCAACACAGGGGGTCTCCCCAATTACCATGATAAAGTTAGAACAAACTGTGCACCAAAAGGTACCAAGTCCTTTTATTTGAAGACTAGCTATTGTTCATCTTGAAATCTATACCTATAAAAAGGTTAATATGCTAATTAGACTGGGTCAACTGGACATCTTCTGGTCACCCTGCCTTCCTTTTGGACAAAGCCACAGTGGCGGGGGCTGAGGCAGCGGCAGTTAGGGGTGATCAGGCCAGCAGGGGAGAACAGTTAGGGGGGATCAGGCCAGCAGGGGAGGGCAGTTAGGGGTGATCAGGCAGGCAGGCAGGTGAGTGGTTAGGATCCAGAGGTCCCAGATTGTGGGGTTGGGCCTAAACTGGCAGTCAGACATCCTCCAAGGGGTCCCAGATTGGAGAGGGTGCAGACCAGGATGAGGGAACCCCCTTGCACAAATTTCACGCACCAGACCTCTATTACATACATAATAGGTTGTATCTGCTGAAGTATCTACTAGTAAGAGGATGAGATTCAACCTTTTGGGATTGCCTGTGCAGCACATCACATTCCGTTTTAAGGCTTTCTCGATAATACAGCTGTTAGGGAAAGATGTTGTTTTTACTTGTATTTCCCAACACCACTAAATAGTTGTTAACTTTTGAACAGATGTAAAACCAGTTGTGTTAACCATTTGTTACCACACTATGCCTTTTCCTAAGTTTGGGAAATTTTGTAATTCTCACATGCTTTCTCTTGCTTCTATAGAGCATCACAGGCACTGATTACAGCTTAATCAGCACTCATTGGGTAGGAACATAAACCCCCAATAAAGCACACAACCATGAATTCAAACTTTGTGGGTTTTATTTCCAGCCTATTACTTACTAGTTTTGTTATTATAGGCAAATTACTTTCCTCTCTATGTACCAGTTTCCTTATTTGTAAAATATATATGTTAATAGCATGTAGTGTGTAGAGTTATTCTGGGGAATTCACATGTAACCAAATGCAACATAGTTGTATTAAATACTTTTAGTAATTCATTTATTTTTATCCTATCTAAAAAAAGACAAAAAGGGTAATTAACCGTACCTCTGCTACCCTTCCTATTGGCTAATCAGCAAGATATGCAAATTAACTTCTAACAAAGATGGAGGCCGGCAGCCACGCAGCTGAAGTGAGCAGGATGTTTGCTTGCTCCAGTGATGGAGGAAGCCAAGATTCCCCGCCTGCTGTGGCCGGCTCTGAGCTCTGAAAGCAACAGCTCCAAAAGCAACAAAGTTTCAATTATAGAAGCTAAACAAACCCCAGATACCTGCGTTCAGCCAGCCGAGGCCTCAGAGCTGGGAGCACCAGTGAAGGCAACAGAGTTTCAATTATAGAAGGTAAATCCCAGAATGAAAAAATGGAGAGGCTGGGAGCTTCAGTCGCAGGCCAGCCTGAAAACAGCCCTCAGCCCCTCATCCAGACTGGCCAGGCACCCCAGTGGGGATCCCCACCCTAAAGGGGTTGTGGCCAGCCTGAAAACAGCCATCAGCCCCTCATCCAGGCTGGCCAGGCACCCCTGTGGGGACCCCCACTCTGAAAGGGGTGTGACCAGCTGCAAACAGCCATCAGCCCCTCACCCAGGCTGGCCAGGCACCCAAGCAGGACCCCCACCCTGATCTGGGACACCCTTCAGGGCAAACCAGCTGGCCCCCACTTGTGCACCAGGCCTCTATCCTATATAGTAAAAGGGTAATATGCAAACTGACCCTAACAGCAGAAAGACTGGGAATGATTGGTCACTATGACACACACTGACCACCAGGGGGCAGATGCTTAATGCAGGAGCTGCCCTCTGGTGGTCAGTGTGCTCTCACTGGGGGGAGCTCTGCTCAGCCACAAGCCAGGTTGCTGCCTCCTCAGCAGCGCTAAGGATGTCTGACTGCAGCTTAGGTCTGCTCCCCGCTGGCAAGTGGACATCCCCCGAGGGCTGCCGGGCTGCTAGAGGGATGTCTGATTGCCATCTTAGGCCAAATCCCCTGGGGAGCAGGCCTAAGCCAGCAGGTGGTCATCCCCAGAGGGGTCCCAGACTGGGCTGAGGCATCCCCCTCCCAAGTGCACAAATTTTTGTGCACCGGGCCTCTAGTAAAAATATAAAACATAATATTATTTATTATATAAATTATGATATAATTAAAATAGTGTCTGGCACATAGTAAAGAGTATATGTCTTATCTATTAAATTTAAAAAATAGTCTTAATTTCCGGGTGCGGGGCGGCTGACTCTGTGACTGTTCCACGCAGCCCCGGGGTCCATGGCCCCCACGGCACCCACCCGCCAGTTTGGAGCCTCCCGGTGGTGAGCGCCATGGAGAGGCGGTGGGGATGGTCCTGGCTGGCCCCCGATTGTGGCCTGCATGCGTCTGACGGCAGGAGGTAGGAGCCGGCACAGGGCCGAGTGGGGAAGTTGAGAGCTCAGTGCTTGGCAGCCAGACAGGATGGGGCCACGTGCTCAAGGCAGAACCACCTGGTTCAAGTCTGATGGGGCTCCTGTGGACCAGCCCGGCGCTGCCTCCAGTTGAGAGCAGAGCGCGTGGAACAGGCTCCCTGGCTCACATCACAGCAGACAGACAGACAGACGCACCTTGTGCTGTTGGTCGCAGCATCTCCCGTGGGCGGGCAGGCGGGTGGAGTCATTTGTGCTGGATGCTGGGGTGGCAGCAGATGCACCGCTGGCCGCTGTTGCTGGGGACGCTCATTCACATGTTCCAAAGGGCGAGGTGCCGGGTGACCCTGCAATTACATGCATGTGTCCAGGTTCTTGAATAAAGGAAACTGTTCACTGACAAAAAAAAAATAGTTTTAAGCCATATGTCTCTTGAAATTAGAATGTACACTTGTTTTTATATCCCAATAGCACCTAATTTGTTTATCGCACAAGGGTACTTTTTAAAAAATTGATTCTTAGAGAGAGAGGAAGGGAGAGAGAGAGAGAATGAGAGAAACATTGATGTGAGAATGGAATATCGATTAGCTACCTCTTGCACATGCCTCCTGCACATCCCCAATCAGGGATCGAGCCCACAACCTGGGCATGTGCCTTGACCTGGATTGAAGAGGGAACACTTTGGTGCACGGAACAACATCCAACCAATTGAGCCATATCAGCCGGGGTTAGCACAAGTGTACTTTAAGCTTGGTCTTTCCTGATTCTCCATCTAACATGTGTACAGAGTACAGTTACTCAAATTGTTTACTGTAAATGCATAAATATTTATTTACAAATAACAAACTGTTAGTTCAGGGAAATAGTTCAGATGAAATAAAATTATTACAGAACCAGGTAGGCATTGATGATATTTTAATATATCCAAAGCAGCTCTTTATCAGACTCTGTGAAGTTTGTTGCAAAATGGAAAAAAAGCTGTGGTTACAGTTTTATGTTGAACCTGGGTTTTGAGGTATAAGCTATACTGTGTATTAGCTGTGTTACCTGGAGCAATTCATTTAACCTTTGTGAGTTCCTTTTTATGAAATGGGAATAGCGGCATTTATTACATAGTACTATTAAAATTAAATGAGATAATTTATTGGAACTGATTTGTACATGGAACACACACAGCAATTTATAGACATTATTATAATAAGCATTAGTAGTGTAACTATTAGTTGTAATAGTAATAGTAGTAGATGTAGATGTAGTAGTAATAGTAATAGCTGTACTAGTATTTTGATAGTCTGCTATTTTGGCATCCTTTTCCTCTTTTACAGGTACTACTATTAAACGTCAGGCAGTTGATGCCCTTCCATCTGTGTCAGGAAAAGATCTAATATTAGTCATTTGCATTTTAGAGGCATTTCCAATTAAACTCTTGTTTTTTGGAACAGCAGATTAAGAAAGGTGAGTGAAAAGATATTTTTCTTTGCTTATTATAAATGTGTATATATGAAAATTTTACTTCTTAAAGTATATTTCATTAGTATCAACCTATTAGTAAAGCTAATTTTGCCTATATGGAGTTCATTTGCAGCTTACCATGTTTATCTTCTAACTCACCAAATGATCTCTTGCAACTAGTTTGCAAGTTTAATTGGTAAAGAGCACCATTATGCAACTCCCAGAATGAATTTAAGACATTCAATAAAACATGTATTTTCACACTATTAAAATTTTTATTCAGCCAAATATCTGAGGGGTGTTTTTGGCACCAAATTAGAAAAAAAAAATTATTTAACATAACATTGTATATACATTATTCTTCCAAAAACGAAACAATTTGATTCCAAAGTTTAAAATGTAGCTTCCAACCCCGCTGGTGTGGCTTGGTGTTCAAGCTTTGACCCATGAACCAGGAGATCATGGTTCTATTCCAGGTCCGGGCACATGCTCAATAGGGGGCATGCAGGAGGCAGCCGATTGATGGTTATCTCTCATCATTGATGTTTCTCTCTCTCTCTCTCCCTCTCCTTCCCTCTCTGAAATTAATAAAAACATATTAAAATGTAGCTTCCAAAATGACTTCTTATTGTAAATTTGAATAAAAAAGTCCTTCAAATTAACATGATTTTGATCCTTGACTTAAAAATGAGCCCTGCCTGGCCATTGTGGCTCAGTTGGTTGGGCATCCTTCAGTACACTGAAAGGTTGCCAGTTAGACTCCCGGGTCAGGGCACATGCCTGGTTGTAGGCTCCATCCTCAGTTGGGGGTGTGCACAAGGCAGTCGATCTATCTTTCTCATCCCTGTTTCTCTTTCTCTCCCTCTCCTTTCTTCTCTAAAATCAGTTTTAAAATATATTTAAAGAGAAAAATATGAACACTGTACCAATCTTCCCTCTCATATAAAATGTATATTATAAGTAAAACTTTCAAAAAAGAGTTTGGATATTTATTGTACATCATATATAATATTTGCAGCTATCTGAAAAAAAAAAGAAAAAAAAGGCTGTCAGCCCTCCATTATATTAGCTGTTTGCAACATTTACTCAAATTTGGGTGAAAACAACACTCTGCAGGTATTAGCGTATGTAAGATCATATATGATGTTTACCAAAAATAGGAACATTTATCTTACTGAATGGCTTCTGTCATTTTTCCTAAATTAAGAATGTCTCTGTTTTCTAAGCAATTATAAGAGAACTAAATAAATTAAAAGCCCCGTTCAAATTTCAATTTTCTCTTTTCAAATACAAATCACATGTAGAAGCATTTTACTCAGTCATGTGTTTCTACTTCCTAGAACCAGCCCCTCTTGAAGTATATATTGTTAAAGTCACACTACAAGATTTCTAATCAAATATTTGTTTTTTAATTATATAAAAATGCATATTTACTATAGAAAAATTAGAAAATGCATAGATTCATAAGAAAGAAAATACAAAAAATACTCAAATTCTATGACTCAAAGAAATTCAATGTTTAACATGAACATACATCATTTCTGAATATTTTTCCTGCAAGAACTTATATACTTTTTTTCCTAAAGCAGTCAATATTTGTAATTTCTTAATGATTTCTCTGAGGAGAATTATACTTTCTAGTACCTTTCTTGTTGGCTGGATATTATTTCTTTACATAAATGTATCACAATTTACTTAGACAATGTCCTATTATTAAGCATTTCTCCACATGTCTGAGAACAATGGATGTGTGTGTGTGTGTGTTGTTGGATTATACATTACAACTGGTTAAAAATTGGCAATTTTAAGCAGATGGATTAAATCAGAGAAAAGCCTGGAAATTTGTCAATTATTTCTTAAAAGGCAATAAATTTATTCTATGTAACAGAAAAATGAAAGAGAAAGGTCTTTCAAGTAGTGGTAAAACCCTTAGTTTTGCAGGTTAAAGTAAGTTCATGGAAAGTTAGGGCTAGAGAGTATATGAAAGAAATGTAAATGTGTGCATCTTTCAGTATTTCATCTTGGATCTCAGCATCAAAAGGTAGGTGCTTTTTATTGAAATGGAAATTATTTCCTGCAATGGTGACAAAACTGCTTAATTCACATAGAAAGAAAGAAGCATGTTTTATTGCCATCATGAGTGCTGAATAATCTACCACCTAGTCCTAGGACAACTGAAGTACATATATGTTCCCATAACTTACAACTTTTGTCTCAGCCTAAATTAAAGAAAATAAGCAGTTCTTCTAAAATAAAAATGACAAACCCAAACAACTTTCAGAAATCAATATTATGTTAACTTAAAAATTCTTGAAAGTTTTCCTCATAAAAATCAAATTTGTTTTAGCTAAAATTACTGATTAATGAAACTAATGGGCTTTCTTGACATGTATAAACTGTATTTCTTTGAAATTCATTTATAGGTTAAATTGCATAATTTGGTTAGTAATTGGTTGGCATTTCTTTCCCAAATAGCAGGCTCTCTTATAACTGGTCCCTTCTCGTCTTCCATCCCCTAAACTTATTTTATTCTGAAGCTGCTGATGCAGCTTCTAGCTTTTATGCCTTTCTCTTCAAGATACTAAAACATCTGGATGAATGTTGCTAATATTCAGTAAAAACCCAGATGCTTTAACTATATTTTTGCAGATGTTTATTGACAAGAAAAGGAAAGTTTCTCATTATCCTTAAAAGGAAAGAGTGCACATTTGATTGCATCATTATTGGAATGTGTTTACAAATGGGCAGAGGCATTGTACTTAAACACTTAGCCAGCAGGGCCTATAACCTCTCTCTCTCTCTCTCTCTCTCTCTCTCTCTCTCTCTCTCTCTCTCCCTGCCTGCCTAAGGGTGTTCACCATTGTTTTTTGTGCTCCTGTATAATGTCTAACCAGAAGTTTGAAAGAACCTAAGCTTTAGATTTACACGTTGAGTAAGTAGAACAAACTTCCTACTGCAATCTTAAGGATAAACTGCATTGGGTTAGGGGACAGGTAGTAGTGGGGATTACCCTGGATAAGAATGAAAATGTACCTTATTTCTCATCGGCTATATGCTGCATTTCTGCAGGTACATTTAGAAATCTCCCATAGAAGCAGAATGATTTGTGCACATACTTTCACATGACTGTAATTACACCTTCATACTCTCACAACATTACCCTAAATTTTCACAGCTGGAAGAATTTAGATATTATATACAGATCACTGATTTTTATTTTACCCACTATCTGGATAATTTATATTATATGACTATAGTCTATAGACTAAAATTTGTATGATAATCTTCAATTCATAAAATGTGTATATTTTAAAATATAAATTCAACAGAACAAATGACTTGTATTGTTTAAAATAAAGATTATCTCTTATGGTGAAGTACTGTTTGATAATATATGACTACCACCATATAAATATGTTTTAATTGATCTGTCAATAACTAAATTTATGCTGGGCTAAATGAGTCAACAAAGATGGAGTCTTTTTTATCCTTATTTTTAAAGCAGATTTAGAAAGAGAAAAGGAGAACATAAAAACTGAGAAATTATTAGCACATAAAGATCAAAATCCATTAGAATAAAAAGATTACCATCCCACATGTGGGCATATATAAAGGATGAGTTGCTAAAGAGATATGATAAACATAAATGGAAGGACGGTTACATGAACTTTGTGAATTTCCTTTTAAAGAGGCTTCTTTAAATAGAAAATTTTTTTTCAAGTTAAAATCAAATGCTTGTTTGGGCTGGAACTGTGAATACCTCAGAACCACTTTAATTGGTTCTAGTTTTATTCTATTGTGATAGAGACATAATAAACAGCACAATAGAACACTATTTTGTTTGCTTTTAGCCCTTTAGATTATTAATATGAAACTATTTTCCTCAAAATTTATTTTTCTGTAATGTATTATTCTTTCTTTGATGCATTACTCATCTCAAATAATAATAAATTGCTTATTTTAAGTCAATAGAAATTCTATTTGCAGATGATCTCCTACCAGCTCAGTATATTAATAACAATTCTTACCTTAATGGCTTGTATCTCTCCTTTTTCTCATTCTTACTCACTATGATTCACTGTCAGGCATTCGTGATCTCTCATTTAAACTATAGGAACGGTATCTTAAGTAATCTTGCTGTTCACAGTATTTCCTCATTCTAGTCAATCTACAGACTGCCACCAGGGTTTTTTTTTTTTTTTTTTCTGAAATAACACTCAGGTCACATTGTTCAAAAATATTCAATAGCTCTCTCTGTATATGCACAGGCATGCATGCCAATTTTATGTATTGCAGAAAGTAAAAGATTGAATATTTTTAGGAATTTTTATCATGCTTTGCTTGAAAAACACTTTTATTCTTCTCAGGAAAAAAAAAAACGAATACAAGACTGCAATTAAGGTGCTTCTTTCTGCGCTTGTACAATAGGAAATCAAACTAAGAAAATATTCACAGTATTGTTTCTAATGTAGCCTCTTCCAGAATGTCAATCGTTTCAAAAGCCTCAAGATAATTAATATATAATGAACCGTAAATCTTTAGATAAGTGCTCATAATTGGCACAGATTTTTTTCTAACATTTTTCTTCCTCATTTAGTTACAATTTTGTCTGTTTCATCTAATAATCAGTTGGCTGGAGATCATGTTATGTCCCAAATGTATGCTTATGCCTTTAAAAATTTGATCACCCAAAAATGTGTTTTTGTCTCTTTAAAATTATGGCACTTTCTCTTGAATACTCTTTCAAATTAAAAATTAGAACAGATAACTTTATTAGCTTCCCAATGGTAAAGATGGCACTCATATAACACTTTCTTCTGTTTACTCTATAAAACCTTCAAAATGATATGAGCTCTGAAACCGACTTGTCCATGTACCAAACAGCAGCACTGCGTTGGTTTCAATTTAGACTGTTTCCTTAGAGGCTAGTGAGAACTTAAGCAGGTTTGAAGTGAGTTTTTATTATTTTTCTGTTTTAGCTGTACTAAGAATTAATGTTTCAAAAACCTATTACTACTTTATGGCATTTTAAAGCTATTCTTATTTTTTCTGATCAGCCAAATAAAAGATGTGTCTGTATAATGATTTCTAAGGAGAAACAGCTCCATCTAATGGCCATTTGAATTATATCATTCTTCTTTTCCATTTCCAAATATTAAAAAAACTATTGCAAAAATGATTTTCCTGGTAGAAACAAAAGCTCTTTTACCTTTAATATAAAACTATATTAAAAAATATAAAACTAATATAAAAAAATATATATATATTTACATATACATATGGGCATATATACATATGGGCATGGCATGCCTCAGAAATATTGCAGGTTTGGTTCAAGACCACTGCAATAGAGCAAATCCCACAAATGAAAGGACTTACATCAATTTTTTGGTTTCCCAGTGTATATAAAACTTATGTTTACACTATACTGTAGTCTATTGAGTGTGCAATAGCATTATGTCTATGTACATCCTTAATTAAAAAAAAATACTTTATTGCTAAAAAATGCAAACCATCATCTGATAACAAAGCAAGTTGTAATTTTTTTTCTAGGGAAGGATCTTACCTTCAATTTCTATAAAATGCAATAATGCTGCAGGGGACTGGAGTTTTTATCACGCTAAAGCTGCCTTTTGGGATATTGATCTTAAGCTGGTTATTTTTTTAAATGGTGCAGAAAATACCTTTGACCCTTCATCCTCTTTCGCCTAAGAGATTCAGGTGGAAATTCCTGCTTTAGGAAAGAAACCTCAGCACAGTCACCATAGCATTCCACAGAGGACTCCACGCCTATTGGCTAGATCCCCTCTCCCTCCGAGTCCCATCGTTTCTTATGTTGCTTAGCAAAAATATATCTTCCATGTGTGTTCCCTTTCACTTTTAAAATCTAAGACCCTGTTCCCTTTTATCCTTTGTCCAAAATGTCATATATAGCCAGTTTTGCCTCACTGTGTTTGGAATGTTCATGCTTAAGTGAAGTCTCTGTGCGCACCCATTAAAAATTTGATGTTCTGTTACTCTGTCTCTGTTAATTTATTAGCCCAGTTATAGAAACTTAGAAAATGGGAGGAAAAGTATTATTTTTTTAGGCCCCGCACTAAATTAAGTAAAGCACAATAAAACGAGGCATGTCTAATATATATATATATATATATATATATATATATATATATATATATATATATATATAATAGTTAAACAGGGAGGCCTTTAGACTGAGGTGGCCCTACTGCCGCAGCAGCCTCCATAAGCAAACCAAAATCTATGTCTACAAATGACTCAAGGCTACAGAATTAAAACCTGGGGGCAACAAATCACAAAAAGTCAATGAGGCTTTAAACTAGTTATACTCAAACAATCATTTTCTTCCTTTGCGTTCTCCTTTTTTCTCTAAGAGCCTCTGCCAGAGCTCCTGTTGGTGCTGCTCAACCAAATAAACTTGTACAATGTTTAATAAGCCTCAGTTTATCTTTTAACAGTTGTGGTTATAAGAGGGACTTTTGATCAGAAAAGGAAACTGAAGTAGACCACCTGTGGCCCCCAAGAGCAAGGAACAAGCAGGGGAAGTAACCCGATGAGCCCCTTGAGCTCACTGCTCTCCAGCTCAGTGGTTCTCAACCTTGGCTGCACATTAGAATCACCTGGGAATCTTTTTAAAATCCTGATTTCTGGACCTCATCCTCCGGAAACTCTGTTTCTTTGTTACTAATGTTGTGGCCTCACCCCATAACAAAGAAACAGAATTTCCGGAGGATGAGGCCCAGAAATCAGGATTTTAAAAAGATTCCCAGGTGATTCTCATGTGCAGCCAAGGTTGAGAACCACTGCTCTAGCTGCTTCTGGAGGTCCCGGGTACAGTAAATCCCTTTGGATCCCAGTTCTGCCACCTTTGTGTTGAGTTGTCAGACTTTATCTGAGAACTTCGTCTCCAGACTGAGTCCAGATCCAGCCAGAGTTAGATTGGATCTGACTTAAAAACTAGACTAGGTCCAAGGTTTGACTGGGTCTGACTTAAACTGGACCAGGTGTAGTGTGGGGCCTCAGGTGAAAGTTTTTTCTTTTAAGGATGAACAAGCAGGTTATCCTTAAGTCATTTTGAATTACTGTGGCCACAGTGGAGAATCTTTTACCTAGATAAGCTTACCCATTTCCAAGATGCCTTATAGAAAAAGGAGTCTTAGCATAGCAATTACTGTAAAGTAAGCATGTCAAACTGAAAGGCTACCACGGGCCAAATAAACAAGGTTTCAGTTTACGTGGGCCGCAAAAAACAAAAGCTTCAATTTTCATAGAAACATAGGTTTTTTTTTTTGATAGAGATGCTGAATACAAAGGGCTGAAATAAATGAGTCATCGTTAACATAAAATAATAGAACATTTTAATAAAAATAAATCTTTTTTCTTGAACATTAACTTACCAGACACTGAATAACTGCAGAAATTAATAAGCATAACGCAAATAAATCTATTTTTCTTGTTCTACGAAAGAAAAATAGCTCCTGTAGTGCACACCAAACAAGTCAGTCCAAGACTAATGACTTGGCAATTGGCTGCTAAAATATTCACTGCTAGTATTAGTGGATAGAAATGGTGCGCCTGTGCATAAGGTGTGTAAGGGAAATGAATGCAACACAATTATAGTAATCAGTCATTAGCTAACGTAGTTCGTTATTAATAATTACTAGGGGTCCAGTGCACACATTCGTGCACCTTGAAAGGAACTGTGGGCCATGAGGCTGCGGTGGGCACAGGGGCGGGTCTTGGTTCATCCTCCATGCCCCTGCCTGGCCCCTCCCACTGCAGTCCTCAGTCGGTCCGGTCTGCTGGCAGCCCCCCTCCCATTGCTGCCACTCCCATGTGCTAATGGCACTGGCCCCACTCACACCCACTGATGGAGCAGAGTGATTGGGGCTGGCGCCAGCAGTGGGTGCAAGCAGGACCAGTGCCTTCAGCGGGTTTTAGTGGTGGCTGCTGGCCCGATTGCCTCTCAAGAGCAGGGGGAGGTGGAGAAGCCCTCAGGGGTGATCGGAGCCAGCAGTTGCTGCTCACACTCGCTGACAGCTCTGGTGCCAGCAGCGGGTGTGAGCGGGGCCATTGCAGGCAGAGAGTGTGAGAGGCAACTCTGGCCCCGATCACCCCTCAGGAGCAGAGGGAGATGGAGAAGCTCTGAGGGGTGATCAGACCGGCAGATGCTGCTAGCACCCACTGATGGCATGGAGTAATTAGGGCCAGTGCCGGGTGCTGGCAGTGTGTGCAAGTGGGGCCAGTGCCAGCAGCAAGTACGAGTGCCAGGCAGGACCGTGGCACATGGGAGCAAAGAATTTTCAGTAACCAACAGAGGCTCACCCTAATGACAGCAACTGGTGCCCTGCCTTGGTCTGGCGCCCCGGCTCACCTGCTCCACCATCCCACCATGGTCGATGCCCGCTGTGTTCTGTGCACCCCCTGGTGGTCAGCACACATCATAGTGACCAGTTGTTTGGTTGTTTGGTTGTTCCACCGTTTGGTCTATTTGCATATTAGGGTTTTATATATATATATATATATATATATATATATATATATATATATATATAGATGTATAACAGGATATTGTAAAAATTAAGTTATGAAATTTTTATTAAAATGTTTCTTACATACCGTTATATTGGCTGGGCCGCAAAAATATTTGTTGTGGGCCACATGCAGCCTGTGGGCTGTGAGTTTGACATGCTTTCTGTAAAAGGATAGAGAAAAAATTATTTTTCCTCTTCTTTAGTTTCTGGTGGTCAGCATGAGACCTGCTGGAACAGCCTACAGACAAGATTTTGAGAAAACTGGCAGAATCCAGCAAAAGGTGAGAATTCTTACCAAAGTCAGTTATCTAGATCTCTATCTATGGTGCCTGGTTGAGAGAGAAGGTAAAATTTCATTGTTGCCATTTCCTTTTCAAATTCAGATTAATAGGAAAAGAAGTTTGTTAGAATTAGAGCTTTAAAAGGTGACTTGTGAATTTGTTTTTTGGTACTCATTAGTTATACAGTGGGGCCTTGACTTATGAGTTTAATTTGTTCCGAGATCGAGCTCGTTAATGAGCTCATTAACTCAAATTACTCTATCAACTCAATGCAAAAAATCAGCCGAGAGACAGCTGATATCTCAACAAACTCGTTAGTCGGGACACTCGTAAGTCAAGGCCCCACTGTAAATGTTTTCTTTCCCAGAGACAGTTACAGCCTTCTCACCTGTTTCATTTTTGTGTGTGATGAGAATTTGGATTAGCAATCATCAGGTTGGAGGCCCCAAAAGTATGGCTGGACAAAGATGTGGATTGCACCCCATTTGTGGGTAGATATGGATGAACAGAAATGTGAGTTGTACTCCATTTGCAGCGAGGGTCTTATCAACTATTTCCATATCTCAAAAGGAATGTTCTAAGGCTTTATATCTTTTGAGTATCTTTGAGAATGGCTCTTATCTTAGATCTTGGATGGGTAGTATCTCTTTCACCCTCTTTGGGAATGCCTCTTGCATCTATGAAGGTTGTTTACTACTCCCAGGAATATTTATAGTTTATCCCAGCTGAAACCTGACAAGATGTTTGAAAGTTACACACATTGGAAGTTGATATTTAGAACCTAATACTGTGCTCGCTTCGGCAGCACATATACTAAAATTAGAACGATACAGAGAAGATTAGCATGGCCCCTGAGCAAGGATGACACGCAAATTCGTGAAGCGTTCCATATTTTTTAATGGACTTACAGGTCCAAGAAGCGCGGAGAACCCCAAACAAAAGGAATCCAAAGAGGACCACACCAAGACACATCATAATTAAAATGCCAAGAGCAAAAGATAAAGAGAGAATCTTAAAAACAGCAAGAGAAAGAAACTCAGTTACCTACAAGGGAATACCCATACGACTGTCAGCTGATTTCTCAACAGAAACTTTGCAGGCCAGAAGGGAGTGGCAAGAAATATTCGAAGTGATGAATACCAAGAACCTACAACCAAGATTACTTTATCCAGCAAAGCTATCATTCAGAATTGAAGGTCAGATAAAGAGCTTCACAGATAAGGAAAAGCTAAAGGAGTTCATCACCACCAAACCAGGATTATATGAAATGCTGAAAGGTATCCTTTAAGAAGAGGAAGAGGAAGAAAAAGGTAAAGATACAAATTATGAACAACAAATATGCATCTATCAACAAGTGAATCTAAGAATCAAGTGAATAAATAATCTGATGATCAGAATGAACTGTTGATTATAATAGAATCAGGGACATAGAAAGGGAATGGACTGACTATTGTTGGGGGGGAAAAGGGTGTGGGAGATGTGGGAAGAGACTGGACAAAAATCGTGCACCTATGGATAAGGACAGTGGGTGGGGAGTGAGGGCGGAGGGTGGGGCGGGAACTGGGAGGAGGGGAGTTATGGGGGGGGAAAAAGAGGAACAAATGTAATAATCTGAACAATAAAGATTTAATTAAAAAAAATAAATAAAATTTCATATAGATGGAAAAAAAATAAAACAATAAAATCACAATTAAAAAAAAAAAGAACCTAATACTTTAAAAACATGTTTATCTTTGTTTTAGTTCCTTCTTAAACTAAAATGAAACGATGCACCCAAAAGGGGGAAAAAAAAAACCAAGAACACCACACTCTGAAGGTGTTGTGGAAGGATTTACTGAAACGTTCCAAAGATGCACATCTTTAAATCCAGAAAATAAAAATCTTTCGTTTCCCATCCTACAGATTTTCTCCCTGCTACAAGTAAGCAAATGGGTAATTATTTTGTTGGAAGGGAGTGTCAGCCTCTTGACAGCAACTCAATTATTCAAGAAATTAAAAGCTTTTTCTACAAATCAAGTTTTTACAAGAACAAAAATGTGGCTCTAAAAACAGTTTAAAGCCAAATCCCAGAACCTCCTGTAAAAGTTAAAAAAAAAATACTATTCCGCCCAGCTGGCATGGCTCAGTGGTTGATCTTTGACTTAGGAACTAGGAAGTCATGGTTCAATACCCAGTCAGGGCACATGGCTGGGTTGCAGGCTCGATCCCCAGTGTGTGGCTTGCAGGAGGCAACCAAACAATGATTTTCTTTCATCATTGATGTTTCTATCTCTCTCTCCCTCTCCCTTCCTCTCTGAAATCAATTTAAAAAATGATTTTAGAAAGTCTTATTCCTCCCACCATCTATGTTCCTCTAGCTGGGATAATAATCAAATTAACAAAGACAGAGTTACAAAAGAAAATCAAATTATAACACATGCTCATATGCAACTCACATAAGCATGAAAATTCCAAAGACAGTGAGGAAAAATTGAGTATATATGTCACTTTGGACACAGGAGAAAAGTGGGATAGGGGTTTGAGATTTCAAAGGAAGTATGCAACTTATAGGTAGTTGAGGAAGAGCACAACATACATGACAGGTAAATTTACTCCCTTTCTTTTTTATGACTAACTAGCTACATATGCCAACACTATCATCCAATGTAGTCAGCAAAACTTCAAACTTTCAAGTTACCAGACATCTAGAAAACGAATTCCAACTATATATATATATAATTATTGCTAAAAATAAATTTACCTAAAAAAACTTATTTACCCCTATTCATTTTAGTAGTTTGTAAAACTGCATGAGATTTTCAAAGTCAATTATTATCCAAGCTATTTTCTTGACTAACTTTATCATTGAGATAATCTGAACATATTTTTATAAAGCCAGGTAAAACAAAAATATATACTGTTAGACAGACATGAGCAGAGCAAGGATGATGGGCCAGATACAGAAACTCACCAGGGCAGAAAGCCCTGGATACCTAGCAAATGGCAAAACTGGGAAAATCAGAACCTTGCCCAGGGTAACCCATCCTCCACTTTCATAACACTTGTCATGCAGTTTGGACCCTGATTGTTCATATCGCTGGTCAGGCTATTTAGACCCCTTGATCTTTTCCTCCCTAAAGATAACATCTAAGCCTTAGTTGTATTTCAGCTCGAGGCCAAGAAAAGCAGCAAAACCAGACAAGTAACACTGTGGGTGCCTCAGGACCAACTACATTGACTAATGACCCTCTGCCCTGGCACTGACCAGTCAGTGGAGACCACCACCCTGAAAGAGCACACCTCCTCTGAGACTGCCCCTAAGATTTCCACCTGCAATAAAGACATAAACACACATGTGACAAAGGACCTAGTGCACCCTCCCTATCAGGGGAGCATGCACATGCCATTCCTCCACAGGCATATATACCCCAATCTCTAAGGGACCCCAGGAGACTTGCAACCAGCGGAGCAATGGGTGGTGGCAGCTCCTTCCAGGCTCACCCCCTGAACCTGTCTCCAAGGCCCCCTTTACTCTGACTTCCCAGTGAGCCAGAGCAGCCCGCCTAGGCTCTCCTGTTGCTTCTTCTATGCCTTTCCTTGTTCCTCTGCCCTAAGTATCTTTTTGCTGCCATCATGGACCAAATACTCTTTGGCTCAATGCTCTGTAGCCCTTCCCTTTGGATATCCCCATTTCCAATCCCCTTTTCTTTAAACAAATTCAATTTATCTTTATTCACCATCACTATTTAGCGTGCCAGCATACCACCTTTCATATGCAATCCTAACAACTCTAAAAGACATGTCTACTTAATCAAATCAAACTTAAACCAACTCTAATATAAAATATTTTTTCAGATCATATTGAGGAGGTAGAAGGAAGCTAGGCAGTCAGGGACAGGGACAGGGAAGGAATTGGGAGATGGAATGTTGCAGACATGGGCAGAATAGAGCTTGCTGACTGTACCACAGAGGCAAAGTAACCTACCACTGAGCCCAGTTGGTGGGAGTTACTAAGGCAACCTAGCTGGGCAGGGAAAGAAGGGCCTGCCAGGGAGATGTTAGTTTTGAAATGTATGGATGTTGCTAAGGCAGAATTCTTTGAAAGGACCAATCAGGAGCTAGCAAAACATGTATCTACCTCTAGACGAAGAAGCACTTGCTTCTCTCTTCTCTCTCTGGTGCACTGGGTTCCTGTGGCAGGGGATATGCTCCCCTGTGCCCACGTGGCTTATGGCCATGTGGGATTCCACACGTGGACTGATGGAATTTCATTAGCTTGCATGCTGACCTACATCCCACTGCAACATGGAACAGGAGCTCTGGACACTGGCCTGCTTTGGCTCTCCTGAAACCCCAGCTGTACCTTTTCCAGGACTGCCTCAAGAGATATGGGACTTTGGAACCTGAGACAAAGTAGCTTCACTGGTAACCCTCTTGGGCGCCCTTCCTGCTGCTCCCTGCTGCAGGGAGTCCATCTATCTATCCATAAACTTTGCTTCCACTAATCATTTTTGTCTGCAAACTCATTCTTCAATTTTGTGAGACAACAAACACAGACCCGACCAGAAATTTGGGCATTCTGGCATCCCTATTATATGTATGTTGCTTTGTTTCATGTTGTCCCAAATCTCCCTCAGGCTCTCCTCCTGTCTTGATTTTTTTCTCCAATTGCACTTCAGATTGGGTGTGTTTTGCTTCCCTGTCTTCTAATTTGCTGATTCAGTCCGCCGCTTCTCCTAGTCTACTGTTGAAAGGTCCCATATTGTGTTTTATTGTAGATATATCACTCTTTATTTCCTCCTGATTCTTACATAGGTTGTTAATTTCCTCATGCACCTGGTTATGAACTATATGACTCTTACTCTGAATTATTTTTCTGACAAATTTCATGCCTCTGTTTCATTGAGTTCATTTTCTGACTATCCCTTTTCTTTCCTTTGAAGGTTGTTCTATCTCCCCATTTTTGCTCTCACCAAAAGATCTAGGTGTCTAGTCATAGGGGGCTTGTGGCTGCAGTGGTGGGCTTGGTGGCGGGTCACGTGGTCACTGGTGGTGCCTGCTCCTCAGGTGGTCGTGGGGCAGTGGCTGCTCACGGGGTGGACTCTCCTTGTGTGGTTGCGTGGCAGTTGCTCCTTGGCAGTCACTGGCAGTGACTGCTCCTCAGGGGATCATGGGGTGGCTGTTCCTCACATGCCAAACGGAAATTTGGCATCATCATCAATATGTTCCTGAAATGTATTTTGGTTAGTTATTATATTTTTTAACTTATATAAGTGCTTAATTCCTTTAATTCTATCACATACTACAAACCAATACAATCTAGAGGTAGAAAAAAATCATATCACATATAAAAGATACAAACGCAAAGATCAAAATGTTAATAGAATTACTAATTATAGAGAAGACACAATATTTTTAAATATATATTTTTATTGATTTCAGAGGGGAAGGGAGAGGGAGAGAGAGAAACATCAAAGGTGAGAGAGAATCATTGATTGACTGCCTCCTGCCTGCCCCACACTGGGGATGGAGCCTGCAACCCAGGCATGTGCCTCACTGGGAATGAAACTGTGACCTCCTGGTTCATGGGTTGACACTCAACCACTGATTCACACTGGGTGAAAAATAGGAGCAAGGGGAAAGAGGGAAGGCTAGGTAGGCATGGAGATCTCATCAGCTTGTGTTTTAAAGATGTACTTTTTCAATTTTTTTCCTTCAGTTTCCTCAGCTTCATGGAGTATGGTCTGTGTTTACATTTATAATTACACATTTTTTAAAAAATATGTTTTTATTGATTTCAGAGAAGAGAGAGGGAGAGAGAGATAGAAACATCAATGAAGAGAAAGAATCATTGATACATATCAGCTGCCTCCTACACGCTCCTTACTAGGGATTGAGCCCGCAACCTGGGCATGTGCCCTTGATTGGAATCAAACCTGGAACCCTTCAGTCCTCAGGCCAACCATATATCTACTAGCCAAACTGGGTAAGGCCTAATTTAACATTTTTAAAATTTTTCTATTAGATTTTGAAAAACCAGCTTCCAATTTTGTCAACTTTTGATCAGTTATTAAATTATTTAAAACCTGTTAAAATATACCAGTTCTTATCCTCTTATCCTATCTAATAAAGATGGAATATACAAATTGACCATCACTTCAAAACAAAGATGGCGGTGCCCACAGCCAATAAGGAGGGAATATGCAAATTGGCAACACAAAGATGGCGGTGGTCAGGCCAGGATGCTTGCATCCTTGACATGGTGACAACACAGGTGTTCCACCCTGCCCTGGCTGCTCCGGGCCTCTGGGCAGCGCGCAAATGCAGAAGGCAACTCTGGGCTGGAGCGAAGGCGGTGCCGGCAGCCAGGGGAAGGAAGGCCTATTGCACGAATCTTTGTGCATCAGCCCTCTAGTATCTCAATAATCTTTTAAACTTTTCCACCTTGTTGGGAAATCTCTTAATTTTCTCTTTTGTCTCTTCCAATTCTCTTGTTAATTAACCTAACATTTGTATTAACATTTGTAAGAGTCATGTAGCTCAAATAAGAAATTTAAAAGCTTAAGACTAGTTATATTTCTTTTACATTTTGTTCTTTTTTCTTTTCTTCCTAAGTGTTGAACAATTGTTCTTCCAATGTCCTAATTTTTTTTACAATATTTGAAAATATCTGAAATGGAGGTTCTGAGTGGATTTTTATTTTTAATTCTAATTTCTGTCCTCTCATCTTAGGGAGTCTTAATGGCTAACAATATGAGAGCTCTCTGAAAACTTTTTAATTTGTAGTATTTTTTTATTACAAGTATCAATTGTCTAGTCAGTGACAGTATAATTTCAATAGTGACTCAAGCACAAAAGCCTTTTTTACAGCTTAACCAAGGAAGCAAAATGCATTCACAGAGTGTACAAAGGATACAGCCCTCATAGATCCAAAAGTTCATGCCTATAGTTAGTCAAAAAATATTGGGGCAGGAGGGTTTGTCTTTCAACAGCTATTTCAAAGCACAAGGAATCATATGCTTACCTCTTTGGATCCACAGCATATTCATCAGCTCGATAGATATGTATGAATCATCCAACTGGCAGAAATAACAAGCCATCTCTGCAAAGAAAAGAATCAACAGAAAACAAGATTATTCAAATCAAGACTTTATTAAAGTTGTGTTTTCCCAAGAAACTAGTTTTACAAATATTATATTTTCCCAATTAAAGTAGGCCAAAAAAAAGCAGAATATGAATTTTTTGAATAAGAAAAGGTATGTAGACAGTGTTCTTTGTTTAAAAAAAATAGAGAATATTTTTGTTTTTAAAGTAGTATGAGCTGGTTTTACCAGAATAAAAAAGGAGAAAAACTAGAATAAATAGAAGGGCCATGGAAAGGAAATCTTGGGAAATTAATTTTAGGTCTTGTTAAAATAGCTAAGATAGGAATAAATTTATTTAATTTTTAATGAATCTTAATATCAAAAGTACACTGATGAAAATTAGAATTTTTTTCTCCGTTAACAGGACAATTTTTTTTAGACTATTGGTATGCTCTTTGATAAGAGATTGTGAAATGCTTTTCTTTACCTTTTAAATAATCTGCCTGAAAAGCAAATATTTTGTGTCTTAGTAAAATAATTTTCTGTGCTTACTATTGTCTTTATAAGGACTTTCATTTCTTGGGCAAACTGAGTCTTCTCAGTATTAGAAGAGCTAAGTTTTATTCACAACTGTGTAACCTTCTCTATTTGCCTTTAAATCTTCTATTGTCTCTTTGGTTAAATAGATCCTTGAGTATTATTTTCTAATGGTCTATGATCTTATTTAGTCAGATGTTTAAACCTTTCAACATTTTGACAACTTTCCAAAATCAAATTCTAAATGGAGTCTTTTCTAACTTCAAAGTAACTTTGAGATTTCCCAGAGGGCCTCTGGAAAAATCTCAAAGAATTTGTCTTTTACTTTGTAAAAGAGAGATGTTAAACTAATTAGATTTATTTGGCATATTAAATTATGTAGAAAGCATTGTCAAACAAGAAGTTATGAGAAATTTTTTTAGCTTACATGTGTGTGGTATATGCTACTAATACAGGTATCCCCAAAATTCATTGAAGTTCACAGAAACCTGTCAATACTTTCATTGTCCAATTATTTTAAATTGATGCACATTGCAGAAATAGCTACTACATTTTCTTATCAAATGAATACTCAACAGATCTTTAGCCATGGCCAATTTTTACAACGTTTTGCCTGTACAGATAGTTATTGTACTCTGATGCTTTTACAAAAGTGTTTTATCTTTAGAATGATTCAAGGAAAGGACTGAGACAAGTGCTCTAGAATATAAGCTTCCAATAACAAGATCATACAGCTGAACTGGGTAAGCATTCCAAGAACTAATGGAAGAACTGTATTCAGGCAGAACAGGAATTGATAATATGTAATTGAATGAACTGATGTGAATGTTTATACTTTTTTATAACTCTCTCTTTGAAACATTGCTAGTTTCTCATGGTTTGTTTCCCAGATTTAGAAACTTTTTTTTCTATCTATGACTTACACTAATTTTAAAAAGGGAGTATACCTTTGTAAACAGAATTGAAATATTTATTTTTTTATCCCCATCAGATTCTTTTGAAATTCAGAAATTTATTGAATATTCTAAATTTCATAGTGGTATACTGTAGTTATTTTAGATATGTTAAATAAGAAATATTTCTATTCTTCTTATACTAGGACACAATTGGAAGGATTAGTTATATTACCAAGGTTTTGACAGAAATGCCATATTTGAGAATATACATAAAATAAGATCTTATCAGACAGTTTGAAAGAACTAAGGTTGGCTTTATAGAGCTAATAAATCTTTTCAAAAACCAAGTCTAGTAGCTTGCTCACAGAGCTCCTGGCAGCCTTACCAGGCAAGTAAGGAAGGTCATTTCTCAGCAAATCCAGGGACTTAAAGAAAACAAGGAAAGAGGAGTTAACATAAATCTATAGGTATTCCAGACAGAGTCTGATTGCAAGTCCTTTGCTTGTCTTCTTAGCCTGGAAAGTCCAATGTAAGATTCCTTATGAAAAGTTCCAGCAAAGAACACTTTAAAAGAACCTATATAGCCAATCCCCATTCTTGCTGCACTTGCACAAAATATTAGACCAAATTTAATAAGAATAGATGTATTTTGCAAATAAATAAGTCTTATTGTGACCATCATTAATAGAAATAAAAGTGATTGTAAAGGAAAAAATGTTTCAGCAGAAAACCATTACATAGCTCTGGATATCAGATTGTAGTTCTGTTCATTGTCTTTGAGGTTTTCCTAAATACCTGTAAACTGGTCTTGATCTCTCATTGTTCTAGTTTCCTCAAATATCTGGCTATGACTCTCCAAAATAACTTTTCCAACTTTATACCACCCTTTTTATTTGGAATCACTAAGAACAAAACTTGTCTTTGAACCTCTTTGAAAGGAACCATAGCAGGTCCTCTTCAATACCCAGACAGTGGACAAACTTGAGGGACTTGAACCTTGGATTCACATTTCCAAACTTAAAAAAGCTCCCACTAACACTTGTAACTTTGCATTAATTGGAGGTCTAAAATTAAAATTGACAAGGGAGGTTCCTCCCCAAAATAAGATGACATATTAAGGTGGACAGCTCTCCTAAGATCACAGATCAAGACTTATCTACAATAATAAAAGAGAAACATGCAAATTGGTGTCACTCTGCTATGCCCACCAGCCAATCAGAGCAAGTATGCAAATTAACCCAACAAAGATGGCCGTTAATTTGCATACCCAGGCACTGAGCGAAGACTGAAGGTTCTGGCCGGAGTGAAGACTGAAGACTGAAGACTGAAGACTGAAGACTGAAGAGGCTTGGCTTCTCCATTGCTTCTGGATCAAAGGCCTGGGTCTCGGGTGCTGGAGGAAAACTGGTGCCAGCAGCCAGGGGAAGGAAGGCCTATTGCGCGAATCTTCATGCAACAGGCTTCTAGTTTAAATATAAAAGAGTTTATTCCTTTTGCCTTTTCATTATTTGCTTTTTTCTCTCTGTTAATACATGGGAGGACACTTCTTAACTTTGGCAATTATCCCTTAATCTATTGCTAAGCCTATTGCTACACAATAAAAGTCTCTAGGCTTTATTGCTATAGTGGTTTTAGATATTAGAATTTCTTTAGATTACTTATTGGCTAAACTAAGAGGAGTCTTTACCATAGCAAACAGCCCCTCCTATACCTAGATCAACACCTCTGACAAATACAAGGAATTAACAAACAACAACTTGGCTAAGACTGTTTGATGTCCCTTCAGGTATATTTTTTATTTAGTTGATATCAACTGGTTTGGTTCATGGGTGCCCTTGCCAAGTAGAATATTCCAGTCTCTTGGTATAATCTTCCCAGTAGTCATCATTGTAGTCTCCCTGGTGTGCTGTGTTCTCTCAAAGGTCTTAGGCATGTTCACTGCCATCAGCAGTGCTGCAGATGATCTCACTTGATATCCGACACTTGGAGAAATAGAAACTGGATGAACAGTGAGTTGAACACAAAACAATTCTTCCACCGAAACTCATAACCTGTGAGTTTCACAATGAGATAAGAGACACTTAACTCTGATGGTAACTGGGAATGGTGATAATATTAAATTTCTGGTAAATCACTTATGTATGAGAGGAAGACAAAGATGCGGGAATTATTAAATTAGTTAAACGAAGAGGCCTTTAAACTGAGGTAGCTCTAATGCTGTAGTGGCATACTTAAGCAAACCAAAATGTAATCCTGCAAATGTCTCAAGGTTAATACATTAAAACCTAAGGATGACCATTAACAAACAGCAAACTAGGCTTTAAGCTATGGCCAGTTAATAATTTCCTGATTCCTTCTGCCTTTTCTCTATAAATAAAGTCTCTTTCTGAGCTGCTGTTTGGTGAGTACTCCTAGCCACTTCCTGTTTGAGGTTGCCCAATTCAAGCTGATTTTTGTTCAAATAAACTCTTACATTTTTTTATTGCCTCAGTTTATCTTTTAACAATATATCTCCTAAATATGATTGCCACTTTATATTTTACTAGACAAATTGAACTCTACATTTTCCAGTTTCATATGTCTTGAGCAAAAATTGATATGAATTAAATTTTGTACTGGGTTTGAGATAGTTTTTGGCTTTTAATATACATCTAAGTCTTTTGCAATATTAAATTGCAATTTTTTAACATTAGGGAAGGGATTCTCACACTACAATTGGTTGAACATTATTAGTACCATTTTATATAAAAGGATAATAGTATGGATATTTGTTTTTATTGGAGCAATGTTTTCAAACCACTTATACATTTCATGTTTACCCTTCAAATGAAGAATTAATATAAATAAGCATTCTCTAATCTCTTGATTCAAATGCTTTTTTGTCATACTGATTTCATAGGGTGTTTTTTTGTTTTTTAGACATTGTGACAAATTAATTGCCTATATAGAATATTTTCAATAGCTTCCCATTTTTATAATAGGTATAAAGTCATTTCTTGGAGAAATCTTTAAAAAGTCTTTTATGAAGCGCTCATTAAGCCCAGCAGATAGAAGATTGCTCTTGTGCTGAAAAGAACCCAAAATAAAGAAGAGGGGATTCCTTTTTATATGGGTATTTCTGAAGCACTGTGCTCCTCTTTGGCAATACAGAATATCTCATTGATATCCTACTCTCCAACCAAAAGTGGAAATTTTTAACAGACAAAAAGGTGAAGGACATTCAGTTTGACATTCTCCATTTTGACCTTTCTCTAAATCTCAAGATTTCTCTCTAGTCAGATTCCTATTATCTAAAGCCTAAGCTCTCTGTTCCAGAGTCTAAGAATATGCTACCCCTGTACCTTCTTGAAGCTTCCCTGTCCTCTACTTCTTTCAACCCTAGAGGGTCACACTTGTTATTCGTTTTAAGATGAAGTAATGTTAATGTCATTGTGGAAGAAAACTACTTATATTTGTGGCCTAATGCCTCACTATTCTAACTATGGTTCATGGACCAACAACATCAGTGTTTGAGGAACATTTCCAGATTTTCAGAAAGTAAGAACAACATTATGATACTCAAGTAAAAGATCTACTTTAGAGTATATGAGATCTTTCAAGATTACCAAATAATTTATTCTGTTCCTGTTAGTGTCAAATTCAATGTTTGAGAGGAAGGAAGCTAACATTTACTAAACATTTATGATGTTCCAGGTCCTGGGAATTTAGCAGATTAAATGAAGATATTTATGTCCCCTTTTTCAATAGTTTATGGAGTCTTTATCCCTATTTTCCAGTTGAGACAATTAAGACTTATGTAGTAAAGTATAATATTGGGATAAACTATATGTCCTGGAAATTGACTATAACAAAAGCCATGACTTATTGGCTTTATTACCTTGGGCAAGTTTTTTAACCTCTTTGTGCTTCAGTTTATCATCTATAAAATGGAGATGATAAAAAATATATGTTATTTCATGTATTTATAGTGAAGACTAAATGAGTTACCATATGTAAAGCAATTAAAACAATGCCTGGAAGTGCTTTATAAATGTTGTTAGTCTTGTTATTATTATTGTTATTGCCCAAAGCCACACAACAATCCAAGTATGACTGAAATCAAATAACTTTTGACTTAACATAATTTCACCAGTTGTTGTAAAATGAATTTAGAGGCATTGTGGAAAGAACACTGTAAGTGCTCTTAAAAGAACTGTTTTACTGCACTGAAACTTCAGGAAAGTCATGTGATCACTCTAAATTAGTTTCTTCATATATGGATTGGGGATAATACTAGAAAATACTTCATGAGATTCTGAAAGATTTAATGCCATAAAAATATGAACAACTTAGTGAGCTATAAGTTTAAAGTTGAAACAACTAAATTAACTATTTTATTAATATAGCTACTTTGATGATATTGACAATATTTAAGGAACCTCTTCTTTGCAATTGTCTTTAAACATCACACCACGTTTTTAACCATGAGAGATGTTTTACCTTCGGAAACTATAAATTATTTTGTACTGAGTTTGAGGATTTTTTAATCCTCACCCGAGGATGTTTTTCCATTGATTTTTAGAGAGAGTAGAATAAAGGGGGAAAGATAGAAATATAGATGTGAGAGAAACAGGTTCCCCCGATCAGGGCCTGAGTCAGGGAGGAGCCTGAAATTTAGGTCCTTGCCCCTGACTGGGATAAAACCCAGACCCTTTAGTCCGCAGGCCGACATTCTATCCACTAAACCACTGGTCGGCAAACTGTGGCTTGTGAGCCACATGCGGATCTTTGGCCCGTTGAGAGTGGCCACGAAGTTTCAGTTGCACTGTACGTGCACGCCCGCAC
The DNA here is from genome assembly GCF_963259705.1 of Myotis daubentonii. Classification (NCBI taxonomy): domain Eukaryota; kingdom Metazoa; phylum Chordata; class Mammalia; order Chiroptera; family Vespertilionidae; genus Myotis; species Myotis daubentonii. The sequence continues at coordinate 65,379,286 of NC_081861.1, read as the reverse complement.
GTGGTATTTTGTGGAAGAGACACAGTCAAGGGGCCGCAGTTTGCCGACCACTGCACTAAACCAAACCGGCTAGGGCTAGATGATTTTTAAAATATTTACAGTGCCATGAATATTAGATAGAGAAGATAGATGGTTAAGTTAGGTAATGCCTTTTGTGAATAAAAATAAACTGCAAATATAAAGAGTGTATTACCTCTGAAAGTATCTCTTAATTTTGACATGTAATTGAAAGTATGGTGTGTTTTCAAAAGGTATTATCAGTCCACTCATTGTTTTATAATTCTGCAGGGTACTTGTTTTTTACTATGTGAATCATCAAACTTGGAAATCCTTAAAACCCACCTCCATGTGGTCTTAAAAATACATATGAGCTTTATAATTTATATCATATAATCATAATATACAATTATACATAATTTATCATTTTAATTATAATTTATAATTGAAAAAATATAAGCTTTATAATTTAGAATGCTGTGTGATTCTTAGAAGAATTCAATAAAGTTTTTATTAAAGTGTTAAGAAGAACCATTTGAAATATTTTGTGAGGGTATAATGATCCCTGAAAGACAACATTTATTAAAAACTAAGTTTCAGGAGTTTTAACTTTGCTTCACAAAGGTGCTGAAATTTTATTTTCCTACTCTGCTGACAAGACCATAAAGGACCTCTCTCAATTGAATAATGTATGTTATCAAGCAAAAATATAATAATTTGTCATAGAAGCACTCTTCCTTTTAGAAAGTACTCTCAGCTACAATATCTTTAGTCTTTCAAATGTTCTATATTTCGGCAAGGCCTTCTGCATATTTAATATATGTTCGCTAATAAGCGCCAGACTCACAGTATTAATTTTCAAAGCTGCATAACAAATTACCTTAAACTTAAAGGCTTACATAATACACATTTATTATATCACTTTTTATACTGGCCAGTAGTTCAGATATAGCTTAGCTGGGACATCTTCTTTGAGTCTCACAAGGCTGCATGCAAGGTGTCAGCCAGAGCAGGGTCCTTATAAGAGATTCAACTGGATAAAGACCAGCTCTCACATTTCCTCAGATTGTTGGAAGAACCCATTTTCTATCAATTATAAAAGTCATGGCACCTTGCTTTTTCAAAGTCAGCAATATAGAGAGAGCAAATCTGCTAGCAATAATGAACCTTATATAATAGAACGTTACAAGCATGACATACCATCATTTTTACCATATTCTATTTGTCAGAGGAAGTCATACATTTTACTCACACAAAAGGGGAGCAGGTTCTTTAGGGGGTGGACAAGGTGTTTGGCCTCAATGGGCCCACCTTAAAGTCTATTCACCACATCCACTTCACAGCTTTTAGAAAACTAAAGGTATTGTATATATAACTAGAGGCCTGATGCACAAAAATTCATGCAAGGGTAGGCCTTCCTTCCCCCGGTTGCTGGCACTAGCTTCCCTCTGGCCACCTGCAGGCACCTGGAACCCAGGCTGCTTCCCTCCTCCGGCTGCTGGCAGGCACCCAGGACCTAGGCTGCTTCCCTTGGGCTGCCCACAGGCACCCGGGACCTGGGCTGGCTTCCCTCAGGCCCCAGCTTTGTCAGGAAGGACGTCTGGAATGATGTCCAGAAGGACATCTGGTCTACCAGTAATTAGCATATTACCCTTTTATCATTATAGATTTTTAAAAACTAAATTTTTCTTTAGAATTTACATCTGTAAATCCAAATTCATATATACCATTGAATTAAGATGTAACCATTTTCAAAATGGCAACCTCAAACACATACAATTCAGAGTATTGTCTCATTCTGCCTCTGTCCTACAAGCCTGCATCACTGATAAAGGTTCTTACCATTCTCTCATTCTATCCCCAGAGTTTCTGTTGAGTAGCTAATGAAGGATCATGAAGAAGACGCTGTGGGTGATTGTGAAAGCCCCTTGTGTCTGGGAAGCTATTCTGTTATCCTAGCACATCCTTTTCACTTAACAATCCTCATCAACACTAATAAAAGAGAAAAATGGTAATTGGCGTATGACGATACCCTTTTCATTGGCTAATCAGGGCTATATGCAAATTAACTGCCAACTAAGATTGGCAGTTAACTGCCAACAAGATGGTGGTTAATTTGCATATGTAGGCACAATGCAGGGCGGCGAAAGGGAAAGCAGGAAGAAGCCCCCTGCCACTGACAGTGATAGGAAACCCAGGGGGGAGCTAAGAGCTGGGGGGCAGGGCAAAGGCGGCCCTGGGGCCGCCTTTGCCCTGCCCCCCAGCCATGATCAGAGAATCAGGTGCCTTTGCTGCCCTGGCCAGTGATAGCAGGAAGTAGGGGTGGAGCCAGCGATGGGAGCTGGGCACGGTCGAAGCTGGCAGTCCCAGGAGCTAGGGGTCCCTTGCCTGGGCCTAAAGCGAAGCCCACGATCGCGGGGCCGCTGCCACTGCGGGTCCCTGATGCCCGGGCCGGACGCCTCAGCCAGAAGCATCAGTGCCGGAAGCCGGTCCATCCTTGCTGCCCGACACAGTCGCTGCAGGAAAGAAACATCTGCACAGCATATGTTTCAAGGGACCTGGCGTATATAGCATACTGTTCTTAATATGTTTGCTCCCCTTAGCGCTGTGTGTTTTAACCAAGGTCACCTCTCCGAGAAAGGTTGTTTCCCCAGGTAGGAATTTTTCCCTGAAGTCAGGGAGGGGATGAAACTCCTTAACTAAGTGCCAGGCGGGTAGTTAATCACTACAAACAATCATGCTTAAGCTACATAATCTTTACTCCCTGGAATGGAGATAAGAAACGCCCTAACCTTTGTAATAGAAATTGACAGGATTAAAATCAACTGGTATAAATACGGATGTAACAAGACAATAAACAGCAGAGCCTCTCTGGAGATCAAGACCAGAACTTGGCTGGAGATCCTGGCTAGGCTGCTGATCAACTGAACGCTGTCTCCGTGTCATTCCTTCTTCGCCGACTCCGTCCACACCTTTGGGGACCCCTGGACCTGCTGGGGTTGGACCCCGGCATCTGGCGCCCGAACAGGGTTCCCTTAGGTAAGTCCCCCTGTACTTGGGACGGATAGGACTGCACCGTAGGGTGCTTCAGACCCCCCCTATAGAGGATAAGTAGGGTAAGCGGGTAGTTAGTACAGAACTTAGATTGACAGGATGGGTCATACTGAGTCTAAAGAAAAAAGACTCTGTATTAATCTTTTAACGCATATGCTTACTAGCAGAATTGGAGTTGAGGTTACTCCCAGTGAGACAGAAAGTTTTATAGAAGAAGTATGTCAATGGCTTCCAGAGGATGGAACTGTTAATTTAAAAACTTGGGTTGAAGTAGGAAAGCAATTAAAGAAACACCATGAATCTGAGGCGGTCCTGCCATGTTTCTTTTCCCTCTGGGATTCAATCTGTGACACCTTGGCACCAGAGGCAAAAACGGTTGAACTTTCTCAAAATTTAAATAGTCCCTCGGCTCCACCCAGAGAGGATACATCATCATTGTCTTCAGCTCAATCTAAAAGCAATTTAGCTATGCCTACTGATCGGGAGGAGAATAAATATCATAAACATGACCATTGGTCCTTTCCAGTCAGTAGAGAGGAGAGTGGCCCTCCCATTCAAAACAGGCTCCCCAAATTAGAAAGGAAGCCTAAACCAGGTCCTGTGGCTCCTAGGAGCTCCATGTCTAAATTTCAAAGGGCGATAAGAGAAGCTGAAGCTAATGGAGATCTTGAATTCTCACTCTGCTTCCCAGTTACATATGAGAATGAGTCTGGTGGGAATAGAAACCCCACCTTGGAGCCTATACCTTACAAAGTACTTAAAGAATTAAAATTGGCCTGCTCTGAATATGGACCTCTAGCTCCTTACACACAAACCTTGGTAGAAACCCTAGCCAGTAAATGGATGACTCCTTATGATTGGTCACAGGTTTGTAAATCCTGTCTCTCAGGAGGCGATTACTTATTATGGAAAACTGAATATGATGATCTTGCTAAGAAAGCTGTAGCCACTAGCGGAAAAACCAGAAAAGGAATAACCCTAGACATGATATTAGGAGAAGGTGATTTTAACACGGCTGAGGAGCAAATGAATATGCCCACAGAGGCACTTACCAAAGTAACCAGTTGTGCAGTAAGTGCCTGGAAATCCCTACCGTGTACAGCAGGAAAAACAACCACCCTTACAGAGGTTAAACAGAAGGTCGAGGAACCATATCAGGATTTCCTTTCTCGCCTCATGCAGGCAGTCAAGAGAGTAATCAATAACAAAGAGGCAGCCGATATCCTAATCAAACAACTGGCTTTTGAAAATGCTAATAATACCTGTCAGGCTTTATTAAGGCCGATTCGCAGAACAGGAACTATAAATGATTTTATAAAACAGTGTGCTGATGTAAGTCCAGCATTTATACAGGGTGTAGCTATAGCTGCAGCTCTCAAAGGGGAGACATACCCTCAATATGTACAGGCTATAGGACAAGCCAGCAATAATATAGGTAATAAAAGAAATATGAACTGCTACTCTTGTGGCTTATCTGGGCACTTTAGCAGAGAATGCTCAAATAAAAATAATAATAATAATACTCAGGCCAGATGGCAAGCTCCTCGACAGCCTGGAAATAGATTAGGGAATAATATTAATCCTCCAAAAACCATTTGCCCCCGATGTCAGAAAGGATTCCATTGGGCAAAGGAATGTAGATCAAAATACCATAAAAATGGTCGGCCTTTAAACTCTACAAATAGTTCCCAAGGAGGTTATATCCCATCACCTCAATTGGGAAACTTGAGAAGGGGCCAGCCCCAGGCCCCTGCAATAATAGGGGCATCAACCTTCAACCCCTCTGCAAATTTCGATCAGTCAGTGACCTCTTCAGGGCAACCCCAGGCAGTGCAGGATTGGACCTCTACTCAACCACCCATGCAATACTAACCCCAGACTCACCAGTAGTAGCCATTCCTACAGGAGTGTCTGGGCCGCTGCCTGAGGGAACTGTAGGTTTAATATTAGGGCGGAGCTCCACCTCCTTACAGGGGATCTTAGTCATCCCAGGAGTTGTTGATGCAGACTACACAGGAGAAATACAGATTTTACTTTCTCCACCCACCACAACTATACAGATTCAGCCCAACCAGAGAATTGCCCAATTAATCCTGTTACCAATACATAAAATAGGGACAGCTGTTACCCAGGAAGCTAGAGGGGCCGGAGGCTTTGGATCTAGCGATGCAGCATTTTGGATACAAGAAATCCATGCTACTAGACCTACAAAAATTTTACAAATTCAGGGAAAACCAATTGAAGGTCTTTTGGATACAGGAGCAGATGTTTCCTGCATAGCAGGGAAGGATTGGCCCTCTTCATGGCCCATGCACACCACCTCCACTTCCCTAGTAGGACTAGGCAAGGCATCTAATGTAAAAAAGAGTTCTCAGATTCTAACTTGGGCTGATGAAGATCAACATTCAGGAACATTCTGTCCCTATGTAATTATGACTATCCCCTTTACATTATGGGGAAGAGATATCTTGTCTCAAATGGGAGTTGTATTATATAGCCCCAGTGATAGAGTAACATCACAGATGCTAGACACGAGATTTAATCCAGGAAAGGGATTAGGAAAGGAAAGTAATACCTCACACTCCTCAACAGGATCTGTAATTGGGGCCATTGCCCTTAGGACTGCTGATCCCATAGTCTGGAAATCGTCACAACCAGTATGGGTTGAGCAATGGCCCTTAACATCTGAGAAAATATCAGCAGCCCGACAATTAATTGATCAGCAATTAGCAGAGGGACATATAGAGCCATCAAATAGTCCCTGGAACACACCCATATTTGTAATAAGAAAGAAATCAGGCAAGTGGAGACTTTTGCAAGATCTAAGAGCCATAAATGCCACCATGGAAGATATGGGCTCCTTACAACCTGGATTGCCCTCCCCTGTGGCAATTCCACAGGAGTACTGTGTTGTTGTTATTGACTTACAGGATTGTTTTTTCACTATACCTCTTCACCCAGCTGATTGTCAAAGATTCGCATTCAGCATACCATCAGAAAACTTTAAACAGCCTTATCAGAGATACCAATGGAAGGTTCTCCCACAAGGGATGAAAAATAGTCCTACAGTATGTCAAAAGTTTGTAGATCAGGCATTGCAAGTTATTAGAAAGAAATTTTCAGATCTATATCTTATTCATTATATGGATGATATTTTACTAGCTCATAAAGATCGGGCTACTTTACAGGAAATTCTTACTCAGACCATCCTTGCTTTAGAAGAACATGGTCTAAAAATAGCCCCAGAAAAGATTCAGACTGAACCTTCTTTTTCATACTTAGGCAGAATATTACATACCTCTACTATCACCCATCAGCCTCTACAATTAAGAAAAGATCATTTAAACACATTGAATGATTATCAGAAACTATTAGGTGATATCAACTGGGTCAGGCCATATCTAAAAATAACCACTCTTGACTTAAAACCTCTATTTGACATTTTAAAGGGAGATTCTAACCCTAAGTCTCCCCGACAATTAACTGTAGAAGGAGAAAAGGCTATAGCAAAAATAGAACAGGCCATCAATAAACAGCAACTACAGTATCTAGATTATTCCAAATCTTGGGCCTTAATTATTCTAGCCACTAAATATACTCCTACAGGATGCTTGTGGCAGGAAGGACCATTAGAATGGATACATTTACCTGTCACTCCTAGGAAGATTGTACCACCCTATCCCTCCCTAGTGGCCACTCTCATTATCAAAGGTAGACGACGCAGTATCGAACTCTTTGGAAGAGAAGTTACTGAGATAATAATACCTTATAAAAGAGAACAATTAGACACACTATTACAATTTGAAGAAGAGTGGCAAATAGCTATAGGTAACTTCCCAGGGCAAATTTTACATCATTTGCCAAGATCACCTATATTGCAATTTCTCTCCCTACATCCATTTATATTTCCTATTAAATGTTCAAAAGAACCATTATCACCTCCTGCCTCCTTAGTATTCACAGATGGTTCCTCTAATGGTAGGGCAGTAACAATCATTGACTCAATAACCCATGTTCAACAAACTCTAGAGACGTCAGCTCAGAGAACAGAGCTTTTGGCAGTCATTTATGCTTTTGAACAATTGCAACAGGTTCCCTTTAACTTGTACACTGACTCTCAATATATAGTTAAATTATTTCCTCATATTGAGACCGCCTCTCTCCCACAAGGAAGAACAGCCATTTTCTCTTTGTTAACTCAGCTACAAACTTGCATTCACAAACGAGAAAAGGCTTTCTATATTGGACATATTAGAGCTCATTCCTGCCTACCAGGACCCTTAAGCGAAGGAAATTATCAGGCGGATTTACTAACTCGCCCAGTAGTTTGTACAGCTCTAGAAGAAGCCCGGCGGTCTCATGCCATTCACCATCAAAATGCTTCTGCTCTCCGTCTATATTATCGCATATCTAGAGAAGCTGCTCGAAGTATTGTGCGTGACTGCGGCCATTGTCCTACTCATTTTCCTAGCCCTGCTACTGGAGTTAATCCAAGAGGACTTAGACCCTGTGACTTATGGCAGATGGATATTACTCATGTCCCATCTTTTGGCAAACTTTGCTATGTGCATGTTTGTATTGATACCTTTTCTCATGTTATCCTTGCTTCTGCACATACAGGAGAAGCCTTTAAAGATGTAAGTCAACATCTATTCCAATGCTTTTCCTACCTAGGAATACCAAGGGCACTTAAAACTGACAATGGGCCTGCCTATACCTCTAGAGCTTTTAAAAACTTATGCTCTACATTCGGCATCGCACATACTACAGGAATACCCTACAATCCTCAAGGCCAAGCAATAGTAGAAAGGGCTCACCAAACTTTAAAAACACAAATTAAAAAATTACAAGAAAATGAGTTTAAATATTCCTCTCCTCATCATGTTCTACAACATGCTCAATTTGTAATTAATATACTAAATGTAGATTCTGAGGGAAATTCCCCGATGTACAGGCATTGGAACCCTGATCTAACTAAACCTAAAGCCCTTGTCAAATGGAAAGACTTGCTTACAGGAGCCTGGAAGGGACCTGATGTACTTTTAACCCAGGGGAGAGGATATGCTTGTATATTTCCACAGGACGCAGACTCACCTGTGTGGATTCCAGACCGTCTAGTCCGACCTTATGTCTCACCGCCCGCCATCTCTGCCTCATCATAGCACACCTGACCAGTGCCCGTCTGCAGCAGATGTGCAGCCCTGAGCTGGAACAATCTGTCCATTGGGAGGATCACATGTGCCTCCTTTTTGTCTTTCCACATGTCTCAGCTTTGCCCCACATCTCCTTTCCTTTTTCCTTTTTTTAAAAATCTAACTACTTGTTTGCTGGTTCTTTGGCCTGTCTCCTTCTTTCCTGAACACAGCCTTTTCTAGAATCTCCCTACCCTACTGTTCCAGGAAGGGCACCTCCCTTTTCTGCCATAACTAGGGGGTGTCTGGTATATGTCCCATACATGGAGTTGTCTTGTGCCAAGAGCCTGACATCCTGGGCTGAGAAAGCCCTGTTCCAGGACTCTCCTTTGTCCTGTATTGGCGCCTCTTACCCTTGTGCCAAGAGGGACCCTCTTCTTACAATCCAATTGCCCATAAGCTGTTGCCTGAGCTCTCTGTTCATGCTGAGGTTGAAGCCTCATGGTGGCTGGTACCATGGATCTGTCTCTGGCCCAATGGCGTAAGCTGGGCCCTCTCTAGAGAAGAAACCTGAGTTCCCTATGATCAATGCCAGAGCCCCGCCAGCAAGCGAGGGAATCCAAAGGCAGTTGCTGGGCATGGAGGCCAGAGGGACATAGGCTATCAAGGAGACAAAACTGAACCTCACATCACCCTACTTGGCCCAGAGATGGCTGGTAGTCAACGACGGGTAAGACTCCACAGGGTGGGGCAACCTAAGACAGGCACAGTCGGGGGCCAGTAGGAGAAAACTTGGGGTGCAACAAAGGTGGGGCACAGACCCCCCTCCCCAATGGTGCAGGGGCTTGAACACTCGCCCCTTCTGAGGAAGGTCTCCTGTCCCCATGGCTGCTTCCTGCTTCCCATGCCCAGCTCAGATCGGGACCCAGGTAAAGACAGAGACTGGCTGACAGCAGCTGCCTTCTCACTGCAACAGGACTTGTTTCCCATTTCTACCTGGGACCACAGGGAAAGGGGAAGCTGAAGGAAAGGGCTGTGTCAGGATGCTGCCTTCTTCCCTTTCTTCTCCCTCTTTTTTCTAAACACTTCCATGCCTTGTAGTTCTTTTGCTTTCTCTTCTTTTTCTACTACCCTCCATTTTCCATATCAGCTGGATCCAGAGGGCACAGCTTACTCCTCCTCGGACATCGACACCACCATCAACCACGGCCCTGATGGACCCTTTGATGCAGTCCTTCAACTTGCAGACGCTTCAGGAAGCCTGTCGCCAGTGACGCCGCCCACTAGCCAGACCAACAAAGACAATCAAACCAATAACTTGAGGACAGCTGAAATCCCTTGACTGAAGAGGCTGGCAACCTTCTACAGGAATGGGGCTCCTTCTGCGCTCCATCCACTATGTTTATAGCTATGCTCACTATCATTGCTTGCCACTCTTCTTCCGAGACTTAGATGGCCCAATCTGAGAGGTGGCCACTGATTTGCATGCGTGAGCATTTAAAAAATAAAAAAGGGGGAATTTGCCGGAAGCCGGTCCATCCTTGCTGCCCGACACAGTCGCTGCAGGAAAGAAACATCTGCACAGCATATGTTTCAAGGGACCTGGCGTATATAGCATACTGTTCTTAATATGTTTGCTCCCCTTAGCGCTGTGTGTTTTAACCAAGGTCACCTCTCCGAGAAAGGTTGTTTCCCCAGGTAGGAATTTTTCCCTGAAGTCAGGGAGGGGATGCCTCTCCTAGAAAGGTTGTTTCCCCAGGTAGGAATTTTTCCCTGAAGTCAGGGAGGGGATGAAACTCCTTAACTAAGTGCCAGGCGGGTAGTTAATCACTACAAACAATCATGCTTAAGCTACATAATCTTTACTCCCTGGAATGGAGATAAGAAACGCCCTAACCTTTGTAATAGAAATTGACAGGATTAAAATCAACTGGTATAAATACGGATGTAACAAGACAATAAACAGCAGAGCCTCTCTGGAGATCAAGACCAGAACTTGGCTGGAGATCCTGGCTAGGCTGCTGATCAACTGAACGCTGTCTCCGTGTCATTCCTTCTTCGCCGACTCCGTCCACACCTTTGGGGACCCCTGGACCTGCTGGGGTTGGACCCCGGCACATCAGGCCTGGGCAAGGGGCCGATCCTGTGATTGGAGCGTGATGGGGGTCAACGCCTGAGGGCTCCCAGTATGTGAGAGGGGGCAGGCTGGGCTGAGGGACACTCCCCCCCCCCCACACCCAGTGTACGAATTTCGTGCACCGGGCCCCTAGTATATAGTAAAACCCTAATATGCAAATCGACCAAATGGCGGAACGACTAGCAGAACGACCGGTCACTATGATGCACACTGACCACCAGGGAGCAGAAACTCAACACCGGAGCTGTCCCCAGAGAGGGAGGCAACTGGTAGTGGTGATTGGGGAGCAAGGCTGGCCAGCATGTGGCACCAGGAAGCCAGCCAAGGTGGGTGCCAGCGGGGGCCCTCCGATCGCCCCACCCACCAGTTGTCCAGCAGATAGGCCATGATTTCCAGCCAGGCCTAGGGACCCTACCCTATATATTGGGAACAGTCTCTGAGATTTAAAAATTAAAACCTGGCAAGGCTACTCTAACACTGAAAAAAACAGGATGATGCAGTGATGACATGCATGGACTCTGGCTTGCACATTTTGTGGTCAGCACTGATTCTGACACTTATAACTGTGTGACAAAGCCAATTACTTAACTTCTCTCTGCTTCAGTTTTTCCACCCATAAGATGGGGAAAATGGTACTACTGCCTCAGAAGGATCATGTTATGTACTACTTTTTATAATCAGGGCAAAAAAATGTAGTTGCCCATACAACAAAATGCCTTTCACCTGTATGAAAGTATGGTCACTGGTGCATGCAGCATCCCGGATTGCTAGAGGGATGTTTGACTACCGGTTTAGGCCCAGTCCCCCGAGGGCAGGCAGGGCTGAGGGACTCCCACACACCCTGTACACGAATTTTGTGCACCAGGACTCTAGTTTGTTATATTTGTTTCTCTATAGGTAAGGTGTTTTTCTCTCTGGTTTCAAATTTTTGATTTTTCCATAGTTGAAAATGATATACTTATTGCACTTTTTCTGAGTTTAGCCTGCTCAGTGTCCTTTGGGATTCCTGAAACTGTAGTTTGTTGTTTGACATTAATTTGGGAAAATTCTCAGTTGTTATTGTTTTAAAGTTATTGTGTTCCCTTTTCTTTCTTCATTTTTTTTTGGGGGGGGGTGGTTCTTATTATGTGTATTTCACACATTTTGTAGTTGTCTCGTTGTTGGATATTTTGTTGTCTTTTTCTTTTTCGTCACTCTCTTTTCTTTGATTGTCAGCATTTGTGATTTTATTGAGATATCCTCAAACTTAGAGATTCATTACTCTGCCATTTCTAGTTTACTTATAACTTACAGTGTAACAGTGTTTCAGATCTCCATCATTTTTTGTTTCTTAAAATTTTCACCTCTGTGTATACGGCCCATCTTTGATTGTTACATTGTTTCATGCTATCTACTTCATCTATTAGAGCCCTTAGTATTTTAATTATAGGTGTTTTAAATCTTTGGCCTACTAATTCCAACACCCCTGTCATATCTGAGTCTGGTTTTAATGTTTGTTCTACCTCTTCAAATTGTGGTGTGTGTTTTTTATTATTTGTTTGTTGTTTGCCTTTTAGTATGTCTTCTAACTATTTCTTAATAGCCAGACATGATGTGCTGTGTAAAAAGAATTGTTATACCTAGGCCTTCAGTAATATGATGATAGGTTGCAGTGGTCGGCAAACTGCGGCTCGCGAGCCACATGCGGCTCTTTGGCCTCTTGAGTGTGTCTCTTCCACAAAATACCGACTTCTGCTCATGGGCCACCAAGTTTCAATCGCACTGTACATGCGTGCCTGCACGTGGTATTTTGTGGAAGAGCCACACTCAAGGGGCCAAAGAGCTGCATGTGGTTCGCCAGCCACAGTTTGCCAACCACTGGTTTAGGGGGAGAGGGAAAACATTCTATAGTCCTATATGGTTAGGTATCAATCTTTTAGTGAAACTGTTTCTCTTAAGTATGAACTTCACATATGCTTTTAGGTTCCCCACCTTCAATGGGACAGTTTGGGTAGTGTGAGTTTTAGTTAGTATTTTCCTTATTCCCTTCATCTAAGTAAAAGTCTAGAAGGGGCTGAAGTTGAGTATTTCTCTTCTTCCAGGTAAGTTCATCTCTAGTTCCAATAGTTTCTCCTCAGAACAGACATTTTTAAGAAGGACAGGATTCTCTGGCATATTTCAAAAACAGTTCATTTTCCTCTCTTCGTTCCAGAAAAGTGAGGGTATTTTCTTCAGTAGTCACCGCAAAAAAGGGGTTGAGCCCTTAGAGGTAAAACTAATAAAAGTGTGGGGGTCTCCCAATAACTGGGTCTTCCTGGAGTTTTTGTCTCACACTTACCTATGCTGAGCCCTCAGCAATGTGTCATAGTTCAGTTTTGTGTAGCTTAGCACTGATTCCCATGAAGATTTGTGCCTATGGGTTTCTGCTTTGGTAAGCTTTGATTCTTTGTCTGTTGATCTATCCTATTTTGAAGGCTGAGGTTTGCTTTGTAACCTTCCTTTTCTGACAAATACAAGATGAGTTGTTGATTTATCAGTTTGACTAGCCTTTTACTTATTGTTAGGTTGGAATGATGACTTCTAGTTTCTTACATGGTCTAGAGCAGTGGTTCTCAACCTTCCTAATGCTGCAACCCTTTAATACAGTTCCTCATGTTGTGGTGACCCCCAATTTCATTGTTACAAATTGAACATAATTAAAGCATAGTGATTAATCACAAGAACAATATGTAATTATATATGTGTTTTCCGATGGTCTTAGGCGACCCCTATGAAAGGGTCATTCGACCCCCAAAGGGGTCGTGACCCACAGGTTGAGAACCGCTGATCTAGAGCCATTTTAATTTTAAATATTCTTTCTACCCCTTTTTTCTCTCTTTTCCCTCTGGTATTCTCATAATGTTTATGCTGATCTGCTCGGTGGTGTCCCACAGTTAATTTAAATTCTGTTCACTTTTCATTATCTGTTTTCTTTCTTTTCCTCAAATTTAAAAACTTCAGTTGTCCTATCTTCATGCTTGCTGATTATTTCTTTGTCTTGCTTAAAGCATTTTAACCTCTATAGTAAAATATTTCATTATGGTTATTGTACTTTCCAGCTCCAGAAATTCTTTTTTGCTTCTTTTTATAATTTGTATCTTTGCTGATATTCATATTTTGTCCATGTGTTGGTTTCCTGTTGTTCTCCATGTCTTCCTTTATTTGCTTGAGTGGCCTTAAGATAGTTGTTTAAAAGTCTTTATATGGTAAGTTTGATATGTTATAATCAAAAGGAAATTTGTGGAGAAATATCAATAAGATTTTCCCATTTCAAAATTATTTATTTTATTTTATTTTATTTTATTTTATTTTATTTTATTTTATTTTATTTTATTGCTTGCAGTCTTACAAAGGGTATTACATATGTGTCCCTTTTTTCCCCCCGCCCTTGACAATCCCCTGGCCTCCCCTACCCCCCAGTGTCTTATGTCCATTGGTTATGCTTATATGCATGCATACAAGTCCTTTGGTTGATCTCTTACCCCCCTCCCTCCTGCCCCCCACCCCTCCGCGGCCTTCCCGCTGCAGTTTGACAATCTGTTTCAAAATTATTTAAACATGAAAAAATGTATGAGTACCAAGTCATCCTTCCATATAACTTTGTGTTGTGTGTTTTCATGCCTTTGATAAAATATCTGAACAAGACATTTATAGACATACTAGAGGCCCAGTGCATGAATTTGTGCATGGGTGAGGCCTCTCCCCCCAGCCAGCCAGGTGGTCAGTGTGCTCCCACAGCCAACCTCCCACAGCAGGCCAACCTCCCATGGTCCCAGGTTGCAGATTCAATGCCCAGTCCAGTGAGTGTTGGAAACAATGGAACAATGTTTCTCTCTCTCTCCCTTCTTTTCTCTGAGATCAATTAAAATTAATGATAAATAAGTAGTTTTATAAGTATGGTTTTAACAGGAAAGACATTAGTGGTCTATGAAGTGAAAAACTCGTTATAACACATACTAGCCATAGCAATTGCCTATGTATAGCTTAACTCTTATTTCACAGAGCTGTTATGAGAAGTCAGATAATATGTGTAATTTGGATGCAAATTGAAAACAAAATATGCTAATTATTTTCAATATTACAAACTATGTAATCCAGTCATCTAAAGACATCAAATTTACACTTTGAATGGAAGAAAAGCAGAATTAAATAAACATAATCGGTATACTCTCACCACATCTCCTCCACTTGATAAAAACTCTATCAGAGAACATCCTAAAATTCCCAAACCTTGAACTATTAATTATCTATGTAACTATGAAAATTTATACAAACTACAAATACAATATGGTGGGCTTTTATTATAATTGATATTTGAATCCAGCACCTCTTACCAAGACCCAAATGAAACTCTTAGCTGAAAAACAGGGAATGGTCCCTGAACTGGATTTTTTTTTCTATTAAGATTCAAGTTTTGCTTATCCTCTTCTTAATATTCCATGTTATTCTTGTTTCATAATGGTGACCATGGGGATAGTTGCAATACCAGGTTATAATTGGCAGAAAATCTTTGATTTCTACATTCGTAATACCTTAAAGTTTGTATTTTATTTAAATGCAGCATATATTTTTCAGTGTGCTGTTAAGTATGGAGGGTGAAGTGATTGAGCAGATGCTTCTTTCAATCTGCTTCTGTCAAACATGTTGTATAGGATCTTTCCTTACTTTGAAATGTTGCCTAAAATTGGAGTGATGTTGCCTAAAATTGGAGTGGTGAAATTGCATAGTCTTTTAATATTTATTGATGTAAACTGACAAATTAAAGCCATTTCTCTGCCCAAGTTATTTTTATTTGTTTTTGTTTATTTAAAGTAGGTAAATGTACAGTTTTCATACTTTTTCAACAATAATATTATAACCCAAACAATTTTGGGGATCGACCAAATTACTATAAATTAGCTGAAGTAATTTAAACTTAGTAAAACAATCAATGAATTCAGGAGTGGATTATTCAATTTAGTTGTAAAATGATTAACTGAATAAGAGATACTACGTAACATCTATGTGCAAGTATTTGTAAATCATCATAATAAATAAACATTCTTCTTGGTTTATCTTTCAAGGAGGATCAAAATCAAAGAGAATAATAAACAGTTTCTGAATGTTAAATGCAGGAATTTCTTTCCTCTATGTTAGTACCCCCCTTCAAGAATAAAGGGGAAACTAATTGTTTGAAATCTAAAAATAAATATACATAAGACATGTAAAGAACTAGTGTGAACAATCTTGAATTTTTGTCATCTTAATCAGCAGGATTAAGAGTAACATCAAAATCTGAAATTCAAAAGATATAAACTGGGCCAAAGAGCAAAAACCTCTGTCTTTTGATAGCATTTTAGCTGAAACACTGAGTATGACTGATTCTCCTCTCCCTACCAATAAGTCCAGTAAAAGAAAAAAACAAGTGATGAGTAAATGTTTTCAACTTTGTAGGCAGCTTGAGGTGTTTTATTTTTTAATTGGTATTTGATAAACAAATTTTTAGAATATTATTGCTTAGAAATAGACCTACAAAAACTAAAAGAAACTATTTTCTAGTATCTACTAAAGTTATATATGCACTCATTTTCTGTTTACCACTGCTAAGTTGGCAATGCTAACTTTTATTTTATTTGGGAAGGAATTGGGACATTTGATATGTTCATGAGAATGTGCTTCTTAAGTAACAAGCCCAGTCACATTTAGTTAGAGATAAACTCATTAAATGCAGTGGAAATGGAAGGTCAATTTGATATCCATGCAGCTTCATAGCAAGAAAATGTTTTTAAAATCCTGAATTATAATCATTTATTCACTCTAAAATCTAATACTGCTATTTTAAAAATACAAAACAATAAACTGTATGCAAAAAGAAAATTACCAGATAGAATATTTTAAAAATTACTTCATAAAATATAATCTACAGATATCTGGTCAACTTCCTATAATGTGAATGTAGATAGCTTAAAAATAGAAAACCTCTAAGAAGTCTAGTAAATGATCCTTTATTGATTTGTGTCACATCTTTTTAAATATTATATATATATATATATATATATATACATATATACACATATATACACACACATACACATATATATATCACACAAAACTAAGACAATAATCACAAAATACTCCTTTATACTACCCCTCTCCTTAAATTCAATTTCTGTAGAATTTGCCAGCTGGTACTATGACATCTTAATAGATTTAAACGTCAATTCAACATGTTATTATTTCAAAAAGTTTGCTTTTCTTTGTTTTTGCCCACTGCACATGGCACCCAAACCTGTTATTACCAATGTAGACCTGCAAATTTAACTCTGAGATTTACTCAATATCTACAGGGAGTTATTCATAAAAGACGCATTGCTCCTGGTAGAATCAAGTATGCATAAACTGTTTTTCTTAATGATTTGTGACATTCTGAACAACACCTTTTTTTTTTTTTCCAGGTGACAGAAATAATTACAGGGAAGTCACCTTTCAGAATTTACATCCATTTTAAAGGAAACTAGTTAAAAATTTTGGTTCTCTGAAAATGTAAAATAGAGCTATAATGGGAAAAAAATCAAAAATAATTAAGAAAAATGAGTCTCTAGATCATAAATAGAAAGTAATTCATTTTGTAAAGATTGTCCCATCTTATTTTAAAGCTCTATGTATACATTCCGTCTAGAGTTGAAGTGCTAACCTGGTAATAAACCGTGCAATAAATTTTCTGTTTATGTAAAAAGTGTAATAGAATTTTTATTAGAAATAGAGGAGCAATAAGTATAATGTGTCAGAATCCTGGCATCCAAATTAAAGCCAAGTAAATGATAACCTTATAAATAATAAAGGCACAAGACAATAGCACAATAGGAAAAGGTATAACCGAGAGAACTGCTTGGCAGTATCTATTAATCACCCTGTCAAATCACCCCTTACCTCAGGTTTCTCAGGATCTAGTTATGTACTTCTTTCATAATAAAAAAAAATTACCACATCTCAGATTATTAAAATTAAGCTCATTTTAGAAGTAACAAATAGAAGAAAAGCATAATTTTAAAATTTAGACTTTCAGCCCAGCCAGTGTAGCTCAGTGGTTGAGCGTTGAGTCATGATCTAGGAGCTCACTGTTCAATTCCTGGTCAGGGCACATGCTCTGGTTGTGGGCTCAGACCTCAGTAGCGGGTGTGCAGGAGGCAGCTGATCAATGATTCTTCCTCATCATTGATGTTTCTATCTCTCTCTCCCTCTCCTTTCCTCTCTGAAATCAATAAAAATATATATTTTGAAAATAAAATAAAATGTAGACTTTCAGAAGGAATGTTCAAGTACCTTACTATTTTTGTCTCTTTAAGTGTGGCAAATGGAAATTTACTCTCCTCTTTTCAGCCTCCCCATCATGTTCCCATATATAAAGGAAAACAGACATATAATTTGAGTGTGCTATTTTATCCAGAGACAAAAACAAACCTATTGTCTCTAATTCTCAACAATGCATTTTCTATAGCAATTAGAAGTGCTCACTGCAAGCAATATTATTTGTAGATTTCAATTTTTCTGTACATTATGTGATTTAAAGAAATACTCTTGCCGGAACCGGTTTGGCTCAGTGGATAGAGCGTCGGCCTGCGGACTGAAAGGTCCCAGGTTCGATTCCGGTCAAGGGCATGTACCTGGGTTGCGGACACATCCCTGGTAGGGGATGTGCAGGAGGCGGCTGATCGATGTTTCTCTCTCATCGATGTTTCTAACTGTCTATCTCTCTCCCTTCCTCTCTGTAAAAAATCAATAAAATATATTTTAAAAAAAAGAAAAAAAATACTCTTTCTTTAGTTGATTACAGGATATCTGAGATTCTACTGCATTCTGAAGCAGTCATACATAATCTTTTTCATTTTTAAGCATCATGAAAATAGACTAAGGTCACGTAAAAATTAAATATAATAATTTATATTTAAAATTTAAAATTTACTGCAACCTATTTATGTATGTCATAAGTAAGTCTGATATCTGTGAAGGGGAAGAGGAAATGGTAGGTAGAAGGGAAAACAGGACAGAGGGACAGGTTAGAGAGCAACCTTATTAGGATCTGATATCCCTTGGGGTAAAATTTCTTTCTTTAAGCACAAACCCAAAAAGTTTGAACAGGATCTGACAAATTCTGTAGATGTTTAGAGATATGTGAAAGAAATGTTAAAACAATGATATAGGATCTGGAAAACAGAAGACATAAGGGTAGTTTTGGGGGTCCAAAGGATGGATATTTTAACAAACAGAAAATATATTTGGTCAAAGATTCTGCTTATATATTGGCTACACCAATTGGAGATGATTAACAGTATATTGTTTTTCATGTTTTACATAACTCAATGTAGAGCTGACCGGATGTAAGTGCCTCTTCTCTGACCATGATAAAAATATTTCTTTTCTCATTACCTCCTGTTCTCAACAGAAATATGTTGTAGATGTTGTAATTGTGAGTCCTATGTTTGAGAGTCAAAATATGTCTCAAGATTAGTATGAGAAAAAAATCAGAATCTTTATTCCAAATGTTCAAGAAGCAAAACATGGAAGGCAGTTCCTCTGTAATGGCAGCTCAGCTCTATTTTGAAATGACTAAAATCTGGCCTCTTCAGTCTGGGACATCACTGGGCTTTTACAGTTTTCTACCTGGATCCCCAAGCTCCCACAAAGGCACCTTTGTCCATACATGGCTGCCAAATTATTGTTGCTGAGGGAGGATACAAGTAGGAGACCTCCTACTTCACCCTCTTGCTGATGTTCTCATTTTCATTGGTTTTTAATTATAAATGTACAGTCTTTTTCAAATGGCATAACCATGCTATAAACTTTACTGGGTGCCAACTCTGTGATCATTCTTTTATTTGGGGTTGTTCTATTTCAACCTCAGGAGAAGAATTAAAGTTCACATGTGAGACATAAACAAACATTATATACATTTGGCAAACTTTCTCTGTAAATGGTCAGATAGTAAGTATTTTAGTATTTAGTCTTTGCCAGACACATATTTCTTGTTTCATTTTTTTTTGAAGACTTTAAAAAATGTTTTTTAAAAAATGTTCTCATCCTGGCCAGTTTGGCTCAGTGGATAGAGCGTTGGCCTGCCCTGAGTTCAATTCTGGTCAAGGGCATGTACCTTGGTTGCAGGCTCCTCCCCCGCCCGGGCCCCAGTGCAGGAGGCAAACAATTGATGTGTTTCTCTCACATCGATGTTTCCCTCTGCCTTTCCCTCTCTTTCCCATTCTTCCTAAAAAATCAATTGAAAAATATCCTCAGGTGAGGATTAACAAAAAAGTAAAAAATAAATAAAAATAAAAAATCTTCTTCGCTAAAATGCCATGCAAAAGAAGACCTGGATTTGGCCCATCGACCATAGTATGTTAACCTTTACTGATCACAATGCTTCTATTTTGCATTTTGCTTGCATTCAATTCAGTTCTTCCAGAGTAACCCAGAGGTATTGTTCAAGATCACTATCTAATTCCAAACAGAAATAAATATTTCTCTGCCTTCTAAATATAAACAAATCAACAGCAGACATCCATAATAATCATCCTTAGAACAAAGCTACATTTGCCCCACCTGTACCTAGGCCAGTGGTTCTCAACCTTCCTAATGCAGCGCCGCGACCCTTTAATACAGTTCCTCATGTTGTGGTGACCCCCAATTTCATTGTTACAAATTGAACATAATTAAAGCATAGTGATTAATCACAAAAACAATATGTAATTATATATGTGTTTTCCGATGGTCTTAGGCGACCCCTGTGAAGGGTCGTTCGACCCCCAAAGGGGTCGCGACCCACAAGTTGAGAACCGCTGACCTAGTGCCAAGTCTTGATCCGGCATCTAGAAGGGTGCAGAAATCTGGAGAAGTGCTGTGCGTAATTAAGAGTCCAGAGATGAAACATAATTTTGAAAGGCATTAGGGAGTCAGAGAAGACTTAGCTAAAGGAACTAAGTTCTCCTTGTCTCAGGACTCCTTGCTTTAATTAACACAATTTGTCCTAAGGCAGTGATGGTGAACCTATGACACGCGTGTCAGAGGTGACAAGCGAACTCATTTTTTTTTGGTTTATTTTTCTTTGTTAAATGGCATTTAAATATATAAAATAAATATCAAAAATATACATCTTTGTTTTACTATGGTTGCAAATATAAAAAAATTTCTATTTGTGACATGGCACCAGAGTTAAGTTAGGGTTTTTCAAAATGCTGACACGCTGAGCTCAAAAAGTTCGCCATCACTGTTCTAAGGCAAGGTAGAAATATACACATCAAAGGATAGGGTTTCCTACAGAATCCATTGTCAAATTGGAAGAATTTGTCTACAGCTGTTCAGGTGTTTAGCCAGTAGGAGGCAATAACATGTAGATTAAGGTGCCCTCAGCTGTCTGGCAGTAAGCAATCATCCTTTTCAGGTTTGGGGAAATGCCTTTTAGCCATTCCCATATGACTCAGCCCTTGCTGACATGCTGGAATTGGCTTCTGGCAGCCAAGTTCTCAATATTGCTGCATTCCATCCCACAAGTCAACATGTGAACTCGGATGACATTCCATAGCACTTCCAAACTTGTTTCCAAATTGGTTCTCATGATTTTGAAATCTTGGAAATTAAAATATGTTATCACTTCTGTTTCAGCCCAGAAATGTAGTGATGGAAAGAGTATCAGTCTCATGAATACAACATGAAGAAAGCTGAACATTTGGGAAATTAAGTATTTGTCTTGAATCCATCAGAGAAGTGAGGCTATAGGGCAATCAAATAACTCAAAATATAGGGAGACACAGGCCATTAGTATGTGTATATCTGGGACAGAAGCCCCATAAACCAATGAGAAGAGTTAGCCAGAAAAGTGTTAACAAAATGCTCCGTCCTAGGTAGGCATAGACCGCGTGAAGCCCTGCTGGCCATTGAAATAGAAAGATTCATTCTCTCTTGCAGCTTTTCCTCCCAGCAACTCCATTAGGTTCTGGCAGGAAATGTTAGAAAGAATCTTAAAAATAATTTCCAGGGGATGTCTTGGAAAGCCACTTCTAATATTCAGCTCAAACCTCTCCCCTCCATTTTCCCTATAAAACAAAAACAATAATCTGGGGAAGAAAAACAAAAACTGTAGTCTAAGGTGACTGGTAGAAATCACTTCAGTAAGCAGAGGAGAACAGAAAGTAAAACAGCTTTATCCCAGGAGGAAGAGCAGGGAAATGTGTTCACTCAGCATTATGTTAGCATGTGAGGCAGGAACATTCTTCCGAAAGCCACACTCCCCAAATCCAGGTTTATAGCACCTGCTTAAATTTGATTAAGGCTTAAGTTTAATAAGAACATCACTGTTGCCTCCAATGCTAATAAACACACAGAAAAAAATAATAGTGGAATGCAGCTGGAAGACATGACAGAGACAGATTCTTTCTGGGCATTAGTGAAAGTGGAATAGACCCAAAGCCAAATGGAGAGAACCAAAAACAAGGTGGGAGCGGACATTTAGGAAAAACCACCGGCAAACTACCCACACTTTTTTTTTAAACCTTCACTGGAGGATATTTTTCCCATTAAGTTTTCTGAGAGAGAGTGAAGGGGATGGGCAGGGAGAGAGAAACATTGATGTGAGAAAGATACATCTATTGGTAGAGAGAGATACATCTTTGTTACTAATGTTGTGGCCCCACCCCATAACAAAGAAACAGAATTTCCAGAGGATGAGGCCCAGAAATCAGGATTTTAAAAAGATTCCCAGGTGATTCTAATGTGCAGCCAAGGTTGAGAACCACTGCTCTAACCAATGAGCCAAATTGGCCAGGTCAACCCACACTCTTAACACAAACTAGCACAAGAGGAATTTGAAACTTCTGCTGGACTGAGGGTAAGTATAGCAACAATTAATTTCAAACCCAGCCCAACTACTAACTGGATTAATGAAATCAAATACAAGAGCCCTCGCAGAAGGAAGACATGCTCATCTTAAATCATAACAATTATGTCCCTCAATATTTACTGTCCTAAACAACACATCACCCTTTCAATGACAACAAAAATCTTGAAACTCATAAAAAGGTAAGAAAAGACACATTCTTATTAAACAAAGCATCATAGTATCAGAATCAGACATATGACAAAGATGTTGAAACTATTGAACAAGAAATTAAAAGAACTATGATAAATAATTAAAAGGTTCTAATGGAAAGGCTCGACACCATGTTAGATCACGTAGGTAATTACAAAAGAGAGATGAAAACTATAAGAAAGAATCAAGTAGAATTGTTAAAAAATATTTTCGCAATAGTCTTAAAAAACATAATTACAAATAAAAGCAGTTTAGATACAGAAAACACAGCAAAGTTCACCCAATGCATTTTTATAAGCACTTTGATAAAGGTAAGTATAATCAAATTTAGAAAACTCTATATTGTAAATGATTATGTGTTAACCGCTTAACTATAGAATAAAAGTTAAAGGACAAGAGCATCAAAAATGTCTCTATTTTACTAGAATTTATTAATGAGCACAATAGAAAAAAAGACAAATTGTGACATCAAAAACAAAAGAGGGTAAAGGGGAGAGTTTTTTACGCAATAGAAGTTAAGGTGCTTAATACAGGTGACCAATCAAGTCAGTATTTTTCAAGCACTTTGGGGCAAGTCAACAAAGGGCTTTCCTGGCGCACAGCGTCTTACAGCTCCACAGCGGCCGCTGAAGTGTATCTCCTACCAACGCACTGGTGTGCGTGCACCTCCTCCTACGTTCCTTGGAGCGTTGTGCCAGGTCCCACAACTCCCACATGGGCATCTCTGTTCATAAATAGATGTCACATTTTTGTTGGTTGAAAGGAGGGGACAAAACTAATGTATTTCTTATGCTGTCATAATACCACATTATGATAGACTTCTGTTTATGCAATATCCCTATCATAGTTATAGGGTTTAATGATATTATCTCATTTTAATATCTGAGAAAATTTTTTCCCAGTTAATTTTTTACTTTAAAATATTCGTCAATAATTTCACTATGTATTCCTTCAGATGTGCTTTATAATAACTGTTTCAGAATTATATAATTGAATTTTACTGTGATGTTCATTAAATGTTTGAATATATTTAAAGGGTACTAATATTTCCATTTTGAAACATATCTCATCAATCATTTGTCCTTTTTTAAATTTCTTTTTTATTGTTGATAGTATTGCAGATGTCCCCAATTTGCCCTCCCCTATGCTCCCCCCCCTCCCGCTCACGAGGCTTTCACCATCTTAGTGTCTGTGTTCATGAGCTATGCATATATACATATATTTTCTTTGGTTAATCTCTTCCCACGCATCCCCTCCCCTCTGACAGCTGTCAGGCTGTTCCATGCCTCCATGCCTCTGGACCTATTTTGTTAGTCAGTTTATTTTGTTCTTTAGATTCCACATATCAGTGAGATCATATGGTATTTGTCTTTCTCTGATTGGCTTTATTTTTAAAAAATCTTTTCTTTAATTTAAATTCTTTATTGTTGAAAATATTACATGTCTCCTTTTTCTCCCATTGATCTCTCCCCGGCCACTCCCACCCCCTAGCACATGCCCTCCCCCCCCCCACTATCTGTGTTCATTGGTTATGCTCATATGCATGTCTACAAGTCCTTTGGTTGATTTCTTACCCCTCACCCCCCCCCACCCTGTGCCTGCCCTCTGAGGTTTGACAGCCTGTGTGATGTTTCTCTGTCTCTGGATCTATTTTTGTTCATCAGTTTACTTGCTCATTATATTCCACAAATGAGTGAGATCATGTGATACCTATCCTTCTCTGACTGGTTTATTTCGCTTAGCATAATGTTCTCCAGGTCCATCCATACTGTTGCAAATGGTATCTTAGTTTTTTTGTTGCCTTGGTAAATGGGATTTTTTGTTTGTTTGTTTCTCTTTATATGAGTTCATTACTTGTGTATAAAAATGCCATCGATTTCTGGGTGTTGATTTTGTATCCTACTATGGTGCCAAATTTATTGATTAAATCTAGTAGGTTTTTGATGCAATCTTTAGGTTTGATGGTAGCCATTCTGACAGGTGTGAGGTGGAACCTCATTGTTGTTTTGATTTGCATCTCTCAGATGATTAGTGACTTTGAGCATGTACAATATCATGTCATCTGTGAAAAATGACAGTTTTACTTCTTCTTTTCCAATTTGGATATGTTTTATTTCTTCTTTCTGATCATTGTGGCTATCACTTTCAATACTATGTTGAACAGGAGTAGTGAAAGTGGGAATCCCTGCCTTGTTCCTTCCTGTTCTTAGGTGAAATGGTTTTAGTTTTTGTCCATTGAGTATGATGTTGGCTATAGGTTTTTCATATAAGGTTTTTATTATGTTGAGGAATGATCCCTGTATTCCCACTTTGCTGAGTTATCAAGAAAGGGTGTTGGATTTTGTCAAAGGCTTTTTTTGCATCAGTTGATATGATCATGTGTTTTTTTGTCTTTCAATTTGTTTATGTGATTATGTGATGTATCACATTTATTGATTTATGGATATTGTACCAGCCCTGAATCCCCAGAGTAAATCCCACTTGGTCATTGTGTATGACTTTTTGGATGTATTGCTGGATGCGATTTGCTAATATTTTGTTGAGGATTTTTAGCATCTATGTTCATCATATATATTGTAGCATCTTTATCTGGTTTTGGGATTTTTGTAATGCTGGCTTCGTAGAAAGAGCTTGGAAGTGTGCTCTTGGACTTTTTGGAATAGTCTGAGAAGGGTAGGTTTTAATTATTTTTTGAATGTTTCGTAAAACTCCCCTGTGAAGCCATCCAGATCAGGGGTTTTGTTTGCTGGAAGTTTTTTGATTACTGCTTCAATTTCCTCAGTAGTCATTGGCCTATTCAGATTTTCTGATTCTTCCTGATTGAATTTTGGAAGATTGTATTTCTCTATGAATATGTCCATTTTGTCTAAGTTGTCCAGTTTTTTGAAATAGAGTTGTTCATAGTATTTTTTTTTTAGAATCCTTTGCATTTATGTTGGGTCAGCTGTTATTTCACCTCTTTCATTTCTGATTTTGTTTATTTGAGTTCTCTCTCTTTACTTCTTGGTGAACCTGTCTAGAGATTCATCAATCTTGTTTATCCTTTCAAAGAACCAGCTCTTGGTTCTAATGATCTTTTTTTTCTTTGTTCCCACTTTTTAAATCAGAAAACATTCAAGCTAAAAGAACAGTCAATAAATAATACAGTTCAAGTGAACAGTTTTTATACCATATTTGTTTATATGTTTATATTTAACTATTTAAAAGAACATACATGCCGCAGCTTCTAAGACTCCTATGTAACTAGAAACTATTATCTCACTTAAAATAATACTCCCCTAATTTAACATCCAGTCCTTACTCAGACTTTCCCATTTGTCTCCAAAATGTCTTGAAGCAGGAATGAGTACTATTAAATCAACTGCAAATACTCTATACTCCTGAATAAAGGAATTTATTACATTTATATACTATGTTCAAGAACATTTTATTAATATGAAAATACAGTGATAATATGAGAAAGTTTTCAGTTACAATGTAAGCATGGGATTCTAAAGTATGCCGAAAGTGTTTTGATATAGTTCTGTTTGGGATTAACAGTCAACTTTCTGGTTAAACATCACATGGGGATTATACATTTGTCATCTAGTGGTATGTAAGTATGACTGGTCTCTCTTTTCTCTTAAGATAAATTTGATCCTTCTGGGTTCATTCATTTGCTTTCTAGCAGCCTCCCCAGGTTAACCTTGCCACGTAGGTTTTACAAATCCTGGAAGTTCTAGTTCAGAAACAGCTCTAATGATCCGAGCACGGATAATACCATCCCTTTCTTCTGAGGTTATAGAATTGGCATCTGTTTTTTCAGCCACTGTCACAACTGATGCAAATGCCTCTGACCAGTCCAGAAGGTTGATTAGCCTGCTGCACTCGAGGTGCAGTTTAATGCTATGCAGATGTCTGGGGTAACATTTGGAATGCAGCCTTCTTCACTTTTCAGTGCTTCATTCTTGAGATAATAATAGGGGTTGTCGAGTGCAGTGTGGAGGGCCATGCGAGGAGCAGCAATGAAGTGCTCATGAAGGGTGTGGGCAGCGAAGTACACCACCTTGTGCAGAAGCTGTGTCTCTGGAGGAAGAAGGTATTCTCTCACCATACTGTCAATGAAGTTCCCAACTTGTTCTCTCAGGAATTCAAACTTGGTCTGTTTCGTGACTGTTCTTCTTAACTTCTTCATTTCCAATAATGACTTCTGAAGCCCCTTTGTGACCCAGAAGCATCTTCTTCCTCTTTGATTTCATCAAGGCTCTGAAACTGGGCCATGAGTCTATTGATCTTTGGTGTTTTGTTTTGTTTTTGTATCTATATCATTTATTTTTGTTGTGAACTTTGTTATTTCCTACCTTCTGCTTACTCTGGGATTTTCTTGTTACTCTCTTTCTAATTCTTTAAGTTGTAGGGTTAGATCATTATAACCAGATTTTCTTGTGTTGTTTTTTTGTTTTTCTTTGTTTGTTTTTTTGAGGTAGTTCTGTAGAGCTATGAACTTCCCTCTCAGGACTGCTTTCACTGTGTCCCATAGATTTTGGATTGTTGTGTTTTCATTGTCATTTGTTTTCAGGATGCTTTTTATTTCTTCTTTGATTTCTTTGGCAACACAATCATTGTTTAATAGTATGCAATTTAGCCTCCAAGTGTTTGATTTTTTTATTGTTTTTATTTTAGTTGATTTCTAATTTTATGCCATTGTGATCTGAGAAAATGCTTAATATTGTTTCTATCTTCTTAAATTTGAAGAGACTTTGCTTGTGTCCCAGTATGTGGTCTACCTTTGAAAATATCCTATGTGCACTTGAGAAGAATGTATATTCTGTAGCTTTGGGGTGAAATGTTCTGAAGATGTCAATTAATTCCATCTGATCTAGTGAGTCATTTAGGATTGATGTTTCTTTGCTGATTTTTTGTTTAAAGGATTTACTCACTGTTGTTAATGGGGTATTAAAGTCCCCTACTATGACTGTATTACTGTCAATCTCTCCCTTGATATGTTCCAAAAGTTTTTTTTTGTGTGTGTGTGTGTGTGTATTTGGATGCTCCTGTATTGGGTGGACACATGTTTACCAGAGTTATATCCTCTTGTTGAATTTTTCCCTTTAGTATTATGAAGTGGCCTTCCTTATCTCTTGTTATAGCCTTCACTTTGAGGTCTAATTTGTCAGATATAAGTATTGCTACCCCAGCTTTTTTTTTTTCATTTCCATTCGCCTGAAAATGTTTTTTTCCCCATCCCTTCACCATCAGTCTGAGTCCTTTGTTCTGAGGTGGATCTCTTGTAGACAGCAGATATATCTGTCATGTTTTCTTATTCATTCATCCACCCTATGTCTTTTGATTGGAGTATTTAATCCATTTACCTTTAAGGTTATTATTGATAGGCATTTGCTTGTTGCCATTTTTATTCTTTATGCCTGTGTTCCTTCTTCCCTATTTCTTCTTTTTACAAAATCCCTTTAGCATTTCTTGCATTGCTGGCTTCGTGGTAATAAACTCCCTTAGCTTTTATTTTTTTTGTCTGCAAAGCTCCTGATTTCACCTTCAATGTTGATTGATAGCCTTTCTGGATAAAGTATTCTTAGATTCAGTCCCTTGCTTTGCATCAGTTTGTATACTTCATTCCATTCCCTTCTGGCTTGATGCGTTTCTGTTGAGAAATCAGTTGACAGTCTAATGGGAGGTCCCTTGTAGGTAACTTCCTCTCTCTCTTGTAGCTCTTAAGATTCTTTCTTTGTTATTAACGTTTGCCATTGTAATTATAACGTGTCTTGGTGTATGTTTTTTGGGTTCAATTTTTTGGGACTCTGTGCTTGTGTAACTTTTTTCCTCCCCAAGTCAGAGAAGTTTTCTGTCACTATTTTATCAATTAGGTTTTCTATTCCTTGTTCCTTTTATTGACCTTCTGGCACCCCTATTGTGCGGGTGTTGCTTTATTTCAAGTTGTCCCAAAGCTCCCTTAAATTCTCCTCCTGCTTTTTAATTTTTTTTCCCAATTGCTGTTCAGATTGAGTGTGTTTTTCTACCCTATCTTCTAACTCGCTGATTCGGCCCTCTGATTCTAGTCTACTAGTCTTCTTGTGTTTATACTGTATCTATAAAATTCTTCATTTCCTCTTGGATTCTTACATATGCTGTTGATTTTCTCATCTAGCCAGTTTAGATACATTATGACCCTTACTCTGAATTCTTTCTCTGACATATTGCTTGCCTCCATTTTATTTAGTTCATTGTCTGGCTATTCCTTCTTTTCTTTCCTTTGAGGGTTGCTTCTTTGTCTCCCCATTTTTGCTGTCTCCCCATTTTTGCTGTCTCTTTCTGGCCCTGGGCACCCTGCTTGGGGTTTGAGAGGTTGAAAACCCTATTAGGCCAATGGTCCAGAAATCATTAACCTAGAGGCTGGGTCTGCCTTGAGTCTCACACCTTTATAATCTCTGCTCTGAGTTGTATCTTCTTTTCCCACAGATCTGGTTCCTCAGTTGTACACTTCAGATGCTTGGGTTGGTGGGAGCATGTGCACAGTTCCTCTGGTGTGCAACTGCCTGTGAGGACCCAGAGCCCGCTGGCATGCAGTTAACTGTGTGGCCCTGTTACCTGTGGCAGGATGGCACCCTAGGTTCCTCTGGCATCACACTTGCAGTGAGGCCCTGTGTGCCCCTGGCTGGGCATGCTGGATTGTTCTGGGTTTCCCCAGCAGTGCTCTCCGTGGCCCAGAGTTAGCCACATGCTGGGTTGTTCTGGGTAACATCAGCAAGACTGTCCCAGGGCCTGGGGTGGAGTGGGTGTGGGTTGCTCTCGATAGCATAGTCAGGGCTCTCCTGTGGCTTGGAGTCGGGTATGGGCTGAGTTACTCCAGGGGTGAGCGTCCTAGGCCCAGGGTGGAGTGGGGGCATGTTTCTCTGGGTTGCACAGTCCGCACTCTCCTGTGGCCCATACTAGGGTGCACAGTGGGTTGCTCCAGGTCGCCCTCGCAAGAAGGTTCTGAGCCTCTGGATGAAGCAGACACCAGATGGCTCTTAGTCAAACTAGCAGCACGGTTCTGGAGCCCAGAGTGCTGGCAAGTCCCCCTGGCTTGCACTCACTGCTGGATCCTGGGACACTGGGTCCTGGCCGACTGGTGAGGAGGCCTGGTGTGGGAGGTCACTCTGGCGAGTGCTCACTGCAGACATCTTGGAGTCTTCCAGGAGGTACTGTACCACTAACTGCCAGGGCACAGTGGTGGTTCCACACAGGTTATGGCTGACAAGCGGCATTCTCTAGGCGTCCTCTGCCCTCCCTTATTGAAAATTGTCTTCTCAGCTGTCTAATTTTTTAATTCTGGGTGGGTGTTCTCCAATTTAGTTGCTTTTCTGGCCTGGCTCCAGGAGGAGGTGCACAACACTTCTGCCTATTTGGCTGCCATTTTCTTCCCCGTTCTCTTTTTTTTAAAATCTCTATTGTTGAAAGTATTACAGATGTCCTCTTTTGTGTTGTTGTCCCCCCCCCCATAGAACCCCTTCTTCCTGCACCCAGCCCTCCCAAGCCTTCACCACACTATAGTCTGTGTCCATGGGCTATGCATATATGAATATAAGTTCCCCAGTTAATCTCCCCCACCCCAAACCCCCAACCTCCACCTTCCCTTTGAAATTCACCAGTCTGTTCATGGTTCTATGTCTCTGCATCTATTTTGTTCATCAGTTTATTTTATTCATTAGATTTTGTTCATTAGAGATCCTTCATTTTTAATAGCCACATAGTATTCCATTTGTCTTTTTATACAAATTTTAATTTTTAATATATTTTGTACACCTTTGTGCTGTTTTTTATAAAACATTTAATGTATCCTGGCCAGTGTTGCTCAGTGGTTGAGCATTGATTTATGAACCAGGAGGTCACGGTTCAATTCCTGGTCAGGGCACATGTCCATGTTGCAGGCTCGATCCCCAGTGTAGGGCATGGAGGAGGCAGCCAATCAATTATTCTCTCTCATCATCGATGTTTCTCTCTCTCTCCCTCTCCCTTCCTGTCTGAAATCAATAATAATATATTTAAAAACAAACATACAAATCATTTAATCTAGTTTTGCTATAATTTTCTTTCTTTAAATGTATTATTTCTCTATTGAGACTTCAATGTTATCTCACTGGTTACTGTGTTTCATTTTTTGGGGCCTATGTACTCTCAGGCATAGTAAAGCAAAAATAGTTAACTTTTTAAAAAATTTATCAATTGTTTGAGTATTAAAATGCTTATTTAGCATATGTGTACAGATATTTATTTTTATCCAATTTGAATTTTTTGTAGTGCATTCAGAACTAGGATGAGTGAGCCATACCCTGGATTTATTGAACATTCATTTTATAACTAATATACACAACATTGTGCTACAAACTGGGAATATGAGCTACCCAAATGTCACAAATTGCTAAAGGAAAATGTATGTTCACATAATTTAATTGTAGGTAATTTTTCATGTGAATTAATTATATCAGTGCTATAAATAAAAAACTTGGGTAAATGAAGAAGAAAATGGTTAGTTTTGAATAGCATGACTTGAGAAAGTTTTATAAAGCAAGAAGAAGTTAAAATAAGAATTTAGATAACATTTTGGATAATGTCAGTTCTCTCATTTAAAATTGGGAATATTGAGTATATTACTGTTCTATAAGCTGTGAGAGTCAGCTTATCGAACAGTAAAATTGCTTGTGTAACAGTGAAATAGAATGCAGATACTTTGGATTCAAAGGCAATTTCCATAACTATACTATGTTGTGTCATATAAAAGAAAACATAGATAATAAAACCATTTTTCTTCTCACTGGTACACAAATTTTACAGTAGCTGTATTCATAGTAGCCTAAAACCAGAAACAGTGCAAATTTTCATCAACAGGTTAATGGATAAACAAAGTGTGGCATAATCATATAATAAGAAACTTCTTGGCAATCCAAACTGTTGATACGTACAATAACCTAGATGAATCTCAAAAACATTATTTTGAATAAAAAGAGTAAGACAGAAAAGTCAACATACAGTAGAATTCCATTTAATATGAACTTCTAAAAGAGGCAAAACGAATCTAAAGTGATAAAAGTTATATCAGTGTTTACTTGAGGGAGGTTGATTGCAAGGGGCATAAAAATTGAGGGGGATGACAGAATGTTTTACATCTTGTTTGTAGTGGTGTTACAGAAGCATATTCTTTTGTCAAAACTAAAAGAATTATACACTTAAAGGGGCACATTTTATTGTATGTATAACATACTTCAATAAAGTTTCTTTTTAAGACACGGGTTATAGGTTTGCCAACTAAGTCCTCAGATTGAAGTTACATAAAGCTTAATTAACATTAAGCACGCATGTAAATATTTCCATTATATGAAAGCAATTGATTATGCTACAAAGGGTTCAGTCAGGAGAATGTCCTATAAAATCTTTCAGTTTAGCATGAATGAGTTTAGTATTTGAGCTTTCTGAGATAAATACATCAAGAGTACCTCCATAAGGAAATACAATTCCCATCACTGCTGACGTTTAATATAGTACTTAAGAATAAAATCTGGCACCCAAGATAAAATCTGAATGACCCCTTAAAATGACACAGCTCTACAACCTGGATTTGGGAGATGGCCAGGCTAACTCTTGGCCTGTACAATCTGAGCGGGCACCATTCACAGGCCCTAGGAGAATGGTGCAAGATACATGAATGAAAGAAAGCCTGTGATGTTGCACAAGGCTGTAGTAGCCTTTCCACCTTTTT
The DNA here is from genome assembly GCF_963259705.1 of Myotis daubentonii. Classification (NCBI taxonomy): domain Eukaryota; kingdom Metazoa; phylum Chordata; class Mammalia; order Chiroptera; family Vespertilionidae; genus Myotis; species Myotis daubentonii. The sequence goes on along the minus strand of NC_081861.1, from coordinate 65,347,163 downwards.
GTTAAATATTCTTGAAAATATTCAGACCAAATACACCAATATTTAATTAGAAGAATGCAGTTAATTTATCCATGACATCTGTTCTTTTTTGCCTAGCAATACCTTCCCTCCCCTAGTTTTGGTACTGATTTTATTTGAGAAATCATTTGCCCTTGTATACCCAATATTATTTTGTGAATATCAATTAAGAGACTCATGACCAGACAACTTCCCTGACCAGGGGTTGACCCAGCTGCGTCATAAGCCCATCAGACTCTTTCCTGGGACTCTGAATGGTGACTATAGCATCCAAGAATGGCCTATTTTGAAGTACATACTAACCATCCTGACACTGGGTCCCAGGAGCATACCCTTGTTTTGTTCCTGCCCAGATATGTGATGATCTCTTGCTTTCTGGCTCAGGTATTTTAGCTTTTCTGTGACTAGCCCTATCCTTTTTTGCTAAATCGGTCAGAGTTGTTTTTTGTTGCTTGTGCTGTAATCCAGCAGATATTGAAAGGACAAAGCAGGACTGATTATCCTCCATCTTGTAAAGCTGGGTCCTCAACCTGACCTCCCTACTGGGAGTAACCGCAGGAATGCCAGAAATGTCCTGACTCCTCCAACCACCACCTGAGTGGACCAATGAAGTTCCAAGAACACAGCTAAGGTCCAAATTAGGCCATACCACAGAATGCTCCTTATACGTCGCTCTTGACCAATCAGGAAGTAGTGGGGTATGGCTCAAGCCTAGGAATGTGTTGGTCACTTCCTGACCATTGTGCCGTAAGACCCTGCTGAAAAACCCTGGAATAAAACCCTGACCTGAAACTGACCAATCTCTGTCACCCACGTCACTCACCTAAGCCCACCCAAATGACTGGCCCTATAATCTTTGTTCTCTTGGGGCTGGCTCTCTCTCTCATCCTGCCATTGCGTCGGTAAGGAGGCTAGCGGGGCCAAGTTTGGGCTTGAATAAAGACTCTTTGCTTTTGCATCGGACTTGGCTCACTAGTGGTCTGTCTTTGGGGATTTTGAAATCTGGGCATAACAATATAACAAAACAAAAAAATACAAAGAAAGTAGCCAAACAGAAGCTTGCTTTAATCTTGGTCTGGCTGTGGGAGACCTGGCTTCCAGTCCTAGCTCCACTACTTGACAGCTGTTTGACTTGGTCCATGGGCAGGTCATGGCTAAGCATTATTTTATTAATCATTAAAATGTTTCATAAATATTTCTTAAATGCCTTGTGTGTGTGTGTCAAGCAAAGACAATCAGAATACGGTTTGACATCATTTTAAAAGATATTTATGTCCCCATAGGATTTTTAAAGGAATCACATGAAATGAAGTTCATGAGAGCATGTTATCAGATATAAAATATTATAGCAGATGGCTTCAAATGTAAACTATACCAATAGTTAAAGAAGAGTTAATACCTATTCTTTTCAAATTTTTTAATAAAACTGAGGAGGAAGGAATGCTTCCAATCCCATTTTACTAGGCCAACATTACCCTGATGCGAAAACCAGACAAAGACACTGCCCACTCAAAATTACAAGCCAATAGCCCCAATAAATATGAATCCAAAATTTCTCAAAAAAATATTGGCAAATAAAATTTAAAAATGCATTAAAAGAATTGTATGCCATTATCAAGTGAGATTTATTCCAGGGATACAAGGAAGTTCAACATCTGCAAATCATTCATTATGATGATACACCACACTAACAAAACAAATGATACAAATCATATGATCATCTCAATAGACTAAAAATTCAACATCCATTTATAATAAATAAATCTCAAAAAAGTAAGTAAAGAAAAAATATACCTCAATATAATAAAGACCATATATGACAAACCACAGCTAATATCATACTTAACAGTGAAAAACTATACGTTTTACTTCTAAGATCAGGAATAAGGTAAGGAGGTCCACTCTTGCTACTTTTAATTCAATCTTTATTGTTGGCCGAAACCGGTTTGGCTCAGTAGATAGAGCATCGGCCTGTGGACTGAAAGGTCCCAGGTTCGATTCCGGTCAAGGGCATGTACCTGGGTTGCGGGCATATCCCCAGTAGGAGATGTGCAGGAGGCAGCTGATCGATGTTTCTCTCTCATCGATGTTTCTGACTCTCTATATCTCTCCCTTCCTCTCTGTAAAAAATCAATAAAATATATTTTTAAAAAAATAAATCTTTATTGTTCAGATTATTACATTTGTTCCTCTTCCCCCCCCATGACTCCCCTCCTCCCAGTTCCCACCCCACCCTCCGCCCTCACTCCCCACCCATTGTGCACGATTTTTGTCCAGTCTCTTCCCGCATCTCCCACATCCCTTTCCCCCCGAAGAATAGTCAGTCCATTCCCTTTCTATGTCCCTGATTCTATTATAATCACCAGTTCATTCTGTTCATCAGATTATTTATTCACTTGATTCTTAGATTCACTTGTTGATAGATGCGTATTTGTTGTTCATAATTTGTATCTTTACCTTTTTCTTCCTCTTCCTCTTCTTAAAGGATACCTTTCAGCATTTCATATAATACTGGTTTGGTGCTGATGAACTCCTTTAGCTTTTCCTTATCTGTGAAGCTCTTTATCTGACCTTCAATTCTGAATGATAGCTTTGCTGGATAAAGTAATCTTGGTTGTAGGTTCTTGCTATTCATCACTTTGAATATTTCTTGCCACTCCCTTCTGGCCTGCAAAGTTTCTGGTGAGAAATCAGCTGACACTCTTATGGGAACTCCCTTGCAGGTAACTAACTGTTTTTCTCTTGCTGCTTTTAAGATTCTCTCTTTGTCTTTTGCTCTTGGCATTTTAATTATGATGTGTCTTGGTGTGATCCTCTTTGGATTCCTTTTGTTTGGGGTTCTCTGCGCTTCCTGGACTTGGAAGTCTATTTCTTTCACCAGGTGGGGGAAGTTTTCTGTCATTATTTCTTCAAATAGGTTTTCAATATCTTGCTCTCTCTCATCTTCTGGCACCCCTATAATTCTGATGTTGGTACGCTTGAAGCTGTCCCAGAGTCTCCTTACACTATCTTCGTATTTTCGGATTCTTTTTTCATTTTGCTTTTCCGGTTGGGTGTTTTTTGCTCCTTCGCATTTCAAATCTTTGATTTGATTCTTGCACTCCTCTGGTCTGCTGTTGGGAATCTGTATAATAGTCTTTATTTCAGTCAGTGTATGCTTAATTTCTAGTTGGTTCTTTATCACAACATCGAGGGTCTCATTAGATTTCTTGAGGATCTCACTATATTTATAGGCGGTCTCACCAGTCTTTTCGAAGGCCTTACTAAGTTTATCGGCGGCTTCTAGACAGTTCTTGAGAGACCTTAAAAGTGTGGTTTTGAACTCTATATCCTGCATTTCTGTCATTTTTGTCCTGTTTCTTTGTCTCCACATTTTTTATGCTTTCTTGGTGCACCCCCTTGTGGTCTTTGTGCGCAGTCTTCTTGTAGTTAAGCCTTGATTGTTGTCGGTAATACTGGGGGGGGGGATTTGACCTCCAGGCCCACTGGCTGTGAGAATCAGCTGTGTCTGCAGTGGGAGAACTTCTGTCCTCTAGGGAGGTGCTAATCTAGCCGTTGCCTAAGGCTATCCCGCAAAGGCCTCTGTGCAGGGCTTGGGCGAGGTGGGTCCCAGGGGATCAACAGGGAGGGTGGAGAAGCAGTTATGGCTGCTCTTAGTCCTGTCCCCAGAGGCTCTGCCTCTCAGAGTGCCAGCAACCGCTGCAAACCTCAGAGAGAAAGCTGCCCTCGTGTTCCGACTGATGCCAGACAGTCCCGCTTCTCCCGTTTGAGTCTGGGTCCTCACAGACTCACCAGGAACTGGACCTCAGAGCCTGAGACTTGCTCCGGATTGAAACAGACAACCGCACCCTCTGCCGCCAGCCCGCTCCACACGCACCTCCGCACCTTTGTATTTTCCACACTGCACCTCCTCTGAGTCTTGGTATGCTTTTTTCTTTCCTTCTAGTTGTAGAATTTCCCCTCAGCCAGCCTTCCTGTGGTTCTGGGTGATGTTCGTTCCGTCTTTTAGTTGTATTTTTGAAGTGGTTGTACGAGGCAGCAATCTCTGGTGTTTACCTATGCCGCCATCTTGGTTTCTCTCCACTCTTGCTACTTTTAAAAAACAGTATTGGAAGTTCTAGACACAGCAATTAAGCAATAAAAAATCAAAAGGCATCTAAATTGGAAAGGAAGAAATAAAACAGACATTATTTGCAGAGTACATGATACTATATATATAGAAAACCTTAAAAACTTAACAAAAACTTTATTAGAACTAATGAATGAATTCAGTAAAGTTGCAGGATACACAATTAATACACAGATATTGGTTGCTTTTCTATAATAATAATAATGAGCTATCAGAAAGAGAAACTAAGAAAACAATCTTATTTACTAACTTCATCAAAATGAATAAAATATCTAGGAATAAGTTTAACCAAGGAGAGAAAAGACTTATAATCTGAAGACTATAACACACTGAAAAAATTAATAAAAAGGTGTACAATGCTCTATGATTGAAATAATTCATATTGTTAAAATACTACCCAAAGCAATCTACAGATTCAATGCAATGACCATCAAAATAACAATGGTATATTTAACAGAACTAGAACAAAGTATTCTAAAATGTGTATGGAACCACAAAAGACTCTAAAGCAGCAGTTCTCAACCTGTGGGTCGCGACCCCTTTGGTGGTTGAGCGACCCTTTCACAAGGGTCGCCTAAAACCATCCTGTATATCAGATATTTACATTATGATTCATAACAGTAGCAATATTACAGTTATGAAGTAGCAACGAAAATAATTTTATGGTTGGGTCACAACATGAGGAACTATATTTAAAGGGCCAGAACGTTGAGAACTACTGCAAGAGACAAAGCAATCTTAAGAAAGAAGTACAAAGCTGGAAATATCACACTCCCTGATTTTAAGCTATACTTCAAACTATAGTAATCAAAACAATAAGGTACTGACACTAAAACAGACACATAGATCTATGAAATAAAATAGAGAGCCCAGAAATAAATCCATGAATATATTATCAATTAATAAGGCAAAAGAGGCAAGAATATACAAAGGGGAAAACAGTCTTTTCAATGAAATGGTGCTGGGAAAACTGGACAGCTACAGGCAAAAGAATGAAATCGGATCACTAACTTGCACAATGACAAAAAAAAAATCAAAATGGATTAAAGACTTAAAAGTTAAACTTGAAACTACAAATTCATAGAAGAAAACATAGGCAGGACATTTTTTCACATTAGACTTAGAAATATTTTTTTTGGATCAGTCTCCTCAGGCAAGGGCAACAAAAGCAATAATAAACAAATAGAACTGCATTAAACTAAGAAGCTTGTGCACAGTGAAGGAAGCCAGCAACAAAACAAAAAGACAACCTACTTAATGGGAGAAGATATTTTCAAATAATATATTTGATACGGGGTTAATATCCAAAATATATAAAGAACTTACAAAACTTATTATAACAATAATCCAATTAAAAATAAGCAAAGGACTTTAATAGACATATTTCCAAAAGAAAACACACAGATGGCCAACAGGTGAACAAAAAGATGTTTAACATTACTAATTATTAGGGAAATGAAAATGAAAACCAATATGAAATATCACCTACCAATAGTCAGAATGCCTATTATCAAACAGCAAAATAACAAATGTTAGCAAGGATGTGATGAAAATAGAACCCTCATTCATTGTACTTGGGAAAGTAAAATGGTGCAGCCACTATCATAAAGAGTATGGTGGGTCCTCAAAATATTAAAAATAGTCCTTTGTATGATTCCAGCCTTTGTGTCTCTTCTGTGGAACAGAAGTAGTTTATCTTTGTCTGCCTTCTCTCCCACCTACGTGTCTGCCACCACCCCATGGAACATTTGATGGACATGGACATGAGCTCCCTGAGGCCCCAGAACTATCTTTTTGGTTGTGAACTAAAGGCCAACAAAGATTATCAGTTTAAGGTGGATAATGATGAAAATGAGCACTAATTATCTTTAAGAACATTCACTTTAGTTCTAGCTGGTTTGGCTCAGTGGATTGAGAGTTAGCCTGCGGACTGAAGGGTCCTAGGTCTAAATCCAGTCAAGGGCACATGCCCGGGTTGCAGGTTCAATCCCCAGTGTGGGGTGTGCAGGAGGCAGCCGATCAATGATTCTCTCTCATCAGTGATTTTTTTTTTAAAAATATATTTTATTGATTTTTTACAGAGAGGAAGGAAGAGAGATAGAAAGTTAGAAACATCGATGAGAGAGAAACATCAATCAGCTGCCTCCTGCACATCTCCTACTGGGGATGTGCCCGCAACCCAGGTACATGCCCTCGACCGGAATCGAACCCGGGACCTTTCAGTCCGCAGGCCGACGCTCTATCCACTGAGCCAAACCGGTTTTGGCAATAGTGATGTTTATATCTCTCTCTCCTTCTCCTTTCCTCTCTGAAATCAATAAAAATATTTTTTTGAAAAAGAACAGCCAGTTTAGGGATTGGTGCAAAGGATGAATTGCACATTGTTGAAGTAGAAACAATGAATTATGAAGGCAGTCCAATTAAAGTAACATCGTCAACTTTGAAAATGTTTGTACAGCCAATGGTTTCCCTTGGTGACTTTGAAATAACACCACCTGTGGTCTTATGGTTGAAATGTGGGTCAGTGTGGTTAGTGGACAGCGCTTAGTAGCTGGGGGAAGAAGATGCAGAGTCAGAAGATGAAGAGGAGGATGAAGTGAAACTCCTAAGTGTATTTGGAAAGTGTTTTAACCCTGGAAGTGGTAGTAAGTTTACACAGAAACAAAAGTAAAACTTGCTGCTGCTGAAGATGATGAGGACAACAATGATGATGATTTTGAGGATGAGGAAGCTGAAGAAAAAGCTCCAGTAAAGAAATCTGAGATACACCAGCCAAATATGCAAAATCAAACCAGAATGAAAAAGACTCAAAACCATTAACACCAAGATCAAAAGGTCAAGAATCCTTAAACAAACAAAACAAAACAAAACAAAAGTAGTTCTGCAGAAGATATTAAAGAAAAAAATGCAAGCAAGTATAGAAAAACATGGTTCTCTTCCCAAAGAAGAAGCCAAGCTCATCAATTATGTGAATAATTGTTTCTGGATAACTGAGCAGGAGGCTATTCAAGATCTCTGGCAGTGGAGGAAGTCTCTTTAAAAGTTTGAACAGTTTATTAACCACTTAACTACCACGCGTCCAAAACAGAAACCATCCCCACACGCCACGATATTTTGAATTTAATTTAAAGAAATCAATTTTCAATGAATATTATAACAATAAATATATAACTCACCATTGGGGTGTTCTTGGATATGTTCAGCTGACAATTCTCACAAAAAATGATTTTATTTTTTCTTTTTTTCTTTTTGATTAAGGTATTACATATGTGTCCTTATCCCCCCCCATTACCCCCACCCCCCCACTCATGCCCTCAACCCCCTGGTATCTGTGTCCAGGGCTGCCACTTAGGGAAAACTTTTTTTTTTTTTATAGACGTGCGTGGCATAGGGGAAGGTTCGCTGCTTGTGTCTACAGACACTTATGGGTTAAAATTTTGCATTTTATTTCATTTCTGTAACAGTTGATATCTGACTGTCCCTCTTATAATGCAGAGTGAGAACTTCCCTACCGTGTCTGATAAACACTCAGTTTCCAGGGCCAAGAATGTGTTGTCCAAAATGCGTGTTTAGTTTTTAAAGATGGAACTCCACCCTTTGCTTGGCTTTAAGTATGTATGGAATGTTATAAGACATAGTAGTAGTGGTGGTCAGACAAATGGCAATGGTGGGGAGACAAAAATATACATGTGAAAATAAACTCAGCATTTTAATAAAGTTGCACTGTTTATTTTTTTATCAAAAAGTTAAAAATAGACCTACCATACAATCCAGCAATTTCACTTCTAAACACTAATTTAAAAACATGTATGTATCCCTATGTTTATTGCAAAATTATTTATAATAGCCAAGATATAAAAGCAACCTAAGTATTTATCAATAGATGAATATATAAAGAAAATGTGTATATATGTGTGTGTGTATATATATAGAGAGAGATAGATGTAGATATAGATATAGATATAGATATAGATATAGATATAGATATAGATATAGATATAGATGATAAGATATTACTCAGCTATAAGAAGAATGAAATCTTGCCATTTGTGACAACATGGATTGACCTAGATGGTATTATGCTAAGTGAAATAAGTCAGAGAAAAACAGATACTGTATAATTTCACTTATATGTGGAATTTAAAAAACAAAATAAATGAAAGCAAAACAAAACAGACTCATAGATACAGGAAACAAACTGGTAGAAACCTGTTTTATAATAAAGAATTTGGTCTTTGGACTGATTCCTAGAAGGGAGCACTAAACTTAGAATTTTCTGAGTGACAGGAAGTCTTTGTTATTTATATTGAATCCTACAGTGCCCTAGCAAATTATCAAATCAACAAACAAAATAAAAACAGACTCATAGATACAGAGAACAGACTGACAGCTGTCAGAGGGGAGGGGTTTGGGGGCTGGGTGAAAAAGTAAAGAGATTAAGCAGTACAAATGAGTAGTTACAAAATAGCCACAGAGATGTACATTACAGCATAGGACTATAGTCAATAATATCGAGATAAATATTTTGGGGCCAGATGGGTTTTTGAAACAGCAGGAGGGCAACTCTGTAAAGTACGTGACTTTTTAAAATCTAGCTACTTTGCTGTACATATGAAACTAACACTGTAATTGAAACACACACAAAAAATAGTACAAATAAATAAATTATCCACCCTCTTATAAAACAAAACAAAACCTACAGGGCAGTGGGAATCCTCACATTTGTAGCCAGCTTGGCAGAAGTTCAGGAAACCTGGAAACCCTGGAGCTTGTGGCTGGTGTCTGAAGGGAGAGGAGTCTGTGGGGGGATGTGTCTTCAACCTGTGAAATTTGACCTAATTCTAGATAGTGTCAGAATTACATTTGAAAACCTGTAATCAATGGCCTCACATAAATAGTGCTCTAGAGGAAGATGTCAACCGAACAGTAACTAAAGCACTAGCCAATAAGGACAGACAGAGAAAATTAGAGAGTGTAGAGTTGAAATAGTTACCCCTGTATTTGAATATAAATAAGCATAAGAACTAATCCCTTGGCGAGCTTATCCACAGTTTAATGATTCTTTCCTTATAACACACCTGTTGTTTAACAGAATCTTGCCTATATATTAATTTATTGAGTGACCAATGGTAATGAAACCAGTTTCTGAGACCTGAAAATAAAAATAGTTATCTCTCAAGAAAGTAAAATAAATGTCATAAGCAATGATCGACTCCAAAATAAAGGAATTAAATGACAATAAAATGACTAATAAATTTTGTGCAAGGGAAAATCTCCATTGTATTTTTCAGTTTTATTTAGACAACAAGATTTGGAGATCTATGGTAAATTTGCCTTCATCTAGAGCAGTGGTTCTCAACCTTCCTAATGCTGCGACCCTTTAATACAGTTCCTCATGTTGTGGTGACCCCCAACCATAAAATTATTTTCATTGCTACTTCATAACTGTAATGTTGCTACTGTTATGAATCATAATGTAAATATCTGATATGCAGGATGTATTTTCATTGTTACAAATTGAACATAATTAAAGCATAGTGATTAATCACAAAAACAATATGTAATTATATATGTGTTTTCCGATGGTCTTAGGCGACCCCTGTGAAAGAATCATTCAACCCCCAAAGGGGTCGCGACTCACAGGTTGAGAACCTCTGATCTAGAGCTTACTATTTAATTAATTCATCTGTTGAACCAGTGACATATTTTGAAAGCCTCAAGGTTTCAAAACTAAGAACCAGATATTCTGAATATAGAATATAAAAGCACAGAGTAGTATACTGTAAGTACTAGAGAAAAAGGGATTTTATCTCAGGACAATGAATAATTACTATTATTAGTATGCTAATAATATACAAACATAGTGAGCCATATACATAGTGATTTATCAGCCTTTTCTAAAATGCGTCATCTGTAACAATAATTTTTTATTTTTTATTTCTATGTACAATAGCTTTTCTCTGAAGCCCTACAAGAAAAGAATATAAAATAGTATAATAAACAGATCTATCATGCATACTCAATCTCTTCCAAAGCATCCCTTCAAAAGATATTTTGTTATTCTGAGGAGTTGTTCCAGTACTGGAAAACTATTTATATGTATGTATGTGTAATCAACAATTTTGGACATTACATGTGTAATGGGTGATTCTTTTTTAAAAAATCAGTTTTGGCCTCATTTGACTTAAAGTAATTTCTTTTGATTTAAGTTGAGGGATGCATAAAACAAATATTTTAACACACAACATGACACTAATACAGAATTCAAAGTAAGTATATTTTATATTTTCACCTAATACTCACAGATATATTGCTTTATTTGGATTGCACTTTACTATATGATAATGGAGAGTAAAATGACAAGTCTATGTAATGTCTGACAGTTTTCAGTGGGTTCAAAATTGTAATACAATTGATCCCTCCGTTGGACCATTTATGAATAATATTATCTTCTGTGGATTAGAGATTTGGGCAGCATATTAAACATTCAAAAGTAAGTAAGTTGAAAAGCTTTAATTTAAAACAATGCAATTAAACAGTATTACCTTAGGAAAGTAAAACTGCGAAGGCAGATACTTTTGAGATTATTCATATGAAAGAGTACTTGTAATTTTAACATCTAACCAATAGGTGACACCAGAGGGTAAGAATTGCAAACTTTGTTTTAAAGCATGGAAGCTGGGCAGTTGTTTTATTTCATACTAGTTATTAAATGATACATAATACCTGCTGATAGTTGAGCATAAGAGTGGAAATAAAGAAACTCTGTAAGAAGTATTATATACGTATTTTATCTTGAAACTAGGATTATTTTTGCAGCACAAACTGAACTAATAGAAAGAAGCAGAACAAGGATTCAGAATAAGCTGAAAAATCTGGTTATAAAAAAAGTTCTTTCCCTTCAAGGTTTCTTTATTTTTAACTTATATTTATCTATTGTCACACAAATTACAGCATAAAAACAAAACTGAATAGTGGGTAACATTCGCAAGACAGGTAGTCTAATTATCAAACACACAAAGTAGAATTCTAGTTGTATTTATATTATGAAGAATAAGTATTTGTTAGCTTAAGATAATTCTAGGTGTTATAAATGGAAAGTAGTAACTAGTCTAAGCCTTGACTGTGATGTGTGAAACATTAACAACCAAAATAATCTCTTGCACATTGTTGTTTATTGATGGATCTGAATTCTTTGTATGTAGAAAAAGCACATGTTTAAGTTTGATAAATATATACATATATATTTATAAATATCATATTTACAAATATGTAAGCATCTGTAAATTCATGTAAATACAAATGCAAAAGACAGAAAGAAGTAGTGAAAAGAAAACATTTATTGACAAAAAATTTGTGCCAGAAACTATTAGGTACTTCTGTATATTTTATTTAATTTTCCAAGCAACCCCATTTGGAAGATGATATTATTATTCTCCTTTTCCAGATGAGTAAAATGAAGCTCAAAAATTTAACTATTGTGCTTAAATTATATACTGAGTCGGTGGTATAACTGGGACTCAAACCGACCTAGATATGTTGGGGACAAAAGTTTATGTTCTTTTCTTTACCAACATGAATCCCCAAACTCATAACTATGCACCTAAATGTGTAGGTCTTGTTGGTTGACTGAATGTGTGAGGACCCATGATTAGTTCATTAAAATTATGTTCATATGCAACTTAACTTATCTTCTTAACTAGAGAACTAAAATTAGAATGACTTGAGAGTGAAATATTAATCCAGTGCTGGGTAAAGTAGCCAGCCTGAAGTTGCTGAGAGTCAGATTATCTGTGTTTTAGTTCTAGTTCTGGCACTAACTAGTTGGATGTCCTTGTTAATGTAATTTTGCCTCACTAAATGTATTCTTACATTTAACATAAAGAGCTTTGAAATAGATTATAGCATTTTTTAATGTTAACACTAGAAAATCATTTTTTAATTAAAAGTACATGAAATTCAAATATACAAAATAAATGAAAGAAGACTTGTTGGTTTCCATGGTTGACATTACAAAGCTTGTTTTGAACAGAGTTTTTTGTTTGTTTGCTTTTTTTATTGAATTTATTGAGGTGACACTGCTAAAATGCCATATGATTTCAGTACTATGTGGAATCTAAAAAACAATAGTACAGCATAGGGAATATAGTCAATAATTTTGTATTAACTATGTATGGTGTTAGATGGGTAGTAGACTTATCAGAGTGATCACTTAACAAGTTTATAAATATCTAATCACTGTTTTGTGCACCTTAAACTAATATAACATTCCATTTCAACTGTAATTGATAAATAAAAATTATTTTTTAAATTTTAATGTTCATAAGTGTCTTCTAATATAATTAGTACTCTTAATGTTTTTTATTTTTATTTAGAGATATCCTAGCTTAGGTATTCCTAGCAACTCACATCAATGTATATTGATGCTTTCATTGTTGTTTCTTAGCTTTTAATTATTTGACTAACCAGTCCTTATATGTCTACTGTAATCAAGATGATGTGGGGCCCTGGCCGGGTTGCTCACTTGGTTAGAGCATCATTCCAATATGCCAAGGTTGTGGGCTTAATCCCTGGTCAGGGCAATACAGGAATCAACTAATTAATGCATAAATAAGTAGAACAACAAATCAATGTTCTCTCTCGCTCTCTCTCAAAATAAATAAACACATACATTTTTTAAAAAGGAAATGTCACTACGAACTTTAAAAAAAAATAGATGCTATAGTATAAGCCTAAGACCAGGCATGATATGGGATATCCATTGGGAAATAATAAAGTCCAGAAATATACTTGTAAATTTAGAGTAAATTTATATTCATAGTCAGCGAAGTGCTAAAAGTATTCAATGTGGAAAGGGGCAGCCTTTAATATTTTTTATGAAATCAATAATCACTTGGGGAAAAAATGAACCTAAAACTTTTCCTCACTTTGTACACAAAAATATTTCAAGAAAGATCTTATTACTAAACCTAAAACTTAAAACAATTACTTTTCTCCTGGCTGATGTGGCTCAGAGGTTGAGCATCAACCTATGAACCAGGAGGTCACAGTTTGATTCCTGGTCAGGGCACATACCTGGGTTTTGGGCTCAATCCCCAGTAGGGGGCCTGCAGGAGACCGCCTATCAATGATTCTGTCATCATTGATCTTTCTCTCTCTCTCTCCCTCTTCTTTCCTCTCGGAAATTTATATATATATATATATATATATATATATATATATATATATATATATATATAATCACTTTTCTAGAGGTATACATAGGAGCACAATTTTGCCACCTTGGGATTATCCAAAGCTTCTTATATAGTACACAAGAAACCATAACTATAAAGGATATATGATAAATTGGAATTATTAATAATAACTAGTAAAAAAAAATGAAAAGGCAACTCAAAAGCAAATTTGTTTATAGAATGTGTGTGTCTTGCCTGTGCATAGAAAGAAATTCTTACAACTCAATAATAAAAAGACAAATCAATAAAGATGTTCAAAATAATTGAAAAAGCACAAACAATATATGAATACCTAATAAGTACAGGAATAGGTACTCAACATCTTTAGTTTTCAGGAAAATGAAATTAATTCTACAATAAAAGGCAAATTACTCAAATATCAGAATTATTAAACAATAAAAACAAAACATAATGACATACAAGATACTGGTGGGGATGTGGAGCAACTAAACTCTCACATATCACTGATGAGAATGTAAAATGGTTCAGCCACTTTGGGAACACTAATTTATAATATCTTACAATTTAAAACATATACCTAGCATATGATGTGGAAATTCTCCTTTTAGGAACTTACACAAAACAAATGAAAACACATGCTTAACAAAAGACTTACAAAGCATTTTAATCAAACTTTATTAACAGGAAAAACATTTGAAACAACCCAATTGTTCATCTAAAGAAGATGGAATTACAACTTTTGATATTTTTATACAATAAAATATTACTCAACTGAAACAACAAAAGAACAAATTACTAATACATGAAATAGCGTGGATATATCTCACCAACATGCTGAACAAAAGAAGGTGGGCACAAAATAGCAGATATTTTATTATTACTTTTAAATAAATTTATAGAATAGGAAAATAATTTTGGGTAACAGTGATCAGAACTGTGTTTTCCTATGAGTTAGTAAGAAGTGACTAGAAAGAACATGAAGAAAGTTTCTGGAGTTATTGAAATGTTATGTATTTTCAAAGTTTCTGTTGGTTACATGGGTACATTTGGAAAAGCTCACCAACTTACATGGTAAAATCTATTCATTTGCCAGAATATAAGTTTTACCTCAATAAGAATAAAATAAATGTTTTAAATAAAAAAGAGAGATAAGTAATATCCTGACCATGATATATAAACACAAATTGATACTTACAAGAATTCTGGGATAAAATAACCTTATTTTTTTAGTTACTAATACAATAAATATCTACACAGAATATCTACAAAGAAACAGTACTGGTCTGACTGTCACATAAAACATTAGACTGATCATTAGACTGTCCCAGTGTAGAGATAAAATGATTGCTAACCTATATTTGGTATCTAGACAAATTACCTTTCAATAGTGAGGTGAACTAAGGACATTTTCATATTTTAGTGAAAACTTTTGGAATATATTTCAGTAAGAAGAAAAATAAACTCATAGGGAAGAATGCTTGCAAAAAGCAATTATAACCAAAGAATATTGTAAAATAATTGAGTAAACTTTATTAATAGTGACTGTACATGTACATACTAAAAATAGTGACTGAGTACAAATATATTCTTTTGTTAAAGGGAGAAATAAAGTAAGACTAAAGTAATATACAGTAGCATAAAAGAGATAAGATAGAGGAAAGTTAAAGTGTGCCCTAATTCTTTATCAAGTTCAAAGAATATTAAAATACTGATCAGCCTTAACTGGTTTGGCTCATGGGTAGAGCATTGGGTTGCAGACTGAAGGGTCCTAGGTTTGATCCCATCAAGGTCATGTATCTTGGTTGAAGACTCAATCCCCAGTAGGCGATGTGCTGATCGATGTTTCTCTCTCATCGATGTTTCTCTCTATCCCTTTCCCTTCTTCTCTGTAAAAAATCAATAAAAAATATATTTAAAGTAAAAAAATACTGATCAAATGGAGATAAAAAAACCAGCAGGGTTACTCATATGTGGGATATAAAATAGAAGGAAACTACTGAATAAATAAAATAGACAAATAAAATATTTATTGACCCAGACAACAATATGGGGGCTACCAGATGTGGAGGGGGTTAGGGGAAGGAAGAAGAGGGTAAAGAGGGTCAAATGTTGATGGAAGAAGACTAAACTTTGAGTGATGAGCACATAATGATAGATGATTTATTATAATACTGTACACTTGAAATTTATATAATCTTACTAGAGGCCCAGTGCATGGATTTGTGCACCTGTGGGGTCCCTCAGCCTGGCCTGTGCCCTCTCGCAATCTGGGACCCCTCGAGGGATGTCGGAGGCCAGGCTGAGGGACCCCACCAGTGCACAAATCCATGCACCAGACCTCTACTTTGCATATAAGATATTTGGTTAATCTCTTCTCACCTTGCCCACTCCCTGCTTCCCTCTGAGATTCATCAGTCAGTTCCATGTTTCCATGCCTGTGCATTGAGCGTCTGCCCCCTGGTGGTCAGTGTGTGTCATAGCTACAGGTCAAATGGTCGCTTAAGCTTTTATATATATACTAGAGGCCCGGTGCACAAAAATTTGTGCACTCGGGGGGGAGGGGGGTCCCTCAGCCCGGCCTGTGCCCTCTTGCAGTCTGGGACCCCTCGGGAGATAATGACCTGCTGGCTTAGGCCTGCTCCCGAGTGGCAGAGGGCAGGCCCAATCCCTAGGTGCAGCCCCTGGTCGGGCTCAGAGCAGGGCTGATTGGGGAGTTGGGGCGCCGCCCCCTGTCATGCAAAGAGCAGGACGGATCAGGAGGTTGCGATGCCACCCTCAGTCACACTCAGGGTAGGGCCGATTGGGGGGGTTGGGGCTCTGCCCCCTGTCACTCACAGAGCAGGGCGCATCAGGGGGGTTGGGGCTCCGTACCCTGACATGCATAGAGCAAGGTCGATCATTGGGTTGGGGAGCTCCCCCCTGTTACTCACAGAGTAGGGCTGATAGGTGAGTTGGGGCACCGCCCCCTGTCACACACAGAGCAGGGCCGATGGGGAGGTTATGGCTCTACCCCGTCACACACAGAGCAGGGCCCGTGAGGGGGGGGGTGCTGGGGTGCCACACCCTGTCACACACAGAGCCACAGGGCGATCAGGGGGTTGGGGAGCTCCCCCCTATCAGGTACAGAGCAGGGCTGATCAGGGGGTTGGGGCGCCTTCCCCTGTCACGAACAGAGCAGGGTGGACAGGGAGGTTGTGGCCCTGCCCCCTGTCACACATAGAGACGCAGGGCAATCAGGGGGTTTGGGCACTGTCCCTTGTCACATTGATCCCAGTGCTGGAAGGCCTCACGGCTCCGCTGATCCCGGTGCTGGGAGGCATATTACCCATTTACTATATAGGATAGAGGCCTGGTGCATGGGTGGGGGCCAGCTGGTTTGCCCTGAAGGGTGTCCTGGATCAGGGTGCGGGTCCCCACTGGGTTGCCTGGCCAGTCTGGGTGAGGGGCTGAGGGCTGTTTTCAGGCTGGTGGGTGACTGAAGCTCCCAACCGCTCCTTTTTTTCTTTTTTTTTTTTTTATTCTGGGCCAGCTTTAGCTCTGAGGCTTGGCTCCAGCTCTTAGGCCTCCACTGCTGAAAGCAGGTATCTGGTTTGTTTGGGTTCTATAATCGAAACACTGTTTCAACTCCAGCTCTGATATCCCAGCTGGCTTAAATCAGGTTTCTGGGGTTTTGTTTAGCTTCTATATTTGTAACAATGTTTCAAACTGCAAGCTCAGAGGCCGGCAGCGGCAGGCAGGGAACGTTGGCGTCCTCTGTCACTGAAGCAAGCAAGCCTCATGTTTACTTCAAGCTTCCTGGTTTCTGGCCGCCATCTTGGCTGGCAGTTAATTTGCATATCGCCCTGATTAGCCAATGGGAAGGGTAGCAGAGGTACGGCTAATTACCATGTTTCTCTTTTATTAGATAGGATACTAGAGTCCTGGTGCACAAAAATTTGTGCACTGGAGGAGGTGGGTGTCCCTCAGCCCAGCTTGCCCCCTATCACATACTGGGAGCCCTCAGGGGATGTCCTACTCCTTGCTCCCTGCTCCCCTTGCGGAGTGGGCCTAAGCCACAGTCTGGCCTCCCTTTGTGGGAAGCAACTGGGCTGATCAGGGGAAGGCACCAGCCCCATCACCCCACTGTTGCAGCCACTGCCAGTCACCGCAGCCACCAAGGTGTTTTAATCAACAAGGACTCCAGTCCCTTTACCATGAAAAAAATGACAACTTTCTTTAGGCATTTTCAAGATGTGTCTTTCATAGGATATGACATTTCTTCCTTTCTTTCTTTCTTTCTTTCTTTCTTTCTTTCTTTCTTTCTTTCTTTCTTTCTTTCTTTCTTTCTTTCTTTCTTTCTTTCTTTCTTTCTTTCTCCTCACCTGAGGATATGTTTCCATTGATTTTTAGAGAATGTGGAAGAGAAAGGGAAAGACAGAGAGAAACATCAAAGTGAGAGGAACACTTTGAGTCGTTGCCTCCTGCATGAGCCCTGACCTGGGCCCAGGCCAGGGAGGAGCCTGCAACATAGGTACATGACTTTAGTCAGAATTGAACCCAGACCCAGCAGTGAGCAGGCCAAGGCATTATCCACTGAGCCAAACTAGCTAGGGCAGGATATGACATTTCTTAACCCTCCAGCAGCGGACCTTCCTTTTTTTTCTCCAGGAGTGTGATAAAAAACCCTAGATCACCTATTTGGATTCTTATTACCCAAGTTACTAAGAATATTACCAGTGGCATAGAGGGAGCTAAGCCAATGAGCAGTCAGAAAAGGTGTTTCCTCTGTAGTTCACACCAATTGCCGGCTTGGCCCCTGCCCAGGCCTAATTCCTCTGGTCGAGTCATTAGCCCTGGGCAGGGGACCTTCAGCTCCCTCAATCCTCGGCTCAGCCCCTGCTCCCCATGATCGCTGGCTCTGCCCCTGCTCCCCGCCATCGCCAGCTCCCTCCCTGCTCACCACAATCGCTGGCTCCGTCCCTGCACAGGCCTAATACCTCTGGCCAAGGCCTTAGGCCTGGGCAGGGGAACCCCAGCTCTCTGCGATCTCCTGCTCTGCCCCTGCCCAGGCCTAATGCCTGTGGCCCAGGCATTAGGCCTGGTCAGGGGACACCCATCTCCCCGTGATTGCTGACTCCGCCCCTATCCATGCCTAATACCATGTTCAGGGGACCCTCTGCTCCCCGCAATCTCAGGCTCCTCCCCTGCCCAGGCCTAACGCCTCTGGCAAAGGCATTAGGCCTGGGCAGGGGACCTCCAGGTCCCACCATCGCTGGCTCCGCCCCTGCTACCCGTGATTGCCGGCACTGCCCCTGCCAAAACCTAATGCCTCTGGCGGAGGCATTAGGCCTGGGCAGGGGACCCACAGCTCTCTTCAATCTCCTGCTCCGCCCATGCCCAGGCCTAATGCCTGTGGCCAAGGCATTAGGCCTGGGCAGGGGACCCCCAGCTCCCCACTATCGTGGGCCCCACTCCTGCTCCCCACCATCCCGGCTCCGCCCATGCCCAGACCTAATGCTCTGATTGCAGGCTGCAATAGCCTATAGCCCCTGGGTGCCTATGTATGCAAATTAACCGCCATCTTTGTTGGGGTTTAATTTGCATATCATGCTGATTAGCCAATGGGAGGCATAGCGAAGGTACAATCAATTACCCTGTTTGTCTATTATTAGATAGGATATACTAGTAGCCCAGTGCATGAAATTCATGCACATTGAAAGGGAATTAATTAGAGGAACATAATTTGGACTCACTATCTAATATCAATAATATGTTAGCGTGAGGCAGTCCACATTTCTGAAATTCAATGACATGAATTTTAGCTATTACTGTGCCAAATAAATGGGATTTACAGATATCATTTAAAAGAACATTCAGCTTAATATTAAAAACTCTGGCTACCAAGTCAGGTCTGTTTTCAACTTTGCCAGCATTGTAAATTGTTTATAATATCTGCCCATTTGGGGTTGCATGTCATGGTTATGAATAAATCAGGCTTGCCATACCTTGTTACAATTGCCATATCATCCTTATATCGCTGCTGCATATTTCTGGGACTACCCTCAGAAGATGATGGAAGTATTATCATTTTACCAATTGGCACATTGTCATTTTCAGATCTAGATTTGAGATAATCCATCAAACCACTATATTTTGCAACTCTCAACTTACATTGGTTTGCTTTGATGAAATTTATCCGATTGGTCTCTATTTTTAAATACGAATCCATGATAAAATGTCGAGTTAATTTTCCTGCATTTAAAATAAGATTGAACGTGTCCCGCACAGAGAGATGAAATCCATAATACTGCACTTGTGTAACTCGTGCCCTTACATTTTGTCTAGTATTATTGTCGATTACACTATTGTCTCTGAGTCTTAATGCAATATCTGTTGCCCAGCCTTTTTCAACAAGTGGAAAAAGAACAGGATATGTCATTGCATCTAATGTAGGAAACAGGATATTGATTTGTTTCATTTTAGTGGCATTTGGATTATTGGGATCTGGTTTATAATGAATGAGCAAGTCCTTTTCAAAAGGAGGTTCTCCATCTTCATTCCTGAATATGACAGCAACCTCGGTTACATGGGGAGAATTATATCTACCTGGGTCACTGTTATGATAGTATTTAATCACCATTGTTACCTCTGTGGGAGCAATACCTTTTGCTGCTGCTTCATATTGGGCTTCCTTTTCTACCTCATGTAGCATCTTGTATGATTTTGTTAATTCATTTATTTCATGCGTGAGGTTGTTGAGTCTTTCTGAGCAGCGCTGGTTTCCTGGCATTGCTAATCTTTTACTTGTAGCTTCGTCTGTATCCACAATATAGAGTTGAGCAAACTTCTGAGAAATACCATCGGAAGGATGTAAAGTTCCAGTACGATAATAAACTTGTCCATGTATTCTAAAACAGTATGGCCCATATTGTGATGGCGATGCAATATTTGCACCCATGGAAGCAAAAGCAAATGAATTATTTATGGAACGAATATTTCCCATGACATTTTTACTGTCAGAATCTTCATTTGTCATTAATCTTTTTAAATATGCCAGGTAATCTAGAAAATGTATATCATTTGGACAGACTTTCCCTTTGCTACAACATCGAGTAAATTTCCCATCGGATGGTTTTTCATCAGAAAAATTTAGGGCTAGGCAAAATTCACATCGAACAGTCATTCCACCACAACTATGTTCGAGGATTGCATCTTCATGTACTCCATTTTCCCTGAGAAGGCAGTTCCTACCAGTATTGGTAGTACTTGTTGATGACTGTTCTCTCAACATATTCTGTTGTCGCCACTGCCTTCTTTCAACTTCAAAGGCACGTTGGTCTTTAGACATTTTCTGTCGATGACAGCCATGTTTTTCAGCATCAGAGTGACGTTTTCCCAGTAGCTGGTGTTCAGAAACATCTTGTCGCAGGTGCCGCCTTCTTTCAAGAGCAAATGAATGCTGCTCTGCAGACACTTTCTGTCAATAACGCTGGCATCTTTTGGCTGCAAAGCTACATTGTATCAACAGTTGTTCTTTAGGCATAGTCCCACCTCTCCACTGTCACGGTCTGAGATGCAGGTGAATGAGTGTCCTGGCTATCAGGCCACTGAGAGCTGTCTGACCAATGGCTGATTCTGGCTGATTCTGTGGGGGTGGGACTTCCTCCACTCTGCTGTCAGCTTCCACAGCTGTGATCAGGAAGCTGGGGTGACAGAGGGAGCCGCACCCTCCAAGCCACCCTCTCTCTCGTTCTGCTCTATGTCCAGCTGTCTCCTGCTCTGCCAAGTCCTCCAAACCTCTTGCTCTCCACTGGCAAGGTCCCAGGAGTCCGTGGGAGTGGCTAGGCGTGGGCGGCCACTCTTCCCCAACCAGCGAAAGTCCCTGGAGCCCATTGGTGTGGCTACACCCTCGCCTCCCAGGGCCCGCGAAAGTCCCTGGAACCCACGGCCATGGCTGCCATTGCCTCCTGGGGCGCTTGAAACCTGCGTATGCAAATTAACCACCCTCTTTGTCAGATAATTTGCATAGTCACTCGGATTGGATGGTGGGCATGGCTGGTGGGCGTGGCTTGAGCATAGCAGAGGAATGGCTAATTTGCATGTTTCTCTTTTATTATGTAGGACTAGAGGCCCAGTGCACAAAAATTTGTGCACTCAGGGGGGTCCCTCAGCCCTACCTGTGCCCTCTCACAGTCTGGGACCCCTCGGAGGATGGCCACCTGCTGCCTGAGGCCCACTCCCCGGGGGATTGGGCTTAACCTGGCAGTCTGACATCCCTCTGGCAGCCCGGGAACCCTCAGGGATGTCCACTTGCCAGCATGGAGCAGGCCTAAGCTGCAGTCGGACATCCTTAACACTGCTGAGGAGGCGGGAGAGGCTCCTACCACCACCGCTATAGTGGCAGCCATCAGTCTGGCTTGTGGTTGAGCAGAGCACCCCCTGTGGGAGTGCACTGACTACCAGGGGGCAGCTCCTGCATTGAGCATCTGCCCCCTGGTGGTCAGTGTGTGTCATAGTGACCAGTCATTCCCAGTCGTTCTGCTGTTAGGGTCAATTTGCATATTACCCTTTTATTATATACAAGTGCCTGGCTATCCTGGGTGAGGGGATGATGGCTGTTTGCAGGCTGGCCACAGCCCCTTCAGGGTAGGGGTCCCCCCTGGGATGCCTAGCCAGCCTGGTTGAGGGGCTGATGGCTGTTTGCAGGCTGGCCACAGCCCCTTCAGTGTGGGGGGTCCTGCTGGGGTGACTGGCCAGTCTGGGTGAGGGGCTGAGGGCCATTTTCAGGCTGGCTAAGCCCCCCAGCGGGGACCCTCACCCCATGAGGGTGTGGCCAGCCTGAGTGAGGGGCTGATGGCTGTTTGCAGGCTGGCCACGGCCCCCAGCCACCCAAGCTCCCAGGGGAGGCTGGCTGGAAGCAGGTATCTGGTATTTATTTGTCTTCTATAATTGAAACTTTGTTGCCATGAGCAGAGGCCACAGCTGGCTCATGGCAAGCAGGAAGCTTGTCTTCCTCCATCACCCAGGCAACCAAGCCTCCTGCTTGCTCCAGCTCTGTGGCTGCTGGCAGCCATCTTGGTTGGTTTAATTTGCAAATAGTTGCTCTGATTGGCTGGTGGGCGTGGCTTGGGGAATAGCAAAAGTACGGTCAATTAGCATCTTTGTCTTTTATTAGTGTAGACAGATTAACCAAACTCACTCCAATAAATGTAATAAAAAAGATTTTTTTAATTACAACTTAAATAATAGAAATATGAGGTACAAACACTGAGAAAATAATAGTAGGAATTGGAAAGAAAGAGGGAGATATAAGCAAAATTATTTAAGGAAAATAGAAATTATTAAATATAGGAATGTGAAGATGTATATAATAAACATGGTAAATGTAAACAGAGTAGAATCACACATTAAAAGACAGAGGCACTCAAACTGGAGTTTAAAATTCAGATATATGCTAACCTATATAATAAGAGCCTAATATGCTAAGTTTCTGAGCATTCATTCAGCCGTTAGCTTGCTGCTAGTGTCCTGCCATTCGGGACTGGATGAGATGGGCCAGACATGCCTTGGATGAATCCGTGCATGGGCCGTTTCTGCCCAATCCGCGTAGGCCAGGCTGAGGGACCCCACCGGTGCACAAATTGATGCACTGGGCCTCTATTTACAATAAAAAACTTAAAATATAATAATATAGTTGAAAGGTAGAAAAAAAGGATAGTAAATATTATATATTATATATTACAATATTGAGGAGACAGAAAGAAGCTAGGTAGATAGGGGCGGAACTATAGGTAAGAAAAATGAAACCCAAGAACACAACTATGTGGAGTTTCTGGGATACCCAATCTGGACAGGGAAGGATGGGTGCGCGTAAACTTTAAAATGTATGGATCTTGCTAAGACAGACAGCGTGCAGATAACCAATCACAAGGCAGTAAGGCATATAAACCAATCCCAAGGATGTGGTTAAGACAAAATTTTTTTAAAAGATCAATCAGGAGCTGGAAAGGCTGTCTCCACCCCCAAATTAAAAGGTGTGCACTTCCTTTCACTATCTCTCTTCTCCTCAGCATGCAATGGGTTCCTGATGTTCATTCCTGTGGCGGGGGAGCACATCCCTGTGCTCACATGGCTTATGGCCATGTGGGCCTCCACACATGGACTATTAGACTTTAATTAGCTTGGCCTACTCTTGACTGGAACATGGAAAGGAAGCTCAGGACACTGGGCTGCTCCTGGAACCCCAGATATACCTTTTTCAGGACTGGCCTCTCCCAATAAACTTTGGTTCCATTAATCATTTTTGTCCATGACTTCATTCTTCAATTGTGGTGAGACAACAAACTTGGCCTGAACACTCCACATTTTGGGTCTCTCTATATGTATATATAGACAGTCCCCAACTTAGGATGCTTTGACTTACAATGTTTTACTTTACTTTCTCTGGTACTTTTCAATAACAATGGTATACTTGAATTTTTATATTTTGTGTTTCAAAACAAAGAATAAGCTCAGTCACTTTTCACAAATTAAAACAAATAAATGCAAAAGGTCGTACTTGAGCTTAGCCAAAACTTTTATTTTTTCTTTCCTGACAAGTGCCATTAACGGCTGTTTGTTTTTATGTATTAAACACACACACACACAATTATTAATGTATGGGAGATTCATTTTAAAAGAAATTTAAAAATTGGCATAACTACTTTAATCCAATAAGTAAAAAGCATAAACATTCTGTCTTTGTCACATTGCTGTTTTCCCTGCTCTGCAAAGGCATACGTTAAAAGCATCATGTTTATTCTGTCGTTCTTCTCATATCAAGTTAACCAGCACTTAAAGCTAGAGGCATGATACTCTCATCCAGGTTGTCACAAATGGCAGTATTTCATTCTTTATTGTGGCTGAGTAGTATTCCGTTTTGTATACGTACTACATCCTCCTGAGAGTATCATGCTAAGTAAAATAAGTCAGATGGAAAAGAATAAGAATATGATTTCACTCATATGTGGATATAAAACAGAAACCAACAAAGGAACAAACAAAACAAACAAACTATTAGATAGGGGCAAAGAAGGGTGGTTACCAGAGGGAAAAGGTATGGGGGGAGGACGAAGAGGGTAAAGGGTGTCAAATTTAAGGTGACAGAAGGACACTAGATTTTTTTTGGTAAACACAGAATACAATATACAGATGATGTATTATAGAATTGTATATTAAAACTTACCCCGGCTGGTGTGGCTCAGCAGTTGAGCATTGGCACATGAACCAGGAGGTCATGGTTTAATTCCCAGTCAGGACACATGTCAGGATTGCCGCCTCGATCCCCAGTGTGGCGTGCAGGAGGCAGCAGATCAATGTTTCTCTCTCATCTTTGATGTCTCTATCTCTCTATTCCTCTTCCTTCCTCTCTCTCTAAAAAAATCAATGAAAACATATTTTTTAAAAACTTATGTAATATTATTAACAGATGTCAGGTCAATAAACTTAATAAAAAAGGTTTGGTGAAAAAAGAAGTAGAGACATATTTTGAAAGTTTTTTTTTCCTTTCATTTTTACATTCAATTCACTATCAGATTCTAAAAATAAAACTATTAAAGTATTTATGGACACATTCTTTTGCTGAATTTTACTAACAAAAAGGCTTGAACTTTCAAATATGTTCAAATGAATTTATTTCAGAGATGACGATTCCATCTATTACATGTACAGGATAGATCTTGATATTTTAAAATATTGAGATATTAATATATTTCATTTTTTTCTGCTTTTTGGGGGTCTAGAAAACATCTGAACCGAAACAAGTCAGGAAATAAACCCATGATATTCTTTACTGAAAAATTAAATTAGTCCTGGCTTTGATTTCAGTAGTTACAAAAATCACAGGAGCCAAATACACATTGTGTGTCTCATTTTAAAGATTTTAAGTGATTGTGTTTGAACTGGATAATTTTAACTAGTTTGCATCATCTCTAAAACATCAAAGTGACATGTTTTCCCAGTCCTAGTTTAATTACTGTATTTTGCAGACCTGTTGATAAAGCCTAGAGGAATTCTAATTAGCTATGATTCTGCCTTGCTTTCCCTGTTGTACACTCCTCTGTTCTCAGCTTGTGGGCTCCAATACTATGTCTTGCTCAACCAAGGATGAACACAGCTGCTGGCCTTCTGGCTTACATCCAAGCTGAAAAACCTGCCAGATATTTTAACCAAAGTCTGCTAGTTCAAATCTTAGAATGAGAAGGTATAAATGTGGCTTAAAAGAGCAGGAATCTTATTTCTAGCAGTAGATTTAAATGATTTACTTTATATTTCCCTTTAAACTTAAATTAATGATTTAAAATATAGCTTCTTGATACAAACAGTAAGTAAATACAATGATATTTCCACAACTTTTGGTAATGAAATTAGGCAAAGGAAACCATTTTTAGTACTAAGTGCGGTGCATGTTTTTAGTAACTCCTCAACTAAAAATCTAAATTTCATTTCAACAATTTTTAAATTTTAATAAAATCTCAAATGAAATAGAGCAATAATTGAGAAACAAAGTCTTGAATGATAGATTAAAGCAATTATTAAGTCGATAAAACCCCTTAATGTCAAATAAGAATGCAAATGAGAGGAAAGAAAGTAGGATTTCTCATAATACTTTTTATTTCTGATATTTAAAATATTTAAAGATAGATGACCTTTTCTTAGATACATAATTAATGACAAACATCATTATACTATCATTTCTTTTACCTAGTGTTATGTTTCTTAAGAGAATATTAACTTTTATATTCCTATGAAATCTCAAACCCTGATAGACAAATTCTAGAGATAATACCACAGAAAGCATATCAATGATTTCATGCACAAATCATATTTAACAACATTTTCTTATCTGTATTTTAACTTTCAACTTTAATCAGGCACTATACTTTAATTACAAGGTACAAAAATTATACTTTATTCTTAAAATGTGTGAACATATATTTGTGTCAAAACCAGTAATCCATAAATAATATCAAATTGTCTATCTAGATTGGTCAGTGCGGTCACTGAAGTGTAAGTTTCAGATGGAGTCTTTCTTTTTTAATCTCCTATACTCAACATGCAAGCAGAGTCCACATAACTGAATTGATT